>NC_054475.1:137784930-138384930 GCF_017639515.1 Carcharodon carcharias | reverse complement strand
CTGGGACATTGGCTGTAAGCTATGCTGAGTATGAGTGAATATGTCAGATTGTTGCTTGATTAGTCTGTGGGATAGCTCTTCCAATTTTGGCACAATTTAGTGAGGAAGACTTTGCAGGGTTGATTGGGCAGGGTATGCCTTTGTCACTTCCAGTCCCCAAGCCAGTTACTATAAACATGTTACTTCAGATTTTGTAATTGAATTTAAATTCTCCCAGCACCCTTGGTGGGATCTGCATGCACATCTCCAGAGCATTAGTCCAGTAACTTTACCACTATGTCACTATCTCCCTACTGAAACAATACCCTTCCCTTGAAGAATACAACAATTTACTATAAAGTCTTTTGGAAGAAAAACTTGGAATCTCTTTTGCAGATTTGATAGGTAGAGCATTGCACCCAAGTGCATTCATCCTCTCTGAATTGATGTTAATTAAATTTATTCCAATTTATTATTGCAACTCTAACTTCTACTCAATTTAACATTTAATGTTTCTTTCAGAAAAGTATCAGAATGCAGAAGTGGCAGTTGAGTTTTTTGCCCACAGCATATTGTTTTCTTTAACCCATATGGAGAATATATTGGCGGTTAGTCAGTCAATCTCTGCATGTTCCATGTCTAGCTCTGGGGTTCTACTAATGGCAGCTGGATGAATTTTTAAACTCCTTGGTAGTTTAGTCGGTGTTCGCATATTCAACCTGATCTGATTATGTAACGGCCCAGGGAAAATTGTCAATAATATGCCTGATGTCTAGGGTGCCTAGGGAACCTTTCATCAGATTTCCATGGTGTACACTGCACTGGTTGAGCATTTTGTTTTTTGTAGGATGTGTTTGTGGAGCTGAAGGAATTGCCCTCCATGCCACCAGCAACCCGCCACACCCCATCCCACCACGAGTTATTCATCTGTACTTTTGGCTTTGATCAATACACATTAGGGTTTTTTATTTTCTCTCATTTGCTTTCCTTTATAACATTCTCAATCATGAATTGTTTTCATATGGTAAATAAGAAGAAACAGTTTCTAGCGGCAGAACGGTTGTTAACCAAAGGATTCAGCTTTAAAATAATTGACAAAAGGACCAGAGGCAAGAAGAGGAAGACATTTTTTATGCAGCAAGTTATTAAGATTTGGAATGCACTGCCTGAAAGGGTTATGAAAGCAAATTCAATAATAACTTTCAAAGGGAATTGAATTGAACATGAAGTGGAAACATTTGCAGGGCAGTGGGAAAGGTCAGGGCAGTGGGTAGCCCTTTCAAAGAAATGACATAGGCAGGATGGACTCAGTGGCCTCCTTCCATGCTATATCTTTCTATGATTCTATGATAATGGCTGTTTAAATCTGAGCAAAGCCTTCCCAGATGAAGCAGCTGAACTTGCTTTCACCTTCTCGTGACTAGTTTCTCATACAGTATAACCTTACGCTTTGAACATAATGGTATATAATGATCATCCCTTTCACAGTTTCAAAAAAATTATTATGGCACTTGAATTTCTGAGTCCAAATTTAAATGGATTTGCTCACCCGAGGTGAGAAATAACATTAGAGCTTGCTGCATTATTTAGCTCCCCAAAATTTACTTTGTCAGTACCAACTGCTGCAGCCCTTCTTTAAGTATAAGGAAAAATTTTAATAGTTCTTGGTCACTTCTAATAGAAATGTTTCTGTTCAGAAATAGGAAAAAGCATGACTTAACTCAATAAACTTTTCCTTTTTTAGCCTCCACCTTCTCACCATATCCCTAAATCCTTCCTTTTCTTCAATAATGCATCGAATTGTATCCTGACCCATTGATATGTTTACTTCACTGGCTTGACTTGGCAATGCATCCCATAATTTGACTATTTTGCCTGCCTATGGTTTAGACTCCTAACTTCCTAAATATTAATGTGTTCTCTGGTTGGAGATTGCATAGCTGCTGGAGCAGGCCGGGTGGGGGAGGTGGATGAGTTGGTGGTGAGTAGGAGTTGTACCATAACAGTATAGGACGGGCTTGATTGACTAGTTAGTCTTTTCCTGACTCTTCAATTCTAAAGAAAATAAACCCAATTTTAAAAAAATAAAAACTTTTCCAGACAATTGAAATTCCTGATAATCAAAATTCCCTCAAATGTACTAATATCCTTCCCCAAGTGTCAGGGATAGATCAGTGGTAGTGCTCTTGCTTCTGAATCAGAAGATTACGAGATTTAGATGCATTCCAGAGACTTGAGCACGTACTCCAGGATGACACAATTGTATATAGGCACAAATAAAGGCTTGCTCTTAACATACAGAAGACCTCCTTAATAGACACATTCTGTAACCAACACCATTACCACATGATTATTTGCTGTGCGCAAATCTACTGCCACATTCCTTACATTACAACAGCGGTTACTTCAGAAGGTACTTGGTTGGAAAGATGTCCTGAGGCCAGGAAAGGGGCTATATAAATACAAGTCTTTATTTTTATTAGGTGATCACACATTGGGCTGGGTCATGATCCCAATGTTGGCCTCAATTACAGGTCAGGAATCCAAAAGTAGCTGGGATTGAGCATGATCTTCCTGGAGGTGGACAATTAAGAAGCTGCCTCCGGGAACCCTATCCAATTCAGCTTAACAGGTGGACCAGGGACGTGGGAGGCTCAAAGGGCCCACAGCAATGTCCAGCTGACATTCCAGCTGTCAGAGGGGTACACTGCTGAGGAAAGTAGGAGAGCAGAGGAGCGCAGCAACATGAATGTGCTTTCCAGTGCCTTCTGCAAATATTAGATTGAAGAAGCCCACAGCAGGTAGGGCCACCAGTGTTCAGGGAGAACCTAATTGGGTCATTAATAATAATTGGTTGCCCACTTTCTTGAAGTGGGTTGCGAACTATTTTCCCAGCCAGCCCTGGGATGATCCCTCGGAGGTGGGAATGTGTTAGGGAGACTATTTTCCTGGATCCCCACCTCCAACCCCAATTTCACAGGCCAGGGAAAGTTCAGTCCCTTGGTTCAGATCAAGTCTGACTAACATTTTACCTGGCGACAATATAATGGGCGGAATTTTCCACTCTGGAGCCTGAGTCTGATGGCAGGCAGAAAAGTTGGTTTGTTTCCCACTGGGTGGCAGGGTCAACACTTCCACTTTTTAGCTCATTAATCATGCATCAGCGAGGAGCTAGTGAAACACATGGCGGGTTGGGCAGAAAGTCACCTGCCTGCTGTTATCTCATGGGGTTAAAATCCTGGTGCCAAATTAAAAGGGCACCTAGACACACATGTTCACTTATTGCAGGCCAGGAGCTCTGCATTACTCCTCCAGAGTCCTTGTGGCTGCAGCTCGTACTGGAGAACCACATCGTGGGACACACAAGGACACCTCCAGCATTGTCTTTTGCTCATCTCGAGATAAGAGTGCCAGTAGCGATACACCCATGCTCGCCTTTGCAGTGTTTCATGTTTGCCAGCGTCTTGCACTTAGAGAGACCCTGATTCCTCCTGCTGCTCAGGCCCTTGCTCCTCATGGCCCTGTGCCAAACAGCAATGGGCCCTCCTTCTCCTCATCTGGATAAGAGCCTTTACTTAGGCAGGGTTGTCTGCAACCTGCATCAACGACACCTCAGTAGGTGTGTGAATGAATTGAAATAATACATTAAGTGAACATGTGCTTTACAGGTTTCCTCAAAGCCAGCAGGATGTGCTTGGCCTCCGTATGGACATCGCATCCCCACCCAATCCCTTCCAGGTAAAGGATATCCTGGAGGACCAGAGATGGCTGTTCCTCCCGTTCATGCATGAATGCATACGGAGACATTGCTCTTTGGCCAGGATGATGAGAGCCATGTGCAAGTGGACTCACGCAGACACTTTTCTGTTTGTCTCCCTTACCTTGAGTCCATATAGAGACCATTGCCTTGGCAACATAAAAAGACTAACTGCATAATCCCTTTTCAGTCATGACCATTCATCAGGGAGAGTGGAGGTTTGGAGTCATGAGTTGGCTGCAGTCCACCAGCCATGCCCCTTAGGGCATTCCACCTCCCTCCCTCTCTTCATCCCTGCCTCTGACTGCACGTTTCGCTTAATGCATTGTAAATGGCACAGAAACAAAGTAACATCTACAAACCTTGAAGCCTTTGATGAAGTGAAGCTTGCCAGGTGCACACCACTTATATACAGTCAGGAGACAGACCATTCTACATTCTTGCTGGTGGGGAACTTAATTTGGAGGGGGATTGTAGGGCTAGTTGGCCTGTTAATGAGCATTCATGAGATACAAATGAATGCAAATGTGGTTCCCGACATAGCTCAGTGGGAAACTTAACCCGTATTTAACCCGCAAAAGTTGGCAGAACAAAATTCCAAACTAATTTCCTGCCAGTGGGAAACTGACTTTTTCCATCACATCAAATTTAGCGCCTCCACCATCCACGATTCCCATTACTGGCAGAAGTGAAAGATTCCACCTAACCTCTTTTGATTTATACTTTATCTGTCTGTTAATGCAAATCAGTACCTAAGAGAGAGAAAATGAACTATGTAAAATAATCCCACAGTGACAGCTGAAAATACGTAAGCTGTTGGGGTGTCTCAATAGTGGTGCCAGAGTGTGTTACACCTGCGTTCAAGCAGGCCTTGAGGTTGTTTATCACAAGGTCAGAACAAGGAGACAGAGGAGAACAGCCTTAGGTCACTCCAGGGATAGAATTAGAAAGTGGTGAATAATTCAGCTGTGAGTTGTAGCAACATTAACAGGAAGAAGATGACCGAAACATCAGCAGTGAAAAAATAAAGAATGAAACATGTCAAAACAGAAAAGCTGGATAAAACACACAAAAATGCAGCAAATTTAAATCAAGGGAGAGAAATGATAATATTAGAGAGTAGGGCAAGATTAATAAATAAAAATGACAAAGGTAAGCCTCACTGGCATAAGTCCATGCTTTCAACAAAGTATTCCCAGTAGTACTGATACGGTATTCTGTTGAATAAAGGGTAAGGATGACTTATCGAACCAACCTATAGTTAAAAGCTATTTTTATATTAATCTTCCTTTAACTCAGAATCTGACAGTCCAGAGGCCATGAGCCATTTGCTGGATTCATGTGGTTAAATCTGGCGTCTGTGCATCAGCAGCAGATTTATAAACCCAAAGGGTAATTTTGACATGGGTGATGATGTAAAAGGGATGATTCAATTGCCCGATACACATCTCTTTCAATTTTCACAAACATGAATCCCACCATAAGTAAAAAGTGCGAGAACTATACAATGGGATGCCAATCCAAAATCTTCCACTCTACACAGTCAAAATTTCCACCCCTACTAGGCACTTTCCAGTGATTTATGGAAAACAGATTTGACAGTATAAATATCAAAAGCAGATATGCAATCCAGACATCTCAAATCCAACTCAGAAGCCTGCTCTAAATATGAACATATGCATGATAAGGTTGTTACACGTTACTTCACTTAAAGTCGGTCTGGGGTGGGGCATTTAAAAAAAAACACATGCACAAAATGAGCCAGGACACGTGCATAAAGCAGTCATTTATATACATGGAATGGTGCGCTTTCATATCCATACAGGTCTTTCCTTAAATAAAAGCAAACAAAGCTATTTCTAAAACATACTTGGAAAAAATGCTAGTAACTGTTAGGAATTCAGCAGCTATTGCGATCTCACAGTAATGGCAATCAACATATACTTCTTATCTGATTCGGATGGCTCAGCCTGAAACCGGTCTGTAAACTTCAAAACTGGATAGGAGATCAATTCAGTATTTAAAGGAGCAATTCACAGTTCCCCTTCAGATTCTAGAAGACCTCCTCTTGCAACACCTCATTTCAATGTGTTACCACTGAAGAACTTACAAATTGCAGAAGATTCTTGAACCCAAATTCACCTTCTGTTTGGATGACAAGTGTTCAAGCTATCAAACCTCTTAATGTCACCATTTAGACCAAATATATATATATATAGAATATGAACAATCAGAAAATAAATGACATTGCATTCCCTTATCCTGCTGGATTAGACTCATTATCTCTATTGATGTTCATAACTGAATGTCAACGGACAAATTTCATAGCCAGTACTTTTTGTTAAAGCTCCTACAAAAGGGTAAAAGTGCTGAGGTGGCTGACACTGAACGTCCCAATAATTAGCAACAATTCACACTTTCAAGCAATTGAAGGGAGGTTTAGTTTGGAGCAAGTGAAACAGAATTAAATAGACAAGCAATGATCTCTCAGTACCGGAGAGTACCCAGTTATTGACAGACCATAAAGACCTACACAGTCCAACAGGCTATCTGAATATTAGGCCAACCTAGTCCCATCCATACTAATCCATTTCACACACTGCAAAATCAATGTTTATGGGAGATGGAAGGAAAACATTTTTTCCATAAACCTTTTATAAAAATATATAGACTAGTGCAGAAGATTTCTTACAGAATGCATACTGACATCAGAATAAAGAAATGTTATCAAGGAAAAAAAATGGGCTGCTGAATGTGTTCAGTATTTTCTGATAATTGTTGCTTAATTAAGTACTTACATTACCAATGCATGACTGACATGCTAAAATTAAAGAGAAACAATTTTGTTATTCCTTGCCCTCTGCAGTTTTCTTCTTGCCTCTAGCCCAGGTTGCTAAAGGAAGTCGGGAATGGAAATAATTGCACTAATCTTCCAGCCTCCCTGGATAGGGGGGCAGGTGCCAGAGAATCGGAGAGTAGTGAACGTTATTTATCCTTATTTAAGAAAGGGCACTCTTAGTAAATATGATACGGTCAGATTACTATCAGTGGTAGGTAAGATTTTGAAAACAATAATCGGGGAAAAATATCAACTGGCACGGAAGGTTTTAGTTAATTAAGGAGAGCCAGCATAGAATTGTAAAAGGCAGGTCATGATTGACTAATCTAATTGATTTATTTTGATGAAGTAACAGAGAAGGGTGATGAAGGGAATACAATGGATGTTGTATTTATGGAGTTTTATGAAGTGTTCTTGATAAAGTACCACATAACAATATTGAAGCTCGTGGAATAGGAGAGTCAGTGTCAGCTTGAATAAAAAATTGGCTTAAGGACAGGAAATACTGAGTTGTGATAACTGGTTGTTTTTCAGACTGGAGGGTGTTGGACAGCGGTGACCCTAAATGAACACCACTTTTTTGATATATATAAATGACTTAGGCATAGGAACACAGAATAACATTTCAAAGTTTGCCAATGATAGCAAGCTTCAAGGAGTGATAAACTGTGAGCATGATACCAATCAACTGCAATAAGATATAAATTGGATAGAAGATTGGGCAGAGAAATGGCAGTTGAATTTAATAAAGAGAAGCATGAAGTGATGCATCTTGGCAGAAGGAGAAATCTGAACTTAATGGTATAGTTCTAAAGAGTGTGCTGGGACAGAGGAACCTGGAGGTTCATGTGCATGGATCTTTGAAGGTGGCAGGACATATTAGGAAAGTAATTAGCAAAGCATATGTGATTTTGAGCTTCATAGAGGTATTTAGTACAAAATAAGGGATGTTATACTGAACATTTATAACACTCTGGTTAGGCCAAAACTAGGGCATTGCATCTAGTTCTATTTTTTTTTAAGTTCATTTAGCGGGTGTGGGTTTTGCCGGCTGGGCCAGTGTTTATTGCCCATCCCTAGTTGCCTTTGAGAAGGTGGTGATGAGCTGCCTTCTTGAACTGCTGCAGTCCATGTAGTGTAGATACAACCAAAGTGCTGTTAGGAAGGGCATTCCAGGATTTTGACCCAGTGACAATGAAGGAATGGCAATATGTTTCCATGTCAGGATGGTGAGTGACTTGGAGGGGAATTTCCAGGTGGTGGTGTTCCCATCTATCTTCTAGATGGTAGTGGTTGTGGGTTTGGAACGTGCTAAGGAGCCGTGGTGAATTCCTGCGATGCGTCTTGTAGATGGTACACATTGCTGCTAATGTGTGGTGGAGGGATTGAATGTTTCTGGATGTGGTGCTAATCAAGTGTGCTGCTTTGTCCTGGATGGTGTCAAGATTCTTGAGTATTGTGGGAGGTGCATTCATCCAGGCAAGTGGGGAGTATTCCATCACACTCCTGACTTGTGCCTTGTAGATTGTGGAGGTGAGTAACTCATCGCAGGATTCCTAGCCTCTAACCTGCTCTTGTAGCCACAGTATTTATATGGCTAGTTAAGATTCTGGTTAATGGTCACCACACTTTTTAAGAAGGATGTGAGGGTCCTTGTGAGAGACCAGTGGAGAATTACCTGAACCGTTCCAGGGAATGAGAGATTCTAGCTCCGAGGTTAGATTGGAGAAGCTGGGGCTGTTCTCCTTGGAGTAAAGGAGATTGAGGGGAGATTTGAATTAAAAATATACAAGATTATGACAGGTTTAGATAAGGTAGACAAATAAAAGCTGTTCCTATTTGCTGATGGTAAAAAGGACTAGGGAATATCAATATAAGATTTTGGACATGAGGTGCAGGGTGTTGTGAGGAAGAACTTTATGACGCAGCGGGTTGTTGTAACGACCTGGAATTCGCTGCCAACCAGAGTGGTCATCTCTACTTCGAGCAATGATTTTAAAAGGAATTTGGCTGCGCACATGAGAGAAATAAACTTGCAGGACTATGGGGGGTGGGGGTGAAGACGACTGACTGGATTGCTCTACAGAGAGGCAGTAAGCACTCAGAGCCAAATGGCCTCCTTCTGTGTCATAATGACTTTATGGCTGGAATATTACACTTGCCCTTGGGGTGGTTGGGCTGTGAGCGGGCACAAATTTGGGTGGCATAGCAATGTGTATCTGCCTATCGCCTACTTGCCTCCATTGGTATTTTAACATGGTGGGGAGGCACAGGCAACATTGGCCAATTAATGGCCACTTAAGGGCCTCCTCCTGCCACCACTGATAGGTTATCAGTGACAGGAGCAGCCCACACCATGTGGCAAGGCTGCCAGATAAGTGCTCATGCTGGCTGTGGGTGGGCACCCAAAGGCCTGCCCCCCTCTCCCCAATGGTAACTGCCACCCTTGCTTGTTCCCACCACCACCCCCCCCGCCCTCACCCTGGCCTCCTGATCACGGCCCAACCTCTTGGTGGGGCCTGCCAGAAGGGTCCCAATGAAGTTACTCCGACTTAGCTCAGTATCCGCCTCCTCCATGACATCTTGTTGGGGACAGCTGCAGTCCCAACAGTGGCCAACACTCCCGGCAGCACTGCTGGGATTCGAGAGCTGCTAGCTATCTGATTGGCCGGCAGATCCGGGTGGTGGGACATCCGTCCACATTGGGGGTGGAAGCCGCGACCTCGGGCAGTTAACAGCCTGGTGACCATAAAATCTAGTTGTGGTTTCCTGGCCTGCTGAAGGCAGGCTCAAATGCGAAGATTTCTGGCCTACAGCCTTAGTACTCTACTGTAGGTCCTGTGTTTTGTGGACATGAAACTTTATGGATGCTGGTACCCCTCCAGAATCTCACTATAATGAGCATTCTTCATGTGCCAGACTAGGCAGTGAGTATTGGCAGGCTATTTTGATATGGCCATCACAGCAGAGTACCATTCTGTCCTTACTTTCAATCAGGTTGGTGACCAGGAACATTAACCCTATCTGCCTTTCTTTCCCCTCTCTACTGACTCCAGTTGAGATTGGCAAAGTCAAAACAGGAAGAAATAGATTGTGTTGAAAATGAACATATGTATTAACTTTGGAGTTAACATTGACAAGTCAGTTACTGGTTTAAAAAAAATAATTTCTGTCTCACTCAGAGATACCTGAGCAGAAAACTGGGAATACATGTTCATTGCATAATTACATTAGAGGTTAATTGTTAGATTTCCTGCTCTAAGTTTTTGAGAGACCAGTTTTCCACCAAAAGAGTCAGCAAAGCACTTCCAGCATGGAAAGCAAAGACAAAAAAATGAAGAAAAGTAGAAACAACACAGGCCAGAATTTTACCCTCCTCCACCTGCGGGTTTTTAGATGGTGGGGGAAAGCGTGATATTGAAGGGACTGGATTCCTCTGTGTTCCCGCCCACCCCCAACCACACAGCAATTTTATGCTGGGGTGGGCAAGGCCTCAGATGGGAAGCCAACCTTTGCCCCAGCTATTGACCACTTACGGGCTGTTTCCCACCCAGCGTCAATTTTTAGGGGGAAGCCCCAAAAAAAGGACACTTACATCTCAGGTGGGAAGTGGGGTTGGGAGGCACCTCCATCAGGAGCCCCCTTCTGAATTCAGATGCAGCACCCCCATCCTCATTATGTCCGGTGGCCTCCGGACTTCTCTTCCCCCTGATCGCCCCCTTTGCCCCCATCCAGGCTTTCCTTACCCTCCCTGCCCTGGGACCCCTTGAACTTACCTGGGCCTCTGGTGTCCAGACTTACGCTCTGACATCCTCCTGCATTTCTTCTTCTGTCCACTGCAGCTGCTGGCCAATCATATTGGCCGGCAGCTCTCTAAGATGAGTGAGGGGTGGAAGTCCTACATACAGCTACTTGACGCCCATTCAAGTGTGAAATGTCTGTGAGGCACTCTGAGTCGGTGCTTCGACTGGCGAAAAGATGAGGCCACAGAATCAGTGTACAAAACACGTTGAAGAAAATGGAAAATTCTCAATCTTTTCCAATTTTGAACACTGCGAAGTGAGTGTGGCATACCTCAATGGAAGAAATGATTTAATGGGGATATCTTGCCAAAGCTGAAAGTGATGCAAAGTTTATAGGTATTGTTATTAATGACTCAAATAAGAATTTCCATTTGACATAAAATGACTCAATCTGGTAAATTTGCCTCTGCACTCTGCCTTACTTTACAATTGCTAAATCCAAATGATTTTTGGTAGAACTTCTTTATACTTGCACTCCTCCAATCTTGGTGTCTGGTGCATTCCCAATTTCAATCACTGCACTATTGGTGGTTGTACCTGCAGTTGCCTTTTTTTTTGTCCATTCATGGGATGTGGGATCACTAGCCAGGTCAGCATTTATTACCTATCTCTCATTGCCCTAGTTCACAAGGCATTTAAGAGTCACGTGTAGGCCAGACCAGGTAAGGACAGCAGATTTCCTTCTGTGAAGGACATTAGTGAACCAGGCGGGTTTTTACAACAATCAACAGTGCTTCATGGTTATCATTAGACTTTTAATTCCAGATCATTTTTTAAATTGAATTTAAATTCCACCATTTGCCATGGGGGATTTGAACCCAGGTCCCCAGAGCATGATCCTAGGTTGTTAGGTCAGCAACAATACCACCACGCCATTGTTTCCCCTCATTGCCTAGGCTATAAGCTCTGGAATAATCTTTCTACACCTCTCCACCTCGCTACCCCACTTTCCTCCTTAAAGACACTCTTGAAAACCTACCTTTATGACCAAGATTTTGGTCACCTGATGCAATATCCTCTTATGTGGCTCGGTGTCATACTCTGTTCTATGATGCTCATGTGAAGCGCTTTGAGATATTTTATCATATTGAAGGTGCTATATAAATATACGTCGTTGTTGAGTTTTGGTAGAAAACCTATTACTAATGTTTGTTGTAAATCTCCCTTTTGTTGCATAGTTGAAACATAAAGTGCAAGTGAAAAGATGTCACAAATGTTGACCATGTGATAACTAAACTATTTGGATGCTGCCTCAAGGAGACAATGGGCCATTAATGAAGCAGTTTTAGAATAGCTCATGGGCCATATAATATTTTTGTGGTTAGCATGCTTATTGATGCTTCAAGGCCTATGACATAAAAAATACAAAAATTAATCTATATATCTTATCAATAAAGTAGTAGGTAAAAAATCAGGATACAACCCAAGAGACAAGCACAACTGATTTTTAAAAAAATATGATTTGTAGAGAAATCTCAAGCTTGATAGTTAGCCTTGAAATTGAAACACCACAGAGTTCTAACATGTGGGACTGTTAAGAAAAGACACATAAATTATGTTATGTGGTAGGTGTTTTAAAGAGAGCTAACACTATTGGGCTGGCTTTTTGCACAGTCGGGAAGACTGTGGACCTTTAGAAATGGTGGTTGGGAATGAATAAATGACTGCTTTTTTTAAAGCTTTTTCACACATGATATTGTTACTATACAGAGTGTATGCCCAGTAAATGGGCATTGAAATGCCATAGGTTGGCATGGAGGGTATAAAGGGCTGTGGGGGTGGGTGGGTAGTGAGGTATAGATTGGCACAGAGGGAGTTTATGGGAGGAGTGAGGGAGATGTGAGGGGTAAAGGCTAAAGGGCTGTTCTGTTTTATTGCTTTTATTGTAACTGGGACAAAGTCCCAGAGCATTGAAGCGGGCCTGTTATACAGCCTGCCTCGGCACCCAGCAGAGGGAGGTGGCAGGCCTGACTTCAGCACGTACCCACTGCCTGCCTCACCCCCACCGGAATGAAACTTCTATCTTTGCAGGCAATATCTCCTGAGGTAGGTACGCCCACCAGGAAATTTCCTGACTCTCACTACCTGCCTCTAGGATGAAAATCCAGCCCATAGTCTTTGCTTTGCTTTTTTTACTTTCCTGCATTGTGCAGCGAGTAACATACCTTACTCTATTCTGTATTCACGATCAACTACACAGCCAATTTTTGTGTCATCTGCAAATTTCCCAATCATGCCCTTACGTCCAAATATATACAACAAACAGTAAGGGACCCAATACTGAACCCTGTGAACATCACTGGAAACCACTTCCATTCACAAGAAAACATCCATCGACCTTTGTTTTCTGTCACTGAGCCAATTTTGGATCCAACTCACCACATTCCTCTGTACCCCATAGGCTTTTACTCTTCTGACCAGCCTGCCATGTTACCTTGTCAAATGCCTTACTAAAATCCATGAAGACACCATCCACTGCACTACCCTCATCAATTCTTATTGTTACTTCCCCAAAAGATTGGATTCATTTAGTAAGACATGACCTTTCCAGAACAAAACCATGCTGACTGTCCCTGAGTAATCCATTCCTTTCTAAGTGACAATTTATCCTGTCTCAGAATTGATTCTAACAATTTTCCCACTACCAAAGTCAGACTGACCAGTCTATAATTAGTTGGCCTATCCCTCAGACCCTTTTTAAATAATGATACAACATTGGCAAACCTCCAATCATTTGCTTCCTCATCTGTATTTAGTGAAGATTAGAAAATGATCCTCAGAGCATCTGTTACTTCCTCCCTGGCTTCCTTTAACAGCCTGGGATACAATCCATCTGGTCCTGGTTATGTATCCACCTTCAAGGATGACAGTCTCTCCAGTACTTCCCTTCTCATTATGCTTATTGTATCTAATGTCTCACAATCCTCCTCATTAACTAGAATGTCATCCCTCTTCATTGTGAAGACAGAGACACAGTGCTCATTAAGAACCCTGCCCATATCTTCCGCATCCATGCATAAGTTACCTTGTACATCTTTGATAGGCCCTAACCTTTTCTTAGTTATCCTCTTGCTTTTAATGTACTGGTAAAACATCTTTGGTTTTTCCTTGATTTTACCTGCCAATATTTTTTCATGTCCTCTCTTTGCTTTCCTAATTTCCTTTTTTACTTCACCCCTGCACTTTCTATGCTCCTCTAGGCTTTTTACAATATTAAGTTTTTTGTGATTGTTGTAAGCTTTCTTTTTATGCTTCTGGATAA
The DNA here is from genome assembly GCF_017639515.1 of Carcharodon carcharias. Lineage (NCBI taxonomy): Eukaryota > Metazoa > Chordata > Chondrichthyes > Lamniformes > Lamnidae > Carcharodon > Carcharodon carcharias. The sequence continues at coordinate 138,371,290 of NC_054475.1, read as the reverse complement.
CCAGAGGGCTCTAGATTTGGCAGTACTGTCCTTTTTTCTTTGTGGGGACATGTCTTTGCTGTACCCGTAGAATCTCACTTTTGAACTATTCTCTGCTTTGTCACTGATTTTCCTCCAATTAGCTGTGTCCAGTCCACTTTCGCCAGCTCACTTCTCAGCTTTGTAAAAGTCTGTCTTCCCCCAACTTAGAACTTCTACTCCTGGCTCTATCTTTGTTCTTTTCCACAATAATGCTAAATCTAACTGTATTATGGTCACTATCTCTGAAATGGTCACCCACTGCTATTTTATCCGCTTGTCCTGCTTCGTTTCCTAAGACTAAATTTAGAATTGTGCCTCCTCCCCCTCGTTGGGCTTTTTACGTGCTGGCTAAAAAAGTTCTCTTGAATGCAGTTCAAGAATTTTGTGCCCTCTTTGCCTTTCACATTGTTTATATCCCAGTTGATATTAGGGTGGTTGAGATTTTCAACTATTATTGTCCTATTGTCTTTAGTGAGAAATTTGCCTCCATATTTGTTCTTCTATCTCCCTCTTGCTAATTGGGGCTCCGTAGTACACTCTTAACAGTGTGACTGCCACTTTTTATTTTCTGATCTCAATCCATATGGCCTCCTTTGATGATTCATTTAGTACATCATCCCCAACAGCCATTGATTGTTTCTTTAACCAATAATGTTACAGCCCCACCATTTTACCCCCTCTCTATCTTGTTTGAAAACTCTATATTCAGGGATGTTGAGCTGCCATTTATGACCCTCTTTAAGCCAAGTTTCCATTTTCGCAATGATATCATGTTACTGTGTGCCTATCTGTGCCCTCAGCCCATTGGCTTTATTTGCTATACTCCTTGAATTTACATATATACCTTTTTACACTGCCAAATTCCTATGCTGTACACTTTTTCATCTTTGCTCCTCCTGTCTTTGAGTCACTAGTTAGTTTTCTGTCTCCCATTCCCTGTTCTGAATTTTTCCTATCTGAATCTGTCCTCAGGTTCCCATTTCCTTGCCAATCTAGTTTAAACCCACTTCTCACCCCAATCGCAACACCCCCCCGCCCCCCCCACCCCACCCCCGCAGCAGGAGCAAACTTCCCCATGAGGCTATTCATCCTGATCCTTTTCAGGTGTAGACAGTCAAGTTTATACAGATTCCACATTCCCCTGAATAGGTACAAATGCCTCAGAAATCTGATGCCCTCCCTCCTGCACCAGCTTTTAAGCTATGTGTTCAATTGCTCAGTTCTTCTATTTCTATGCTCACTAGCACGTGGGACTGAAAGTAATCCTGAGATTCCTGCTTTACAGGTCCTGATTTGCAATCTCCTGCCTAGCCCTCTAAAATATGTTATCAGGGCCTCATCCCCTTTCCTACCTAAGTCATTGGTACCAATGTGGACCATGACCTCTAACTGTACACCCTCCCTCAGAAGAATGTCCTGCAGCCGTTCCATGACATCCTTGATCCTGGCACCAGGGAGACAACATGCCATCTTGGAGTCATGTCTATGCCACAGAAATGCCTGTCTGTTCCCCTAACTAATGAATCCCCTATCACTACTTCCTTTCTTCTTCCCCTCCTGTACAGCTGAGCCGCCCGTGGTACCATGAACTTGACTCTGCCTGCACTCATCTGAGGAACCAACTCCCTCACCAGTATCCAAAATGGAAAACCAATTAGTGAGTGGGACCCCAAGGGATTCCTACACTACCTGTCTGCTTCTCTTGGACTGCCTGGTGGTCACCCATTCCCTTTCTGCTTCCATGCCCTTAAGCTGCGGTGTGACCAACTCTCTGAACGATCTATCAATGTAACTCTCAGCCACATGGAGGTGCCATAGTGACTCCAGCCACCACTCGAGCTCTGAAACCTGGAGCTCATGGTTCTGCAGTTGGTGATACTTCCTGCACATGTAGTCATCTAGGTGACCGATAACATCCATGACTTCTCACATACTACAGGATGTGCATTCCACATGACTGAAATGCCCTGCCATGCCAAAATCTTACTTGACTTACTTTAACTTTATGTCACTTTGGTTTACTTAAATTACTTCATTCTATTTGACCTTGACTTAACTTTACTTCTCTCTAGCTTGCGTTTCTTACTTAAATCTAAGTATTTACTTCTTTAAAATAATACATTTTACTAATTTTCAGCTATTTAAAGACACTCCCTGACAGAAGTTTCTCACCAACCAATGAACTTATAGTTTTACTGTGATGTTACTCTGATTTGTTTTGAAACTCGGCCAGCTCTTGAGTAGGTCAGTTCCAGTTCTCTCTGCTCCCCGCAGTTAAGCGAAGGCCCCAAGCCTTGCCTTCTCTTTTATCTGCTCCTGAGTTGAGGTGTCTCCCACAGGCCCAGTTCTCTCTGCTCTCCAAAGGTATGCAAAAGCCCTGAGTCTCACCCTCCCTTTTATCTGCTCCTGAGTAGAAGTGTCTCCCATAGGTTCGGTGTTCTCTGCTCCCTGAAAGTGAGCTAAAGGATGACGTTTAAAGATAAGCAAGCAAAATATGCACTACCCAACCACGTATCTGCTTTCCTGTGATGTCACACTTTGATTTCTGTCAGAAGGTGGCTGCTCTGGGGACACAAACTGGATAATTTTTCTAAATGATCCTGACTACCTTTGGCTCTACTTTTCTGCTGCTGCCCATCTTCAACTGCTTCATCAATGATTACCCCTCCCATCATAATGGCCAAATTGGGGCTGTTCACTGATGATTACACAACGTTCAGCACCATTCGTGACTCCTCAGATACTGAAGCAATCCGTGCCCATATGCAAAAAGACATGGACAACACTCAGGCTTGGGCTGATAAGTATCAAGTAACATTTGCACCACACAAAAGCCAGTAATGACCATCTCCAACAAGAGAGAATCCAACCATTGCCCCTTGTCAGCCAGTGGCATTGCCATCACTGAATCCAACAGTATCAACATCCTGGGGGTTACCATTGGCCAGAAACTGAATTGGGCTAGCCATATAAATACTGTGGCTACTAGAGCAGGTCAGAGACACCAATTTTCAAATCCTCTCTGGCTACAGAGGTGCCAGAAGACTGGAGGTCAGCAAATGTGGTACCATTATTCAAGAAGGGTAGTAGGGATAAGCCAGGTAATTACAGGCCAGTAAGTCTAACATCAGTGGTAGGGAAACTATTGGAAAAAGTTCTGTGGGACAGGATTAATCTCCACTTGAAGAGGCAGGGATTAATCAGGGATAGTCAGCATGGCTTTGTCAGGGAGAGATCATGTCCAACAAGTTTGATTGAATTTTTTGAGGAGGTGACTAGTTGTGTAGATGAGGGTAGTGCAGTTGAGGTAGTCTACATGGGCTTCAGTAAGGCTTTTGACAAGGTCCTGCGAGGGAGAATGGTCAAGAAGGTAAGAACCCATGGGATCCAGGGCAATTTGGCAAATTGGATCCAAAATTGGCTTAGTGGTAGGGGGCAGAGGGTGATGGTCAAAGGTTGTTTTTGTGATTGGAAGCCTATGACTAGTGATGTACGGCATGGATCAGTGCTGGGACCCTTGCTGTTTGTAGTGAACATTAATGATTTAGACATGAATATAAGGTGACACGAAAGTTGGTGGTGTCGTAAATAGTGAGGAGGAAAGCCTTAGATTACAGAACGATATAGATGGGCTGGTAAGATGGGCAGAGCAGTGGCAAATTGAATTTAATCCTGAGATATGTGAGATGATGCATTTTCGGAGGACTAACATGGCGAGGAAATGCACAATGAATGGTAGGACCCTAAAAAGTACAGAGGATCAGAGGGACCTTGGTGTACATGTCCATAGATCCCTGAAGGCAGAAGCACAGGCAGATAAGATGGTTAAGAAGGATATGGGATATTTGCCTTTATGTGTTGAGGCATAGAAAAAAAGAGCAGGGAGGTTATGTTGGAGCTGTATAAAACGTTAGTTAGGCCACAGCTGGAGTGCTATGTGCAGTTCTGGTCACCACACTATAGGAAGGATGTGATTGCACTGGAGAGAGTGCAGAGGAGATTCACAAGGATGTTGCCTGGGCTGGAGCGTTTCAGCTATGAAGAGAGACTAGATAGGCTAGGGCTGTTTTCCTTAGAGCAACAAAGGCTGAGGGGGAACCTGACAAAGTATACAAAATTATGAGGGGCATAGGTATGGTAGATAGGAAGAAACTTTTCCCCTTAGTGGAGGTGTCAATGACCAGGGGGCATAGATTTAAGGTTAGGGGCAAGAGGTTTAGAGGGGATTTGAGGATAATTTTTTTCACCCAGACGGTGGTTGGAATCTGGAACAGACTGCCAGAGTGGGTGGTGGAGGCAGGAACCATCACAACATTTAAGAAGTATTTAGATGAGCACTTGAAATGCCATAGCATACAGGGCTGTGGGACAAATGCTGGAAAATGGGATTAGAATACATAGGTGCTTGATGGCCAGCATGACACGATGGTCAAATGGCCTGTTTCTATGCTGTGTAACTCTATTACTCTATGGGCGGGATTTTACGCACCCGGCTGCTGCCGGGATCTTCCGGTCCTGCCGCAAGTCAATGGATTTCTGGCTGGGACGCTGCTTCGGCTGCAGTGGGTCCTGCCCATGACGAAGCCAGAAAATCCCAGCCTTTGATTCAATGAAAAAGCAGCCCCCTTGATTGATTGGCGCCCATCCACGACCTTCAATGACCACTCCCTCCCCACCACTGATGCACAGTGGCAGCAGTGTGTACCATCTACAAGATGTACTGCAGCATCTCCAAGGCTCCTTCAACAGCACCTTCAAAACTCGCGACCTCTATCGCCTAGGAGGACAAGGACAGCAGATGCTTGGGTACACCGCCTCCTGCAAGTTCCCCTCCAAGCCCCACACCATCCTGACCTGGAACTATTATTACCGTTCCTTCACTGTCACTGGGTCAAAATCCTGGAACTCCCTTCCTAATAGACATGGACTGCGGTAGTTCAAGAAGGTGGCTCATCACCAGCTTCTTGAGGGCAATTAACGATGGGCAATAAAAATGCTGGTCTAGCCAATGATGCCCACATCCCGATTAAAAAGAATTTAAAAAATGAGACTGCAAACTGGCCATCCAGTCCTGAAGTTGCATTTCTTGGAAGTGCTTGTGTTGATGTCAGCCTTGAAATTACAGGATGCAAGGCCAGTGCCTGATGCATTATGTGCATATGTGAAATTTCACTCTCTATTTTAGCCAGGATGTTGATGTATTTATTTTAAAACTAACATCTAGCTTATAACATCTCTGCTAAAGCATCAGGAAGTGGAATTTCAGGTGAATGCACAGAGTTCATTTGTTGTTATTGTACAGGTTTAGTAAAAGACATAGTAAATGGCTATTAGATTAAGTGGATTAGAGGAAAAAAAGATCCAGCTATATTTTTTTCCGAATGAACAGGATGCATTTAATGGCTAGAAAAGATTTTTTGCATTCAGATCTCACAAAATCATAGACCCAGGTTTTTGGTCCCGGGTCGGGTGAGCAGAGACTGGAGAATTTTTTTCACCCAGAGGCTGGTTGGAATCTGGAAGGTGGTATAGATGGGGCATGGGAAGTGTATGAAAATCAGTGGCCTGCAGTCCTGATTTTTGTTCTGGTGGCAGGCTGGATTAATCAGACCGGCAACCCCCAGAACAAGTGTGGAGGCTCCTGGGTGCAGAAGTGAATGAGTGGGAGGCCTACCTCTGTGTAACTCTTTCGAGTACAAACACGTTTCCATCTGTTCCTATTCAGATGAAGTTACATTGTTTCATAGTTTGCCATTGTGAGATTTGAACTCTTGATCTTGGGATTACAAGCCCAGTACCATAACCACTTGGCTATTTAGGCCAAGCCTGCCTCTGTGTACTAGCACTTTGTTGAATTTAATTAAAACATGATTAAAACAGAAAACAGTCTTCCTGCTCTCACCCCTTACCCTCAATCACCTCCCCATACATTCCCCATGCTCCATCTATACCACGTCATGCTTGCCACCCACCCACATAGCACCTCATACTTCCTATGCCAGTCCATGCCCCTCTACTAACCCCCATAGCCCTTTATAGCCCCATGCCCTCTACCCTTTGCCCTTACCTCCTCCATGGCAACTCACATTGTAACTACCAAGGGCAAATCTCAGAACCTGTGCTGACATAAAATAAAGTTATGTGTCTATTGATGATGTCACTATTTTAAACAAAAAAGCTCTCTAATTAAAAAAAAAATTAAATCCATGAAAATTCCTTTAACTAATTTCTTATGAAAATAAACATATCTATTCTATCAACACTTGGAGCTGTCAGTCAAACTGTTCACTTAACAGGCACTCCCGTGTGATAATGTTAGCTTATAAAATCAGTTATTGTGGCACAAATTCTGTAATGATAACCCTCAGCCTTATGCCAACAGATAATGAAATATCAAGCACGAATTTTTTTGAATGTCATACTTAAAAAAAAATTAAACCCAGCAGATTTAAATCCCTTGACAGCTTTCACTGTTCCAATGAGAGTTCGAATGAGGCTTGACAGGTCTTTGACAGTTCTTTGACAGCTTGACAGTTCCAATGAGTTTATGAACTCTTTACACACAATAAGATCTACTCTTAACAATCCCAAAAGGTGCTTTACCTCTCCCAAAGTGTACCTCACTTCTCCTGAAGGGTGCCTTACCTACCCCAAAGTGTGCCTCCTATCTCCCAAATGTGTCCCAGGGCCATATCCAAAGGGTTACCTTACCTTTCCAGAGCGGTACCCTGGCTATCCAAACAAACCCACCAAGTTCAGACCAGGTCTTACTGGTCTAATGTGCACATGCTGGGTTTCTCAATCCTCGCCTATCAAAATCCCACTTCAGTGGAGGCAGCTGATGATTTAAACGGAGCCAGCTGCTCCATAAACTATGCATGCATGAGCTCCGGCCTGACTCCAGTCCTGCCTCATGAAAAAGGGAAGTGCAGTGTTCAGGGGCAGGATTTAGGATTTTTGGCCATTTCTGCTATGTTCACCACAATGAAAGAGCCTCTCTGTCATGGTAAACATCTGGGCTATAGAGTCAAAAATTTCAGCAAGGGGAGGCTTTCAGCAGATTGTGTGTTTGCCGGTGCAAGTTTCACTTCAGAGCTATCTATGCTAATCCCTGCACATCCCTGCTCTTTCCCTGTATCTTACAATACATTTCCTTTTCAAATGATAGATCATTGGCTCATAAACAGAACGTGGCCATTCGATCCATCGTATTTGTGTCAGCTCTTTGCTAGAACTACCCAATTAGTCCCACTCTCCTGCTCTTTTCCCATAGCCCGATAAATTTTTTCTTTCCAAATCTATATCCAGTTTCCTTTAATAGTTACTATTTGCTACTCTGCTTAATCCATTCTTTCTGGAAGTGCATTCCAGATTATAATAACCCGTTGCATTAAAAAAAGTATTTTCGTCCTGGTCAAGTGTCTTAAATCTGTGTCCTTTGGTTATCAACAAATTAGATTGTTTCTTCCAATCTAATCTTGAACATGTCTATTAAACTTTCTTACCATAACCTTCTCTGTTCTCATGACAACAATCCCACCCTTTCTGGTCTCTCCACAGGACTGAAGTACTTAATTCCTGATTCCATTCTAGCAAATCTCCTCTGCACCCTTCCAAGGCTTTACCATCCTCCCTGAAGTGCAGTACCAAGAACTGGTCAACCCTCTAGCTGAGGACTAACCAGTGCTTTATAAATATTTACCAAAACTTCAACAAAAGCAAAATATAGCAGATGCTGGAAATCTGAAATAAAAACAGAAAATGCTGCAAATAATCAGCAGGTCAGGCAGCATCAGCATTGAAGGGTTGTCGACCTAAAAAGTTAACTCTGGCTGAGATTTTCTGGACCTGTCATGACGGGACCCGCAGCAGTAGATTCAGTGGCCCAGCCTAAACTCCACTGACTTTCAGCGGTACTGGACGATCACGGTGGTGGGTGGCACCAGAAAATCCAGCCCTCTATTTCTCACCACATATGCTGCCTGGTCTGCCGAGTATTTCCTGCATTTTCTATTTTTATATGCTGTAACTTCCTTGCTTTTGCACTCCTATTTATAATGTCCAATGTCCTGTATGCTTCTTTTTTAAACAACCTTATCAACTGCTCCTGTCAACTTCAAAGATTTGTGTATGTGAACCCCAGGAGTCTCCCTGTTCCTGCATTTAGAGCTATATTTAATTTACATTGCTTCCTCTCATTTTTGTTCTAAAATGTATCACTTTACACTTCGCTGCATTAAAATTCACTTACCATGTGTCTGCCATTTTTGTGGTGTTACAATTTGTTTTGATATACTTCTTAGTCAAACCATTCTCATTTTTTAATCAAGTCATCCATGCAGGAAGTCTAATCGATAAGTAGCCAGAATTTCACTTGTTCCTTTGTATCATAGGAACAGCCACTATTGGTGGTTTGTACAAAGGAATCTCATTTACTCAAACATTACTGAACATTGGGGAGATAGTGGTGTAGTGGTAATGACACTGGACTAGTAATCCAGAGGCCCAGGCTAATACTCTGGGGGCATGGGTTCACATTCTACCACAGAAGCTGTTGGAATTTAAGTTCAAATAATTAATAAAAAATCTGGAATTAAAAAGCAGTAATGGTAACCATGAAACTATCATCAATTGTCATAAAAATCCATTTGGTTCACAAATGCCTGTTAGGGAACATAAATCTGGCTTACATGTGATACCAGATCCACATGTGGTTCACTCTTAACTGCCCTCAATTCAAGGGATGGGCAACAAATACTAGCCTTGTCAGTGACACCCACATACCATGAAAGAAAAAAAATGGTGACATGGGACACTCCCACTTTGGTGGGCAAAAAATGAGAGCCCTTTTGGGGAGAGCTCCCTGGCAGTCAGAAGGAAAACAGCTACAGAAGCCAAGCCTGATTGTCTTTGGTGTTCAAGAAACCCGGTTTCAATCTGATGACTTGAGTTAATTATGTAATCTTATTAATCACTGCATTTTTATGTCTGAGTAGTAAACTTGGCATTTGGACAACACACTCAAACCTTCACAGTGAGGAATCAGTGAGCTAATTAAAGGAAAATCCCTTATAACCAAGAGAATTCCACATTCTAAACTTAGTGGTCAAGACATTTTTCTAAATTTTTAAAAAATTCTTTTTGTTAACTCCTTAAATTTAGTTTTCTCATTACCCGCTCACTCCTTGGTGAAAATAATCTTGTAGTACTTATCATCACCCATCATAATCTTGAAGTTATCCATTAACGTCTTTAGCCTTCATTACAAAAGGGCCCAACTTCTCGAGTGTTTTTTCATAACTGCATACCACTGGAAATGTTCAATTCCATAAGCTTCCCATTGCTTTTATATCATCTCTAATACGGGGATTCCAAATGGAGCCTAACTAACATCTTGCACAAGTTTAACACCACCTTCTGGTTTTGTATTCTATTCCTTTGATAGTATTAAGGATTTGTTTACCTTTTTTATGGCCATACTTACTTGTGCTGCCACATTTATTGCCGCAGATATCTGCATATCCATGTCCCCTCTGCTCCTCTAACCTACTTCACACTTTTATTTTCATTGAATTTTATCTGCTACCAATCTGCCTACTCCATTGGATCATATTTGTTCTTCTGTGGTCTCCAGAATAATAAACTTTCATTGTTGTGCTCTGCAATTCAATACCTGAAAGGATGGTGAAAGATCCAATAATAACTTTCAAAAGGAAATTGGATAATGCCACTAGACTATAATAAGTTTCATAATATTATTGTGGTTTATTTTAAAGTAGGTTTATGGGTGTGAGTGTAGTTGGTTCTGTGTGATTGAATTAAATTAGAATCAGACAGCTGCAAGCTTGAAATTATCAAAAGAAATTATGGGTAAAAGGCATTTGAAATGCTAATGAGTAAATGTGGATGAGATCTTAGCACGTAAAGTGTGAAGGAAATTTGCATTTTTAGATAAGTGAAAGAGTTGTTTGGGTTTCAAAAAGATGGCAGGATGTTTACAACTAACAAGATAGATAGGGCAAAGTTATTATGTTTATTTTTCCCAAAAGGTACTGACCATATTGGCAACATGAAAGATTCTTATACCATAGGAAAAGTACATTTCCAAAGACATATAAAGTAATGGAAGGTACAGATTAAAGAGAAATAAACATATGTAAAGAAGGAAGGAAGGTGATGTTGTGGGGCTGCATAAGAACTAAAAGGAGTGTGTAAAACAGCCTTGGGGAAGCCTCCAGCCATGTTTGCAAAAGTTTGCTGTGTCCAATAATTAAAGTTGGATAAAAATCTTTGCAATTCCACTGTCAAATGAGTGCTATGGTAAATTTTCTGGCTTGCTATTTAAATTTAAAATCTATTTTGGATTGTTGCCTTAAAGGGGTTACGTAACTGGAAGTCAGTTTAATTAGGAATTTGGGGACGTGTTACAATATTAAGTAACTGTAATCTTATGTATGTGCTTGAAATCTTTCCTTTAGTTAATAAATATTTTAACTTAGTTTTTAAAATCTCTAAAGGTGTTAGTGGACTCATTACTTCTGAATTCAGTGCCCAGATCTTCTCGTAATAAATACAAATTGCAAAAGCATTGTGATAGCTTGGCCAAGTGTCCCTTGTGGATTTGGTCCACCTGGCACATATCACCTGCCACATCATAACAAAACTGGCAGCTCTTTGTGGGATTTTTGAAATTCCTTGATTGGCTTGGAGTTAGTGAATCTTAAGCCTACAAGTACGAGAAGAATATTGAACTCAGGAGTTGCTGTGAGGGATTTTAAAGTGGTGAGACTGCAAAAATGGCATATTTTCTTTCAAGCAGGTTTCTGCCTAGAAGCATCTTGTTTGACAAGGGGCACACTGGAGGAGGCCACAAGCCCAAAATAAGGAAGGAGCCTGCAGCTGTGTTAGTAGGGTCATGGGTCCATACCGGGGTGGGGGTGGGGGGAGTGGGGGGATGAGATGGTCTAATCACAGAGTGATATGACATCACCGTTAAATAGTTATGGAAAGGCATTTACTTATCCATATAAGGCAGGCCTCACCTCTCTTTAGTTGCCAGATGTCCTGACTCCGAGGTGCCCCGCCTGCCTAAAGTTAACCTGTAAGATAGGCTAAATAGAGGCACACAGCCTCATTACAGTATTTAAATTGTCTCACCCCCTTCCTGCCTCAGTTAAAACCAGAAGAGGACATTTTGAAGGCAGGTTGGAGTTTGGTTTGAGATTTTAGAAATGTTAGCATCCCACATGATTTTCGGGTTAGAATTACCCCTCCAGAGTTTAAACTAAAGGTTTAAGCTAGGCTGGTGAATTCAATTGAAAAATCATTTACAGAAAACAAAATAAAGAGAAGGAAAGAAAGATGGGACTAAGAGAGAGATAAAACAGCAGAAAGAAAACTTCCTTAAATTCTTACAATCACAAATAATAATTAAGATTTGAAGGGCTGCGATTCCTCGTTTAAAAAAATAATTTTCAGTGCTAGGAGACGTTGTTTGACAGGAATTAATGCTTAATCACTCCATTAAAAGTTAATTTATGGTGTTGTTATGTGTTCTTGTGTTTTGGTTCCCAGACGTTGTTAATAATCACACTTTAAAAGAGCAGTACAAACTTTTAAAACAAGCATGAAGAAATTATCCAAAGGAATGGCAGAAACAAGAATTTCAAGATTTTTTCTCAACTATCGCACACCTCCTCATGCAATTACAGGTTCAACACCGTCTGAATTACTAATGAAACACTGCCTTTGCACAAGTTAGTTATTCTCTAACTTAGAGGGGAAGGTGGAGAAGGAGCAGAGTAGTCAGAAAGTGAACCATGACATTCACAGTAAAAGTTGAGAATTTGCTGTGGAAGAGACAGTTTTGTGCAAAATTTTGGAACTGGACCTAGATGGGTTCCTGGTATAGTTGTCTCTGAAACAGGACCCTTGTCATACCAAGTGGAAGTAGAAAACAGAATTGTTAGGGAATATGTGGATCATCTAAGAAGTAGAAGGACATTCCAACAACCAGTTACTCCATCTGAAATTGAAGTCTAACCTTTGATCCCTGAGGTGTCAGATCAACATAGAATAGCTGATGTCTCTGTTGAAGTAAATAATTCTGAACAGCCATTGTCTAAGGATGTCTCTGATGCTGCAGTTCCTGGTCAAGTCAATCCAGTGAGAGAATCTCAAGTCGTGGAGTTATGTCACTCTATCCGAATCAGAAAGCCACCTCAAAGGCTTATTCTATAATCGCATGAACTGTATATATTTGTATATATCTTTTATTCATTCAAGGGATGTGGGCTTCACTAGCTGGGCCAGCATTTATTGCCCATCCCTTGTTGCCCTTGAGAAGGTTGTGGTGAGCTGCCTTCTTGAACCGCTGCAGTCATCTGCTGCAGGTAAACCGACAGTGCTGTTCGGAAGGCGGTTCCAGGATTTTGACCCAGTGACAATGAAGGAAGGGTGATATATTTCGAAGTCAGGATGGTGAGTGACTTGGAGGGGAACTTCCAGGTGGTGGAATCTATCTGCTGTCCTTGTCCTTCTAGATGGTAGTAGTCGTGGGTTTGGAAGGTGCTGTTGAAGGAGCCTTGGTGAATTCCTGTAATGCATCTTGTAGATGGTACACACTGCTGCTACTGTGCAACGGTAGTGGAGGGAGTGAATGTTTGTGGAAGTGGTGCCAATCAAGCGGGCTGCTTTGTCTTGGATGGGGTCAAGTTGTGGGAGCTACACTCATCCAGTCAAGTGGGGAGTATTTTATCTCACTCCTGACTTCTGCCTTGTAGATGGTGGACAGGCTTCAGGGAGTCAGGAGGTGAGTTACTCTTCGCACGATTCCTAGCCTCTGACCTGTTCGTTGTCTGACATTTGTGTGGCACGAATGTTACTTGCCATTTGTCAGCTCAAGCCAGTATATTGTCCAGGTCCTGCTGCATTTGGACATGGACTGCTTCAGTATCTGAGGACTCACAAATGGTGCTGAACATTTTGCAATCATCAGCAAACATCCCCATTCTTACCTTATGATGGAAGGAAGGTCATTGATGAAGCAGCTGAGCCGAGGACACTACCCTGAGGAACTCCTGCAGTGATTTTCTGGAGCTGAGATGACTGACCTCCAACAAGCTTAACCATCTTCCTTTGTGCTAGCTATGAATCCAACCAGCAGAGAGTTTTCCCCCTGATTTCCATTGACTCCAGTTTTACTAGGGCTTCTTGATGCCACACTCTGTGAAATGCTACCCTAATGTCAAGGGTAGGCACTCTCACCTTACCTTGGGAGTTCAGCTCTTTTTTCCATGTTTGAACCAAGGCTGTAATGAGGTCAGGAGCCGAGTGGTCCTGGCCGAACCTACACTGGGCATCAGTGAGCAGGTAATTGCTAAGCAAGTGCCTCTTGATAGCACTGTTGATGACCCCTTCCATTACTTTACTGATGATCGAGAGTAGACTGATGGGGTGGTAATAGGCCGGGTTGGATTTGTCCTGCTTTTTGTGGATAGGAAATACCTGGACAATTTTCCACATAGCCGGGTAGATGCCAGTGTTGTCGCTGTACTGGAACAACTTGGCTAGGGGCGCGGCAAGCTCTGGAGCACAAGTCTTCAGTATTATTGCCAGAATTTTCTCAGGGCCCTTAGCCTTGGCACTATGCAGTGCCTTCAGTTGTTTCTTGATATCACATGGAGTGAATTGAATTGGCTGAAGACTGGCATCTGTGATGCTGGGGACCTCCAGAGGAGGCCAAGATGGATCATCCACTCAGCACTTCTGGCTGAAAACTGTAACAAATGCTTCAGCCTTATCTTTTGCACTGCTGTGCTGGGCTTCTCCATCATTGAGGATGGCGGTATTTATGGAGTTTCCTCGTCCCGTGAATTGTTTAATTGTACACCACCATTCATGACTGGGTGTAGCAGGACTGCAGAGCTTCGATCTGATCCATTGGTTGTGGGATCTGTCTGTCACTTGCTGATTATGCTGTTTGGCACATGAGTAGTCCTGTGTTATAGCTTCACCAACTTGATACCTCATTTTTAGGTATGCTGCTCCTGACATGCTCTCCTGTACTCTTCATTGAACCAGGGTTGATCTCCTGGCTTGATGGTAATGGTAGTGTGGGGGATATGCTGGGCCATGTGATTACAGATTGTGTTTGAGTACAATTCTGCTGCTGCTGATGGCCCACAGCGCCTCATGGATGCCCAGTCTTGAGATGCTAGATCTGTTCGAAATCTCTCCCATTTAGCATCTTGGTAGTGCCGCAGAACACGATAGAGGATATCCTCAATGTAAAGGTGGGACAATATGTTATTGGTTAAGATATTCTTATAAATAAGACGAAACACAAAATTAAAGTGGGAGGAATGTAGTGACTGTAAGTAAAAACTTTCAGACTGTTTTGGGGATCATGTGGCTGTACAGACGAATCAGCCCTAAGTGTGGGTAATCTTAGGGAGTGGAGCTTTCTAGGCTTGGTCTTGGTTCAAGCATGTAGCTTCATCAGGAGCTCTGTGAATAAAGTTTACTGTTTCTAATAAGAAACCTGTCTTGGTACACCAAGCTTATTACAAAATAACAAGTGCTAATTTTTCTCATGTGTTTAGTAGATATCTAATGGGTAAGCACACCAACTTTATGCTGTTATATGTGTTTCAATGCTGAGTCTCTTGGTGAGGTACTGTTATTATGAAGGTTTTAAAAGAGGAGGGCAACTTCCTGATTTGCATATATAATTGGGCATATGTGTTCATTGAAATTCACTGTCCAATTTAATCTTTAATAATGTTGATTGCTGAATGCCTCACCATTATTTCTGCAGCAATATGTGGGCCATTATGACTTCTGAGTATTTGTGTTTACTGCATTTTAAAATATACTATTACACTCGTTTATGTTTTTTCTTTCTAGGATCCTCTTTTTAGAGATATGGGGCAGAATTTTGCCCTTGATGGGCGGGTGGGCCTGACTGAATCGGCGGCGGGCAGGCAGCCGATTGCCGCCACCGAAATGGGCCGTGCCGCTATTTTCTGCTGGCGGGCCAATTAAGTCCCGCCCAGTGGGTTAGTGACTCCTGTGTAGAACGGGAAAATAGTCATGGAGGCGGGTGTGCTCAGACCACTGGTTCCAATGGGGGACCAGAAGTCCGTATAACGAGTGGCCAGGCAGCCTGCTTGAGGCAGTGCACCATGGCCACTCAGTGAGAGAGAGAGGCAGCTGTCACAGGCCAAGAGCATGAGCAGGAGGAGGTGTGCAGTCTGTAGGAGAAGCCATCAGGGGGCAAGTGTGCCCCTCGCTTCTCCGATGCCTGCCTTGCTGTCGTCCTCCAAGAGGTTTCCAGCCGTCAGCATATATTGTATTCAGTTGATGGGAGGAGGAGGCCCCCATGTCACCAGGCAGGCGTGGGAGGAGGTTAGTGACACTGTAAGCACCCATGATGTGCGGCGCACGGGCACGCAGTGTTGCAAGAGATTCAATGATTTGCTGCACTCTGGAAGGGTGAGTACCATGTCAGCCTTGGCCATTTGACCCAGAAGGTAGCCTTAGCCTTTCAGTCCCCCACCCCCATGACTTGCTGTCGTTACTGCATTGGGCGTTTGGCGCACGCTGGGTGGGCAAACAGATAGTGACCTTGCTTACATCAGACTTAGTGGTTGAGGAGAAGATGGGTTCTCCCCACTGCAATGTTAGTGTTTGTCGCATTTGAGCAGTCTGGGGGCAACCTGCAGGGGAGGTAGCTAGACACATACTCAGAACTACAACGCATGTCTTATTGATAGTGATGAGATGGTAGAAGGGGAGCCTCAAGGTGTTTTGGGCAAGTGCCATCTGCTGGCCTTGGTGCCGCACCTAGTTGCTCCTCCTTGCCATGGACGCTAAGGTCCGTGTGTTATTCAAAGTGATGGACGCCGAATGTATCCAAGGTGTCTGTTGGGGGAGGGGGTTGGGACCAGCTGTACTATCTTCTGGGGACTGATCACCAGTATTGTGGACTGGAGGCGCTGGAACCTCAGATGGGCCACTGTGGTTGGGGTGTGGCGTGCACGTGCAGAGTACATGAGTGATCAGCCCCAATAAACCCTATTCTTTGTTCTGCAGGCAAAACTGAACACAATCAGCAGGAGCACCAGAGGACTGGTGGTGGGCACGCCATGCTCCAGTGCCTCTCGACCTTTGAGGAACAGGCCATGGAGCTGGGGCGGAGGTAGACGACCAGGGCGGCAGGTGGTGGTGAGGCTGTGGTGCAGCGGCCAAGTATTTGAGGTCCACAGTCCCATCCATTCTGTCTCCCCACCATCCAAACCACTGATGGCTGCTGCAATTGTTAATGCTGCAACACTGCTCACTTACAGACTGAGACACTGACGTGTAGGTTATACACAAAGGTCCCTTGTCCCCTTGAGGAATCACATCTCCACCACCTTCCAAAGTCACCTTATCCCATTTGTAACCACTATCCCCATGGCCTAACATGCCATGGCATCGCTACTGCACAGCCAAAGACTTATTGCATCTTAGAGCGGTTGGTACCTCCACCACTCTTTCAGCCAGTGCACCCCACATCACTCTGTCCAAAAGGTCCTCAGCACCTCACCTGTCAACCTCATGGCACTCAACTTAAATAAATGCCACCACGTTACTCATCCCTGCGTCAAGGGGAAATGTTGCCTTCTGCCCACCCAGTCTATGCCCCTCCTAACGGTATGAAGGTCAATAAAGTGACCTGTCAATCCCCTGTGCTCCACGGCAAATGTCGCAAGTGTTTGCGATGTTTCCTCATCACTGCAACTCTCCAGGCCAGCATGCATCCAGGTCAGGTACCTCTGCACTCTCCCCACTCCAATGCTCCATAACATTCCATGTGGTATTCCTGAGGCCATCTAACCAGCCTGTCTGTATGCACGTCTAATGTTTGGGCCTCCTCTTGACTCTTTTCCACCCCACCAATGTTCGTCTCCTTAGGGTCTTGAAGGGTGAGCAACTTATGAGGCTGGGGGGGAAAGGGATGAAAGGTTTAACTGTCTGAACACTGACTGATGCACTGTCCTTGTTGTTAATTTCAGCATCACCTCCGCATGGCCGCGTCCAAAGACTCCGCAGCCCCCCCTCCACACCTGAGGTCCAAGACATGCAACTTGCAGCACATCATTTCAGCCAGCCAGGTATTAGCGCAGACACAAACACCCCGGTAGGAAAGTTACTGTTGGCTATTGTCCTGGGTCACAGTGGAGAGGGCACTTCACAACTGCTGGAGGAGATGGTAGGGACAGAGAGTGCCAATGGTGCCAGCAGCTGGAGGGCTGCAGGGGACCAGGCACATGCTGAGTCCGGCACTGATGATGTGCCTGGAGATGTCACCAATGCAGCAGCTGCAGGACAAGCGGCAGGATGCGCGTTTGCCTCTGGCAGGGTTGGATGAGGGTGTGCTTCAGTTGGACTCTGTGGTGGAGGAGTCCAGGCAGAGAGTAAGAGAAGGCATGAACCTCAGGACAGAGCTTCACGCTTCCTCCACTGAGAGATTGGCGATTCTCATGGAGAGGGGGTTCAATTGGATGGAGAATCTTCTGATTGGGTTACGCTCTGACTTGCAAGTCCTTACAGCGGTACTGGCCACGGGTGGTCATTCCCAATGTGGGAGATGGTGTGGGCACCAAGCATCGGCGCTCAGTGCCCATGCATCTGCAGTGAGCAGGGAGGCCCAATGTGACCTCACATTGGTGCAGCAGCTGCCTGTTGTTGCTGCGAGCTCCTCTCAGGGCGGTCCGGGTGAGGGCAGCAGCTCCTCCGCCCCTCTACCGGTCAACATTGCTTCAGTTGAGGCCTGGACAACTGGGGAGGTGCCAGTTCTGGAACTGGCCATCACAGGCTCCATGGGCCAGAGGACGTCCACTAAGGTCATCGACGCCAACAGGACAGCAGAGTCAGCAGGCTGTCTCACAAGTCACTCCGACCGATGGGGTGGCACCTAGACGTAGCACCCGCAAACAAAAGCATAAGGCACGTTAGGCACTCCACAGGTATGTCACTGGTAATTTTGTGTTGGCTTTAGAATAGGGAAAAATATACTTATGTTTGTCATAGAGACATTTCTGTTTTATGTTGGACATAATAAAGTCCACTTTTCTGACCATGGCTGAGGGGGTTTCCTTTGTGCTGCATTTGTATTTTTCACAGACATATCATGAGTGTTTGAGTGGACATTGATGTTTCTGTACTAAGCCCTTAGTTGCAGCTGATGAGGTGGAAGATGTAGCACCGAAGTGCCACGTGTGGAAGCGCCAGGCAATGCTGGTCCTGCTAATCCATTTGTATGGAGCTAGCTGAAGGTTCGTTGGATTAAATTGTCCCGGGTGTCCCTGTCTCCTTGGTGTAATTGGGTTGGCGTGCTGCCCCTCCTCATCGGCCTGTGCTTCCTCATCCTCTGAGGCACTGCTGGATTCACCATGTGCAGCCTCATCCAGGGTGTCAAGGTCTTCATCGTCAACTGCATCCCCCCTTTCCAGTGCAAGATTGTGCAGAGCGCAGCAGACTACCATTATCAGAGAGACGTGATCTGGGTGTTACTGGAGTGCGCCCTCTGAGCAGTCCAGGCAACGGAAGCGCATCTTGAGAAGATCGATGGCTCTCTCCACCACAGCCCTAGTGGAGCCGTGGCTCCTATTGTAGCACTGCTCAGCTTCTGTTCTTGGACGGCAGAGCGGTGTCATGAGCCACCTTCGCAGGGGATAGCCCTTGTCACCCAGCAGCCATCCATCCAGCCGGGCCGGAGCACTGAAGAGTGCCGGCACCTGGGAGTGTCTGCTTTTTTTTTTTGTGATGTAAGAATCATGGGAGCTGCCTAGGTAACTTGCACAAACTTGTAGAATCTGCATCCTGTGGTCACACACTATCTGCACGTTCATGGAGTGGAAGCCCTTCCTGTTGACGAAGACACCGGGCTCACCTGCTGGTGCCTTAATGGCCACATGTGTACAGTCTATTGCATCCTGGACGTGTGGGAATCCAGCAATGGCGACAAATCCTCTGGCTCGCTGTGCCTGACTTGCCTGGTCGCAGCGGAAGTGGATGAAGGTCAATACCCGTCTGAACAGAGTGTCTGTAACCTGCTTGACACAAGTGTGGACAGCTGATTTGGAGACATCAGAACGATCACCCACCGAGCCCTGGAAGGAGCCAGAGGCATGGAAGTGGAGGGCAACTGTGAGCTTCAGAGCCGCTGGCATGGGGTGTCTGCCCACACAGTTAGGAGATATCTCAGGGCCAATCATCTGACAGATACAGTTGACTATCTCCCTTGAGAGATGGAGCCTCCTTCGGCACTGCACCTCAGACATATTGAGGTAGCTGCTTTGCCGCCTGTGTACCCTGGCAGCAGGGTAGTGGCGTCTTCTGCGGCCCCTTCCACCTTGCACAACCTCTTGGGCTTGCGCCCATTGTGCCTGTGCCTGGCCTCCCAAAGATGGCTCCCCTGGAGGCTGATTGTTCAGTCCTGGCCTCCTCCTTATTCTGTCCCTCCCTCCTCAGAGGAGCTGCCTCCAGTGGAGATGTCAGAACCCATACCCAGGCTAAATGGAGGCCTCCAGAAAGCTGCAGGCCCGAGAACGATTACTGTCTGCAGACTGGTTTCAAAGTACACAAAAAGCTCTTGGAAATTGATGTGAACTGCTAACAATCACACACTTTCTGCAATTAAAACTTCATGGAAAACACGAACAACCCCCCTGAGTGCACATATCCCGACATTGCATGAGTTTTAATAAAAAATCTCCTACCCACCTGCCTGTTGGGCCCGTGCGCTGACCCAATGATCGCATGGGCCCCTCAAAATCCTCAACAATTGGCAAATTAAGGGCCTTAACGAGCCCTTTAATTAATGGCGAGCGCTTGTCCCACTGCTGTGCATGCCCGCCGACCAAAATATCGTGATGCCACGCGCTGATGTCGGGATGCTCGCGTGACATCAGCGCGCAACATTTTAAGCGCTGACGTGCGGGTTCCACCGCCCGCATGTCAGCCAGAAAATTCTGCTCAGGTATATCTATACCCTGGATTTCTCTGTTCCTCCAGCCCATTAAAGGTATGTTCTATTTTTTTTAATCAAAATGCGCAAATTCACATATATCTACGCCAGACTGCATTCATCACTGATTTGCCACTCATGGCCTTGTGCAGTCTGTTTCATTGGGCTGAATTTTGCCGTCGATGAGTAGGGGGCGGGGCCCACTCGCCGCGCGCAAAATGATGTGGGGTGAGGTCAGGGGGAACCCGATGTCATCCTGCCCCATTTAAGTTTTCAGGAAGGTGGGGGCACAGCCAAATCAGCTGTGCGCCACCCTGTCAATGGCCAATTGAGGCCATTGACAGGATTATTGAAACAATTAAAGGACCTGCCCGTCCAACCTTAAGGTTGGCGGGTCGGCCAGGAGACCCAGCGGCAAATAGAGAAACCATGAAATCTCATCCAGCGGCGGGATGAGGTTTCATGTAGGGTTTAAAAAAGTGTAATAAAGTTTTTGTGAAGTTTATTAACATGTCCCACCTCATGTGACATTGTCACATGAGGGGGACATGGTAAGGATTTTTAAAAATTTTTTTAATGTTTATACAGCTGTCAGCGATCTCCCTGAGGCAGCACTTAGCCTCAGGGAGATGTACGCTTTTTCATGCGCATGTGCGAAAGAGCACACTCTCGCATTTGGGGAATCCTCCCCCCGCCCGCACAGGAAGCACATAGCGCTTCCCGCCGAATGTCATGCTGGGTGAGCCTTAATTGGCCCATCCACTTAAAATGGCGGTTGGGCCCGCTTCTCCAGCGGGGATCGGCTCCCCGCCTGCAGGAGATTGGGTCGGGCCTGCCTGCCCAGTAGGCAGAAAATTCTGCCCATAGTTTGCCTTGTCCCTTCATTTGATATATTTGGTTGTTTTTAATATTATTTTTCCTCTTCCCATATATTCATACACAACTTGTCAACAATTCTTATGGAATTCATTGCAATCAACTGTCAAATCTCTCTCATAAAATGGGCATAATCACACAAACTTATTACTGAATATTGTTCCTTGTCAATGTTATCATCAGAAGGATTTAGTTTTGACATCATACTGTGCCATTTTGGGGTATGGATGCCTTATGCAGTCATATGAATTTTTGGCAATTTTAACTAAGGCTTGTTCCTATTTATCTAAAGCAACTTAATGTCTTTATTAAAATATAAGACAAAGGAATTTTATATAAACATGTTAGGTAGTTGCACACTAATAGCACAGTGAATTCTGCCCAGTAACAGTAAGAAGCAAATATATTAAAAGATGAATATTGAGCTGAAATACTTAGCTTGCTAGGAAAATAGAGCTGATTATCTAAATGTTCATACACATGTATTTTCCCTTCAATCTGTTCTTTGCTGCATTCAACACATATTTTACTTTTTATTAACAACTATGTTTTGCTTTATTTTATACAGGCTTGAAAACCATGGCCCCCTTGGCAGCAGGGGAAATGTCCTTAATAAAACAATAAGAGACTGCTGAATTAATTTAGTGACTGTAGTTACAGATGTTGTTATACATCTATTTCCTGACAAAATGCTTTCAGGCATCACGTGGGCACCACCTATACTCAGTTACATGGTCAAAGCCTCTTATTCCCATTGATTCCCAATGACAAGACCTCTTTTAGTTGTTCTGACATTCATGACTGGCATTTAATACACTTTGACAAAAATAAGAAAATATTTCTAATCTTGCTGAGGTAATGTGAAAGTTGAGATTTTCATTTTCTTGTACCAAACATTTAACACAGCATTTCTCATATGTCACATTTTGGTTCATTTTGACCTCTGCTCCACAGAAAAGATATGAATGAAAGATTTGCTTGAATATTGGGTTTTAAAATGTAGTGTGTCCATCCAAGTTAAAAAGGAGTCTGCGCCCATGGCAGTGAAATTACTGATGCGTTAGCTTTAATACTGTTGCCTCATAGAATGCATTTTGGCATTTCTTTAACATTTCCAAGCAAATAAAATAATTCTACAACTATTGTACTGGAAGGTTTCAGATCTTTTTTTGAGTAGCCGTGAACAGTTAAACAGAAATAGAAGCCAGGACATTAGCAGGGACAGGTCACCTGGGTGGGGTAGGGGACAGCATTTTGGATGAGAGTTTTAAATTTATGGTATACATCTTCTGTCCTTGACGTCTGGAGGTTAGCCAATTGACAGACTTGGCTTCCAGTCAGGGGCATAAGATTGTGGAGCAGGCTGCAGGAGTAGGTTGGGGGGAGGGGGGCCTGGATTCTGGGGACGGGGAAGGTGTCCAATCCTGCAGGGGATCTGACTTCAGAGTCCGGCGGTTGTTGTATGGGGGGGAGTTGGGGATTTGGGGGAAGCACTCTGTCTCCTCCTGTCACGCAGTGTGTTGTAAAGGCATTTAATTTCTCCTCAAAGATGTCCTCACCTTGCAAGGCCAGGAAAACAGTTAAACATTAAAATAGCTTAAATCAAAGTCTGCCGGTGTCAATAAAATATTGAAATTTCCAGGTTGGCTACTGGCCCCATTCTCCCAACTCCTTTAAACCGAGAAGTGGGCAGGTTGGAGATAGCTTTCCGTCGGGTTAGATTTTTTTTAAAAAAATGACCTCGGCCCTGATCCCAACTTACCCGTTTCTGGATGTTAAAATCCAGTCCAGGGACATAGGATGGCAGTGGGGATTTTGAAACAAAAATCTACAGGTTTTTTTTTGAACAAAAGCAGTAACATTACAAAGCAGATAGGCTGCAAAATGCTGAGAATGATTAGAAATTAACCTGGTTAATTTAATTAATATGACCCTGATATTGGGAATGATCTGGAGCTCAAAGCCATAAGCACAATGGATAAAGTTGCAAAAGTTAAAGATTCAAAGCTGATAAAGGTGGTAGACTGAAGAGTGGAACAGGATAAACTACAGGAACCTGTAAGGACACTTGGGAATTAAGCACGCAGGTGGTAGGTGAAATTCAAACAGTGAAGTGGAAAGTATTTCACATGTGGATAAAACAAAACCAGGAAGGGAATATTATTGAAATCAAAAAGAAATGGCTTGCATGGAAATAAAAAGAGAGATCTGGAGGCTCCAGGTTAACAATAAATTAAAGCTGTGTGAACAATGCCCAGTAACAGCAAGAAGCAAATATATTAAAAGATGAATATTGAGCTGAAATACTGAGGTAATACTGCCAGTTTATAAATCTTTAGTGACAATACATTAAGAACACTGTACAATTCTGGTCAGCACAGTACAAAAAGGATATTTCAGCTATTGAAAGGGTATAGTAGAGGACAACAGAATGATTGAGGGGATAGAAGGATTGAATTATGCATGGGTGATTCCATAAATTGGCACGTTGTCTCTGGAAAAGAGATTTAGATGTGATATAGTTGCTGTTTTTAGGATTCTAAAGGGACTAGGTATTGTAAATCATGAAGAGATTTCACCTAGTTCAGAACAGTAGAACACAACACGGGCTGCATTTGAAGGAGGTTACCTTTAAAACGAATCTCCAGAAATCCTGGGGGGAGTTTTTACTTTTTGACCCGGTGGAAGGGGGAATAGGATGAGTCCGGTAGTTGGTGGGAAATCTGGAATTTGGGGCTTCCCTGCACAATGTGCAGTTTTAACTCCATGGTATCTGTGTGACATTGGTTCCTGCCTTGAGGTCAGCCTGATTAGCTTGGGAAGAGGCCTCAGGACCAGTTCAATCTGAGCCCCAACTTGGAATGTGAAGGAGGATTCGATTCCGGCATTGGATCTGATCCCTGATTCCAGCAATGGGGGTTTTGATCCTGGGGCAGGGTCCGATGCCGGTAGCGAGGGGGTGGGTGGGGGGGGGGGATGGTGTGGTGAGGGAGTGGTTGGGGAATCTCCGATGCTGGGGGGAGCCTGCTCCTCGAGGAGTATGAGAAGGTTGAAGATTGGAGACCTGAGGAATCAGAGGCATGGGCTGAGGAAGGTGGGGGTAGGGGAGTGGTTATTGGGGATCCGAGGCCTGAAGAATTAGAAATGTGAATGGGTCACAGGCCTTGAGATTGGTAGGGGGAGGGTGATAGATGCGATGGGATATCAGAGGTTTTTGGGAGGATGTTGGAGGTCTCAGCTGGGGAGGTTATAAGGTTAGAGCACCTGGGGAGAGATTGGGATGGTCAGTGGGGGTGTCCAATTGCAGGAGGTTGGTGAGGCTGGCAGGCTGGATCCAGCAGATCAGTGGAAAGATACTTAGCTCCTGGATCCAGCAGACCTTGCCTTCGTTTAGCTGCTGGGCATTCCAAAGTCCAGGAAACTTGGCTGGCTAGCGGTCAAGTCAAGGTATAAGTGGATATATATAAGAAAGGCTGGCTGTACTTAAAATTGATAAGTCACTGTGCTAGATTAAGTGCATCCGAGCATGCAGCGGGAAGGGTGGACATTTTGGAGGCACTGGTCATAATCTTGCAATCTTCCTTCAATACAGGCATGGTGTCAGAGGATTGGAGAATTGAAAATGTTACACCCTTGTTCAAAAAAGTGTGTAAGGCTAAGCACAGCAACTACAGGTCATTCAGTTTAACCTCAGAGTTCATGAAGCTTTTGGAAACAATAATTTGGTACAAAATTAACAGTCACTTGGAAAAAAAGTGGGTTAGTTAAGAAAAGTCAGCATGGATTTGTTAAGGGCAAATCATGTTTTAATAACTTGCTGGAGATTTTTGATGGCGTAACAGAAAAGGTTGATGAGGCTAATGTAGTTAATGTGCTGTACATGGACTTCTAAAGGGGTCTTGATAAGCTACCACATAAAAAGCTTGTTAGCAAAGTTGAAGTCCATGGAATAATATGGATAGTGGCAGCATGGATACAAAATTAGTTGAGTGACAGGAAACAGAGTAGTGGTGAATGGTTGTTTTTCAGACTGAGGGCCACTCAGCAGGGTTCCCCAGAGGTCAGTACTAGGGCTTCTGTGTTTCTTAATCTATATTCATGAACTAGACTTGGATGTGTAGGGCACAATTTCAAGTTCTGCAAATGACACAAAACTTGGAAGTATTGTGAACCTTGAGAAGAAACATGATAGAGATCACGAGCGTGTCAGGCTGGTGGAATAGGCAGACATGTGGCAATTGAAGTGCAGAGAAGTGTAAAGTGATACATTTTGGTAGGAAGAATGACGAGAGCCAATATAAAATTAAGGGTACAATTCTAAAAGGGGTGCAGCAGTAGAGGACCTGGGGATATATGTGCTATCAAGCTGCTCTTGCTTAGCAATAACCTGCTCACTGACGCCCAGTTTTGGTTCCGCCAGGGCCACTCATCTCCTGACCTCATTACAGCCTTGGTTCAAACTTGGACAAAAGAGCTGAACTCCTGAGGTGAGGTGAGATTGACTGCCCTTGACATCAAGGCAGCATGTGACTGAATGTGGCATCAAGGAGCCCTAACAAAACTGAAGTCAATGGGAATCAGGGGAAAACTCTCCACTGGTTAGAGTCATACCTTGCACAAAGGAAGATGGTTGTGGTTGTTGGAGGTGAGTCATCTCAGCTCCAGGACATCATTGCAGGGGTTCCCCAGGGTAGTGTCCTTGGCCCAACCATCTTCAACTGCTTCATCAATGACCTTCCTTCCATCTTAAGGTCAGAAGGAGGGATGTTCACTGATGTTTGCACAATGTTCAGCAGCATTCGCGACTCCTCAGCTACTGAAGCAGTCCATGTCTAAATGCAGTAAGACCTGGACAATATTCAGGTTTGGGCTGACAAGTGGCAAGTAACATTCATGCCACACAAGTGCCAGGCAATGACCATCTCCAACAAGAGAGAATCCAACCATTGTCCTTTGATGTTCAATGGCATTACCATCACTGCATCCCCCACTATCAACATCCTGGGGGTTACCATTGAAAAGAAACTGAACTGGACTAGCCATATAAATACTGTGGCACCAAGAGCAGGTCAGAGGCTAAGAATCGTGCGATGAGTAATTCACCTCCTGACTCCCTAAAGCCTGTTCACCATCTATAAGGCACTAATCAGGATTGTGATGGAATACGCCCCACTTGCCTTGATGAGTGCAGCTCCCACAACACTCAAGAAACTTGGCACCATCCAGGACAAAGCATTCCGCTTCATTGGTGCCCCATCCACAAACATTCATTCCATCCACCACCGACGAACAGTGGCAGCAGTGTGTACCATCTACAAGATGCACTGCAGGAATTCACCAAGGCTCCTTCAACAGCATCTTCCAAAGCCATGATCACTACCATTTAGAAGGAAAAGGGCAGCAGGTGGATGGGAACACCACCGCCTGAAAGTTCTCCTCCAAGGCACTCACCATCCTGACTTGGAAATATATTGTCGTTCATTTGCTGTTGCTGGGTCAAAATGCTGGAACTTCCTTCTTATTAGCGCTAAGGGTGTACGTACATCATATGGACTGCAGTGGTTCAAAAAGGTAGCTCACCACCACCTTCTCAAGGGCAACTAGGGATGGGCAATAAATGCTGGCCCAGCCAGCGAAGCCGACATCCTGTGAATGAATAATAAAAAACAAATTGTTGAAAGTGACGGGGCATGATGAGAAAGCGCTTAATAAGGCAAACGGGGTTGTGGGCCTTATGAACAGCGGTAAAGGGTACAAAAACATTTATAAAACCCTGGCTCAGATTCAGCTGGAGTATTGTGTGTAACTCTGGGCAGTTTACCTTTTAGGAAAGATGTGAAAGCATTGGAGAGAGTGCAGAAATGATTTATGAGAGTCGTTTTGGGGATAAAAGACTTCAATTATGTCGATATGTTGGTGAAGCTGGGATTGTTCGCCTTAGAGGAGAGAAGATTGAGAGGAGATTTGATAGAGTTTGGTCAGAATAGGTAGGGAGAAACTGATCACATCGGCAGAAGTGCTGAGAGCCAAAAGATAAAAGCAAAATACTGCAAATGCTGGAAATCTGAAATAAAAAAGTAAGTGCTGGAAATACACAGTAGGTCTGGTAGCATCTGTGGAAAGAGAAACAAAGTTAGCATTTTAAGTCAAATATGACTCTTCCTCAGAACTGGAGAGCCAAAGATCGCTGACTTAAAGTGAATTGGCAAAAGAACAAGAAGCAACATAATACTTTTTTATGCAGCAAATGGTTAGAATTTGGAATGCACTACCTGGAAGTGTGTTGAAAGCAGATTCAATCAATGCTTTCAAATGGGAATTGGATAATTATCTGAATAGAAAATGTTTGCAGGGCTATGGGAAAAGGTGGGGGAATATGGAATACAACTATGGAACCGGCTCTGTAAGGAGATTGTAGAAACAGATTTTGCTGATCCATTCAAATGCAAATGAAATAGATTTCTTTCAGAAAGTAATACTTTGGGTTACAACTGATGAGTAACTTGAGACATGACAGAAGGCAAGTGTAGCATGCTTGCAGGAAAACAGATGTCATTGGACCTTGGCTTCCAAAGCTCTCCATCACTTGGAGTTTGTCTCATGTCTGTGTCTGTTGTCGGCTAACTGATAGAGATTGGTCTTCATGATTGGTCATCAGTTCAATTACTGTTGCACCATGTGACTATCAGGATAGTAGAAGCAGATTAGATTAATCTCGGTCTTTTTTTGTCTTGCATTTCCTATGTGTCGATTATTTTTGTATTATTATTAAACAAAATCAAGTTGTACTGATTAAATTAATTGAATGTGATCATAACTGTTGCTCTATACATTCACCCGCTGACTCATTCCAGCCTCAGCTCAGTGAGTATTTCTTCAGAAAGATTGAAGATATGTGCAAAAATAAAAATACAAATATCCATCTCAGGTCACAAGGGGGTACTATTGTTACGTCTTCAGGTTGTGCTATTGTGAAAATATTTGGAGGACAATGTAAGTCAACTCCCATAAAAATACGATGCACGGAGAGCTTATGGAAGTGACTAATGCCAATGAACCACAGAAGTTATCTATAACAGGTTTGAATTTGTAACATCTTAAGGGCAATTTTGACTGTATCATAGTATAAAAAGGGGTGATAGCAAAACTGAAAGACATTTTACATTTGTCATGAGTTTTTATTTCCATGGATGCCTAACTGTTGCATTGCACAAATTTATCATAACCATTTTGTTCTTGTACTTAATGCTGTTTTATTATAAAATCCAAAATACTTCATCTACTCACAACTGTTTGTTGCTGAATATCCTGTGCAAAGTAGATGCCAATTTTCTACACCACAACAGTGACTACACTTCAAAAAGTACTTTGTTGCCTCCAAACACTTCAGGGAATCCTGAGATCATGAAAGGCAATATATAAATGCAAGTCTCTCTCTTTGTTCTCTTTAGCATCTTTCCATTGAAAGTATACTTCTTTCCATGCTTTCCACTCAGATGGTATGACATTATATCTGTTGGATTAAATTGCTTTTGCTACCCTTTTTCAAAGCTGCGCATGCCCCCATTTTCATTTTATTCTTCGTCTTATCCGACACCTCAACAAGAAACTTTTTCTCTTTCTCTCAAGAGCTAAGGAACACAAGCTCCAACAACTCATTGACACCAACACCCATCTAGGATCCTCCAACCCTGCCTGTCGCTCCGTCCCCACCCCATCTTCCAATCCCAGCCCCAGCCGTGTATTCACTATACCCCCTGACCTTCCCCTCTCCGATGCTGAACGTTCAGTGCTCAGCAAAGGACTTAGTTTCATACCCCTACGCCCTCACCTTAATGAATTTCGGGCTCGGCACGATGCTGAACTCTTCTTCTGCGGTCTTCGTCTCCGGGCTCACTTCTTTGGGCAGGAGTCCTCTTCCCTTTCAACGGATCCTTTCACCCAACTCCAATATTCTCCCTCCATCTGGACTCCTCCCTCTGGATTCTTAACTTCTCTTGATCTTTTTATTGAGAACAGTCGGCGCGACATTAATCGTCTCAATTTCTCTGCTCCTCTCACCCATTCAAATCTCTCTCTCTCTGAACTTACTGCACTCCATTCTCTCAGGTCCAACCCTGACATCGTCATCAAACCCGCCGACAAGGGTGGTGCTGTTGCTGTCTGGCGCACTGACATCTACCTCGCGGAGGCTGAGCGTCAACTCGCAGACACTTCCTCCTACCTCTCCCTGGACCATGACCTCACCACTGAACATCAAGCTATTGTTTCCAGGACGGTCACTGACCTCATCTCCTCTGGGGATCTTCCTCTCACAGCTTCCAACCTGATAGTCGCCCAACCTTGGATGGCTCGCTTCTACCTCCTACCCAAAATCCACAAACAGAACTGTCCCGGTAGACCGATCGTGTCAGCTTGCTCCTGTCCCACAGAACTCATTTCTCGTTATCTTGACTCCCTTCTCTCTCCCCTTGTCCAGTCCCTTCCCACCTACATCCGTGATTCCTCTGACACCTTACGTCACATCAATAATTTCCAGTTCCCTGACCCCAACCGCTTCCTCTTCACCATGGACGTCCAATCCCTCTACACCTCCATCCCCCACCAGGATGGTCTGAGGGCCCTTAGCTTCTTCCTCGAACAGAGGCCCGAGCAATCCCCATCCACCACTACTCTCCTCCGTCTGGCTGAACTTGTTCTCACGCTGAACAATTTCTCCTTCAACTCCTCTCACTTCCTCCAAATAAAAGGTGTGGCTATGGGTACCCGCATGGGCCCCAGCTATGCCTGTCTCTTTATGGGGTATGTGGAACATTCCTTGTTCCAGTCCTACTCCGGCCCCCTTCCACAACTCTTTCTCCAGTACATCGATGATTACTTTGGTGCTGCTTCATGCTCTCGTCGGGACTTGGAAAAATTTATTAATTTTGCTTCAAATCTCCACCCCTCCATCATTTTCACGTGGTCCATCTTTGACACTTCCCTTCCCTTCCTTGACCTCGCTGTCTCAATCTCTGGTGATAGACTGTCCACCAATATCCATTACAAGCCTATCGACTCCCACAGCTACCTTGACTACAGCTCCTCACACTCCAGTTCCTGTAAGGACTCCATCCCATTCTTTCAGTTCCTTCACCTCCGTTGCAACTGTTCCGATGATGCTACCTTCAAAAACAGTTCCTCTGACATGTCCTCCTTCTTCCTTAACCGAGGTTTTCCACCCACGGTCGTTGACAGGGCCCTCAACCATGTCCGGCCCATCTCCCGTGCATCCGTCCTCACGCCTTCTCCTCCCTCCCAGAAACATGATAGGGTCCCCCTTGTCCTCACTTATCACCCCACCAGCCTCTGCATTCAAAGGATCATCCTCCGCCATTTCTGCCAACTCCAGCATGATGCCACCACCAAACACATCTTCCCTTCACCCCCCTTATCGGCATTCCATAGGGATCGTACCCTCTGGGACACCCTGGTCCACTCCTCCATCACCCCCTACTCCTCAACCCCCACCTATGGCACCACTCCATGCCCACGCAAAAGATGTAACACCTGCCCCTTCACTTCCTATCTCCTCACCGTCCGAGGGCCCATACACTCCTTTCAAGTGAAGCAGCATTTCACTTGCATTTCCCCCAACTTAGTCTACTGCATTCGTTGCTCCCAATGCGGTCTGCTCTACATTGGAGAGACCAAACGTAAACTGGGCGACCGCTTTGCAGAACACCTGCGGTCTGTCCGCAAGAATGACCCAAACCTCCCTGTCGCTTGCCATTTCAACACTCCACCCTGCTCTCTTGCCCACATGTCTGTCCTTGGCTTGCTGCATTGTTCCAGTGAAGCCCAACGCAAACTGGAGGAACAACACCTCATCTTCCAACTAGGCACTTTACAGCCTTCCAGAATGAATATTGAATTGAATTCAACAACTTTAGGTCTTGACCTCCCTCCTCCATCCCCACCCCCTTTCTGTTTCTTCCCCCTTCCTTTTGTTTTTTTCCAATAAATTATATAGATTTTTCTGTTACCCACCTATTTCCATTATTTTTAAATATTTTTAAATCTTTTATGCTCCCACCACCCCCACTAGAGCTATACCTTGAGTGCCCTACCATCCATTCTTAATTAGCACATTCGTTTAGATAGATATCACCAATTTCAACACATATGTGTTCTTTTGTTCTGTTGTCCGTGACATCTTTTGATGATCTGCTCCAACACTGCTTGCTTGTCCCTACAACCACACCACCCTCTCCACTTCTCTCCCCCCACTCAACCCACCCCCCCACACACACACCTTAAACCAGCTTATATTTCACCCCTTTCCTATTTCTACTTAGTTCTGTCGAAGGGTCATGAGGACTCGAAACGTCAACTCTTTTCTTCTCCGCCGATGCTGCCAGACGTGCTGAGTTTTTCTAGGTAATTCTGTTTTTGTTTTGCTTTTGCTACATGTTTGCCCTGAATTTGAGTAACTATCAACATCTTTCAGAATGGCCCCATGCACATAATTAAACAAAACACACAGCCTGTATTTGTTTAAAAGTAACTTGACACCACTTGGAAGCTTTATAGCTAACCCAACAAAAATGGCACCATTTTTAGGAGGTTGAGCTTGGGTCAAGATATTGAATGTATTTAGTTCTCTTTGTAATTTCCTCATGACCAGCCGCTGAAGTAAAAGATTACCTCAAAGCTAAAAACAACTGTGGCCTCAACTTCCTCAGAGTGACCTTCCGGCTCAGGCCGGGCGAGAACTATGCAGGGCAGCGCGCTCCCGGGGCCTTCAGTCGACGGCTTCAGAGTCGGATGCAAGGAGGCCATGCCCCCTTTTTCATGGCACTGGCTGCTGTAAATCAGGTAGGTTTAAAGGTCCAGCCACTTTCTGGCCAGGGAGCAGGTAGGTGGTAAGTATTTGGTGGTCGGGGGGGTGTTCGACACTTGGGGCGGGGTCGGGTCGGGAACTTGGTAGGGGGAGGAGGGCAGTCAGCCGAGGGTGGTGGTGGATGGGGGTGGTGTTGGGGGGGTGGGGGGGGGGGGGGGGGGGGGGTGGTTGCGGGGGAGGCGAACTGCTGGGGGAGGTCAGCCTGGGCCTGGTGGGGTGGGGGGGCGGGGAGGCGGTGGTCGGGGTGGGTAGGGTCAGGCAGTTTGCGGGGTGAGGGCACTTGGGGAGGGGTCAGGCAGTTGGCAGGGGGGAAGTCAAGCAGTCAGTGGGAGGTGAAGCCTGATGAAGAGTACTTGGAGGTTGGGAGGAGTGTCCCCAGAGGGGTGGGGGCTGGTGGTAGTCGGGGGGTGGGGGAGTCCCATGTGGGGGTGTAGGTGGGGTATGAGTGGAGTTCCCTGGGGTTTCGGAAGAGTGGGACAAGTCCTGTGTGGGGCGGGGGTGATGGTGGGGCGGTCAGTTGGGGGTTTGTACAATAGACACCCAGGAGTTAGAAGTGGGTTTAATTCTTTGAACACTTTTTGGGCAACTATTTACATAACACAGTGGGAACTGCCTGAAGTATGCAATTTAAATCGCATTTTTGGATGGTTCCCAGTTCAGGCCAATTTCCCATCGGAAGTTTGCACTTTCTGGGCAATTGCCATGCAATCCTTGTCTGGGAACATTTGAGGGAGGGGGTGGTTCCCCAACGCATCTTTGGGGTACCCCCCCTACCAGTTACGCTGATCTGGAGCTCAGAAGTTACGGCCCTTGTTTTCTTTTGTTGTCACAGATGAGCATTTTTGAATTCTTTTGCACCTCGCCAACAGATTTAATCTCTACTCTAGCGTCTGCTTTCAGATGATTTGGCTGAATTGGCAACTCATGCCAATTATTCAGCTGACAAGTAAAAAAAACTTTCATCCCACCCTTCCATGATTCAGTACATTGTTGAGTTGAATAATTTCCCATTTACCTCATTTCTTCAAAGTAACAAAAAAAATCCCAAAGAAGTAGATCAGTTCAATAAAGAAGACTTTTAGCGTCTCTGGAAAATTGCAAAAGGGAGGCCTGGTGTAAAGGGGCACTCCTCTCTCTATGGCACTGGGAGGGTGGCTCAGCAACTTCAAGGTGAGCGCAGGCTAGGTTAAACATGGTCAAAGGTTGCTGACCGAGTTGCAGTGCTCAACAGTTCCCTTTGTGAAAACAGCAAGTCACCTGCCTCACCATTGAAAAGCATCAAATCATATTGAGTTCTGAGGGAAAAATCTGTTAAGGCCTTTATTCGGGCATGGGGATTGCTAAGTGCGATCAACCAGTCCTGATTCCATTGAGACTCGAAGCAGGCAAACTTTGTACTGCTTCCTCATTTCAATGATGTTGGAACACATTGCTGACACTCAGCAGGGGACCCAAAAAGCATGCGTAGTTAGAATGACACATGTCTATCCTGCCCCTCTTAAAAGGGAATAAAAATGAAAAATGCTGGAAATGCTCAGCAGGTCTGGCAAAATCTGTGGAGACAGAGAAGGAGTTAACATTTCAAGTCTGTGGCTTTTCATCAGGATCTCTGCATCCATGGTATTTTGCATTTGGATTAGTGTCCTGTTAAAGGGGAGCTGCCCTAATTGTACAGAAACTGTTGCAGACTGTATGCAGAAAACTTGGATACAAGGAAAAGCACACCAAATGGCACAATAGGCAGGAAGGAGGGCTCTGAGATATTCAGATGCAGTGCTGGAGGCACTGGTGCACAAGGTTGAAAAGAGCTGGAGAGACACCAGGGGCAGAATTTTCAGGTTGGCAAGTGGGTGCGGGGCGCCTCAACGTCACCACACATCATTTAGACGTTTAGTTCGGCGGGCACACAGCTGACTCAGCTGCCCGCCGATCTGTCTAAGGCCTATTAAGACCATTTAAATATCAATTAAAGTAATTAACTGAGATGCCTGTCCAACCTTAAGAGCCCAGGCGGCCTTCGCATTTTTCATGGAACCTCATCCACGGGCGGGATGAGGTTTCGTGAAGGCTTTATAAATTAAATAAAATTTCTCATTAATGTTCCCTGACATGTCCCAGCTCATGTGACACTGTCACATGAGGGACATGTCTTAAAATATTTTCTTTTCTTTATTTAAATTTTTAAACCCTAAACTAATCTCCCCGAGGCAGCTCTCTGGATGTGCGAAAGAGTGCAGGCCCCAACTCAGGGAATCCCCCCCCACCCACCCCTGCCGTCTGCGCAGGGAGCACTCAGCACCTCTGGGCACGCGTCACGCTGGGCAGGCCTTAATTGGCCCACCCGCATAAAATGGCAGCGCGGCGCCGATCGGGTTCATGCCCACCCCCGCCTGCCCCTACAAATCCCCTGATGGGGGTAAAATTCTCCCCCAAGTTTCCACAGGGGCCTGTAGGCCCTTAGGAAAGACCGTGAGATGGCAATGGGAGCAGAAAGCTGCGAAAGTCCATTCCTGGAGTCTAGCCTAAGAACCTAGCTGCAGTGCCAGAAGATGTTGAAACTTCACATGGATGGTCAAAATCAGTGACATGACATCTTCTGCCCACTGCACCACAAACCTCACAAGCTGCTCAATGCATAACTCACTCACCCAGCAGCAAACTCTAGTGATCTAGACTCATATCTAACATTCAGAAAGCCCTCTTCACATGTACCAATTCTGCCAGCTGCACACCCACCTTGTGCTGCTTCCACAAACCTTTAGCTTTTCAACTATGGAATGCACCTCAGCCAAACACATTGCAAACACTCACTGACATTCGTCTGCCTCTCTGGCAGAAGAAGGTGGCCCATAATCGCAGGCAGCATTGCAGAATCGGCAAAGAACTGGCATTTAGCATTGCCTGAGCATTCTGGAGATGGTGCTCTGTATCATGGGGTTGGCAGTGATTGAGGCTGTTACATCCAGTGGTACACAGAACGTTCAGGATGGTAGTATGTTCCTGAAATGTACACCTTTTCAAATGCCGGTTTCCCCCTCATCCTGCTAACCAGCACGAAGTGCAAGCTCCAAACTATGTCACCATGGACCTCTTGTTTTTCACTCCAACCTTCCCATTCTGCATTCATGCTTTCAGCTACCCAAGAACTGCTCCCTGGCCAGTCAGAGCAGCCTCAATGCTGGTAGAGCACAGCATATCAGTGTACAAGACAATGCTGAGGCATTTGGAGCCATCTTCAGCCAGGAGTGCTGAGTGTGTGATCCATCTTAAGCTCCTCCCCCATCACAGATGTCAAGCTTCAGCCTATTTGATTCACACTACATGATATCAAGAAATGGCTGAAGGCACCGGATAGAGCAAAGGCTGTGGTAGTGTGATGGCCCATGTGCCTTTAGAGTAAAACCTATGTTTAATGTTGAGGTGACGGTCCCTTTAATACCTAGGTTTCTCTGAAAGACGATTTCTTGCAAACAGCCACTCGCATCCAGTAACAAATCATATAACCAAGCTGCCTGGGAGATAAACAATAGAAAAATGGGTCAACCAGAAGTTAATTAGAGGAAGGAGTGGGTTCCAGGGTTTGGTTCCAAGTTCAAGCAATTAGTTCTAGTTTAGGACAAGCTAAATGCAGGAAGCATCTCTTTCAAGGACAATTCAGTTGAAATTCTGTTTGCTGGCTAAAAGGTTTTTAAAGACCTTGATAACTGAAGGATTCTAAGAACAGTGAATTAGACTTCTAGGAAAGCCAAGTTGAGTAGAGACAGAGTTATAGATATAAGACTCCAGAAGTAAAGAACATTAGAACCAGGAGAGTTCTAACCTGAGGTGGGCACGTTAAAGATGCTAGTTGTGCCTATGTTGAATCTACAACTGTGAGATGGTTGGAAGAAATTTGACGTGAAAACCTTGCTAGAAATAAGTAGAAGGCTCAAGAAATCTCAACCCCTTATAAAAATCTTCAGAGAAGTACTCAGACTAACTGATTAATCTTCAACATTTTTGATAAGTACTGACGAGTTTTTTGGGGACACAAGTCAAATGGGTGTAGAAGGAAACTTGAGTTAAGTAGTTCAGTTTAGAGTTTATGGGTGGAATCATCCTAGAATTGCACTAAGTGCAGTAGCAGGCAGGAAAAATAATTTTTTACGTATCAGCTGCAATGGCAGCTTTTCATACCGTATCATCCCAATCCCGCCTCATTAACCATGCATTCCTGGGAAACACGCCGTTTTGCTGGCAGGCGGCCTCCAATTTGCCCATCATGCTATCACCTCACTGCTTCCTCATACTTAAAGTGCAGCCATGCGCATACCTCTCAGTTTCCGGCCCTGGACTGCTGCACAGAAGACATGGCCCTGAAAGGCAAGATGACTGCAGCCCTCCTGATTCAGTGACACATCCCTAGCATGTCTTTTGGATGCCATGGAGGACAGTGTGATGTCCTCTAACCCTGTTTTGGCCGCAGGAGAGGCAGCAACATCACCAATTTGGCTTGTGAGGCAATTGGCATTGGTCAGTGCCAATGCCCTACAAAAGAGGGCACCCACCCAATGCAGAAAGAGGATGAATGATCTCCTCGGTTCCCCCAAGATAAGTCACTCTTCTGATCACTCACGACTCTCAGACTCACAAACCCATCACAGATCCACAGAGATCTCACTCACTGCCAGTTCAAGGGGCATCACCATTCATTCCCTCACACACACCTTCATTGTCCTCATCCCGTCCATGGCCACCACTCACCAACCACACGTGCCAGGCATCCTTCTCATCTGGCCTGGCAGGCCTCCTGAATACACTCTATCTATCTTCATGTAGGACAAGCTGGCACACAACAAAATGGAGAGATCACAGACTGGTGGAGGAATGCCTGAAATCAAGGTCCTCACAGACTTTGAAAATAGCGTCTCCGGCTGGCCTGCAAATATCTGGACCATTCCGCTGCTGACGTTGAGGTCAGCTGTGCTCAACCAAGTGAGGATCCAGCAGTGCAACATCCATCAGACAACCATAATGTGAGTGATGTGTCCTGTTTCACAGGACACTGCCAAGCACTAATTATCTCTCCTTGCTTTTGCAGGCACATCTGGGGAACAGCCAAGGGAGTCCACGACTCAGG
Source organism: Carcharodon carcharias (assembly GCF_017639515.1). Taxonomy (NCBI): domain Eukaryota; kingdom Metazoa; phylum Chordata; class Chondrichthyes; order Lamniformes; family Lamnidae; genus Carcharodon; species Carcharodon carcharias. The sequence goes on along the minus strand of NC_054475.1, from coordinate 138,334,375 downwards.
TCCTCGACTCAAGCACTGACGATACCTCAGAAGAGGAATTTACTGGAACCCTTACTGAAGACCTGTCATAGTGGTCACCCACACCCTCCACCAGCACAGAGACACATAACTCGGTGAGACCAAGCTTTATATTAGCTTCGGGATCACGATTGGGTGAGCACATCGCGCTGTCTGATCCACGGCAGGTGGAAGCAGGGACTTCCCAGTTTTCTAGAACTAGGAGGACTGCTGGAGATCAGAAACCTGCTGAGTCCATGCCAGATGATGAGCCTCTGGACTCAGACATACCTCAGTTGCTGGAGCTGCAAAGGCAAGTTTGGGAACATCAAGAAGGGATGTCCGCTACACTCCTCAGATTGCAAGAAAGAGGAGTCTATCCATCTTCAGGCTGAGGTAATAGTGCCAGCATTCCAATGCACCAAGGTCAACACTGGTATGATGGTGGCCGCCATGGAGACCTTGGTTCAGGACATTGGTCCTGCGCTGCTGCGAGAGGGGTGCGGGACAGCTCAATCTCACTCCAGCTTCCCTTTCACCTCAAGGAGTAAGCCAGGGCCCTCAGGCACCCATAGGGAAGGGGGTTAGCAGGTGCATGCCCCAGGCCCACCCACTCAGGTGACTCTTGAAATGTCCAGCCCATCCGAATCCCATGTCCCTTTGACCTCAGCAAATCCAGCTCCACAGGCCAAGGAGGGTGCCACTGTCACACAGCAGAACCCCAAAAGAAGGTCGGGGCCCTCCAGAGGATGCCCGTCAAGGTCATCACTGATAGGGCGTAGCAGTCAGCTGTAGTGGCAGGTTAGTAAGGTTAAGAAGATGTATAGCCTGGGCATGGGTGTTAATCACTTGTACATGATGTTCACTTTGTTAATAAACTCACAAGAATGTCTCCCTGCCTATAGCTCCTTGTCCTGATCAGCTGTGTTTGTGTCACTCAGATGTGAAATCTTGGTCCCTGCAGATGTCTCCATCTAGGGCCTCTTCTGTGTGCTTTGTGCAACCTTCCCAGTGCACATGGTGCACCTTCACTGTCACTGGTCACATCAGTCATGCCTGCACCTCGATGGGCTTATCATTGCTGCCAGAACGTCCGGGGCCAGCGGCAAAGAGTTCCGTCATTCTGTCTGTGTTCTCCCAGCACCTTTGAGGTGCAGCTGGCACCCTTCCCATCTCATGGGCATCTGTGTCCAGTGACAGTGTGGTCCTGAAGGGTTCAGCTCATGAAAGTAGCCATAGGTATCGAACTCGGGGAGAGAGACTGCAAGGTTCTTAAGCAAATTGATATAGGGAGTGACAAGGTATTGGAGGTGTTAGCAGGCTTAAAAGTGGACAATTCTCCAGGTCTGGATGATTTGTGTCCCAGAGTGCTGAGGGAGGCAAGGGAGGAGATCGCAGGGACTCTGACCCGAATTTTTAATTCCACTCTGGCCACGGAGGAGGTGCCAGAGGACTGGAGAACAGCTAATGTGGTTCCGCTATTTAAGAAGAGTTGTAGAGATAAGCCAAGGAACTACAGACCAGTGAGTCTCACATCAGTGGTAGGGAAACTATTGGAGAAATTTCTGAAGGAGCAAATCTATCTCCACTTGGAGAGGCAAGGTTTGATCAGGGATAGTCGGCATGGCTTTGTAACAAATTTGATTGAATTTTTTGAGGAGGTGACCAGGTGTGTAGATGAGAGTAGTGCAGTTGATGTGGTTTATATGGATTTCAGCAAAGCCTTTGACCAGGTCCCACATGGGAGACTTATAAAGAAGGCAAAGGCACATGGGATACAAGGTAATTTGATAAGGTGGATTCAAAATTGGCTTAGTTGTAGGAGGCAGAGGGTGATGACAGAAGGATGCTTTAGTGACTGGAAGCCAGTGTCCAGTGGCGTACCACAGGGATCTGTGCTTGGTCCCCTATTATTTGTCATTTATATAGACGACATAGATGACTATGTGGGGGGTAGGATTAGTAAGTTTGTGGATGACACAAAGATTGGCCAGGTAGTTAACAGTGAGGTTGAGTGTCTTGGGCTACAGGAAGATATAGACGGGATGGTCAAATGGGCAAATAAGTGACAGATGGAATTTAACCCTGAAAAGTGTGAGGTGATACACTTTGGAAGGAATAATTTGACAAGGAAATATTCAATGAACGGCATGGCACTAGGAAGTTCTGAGGAACAAAGGGACCTTGGCATGTGTGTCCATAGATCTCTGAAGGCAGAGGGGCATGTTAGTGGGGGTGGTGAAAAAGGCATATGGGACACTTGCCTTTATCAATTGAGGCATAGATTACAAAAGTAGGGAGGTCATGTTGGAGTTGTATAGAACCTTGATGAGGCCACAGCTGGAGTACTGTGTGCAGTTCTGGTCGGCACATGATGAGAAGGATGTGATTACACTGGAGGGGGTGCAGAGGAGATTCACCAGGATGTTGCCTGGGATGAAACATTTAAGTTATGAAGAGAGGTTGGATAGACTTGGGTTGTTTTCGTTGGAGCAGAGAAGACTGAGGGGCGACCTGATCGAGGGGTACAAGATTATCAGAGGCATGGACAGGGTGGATAGGGAGCAACTGTTCCCCTTAGTTGAATGGTCAGTTACAAGGGGGCATAAGTTCAAGGTGAGGTGCAGGAGGTTTAGGGGGGATGAGAGGAAAAACTTTTTTACCCAGAGGGTGGTGATGGTCTGGAATGCACTGCCTGGGAGGGTGGTGGAGGCAGGTTGCCTCACACCCTTTAAAAAGTACCTCGATGAGCACTTGGCAGGTCATAACATTCAAGGCTATGGGCCAAGTGCTGGTAAATGGGATTAGGTAGGTAGGTCAGGTGTTTCTCACGTGTTGGTGCAGACTCGATGGGCCGAAGGGCCTCTCCTGCACTGTGATTCTGTGAGGATCAGGAGAAGTTAAAGTTTCCCTGCTGCATCTCCATGATATGATCCCATTCACAGAGCGCAAATGAGCTGCCATCAGCCAGACAGGAGTTAGACAGTCATACAAGCTATGTGAGGATCTATGGAGTGTCCTCACTGCATGTCATCATCATCCTTCTGGAATGTAATGACCATGCGTATCCGCTGCGTCTTCATGACAGGAGCCTTATCATAAAGGGTATGCGCACTGCCATCAGCCAGACTGGAGTCAAACATTCAGCGATGCAATCTTCCATGAATCTAACAGCCATGAGGGACTTTCAAGCATGCCTGGCTCATCTGGCCAGTGCGATGGCCTCATCATCGTCATCCTCACCTTCGAGGACCTTCTCACCCTCATCCCTGATGACATCCTCCTCATCGGAGGAGATATGCAGCTCCTCCATCTTTTCCTCAGCCAGCTCCTCTCGCTAATGCAGCACCGGGTTGTGAAAGGCGCAGCAGGCAATGACGATGCGTGACACCCCCTGTGGACTGTATTGCACGGCTCCATCAGATCAGTCCAGGCACTGGAACCTCATTTTCAACATTTCGATGGTTTGCTCCATCGAGGTGCGAGTTGCAGGATGAACCTCTTTGTATATTCCCTCTGCTGCAGTCTGAAGCTGCCGCATGGGCATCATCAGCCATGTCCTCTCCGGGTAGCCTTTGTCCCCAAGGAGCCAAACCAGCCTCTTTGGACCCTGGAAGATGTCAGGGATCCGAGACTGACTGAAAATGTGGGAGTCGTGTACACTCCCTGGGAATTGTGCATAGCCCTGAAGGATGTGGTTGTGGTGGTTGCACACCAGCTGAACATTCAGTGAGTGGAAGCCCTTGTGGTTGACGCACTTACCCGCTTGTTGCCACAGAGATCTGAGCACCAAGTGAGTGCAGATGATGGCACCCTGCACCTGTGGTAAACCTGAGATCTGGGCAAATCCCAGCGCTCTTGCTTCCTGGCCTTCGTGAAGATGGTGCCCATGACCTCATGGATGCATTTGTGCGTAGAGTCTTGTGATATCCCACAGAGGTCACCTGTGGAGCCCTGAAATGAGCCATTAGCGTAAAAATTGAGCACCGCGGTCGCTTTCATAGCCATTGGAAGTGGATACTCTCCATGTCCTGGTGGCGCCCAATCCTGCAACAGGTGGACCGCCCAGTTCCCTGGACATGCACAGTCTTCACCAACACTGGTTCTCGGTCATCTGCAGGAATGGCAAGCACCGTCTATAGATGCTGGGTCTAGCTAGGCACTGATCACTGACGGCTCACTGAAGCTCTTCAGCGGCATGCATGGAAATCCCAGCTGTCCTTTCTTCCTAAGGGTGCTGCTCCTCTTTCTGCGCAGCCAAGCACCTCTGTTACTCTCTCCTCTGTCGTCTGCACTCTGTACGCCGCAAGGCATACAGCTAGGTCACTAGGCTCCATGTTCCTGATGTAATCTTCTTGCAGGATGAAAGAGAAAGACATGTAGGTTAGCTTGAGTGTGCCCTAAGAACCTCTCTTGGTTAAGTCTGAAGGCCCTTTAATGCATCCCGGAGAGTGCTGGCCACCATTTGGATGGCCAGAGATTAGTGCGCTGCATGGCTGCCCGAAATCTCACCCACCTCCGCCCTTCTCCATCAGACCGATTGGCAGCGGCTTTGACCATTGGACTGCATGCTGTACTCTCAGCTCAGGCACAGGCATTCTTCTAACACGCATTGCAAGGCTGCACTGTTAGCTTGAACCATGGGGGAGACTGGTCCAAATCTGAATGATGACATTGCAAGGGGCTATGAGCACCTCCATCAGTGAATGTTCCATGTCCAGCTTTAGCAAGGAGTTTGCACAAGGTTCCCAGTCGTCTATTGTTCTGCAGCCCACTAAAATGCTCATTAGTTTGCAGTCTGTGCCCAAGGGATGAAAAGCTCTGGAGCATTAGGTGGCAATTTCATGCCTCTGCATTGCTTGAGTGGGCAGGTAAGCTAGAGGCCCGACTCCAAGCATGTCAATGTGGCTGCACCTGAACTGTTTCAGCTGCAGAGGAATGGTCACTTTATACAAGGTTTCCCACTTGCCTCCATTACCCTTTTGCATGTGCTTGTGCACTACCATCAACCACAGTGCAGCCCTTGCCCCACCTCCCCCTGCCCCCAAATGCCAACTCGCTTCAATCTCAGTGCAGCATAGTCAGCCAGCCGGGAGAATGCGAATTTCCTGTGCCCTCGCCTCTATGTGCAACACCTCAACCTTGAGATCCAACAGGCGGCCCTCGTGAGTGCTGCATAACGTTACTGGGCACTCACCTCCGAGTTCCCCTTGAAGTGCAGCTCACCAGGTGCACTCCTTATGAATGTTGTTATGAAACACGTTTGCATGCAATCACACCGGTGTGCCCAGATGATCCAGCGTGGTGTTTGATTCTGGTAAGCAGGGCTCATAATGATAAACAGACGTACTAAAATGAAGTTCCTGACATGCAGTGTGGGAAACATGGCCCACCATTGACGAGCAGGGCAGACGATTGCAAACATGTTTCACAATGTCATGAAACCGGTTTTTGGCCTTCTGCCATATTGTCCACTCCCGCCTGACATGACACCTGATGCCAACAGGCATGGAAAATTCTGCCCTATGTAACTGTGTTCTTTGTACTTTTAATATCTTTAACATAAGAGATTTTTTAAGATAGAGTGTAGTTATTGGTATTCATGTTCTTTCATTTTGGTGCAGTAAAATTATTTTGTTTTAAACAGTGAACCTTGTGGTTTAATTATTTCAGAAAATGCCCTGGATTTTCAGATTCTAAAAAAAATAAATACATTATTGGTCTCTACTGAGGTCATAGCAGTACCAAGACGTGTACTCCAGAACTAGCTGCAGTCTAAGCTAAGCTGTTCCAGTACAGCTACAACACTGGCAACTACCCAACAATGTGGAAGATTGCCCAGGTATGTCCTATCCCCAAAAAGCAGGATAGATCCAATGCCAGGGCGACACCATTTACTGCCCTATCAGCCTACTCTCAATAATCAGCAAAACATTGAAAGGAATTGTCGTCAGTGCTATCAAGATCACTTACTTAGCAACAACCTGCTTCCTGAAGCTCAGTTTGGGTTCCAACAGGACCACTCAGCTCCAAACCTCATTACAGCCTGGGCGCCAACTTAGACAAAGAGCTGAAATCCAGAAGTGAGGTGTGTGTGATTGACTTTGAAATTAAGGCAGCATTTGACCAAGTGAGGCATCAATGAGCCATACAAAATTGAAGTGAATGGGATTCAGGGGGAAAGCTCGCTACTGGTTGGAGTTAGACCTAACACAAAAGCAGGTGGTTGTCGTTGTTGAAGGCCAATCATCTCAGTCCCAAGACTTCATGACATGAGTTCTTCAGGTTAGTGTCCTAGGCCCAATCACCTTCAGCTGCTTGACCATCTCTTTAACATAAGGTCAGAAGTGGGGATGTTTGCAGATTTTCAGTACTATTTGCATCTCCTCAGATGTTGCAGCAGTCCATGCCTGCACGCACAAAGACCTGGACAACATTCAGGCTTGGGCTATATGTGCTAAGTGACATTCATGCCATACTCTTTTCCAACATGCTGCCCCCTCCTATGGTCAGTTGTGCCTTGAAAGTCCTGAACCTGCTGATGGACAACAGCACCATTGCTCAAACCATGGCTCAAAGGCCAAACAGTATATTATCAATGAGCAAGTCAGTCACCTTCACTTATATTCTCCACTTTGAGAAAAATTAACTTATTAAAATATCTTTGTAGATAGAAGAGAGTGTTTTTCACTTTTGGGAGATCTGCTTGTTTCTTAAATCTTAATATTTCTGGTCCAAAATGGAATTTGCTGTCAACAAGGCTGGTGGAAGCAGAAGCAAGTAATGATATCAAAAGAAATGGATGAGCAATTGAGGGAAATAAACTTGCAGGCCTATGGGGATAGAGTGGCAAAATGGAACTAGCTGGATTGCTCTACAGAGAGCCAGCATGGACTCAATAGGCTGAATGGCCTTGCTTAAGTCCAGTAATGACTCTATGACTCAATGCCCGTGCTGTTGACTTTCACCCAGACTGCTGCCATCCACGCAAATTGGTGCAGTCTGAAGGTGGACACTGAAGGCCCAGAACTGCTCGAGGCGGTCCTCCAAGGCCATCTACAGTCTCAAAAAACAAAGAACAAAGAAAAGTACAGCACAGGAACAGGCCCTTCGGCCCTCCAAGCCTGCACCGATCATATTACCCGTCAAACTGAAACATTTTGCACTTCCGGGGTCCGTATCCCTCAATTACCATCCTATTCATGTATTTGTCAAGTTGCTTCTTAAACACAATTATCTTACCTGCTTCCATCACCTCCTCTGGCAGCGAATTCCAGACACTCACTACGCTCTGTGTAAAAAACTTGCCCCGCACATCTCCTCTAAAGTTTTCTCCTCTCACCTTAATTCTATGTCCCCTAGTAATTGACCCTTCCACCCTGGGAAAAATCTTCTGACTATCTACTCTGTCCATGCCATTCATAATTTTGTAAACTTCTGTCAAGTCGCCCCTCAATCTCCATTGCTCTAGTGAGAAAATTCGAGTTTCTCCAACCTCTCCCCATAGCTAACCTCCAGACCAGGCAGCATCCTGGTAAACCTCCTCTGCACTTTCTCCAACCTCTCAATATCCTTCTGGTAATGTGGCGACCAGAATTGAATGCAATATTCCAAGTGTGGCCTAACCAAGGTTCTATACAGCTGCAGCATGACTTACTAGCTTTTATACTCAATACCCCTGCTGATGAAGGCAAGCATGCCATATGCCTTCCTGACTACCTTATCCACCTGTGTTGCCACTTTCAGTGACCTGTGGACCTGTACACCCAGATCCCTCTGCCCGTCGATGCACTTAAGGGTTCTGCCATTTACTGTATAATTCCTACCTGTATCAGACCTTCCAAAATGCATTACCTCGCATCTGTCTGGATTAAACTCCAACTGCCATTTCCCCGCCCAAGTCTCCAACCAATCTATATCCCGTTGTATCCTTTGACATCCTCTTCACTATTAACAACTCCTCCAACCTTAGTGTCATCTGCAAACTTACTAATTAGCTCAGTTACATTTTCCTCCAAATCATTTACATATACTACAAACAGCAAAGGTCCCAGCACTGATCCCTGCGGAACACCACTAGTCACAGCTCTCCATTCAGAAAAGCACCCTTCCACAGCTACCCTCTGTCTTCTATGACCAAGCCAATTCTTTTTCCATCTTGGCAGCTCACCTCTGATCCCATGCAACTTTACCTTCTATACCAGTCTGCCATGAGGGACCTTGTCAAAGGCCTTACTGAAATCTATGTAGATAACATCCACTGCCCTTCTATCGTTGATCATGTTTGTCACTTCCTCAAATACCTCAATCAACTAATGAGCCACGACCTCCGCTTCACAAAACCATGCCTCTCACTAATACGCCCATTTGCTTCCAAACGGTAGTAAATCCTGTCACGAAGAATTTTCTCCAATAACTTCCCTACCACCGACGTAAGACTCACTGGCCTGTAATTTCCTGGATTATCCCTGTTACCTTTCTTAAACAATGGAACAACATTAGCCATTCTCCAGTCCTCTGGGACCTCACCCGTAGCCAGTGAGAATACAAAGATTTCTGTCAAGGCCCCAGCAATCTCCTCCCTTGCCTTCCTCAGTACTCTGGGGTAGATCCCATCTGGCCCTGGGGACTTATCCACCTTAATATTCTTCAAAACGCCTAACACCTCCTCTATTTTGATCTCAACATGATCCAGGCTATCTACACACTCTTCCCTAGACAAATCGACTGCTAAGTCTTTCTCTTTGGTGAATACTGAAGAGAAGTATTCATTTAGTATCTCTCCCATTTCTTCTGGCTCCACGCACAGATTCCCACCTCTGTCCCTGAGTGGGCCCACCCTTTCCCTGGCTACCCTCTTGCTTTTTACATATATATAAAAGGCATTGGGATTTTCCTTAATCCTGATTGCTAATGACTTTTCATGACCCCTTTTAGCCCTCCTGACTCCTTGCTTAAGTTTCTTCCTACTTGCTTTATATTTTCCATGGGCTTCATCTGTTCCCAGCCTTCTAGCCCTTACGAATGCTTCCCTTTTCTTTTTGACTAATCTCACAATATCCTTCGTTATTCAAGTTTCCTGAAACTTGCCATACTTATCCTTCATCCTAGCAGGAACATGCCAGTCCTGAATTCTTATCAACTGACGTTTGAAAGCCCCTCACATGTCAGTTGTTGATTTGCCTTCAAACATCCACCTCCAGTCCAGATTCCTCAGTTCCTGCCTAATATTGTTATAATTAGCCTTCCCCCAATTAAGCACCGAGGACTCCTGTTATCCTTATCCACCAGTACCTTGAAACTCCCTGAATTATGGTCACTTTTCCCGAAATGCTCCCCTACTGAAACCTTGACCATCTGGCTGGGTTCATTCCCTAATATCAGGTCCAGTATTGCCCCTTTCCTAGTTGGACTATCTACATATTGTCTCAGGAAGCCCTCCTGGGTGCACCTTACAAATTCTGCACCATCCAAACCCCTAGTACTAAGTGATTCCCAGTCAATATAGGGAAAGTTAAAATCACCCACCACAACAACCCTATTGATTTTACATCTTTAAATATATCTCCTGCACTGAATTTCACCAGCTCTCCATCAGCCATGCTGCAGCTGCTGTTGTAGCTCTGAGGGCCAGGGAAAGACATCTAAAAGACTGCCACTAAGGGACTGCACAAGGGTGAATAACTGTTTTTTTTAATGTCACACTGGATGTGTTGCTGAATAATGGGTTTTCATTGGTGCCTTTTATTTCAGGATTCTGGCCAGGAGGACGCCGAGACAGTCAGTAACAGATGGATTGAAAGGTGGGGAATTGTAGCAACTATGATGATGAAATGATATTTGAAGGAAACCGGAGTCTCAGTGTCTGCTCACAGACAGTGATGGATGATAAACGGTGAGGTGTTGCTGATGTTCCTTCTCCAGTCTGACGAGATGCACTGGTGTAGAAATTGAGGGATACGGTTACCTTGATGGCCACTGGCAGCATCATCTTTGCCCTGCTGTGAGGTTAAAGGTTGGGCTACAGGAGTTGACACCTTCCTGCTAAAGCCTTAGATAGTGCTCCTGGCTGAAATGAAGGCAGAAGTGCTCCATAAAGACTCCTCTATGTACTATTTTCCCTCTCTGGTGCCTGAACTCCACTTCCATTTCATGTTCTGCCTGAAAGGGATTGCAACTCTTGACCCCATAACTGCAGCAGGTTTACTTCTGAAAGGGCAGAAAAATCCTTTGGCCTCCCTGCCTGGATACAGCAACACTTTCTTAAAAATACAAAAACTTAGCAAAACTTCTCCAAGAACAAAACATAGTACTTCCACAAACTCTACAATGGCAGAAGTAAGTCAAATACACCTAATCTGGAAGTTGGATGATTATTCCTTTAACTAATACTAGTTAGGGGTCCCTTGTACATGTTTAGCTTGGAGTGATTAGGACAGGGCATTAATTAGACCTGCCTTCAAGACTGATTGATGTCACAATCCACTCACTCTGCAGGCTTCCAGTGCATGTATGGCACATCTGCACTGGTCAGAGTGTGCCAAATTGACCACACTGGAGGTGACTGGAAGCTTCCAGCAGCCTATTATTTCACTTTTGGGCTTCTGTAGCATGGCACCAATCGTACAATGGAGCCCAATTTCGCAGCAAATGTATTTGAACAATTGATACAAACTAAACACATTACAGGAAGTTAATTGCCCATCTCAATCTAAATACCCTTTTAATGACCTGGTAAGTGTTAATTACTACCAGTTAGTCTGTCTGACACTGAAAATTAACTATTACCAGTGTGGTGTCTCATTCCTTCATATTTTAATTGTTGAAGATTTCAAAAAATGCAAAATGCAACATTTAACACTTGCCCCTTCCATCCCTTTTTTTCCTCTCTTAACCCAATCTTAATCTCAAAATAGAAAATGCTAGAAACACTCAGCAGGTCAGGCAGTATTTATGGGGAGAGAAACAGAGTTAATGGGCTGCGTTTTCATTCCAGGATCCCAATCCCAACGCTGGACTTAGTTCCAGGTCAGGAACCTGAGACTGCCATGCTGGGACTCTGGAAGCGATTTTAGAGCAGGCGGCCAATTAAGTGGCTGCCTGTCGGAGTCCCGTCCAATTAAGGTCGGCAGCCAGGCTCAAGGATCAGCACTGGAAGATTGGCAGCCCCACTGTCAGAAGTGGGGGTTACTGATGTAGGTAGGGGAAAGAGAGGCACTTCAAGATGGAGGTGTCTTTTGAAGACTTTTTAGAAACTTTGAAATATAAAGAGGCCATAACTGCTTTGCCACCAGTCGGTGGCTGTAGCTGTGATCATATGGTTACTGAGGTTGAGCAGGGATTAACTTTAATCATGGAGTGCTGGCCTAGCCTCCCCCCCACCACCACCCCCCCCATTCCCCCCACCCAGCTCCACGCCATCTACCTCCTTTAGTGGCTTTCAAGCTCATGGTGGTCCATCTGCCGGGTGGAAGAATTCCAGTATGGATCAGCAGAGTGGACCTAGTAGGCCCTTAAGGATGCCTGATTGGCTATCCACTCTTTGCTTGTGGGTCACTGTTTCCTCCAAAACTGGTATATTTCAAAATGGCCCAGGGACAGGAGCATGCTGGCAAACTGGTACGATAGTCAGTGGTGGGAACGTGCAAAGCCGACCACCTGCGTGGCTGCCTCAGCAGCCATTTGAAAATTCAGTCCAATATTTCTGGCTGATGAACTTTCATCAGAACTGCTTAGTGTTTCCAGCACTTTCTGTTTTTAGTTCAGGCTTCCAGCATTGACAGCATTTCGCTTTTGCTGTCTTCTCCTTTATTTCTCTCTCTGTACCTGATTTAACATTGAATTCACACACTCTAATTTACACTCCCTTCTCAGTTCTTGCTTGTTAATTTCACAATTTCAATCTGATTGGTTAAGGAGATACACAGTTGTTTTCGCAGTTCACTCAGGTCCCTGGTGCCTTATTTCCCTCACTCCAACATAATCGGAGTGCACTTTCGGCAGCTTTTCATGCAAAGTATTAAGAAATCTAAACAGACAAGGGCATGTCTGACCACCGAGAGTCCCTGCTAGATGCCCTGGCTACAGCATAATATTGTCCATCATTTCAACAATAGATGGTGTTGAAATGTACCTGGTCTCCAAAGGAATGTTGCTGTTAAGTACCCAGCTGTTGTGTAGCTGTGTTGAGTCTTGCTGGGCACCGGCAGGAGGCTCTGTGGAAGCTGGACTGGGTTGGCTTCGTGCAGTCATTGCATTTCTCTGCAGGGAGTCCAAGGATTGAGTTTGCTGGCTTCTACAAGTGCAACCATGTGGCGGTGGGGGTGGTGGTGGCAGGGGTCTGAAAGTGAATTTGCTGTGAGAACCAGCAGGTAGTTCTGGAAAAAGAAAAAAAACGATAAAATTATTGAGAACAACTGGGCAGCCTTCATGTTTCAGCTTATCTTTTTTCAAGTTTTATGAAAATGTCAAAAATGCAACAAAATATTCATATGTGTGATGATTCATCCACAAGAATCAATGGTAACTTAATTCTGGCCCCTAACTGCGTAAATCTAGCATTTGGTTTTCGGTGAAACTGCATAGAACATCCTCGTTCTGGATTTGTGCTGGGTGAGGCAATCAAAGCCACCATCCTGCAACGGAAAGACAATTTGCCACTGGCACTCTCAGCTTGGGAGAGGAAGAGGAAAAGCAAATGTATAAGCTTGTGAGCAGTGAATGGCAAATCTGCATTAAAGCATGGGGGAGAAATCTGACTTCTGACCAAAACAGGCATATACTTTAAAGAGCAACGGCTCCAAGTACCAGCAATCTGTGGCTGTCAAATGGACAAATCACTGCAGTTCACTGGTCAGGCAACACTCTTGCTCCCTCGCCACACAAAATACATCTCTCCTTTGGAATGGCCTCTTCCCGAGTATACCACTAAATGCCTTGTACAACAAGGTGGAGCCTGACACCTTGACCCAATTGGCACACTTGATTAGCCTAATGTTTGTTTCAAGAGGGTGTCCTGCAAACTAAAGATTGCTAGAAGCAGTATTGTGGCCGTGCACTTATAGTACAAATCTAGTGCAATGAAAAATTCTGAGGTCTAATACTGATTTTATGCCAGGAACTGGGCAGCTGTGAATTAAATTTCATCTGCGATTTGCATGGACATCAGGATCAGAATTGGCTCTAATGCTGCTTTCACTCTGGTAAGGTAGCCTGTTGGCACTGTCAGCCATTTGAGTGAAGTACCACAATAGGTCTTCTTTACAGACCATGGGAGATATTTTAACTTTTCACCAGATGGAGTCAATGGAAGAGAAAATTAGGCGAGGTATAAAACAGGCTGCCCATTCTCGAATGCACATTTTATGCCTGGTGATACTAATTACAATTTCATAAGAAACTGGATTTAATTCTGAAAAATGTATTGATTGTTACAACTTAAACGAGGTCATTAGTTGTTTGGGATGAAATTGGGAGATGAAGCAAATTAGCACAATCTCCCTGTTCACCACTCAGATCTTGATTCGGCTTGAACTCTGACCAGGAATAAGTGTTTCCTTTTGCTATCACAATCCAGGCTGCACCCTGGTGGAAAAACAGTGTCCAACCTATAGCCACAGAGCTGCATGCAGTCTCTCAGCTTCAGCAGTCTAGTCTTAAGGCTAGGGAAACTCAATCCTATTGACATTTATAGTTCTTATTTGCTGCTTTAACGGGTGAAGCTTTGCATAGGACAATTTTTGGCAATCTTGATGCGTTAATGAGTGAATTTTAAACCAGAACACCAACATTTGTGAGCATCAACAATTTGACATTTACTGAAATTATTGAGAAAATGGTTTACAGGGCAAAATTAGTAAGGCTGCACCGTTAACATGTAGTCTCACCAGATGTGAGCATATGTGCGTGGGTCAGAGTTAGGACTATAAAACTATACCCTGAATGACCCCATTGTAACATCTTTTGAGATTGCACACTGCAAACACAGCATCCCTGAATTCAACCTCCTATGTAGCCATCAAGGCCCCAAGTGCTCCACAAACATAAAAATGTGGACACACCGGTACATTACTAAACAGAGCACAAGGATTTTTACTCTGCTTCTTGGTTTTCTCTAAGTATCCACTTTTGTAAACACTTTTGATGATGCTGCTATTTTCCATTCCCAAGAACCAAGATCTCTTATCTTGACTAATGCCAAAGCGAAGTTTAAAAATATATCAAAATGAGGGGAAGGCACGCTCATTTGTCAAACAAAAACATTTGATAAGTATGCAGGATTTACCCTCGACACTGTTTTGAGGGGCTTATAAACAGCATTATAACAGGTAAATAGGATGAACCTTGAAGGGTGATTAAACTGTAGTAATGGTTATGTGATTATTTAACTGAACATGATAAACTACAACAATGATAGTTTTAGAATATTGATCCAAACTTCTGTGCATTTAGGAAGAAGTGCACAAGTCCATGCATTATTGTTTGACACACAATCATCATTAATTTGACAGTTTTTTGAGGCTGTTGGGTTTCACACTGAATACACATTTTGAAAATTCAAATACCAACACATTATGGCCAGGATTTTTTTGGTTGGTGTATGGGGGTGGGCCCGACATGCCAGTGCATAAAATAATGCACAATGACGCTGTCTTACGATGTTTTGTTTGGCGGGCGCATGCCAGAGTCGGCTGTGCACCCGCCAATAATTGATAGGCCTATTAAGACCATTAACGAAGTAAGTAATGTCATGTTTATGCTGCCCATCCAACCTTAAAGTTGGCGGACAGGCAAAAAGGCCAAGCGGCCTTCACGTTTTTTAGGAAACCTCATCCACAAGCGGAATGAGGTTTCCTAAAGCTTTTATTACTTAAATAAAAAGTTTATATGAAAAATAAAAACATGTCCCATCTCAGCTGACACAGTCACATGAGAGCAACATGTCTCATTAAATTTTTAATGTTTGTAAAAAAATTTTTTAAAAACCACTTCAATCTCCCAGAGGCAGCTCCGTGCCTTAGGGAGATTGAAGTGTTCTTTTATGCGCATACGCGAAAGAGCACTGGACCCGACTCTCCCTCTTCCCCCCGCCCACACAGGTAGCACTGGGCGCTACTGCTCACGTATTATGCTGGGCGGGCCTTAATTGGCCCACCCAGGTAAAATGGCGATGCGGAGCCAATCGTGGGTGGTGGTCGGCTCCCCCACCGCCCCCGCCCACTCCCGCTGAGCCCACCCGACATGGGAAAAATTAAGGCCTATGTCTCTGAGGCTTTTAACAGTAAATGTATCATTAAAATTCATTTGTGTAACAAAAACGTCAGCTTTCTGTGAACTGCTCTGTGAAGAAATATATTTCCAAGCTTGCAATTAATCCACAAGATAGTTTATTAATCAAAAGTCAGCATTAATTATTTAAATGTGAGCAAGGAAAGCAATCTCCCCCTCCCAAGAAATCAGCACAGAGAAAAGTGTGAAGTTAATGGGCTGTTAGATTTCCCAGAAGATACTCCAAAAAGGCTCTTTGTTTGGTATGACAGAAAACTTCTAGATCTAAAAGCAATAAAAGCGCCTTCAAGGAATAAACTATAAAATTATAAATTAGTTAGGGCTAGACACACGGTTAATTAAAACCAAAAGCAAGGTGATTCCAACAGCTTATGTAACATTAAAATACACTGATTTAATACAAGTCTTCAGGTTTCAGTAAACTGTACTTTGACAAGCAAAGCCTTGGCGAAGGTGCAGAGGAGATTTACCTGAATGAAAACAGACATAGGAGACTTGATTTAGGTGCTGTGACTAAAGAGGCAGAGATTGTTCTCCTTAGAGCAGAGGTTAGTGGGAGATTTGATAGGGGTGTTCATAATTCTGAGGGATTTGATAAGAGTAAATAAGAAAAAAAACTGTTTCCACTGGTGAGTGGGGTGGTGCTCAGATGACACAGGTTTATAATAATAGGCAAATGGCGGTGAGGGGGAGGGGGTTGAGCAGAGTCTTTCTTTATGTAGCGCATAGTTATGATATGGAAAGCATTGCCCGAAAGGGTAGTGGGAACAAATTCAAAAGTAACTTGCAAAAGGGAAATGGATATGCATTTGAAAAGAAAATGATTGGAACGTTATGTGAAAAAGCAAGCGAGTGAGATGAATTGAATAGCTCTTTCAGAGAGCTGGCTAATGGCACAATAGGCTGAATGACCACCTTCTGTGCTGTAAAGTTCTACGATAGTGTGATAGTATTTTCCTATTGATATTAGTTTTTCTGAGTTCAGTTATGCAATGCCTTGCTATTGCAACCTTAATGCAAGACCACCTTTTTAATCCATAGTGCAAAAGCTCTATACAAGTTACCAGGGAAGGCCTTTGAAGTGGGCATGGATTTGCATTTGTGACTTCTGCACTGTCCATCCCTGATTTCAATGAGCTGCCATAAGAAACACAAGCATTTCGCCTCAGGAAGAGAAAATGTATGGCCATCCTCCTTTAGACATGTTTATACTTGAGTATTATGGTGTTGCAATATTATCAGCAATGATAACATTGCTAGAAAAAGTGGTTGTTTTTCTGTATTTTTTAGGGGAGATGAGGAGATAGTGGTAACATCACTGCACTAGTAATCCAGAGGCTCAACCTAATGCTCTGCGGACATGGGTTCAAACCCATTCAAATCTGGAATATAAAGTTAGCCTCAGTAATGGGGCCATATCATTGATTGTTGTAAAACCTACTTGGTTCACTAATGTCCGCCAGGGAGTGAAATCTGCTGCCCTTACCTGGTTTGACCTACATGTGACTCCAGGTCTACAGCAATGTGGTTGACTTAACTGCCATCTGAAATGGCCTAGCAAGCCACTCAGTTCAAGGGCAATTCGGGATGGGCATCAAATGCTGACCTTGCCAATGATGCCCACCTCCCACAAAAGAATAAAAAGAATGTGGGTGTCTTTTACAAGGCCAGTATTCATTTCCCTTCCCTAATTTCTCTTCAGAAGGTGGTGCTGAGATCTAAATGGCTTGCTAGGCCATTTCAGAGGGCAGTTAAGAGACAATCACATTTTGAGGCAGATTTCCTTCTCTAAAGGAATTGAGTGAACCAGATGAGTTTTTACAACAATCCAATAGTTTTATGGTCACGTTTATTGATACTAGTTTTTTTCTTATTTAGTCATTTAGTGGAATTTAAATTCCCTAGCTGCTATGGTGGGATTTAAACTCATGTGCTGGATTTATACGAGTTGGGGAGACGCAATAGACCTTTAAAAAGGCAGCTGGGACTCGATTCCAGGATTCCCAGGCCCTATTTCCGGTGTCCTAGTTTTCACCAGCATGGAGTAAGAGTGCAGGTTGAGTTCCCCCACCAATCACTCTCGACCTAGACCTAGGGTAGAACCTCTAATGTGGGGTTAGACATCTCCTAGCCTCCATAGCTTTTGTAGAGTTGGGCCAGGTTTTCAAGGACCCATGGTTTATGGCTCCTTCGAGGTGTTGTGAACCATAGTCTGGATGAGGGAACCTTTGGAAAGGTAGATTCAAAAGATCTTACCCATGCCAACCTATGCCCCACCCACCCATTCCCCATGACCTCTCATACATTCCTTGCCAACCAATGCCCATCAACCCACTTCCCATGCCCTTCACCCTCTATGCCACCCATGGTCCCTCATACTGTTCATGCCAACCTATGGCACTTCCATGCCCATTCACTTAGTATACACTCTATACAGAACCATTGAACCCTATAGTAACAATAGCACATTTGAAAAACTTTTTAAAAAGACATTCGTTCATAAGAATTGCTTTTATTACAGCACTATAAAAGTGTCAATCATCTGAACCATTTGAAGTATCAATGGCAGAAACTTCAAACACTTGAAATTTCTTTATCTTGTGCAATTAAACATTATGCAGTTGACAGAATAGATCAGAGAGAAAGAGCAATGTTTTGCCTGGGATGCAGCTGTTTCAACAGAGTAATGGATGGCTGGGCTCTCAGCCAAGAGATTTCATGTGCTTATAGTTTCACTATTGATGCTTTAAAGGGTTTAAAGGTCTGGATGACTGACACTTTTATAGGGCTGAATACCTGTTTTTTAAAGCTTTATCACACATGCTATTGTTACTATAGGGTTAATGGTTCTATACAAATTGTATACTTGATGAATGGGCATGGAAATGCCATAGGATGGC
Organism: Carcharodon carcharias; assembly: GCF_017639515.1. NCBI lineage: Eukaryota > Metazoa > Chordata > Chondrichthyes > Lamniformes > Lamnidae > Carcharodon > Carcharodon carcharias. The sequence continues at coordinate 138,316,190 of NC_054475.1, read as the reverse complement.
ATGGTGGATTTGAGGGGCCATAGGGGATGGGTGGAGGGGCATAGGTTGCATGGAGGGTAGGAAAGGCCATGGGGAGCATGTAGGGGTGAGGGGGCAGGAGAGGTAAGGGTTAGATGGTTGTTTTTTGCTTTATTGAATTTATTGTAACTGGGATGAAGTCCCAGAGCACCTAGGCAGGCTTTTTAAATAGCACACCATGACATCCAGCAGCCCTGTAGCTGGCTCTGAACTCTTTCCTGGGGGTGGCAGGCCCAACTCCAGTTAGTAACCATCTCCCCAGAAAGAAAATCTAGCCTTTGAAGGCGCTTTCTCCCGAGGCAGGCACACTGATCCAGGGAACTTCTCAACTTCCGCTGCCCACCTTGAGACGTAAATCCAGCTCCGCATCTCTAGATTGTGGTCCAAACATTCATGGAGTCGTGGCGATTCTGCAGTTTCTCTTAAGTCAGGTTCATGGAGTCGGGGAATTTCCTGACTCTGTGGCCCCAGCTCGGGAGCGAAAATTCTGGTCTATTCATCCGGGGTTCTGGAACTCTGTCTAATAGCATAACGACATAGTTACCTAACCACTTAATTTTAAAAGTACAATCTCATTTTGGCTTCCACCAGGTCTATGCCAATATTCCCAGTCAACTAGAGAACACCTCCACAAATATTGTCAATAATACTCCAAAAGGTCCAATGGAATGGTACAAATAGAAATGTGCATTTGAATACTCTCCAGATGGTCCAGACAAAACTAACAGACTAATTCCCTAAGGTAAACTGTGAAACTGTGGTTTGAACTTGGATATTAGGCATTGTTGCAATATGTTAGCACTTTTTTATATCTTCTCAATAATTTAAAGGTATCATTGACTGAAATATGGAAAAATAAAACAGCAACAAGTGAAAATAGCTTTATATTGTACACTACACAACCTTCTATCATAATGTAATGAGGCAGTGATAATGTCACCTCATCACTGTTTCGAGGAGAAGTCAGTAATTGATATTTCTCATTACATGACACGGTGCTTTCATGGAAAATTCACCAACAGTTTGAAATTGTGATTTGAAGGACACTCTACCATCGATATATTTGCAGAATAGTTTGGAGTTTTCATGTTAAATATTAAGGCAATGTGAGTGTACAAAGCTACATCAAGCAGAAGATAGGAAAATGTACAGCAGAGTAAGAAACCATTTCACTTGAATGGGCTGATCGCAAACTTCAAATAATACCACACACTGTCCGATAATCTATAACTTTTGATAACTTTATCTGTTAAATACCTGTCCAGGCTGCTGACAAAAAGTCCTCCCCAACATCTCACTATTTTGTGTAAAGTAGTTAAATCTGTGTATTTCCTCTCTTTTGAATTTGAGTCCATGCCTTCATAAACAGTATTCTCTTAGCTCTGATCACCAGGTAATTATTTAAATAAACTATCCTAACAGATTAGTTTTAGGAAAAAGGAATGAAGACAATATGGTTAATGTTTTTCCTCACTAGATGAACAGTAATCTAATGGAACAAATCAAAAGCATGCAAATAGGTCGGGTTGTATAAAGGACAGGTGATCTGCTCCCAGGTTATAATCTAAGTAGTGAAGATGTGAATCTACCCAATGTTTTTTGGATGAGACATTACACAGGTCCTGTCCACCTTCTCAGTCGAATGAAAAAGATCCCAAGCCTCTGTGCAAAGAGGAGCAGAGGATCATCCTGGTGTCCTGGCCAATATTTATACCTCAGCCAACACCTAAAAACAGGGTAACCTGATTTTTATTATTTTGCAGTTTGTGGGATTGTGCTGTGAGCAAATTGGCAACCATGCCTCCTTTCAAAAATACTTAATTGGCTGTAAAGTGCTTTGGGATGTTCTGAGTTTGTGAAAGGCAGTATATAAATGCAAGTTATTTCTTTCTCTTTTACATGTCAAGAGCCTTCCAGATAGATACAGTTTTTTTGAGTTCCCTCTCTAAGAGGTTGGTACATTAAGAATGTGCAGCATTTTGTTGGGACTGTGGTGCAGATGTGGGTACTTTTGAGGCTAGTTTAAAAATTATCAAAAAGGCTGATAGCATGCAACACTTCCATTTAGCAAGTTCACTTCTGACTTGATAGTGCACAGTAGTTGCCATTAGAGACGTTGAATGTTTCAAGAATATGTGTCACCTGATGCGTGCAACAAAAATCGTTCCCTGTGTTTTGTGATTTGCAATGCAGTCTAAGTGTATCTGGAACTGCTGTTGAAACTCACACATACGTAGATGCGCCAAGCCAGAGAACAAAGAGCACTATGAATAGATGCAAAACTGAAACAGGCTTGGTACCTTTGTACCCTGCACTGTAACAAAATCCTCAGAATATGTTGTTAACCTATTCATAGCAGATGTAACTGTTGTTCTCTCCCACTTTAAAGCACATATGGCAAAGCATCATGCTCTGAGGAGTGTAACTCAAAATGCCAGAGACTTTTGAGCCTAGAAACTTAAATTGGCATATGATCGCTTAACATATTTTCATGACATTTCTCTGTTTGTTTATAAGGAGGCATTAATCCATTTAAAATAAATATGTTAAAGACTCTATTAAAGTACCAAATGGAATTATATGGCATATACCATATAAATACATGAAACAATCAGTTTGCTAAAAGTAATTTCTCAGCACTTAATTTTGCTAGGTTGTTGCCTAACAGACATAAGGGTTCCTTTTGTTTAAATTAACATCCTGTGTTTTGTATTCGTTCAATGTAAGATCAAATGGCTTTGAAGCGATTTATCATTCTGTACTAAGCTTTCGATGAATTAGTAACGAGAGAACGTAAATTAATCTGAATCAATTTCAGTTGGGATTTTTATTGTGTTGTTAAAGCCAATTGGATAACAAGTGAAAGCTATTGAGTTGAATTATGTTGAATGTATAACTAGTTTTCAATATTACATTTAAACTAGGGAGAAAGTTTTGTAAGTCTTACTTGTGGCGACATTGTAAATATTACATACTTCATGACAAAACATTCATCCCTTAACCAGCACACTGGTCATTTATCTTGCGGTTTCAGTGACTTCAGAAACAAAATTGGTTGCCACATTTGCCTACCTAGCACCAGCTATTATACTTCAAAAGTAATTCAGTAGCTGTGAAGTGTGTCAGGATCCTGGAACAATGCCAAATAACCCCATTCTTGCTAAGACTGTGGGCTGGATTTTACGGCCACTCACCGGGCATGTTTTTGGAGGGGGTCCGTAAAAGGTATGTCAGATAGCTAGTCCACTGCCTTCCAGCCTACCCTACTGAGTCTCCATAATAGTGAGGGGGGAGGAGTGGAAAAGGCGCTCAATAGCCCACCGATCCTTAGGCATATTGAGGGTCTTAAGTGGGCAATTATTGCCCACTTAAAGCCCTCAATCCACCTCAATTGCCATAAAATGCTGGGCAGTGGCAGCCAGTCCAAGAGTGGGAAGGCCGATTTTTAAACAATTTTGTTGAAAAGGTGTGAAGGAAGGGGGTAGGGGGGCCACATCATTGGGGGGTGCCCTGTGTGTAACAGGGAACAACCCCACCACCCCCTCACCCACAAGATGTTTACCCCACCCCACTTTGTTCCTCCCTGCCTGGCCTTGAAAACCTTCCCTGGGCTCCCCAATCCGTCCCCATCCAAAATTCCAAACTTGCCTCCCTCAGGTGGGAATGTCCTCTTCTTGCAGTCCCAGCAGCACCCACTACAAATTGGCTGGCAGCTCTCGAGGGCAGGACTTCTTCCCACTGTCTGGTCCTCAGCTTGGTTCAGTAGCCAAGAGCATGTTATCACTGTGGAGTGGCCTTTATAAAGTCGGTCGGTTTGGAACTGACTTTCCTTCCAGGGGAGGGGTGGCAGGGATGAGCTATACACCACCCCCCTCCTGCCCCCCCTCGTAAAATCCAGCCTTATGATTATATTGGCCCTGATTTTTTGGTCAGTAGCGAAACAAGAGGTAAGAAATCTTTGCTGTGAGATCCAGCGATCTCTGTGGTGAAAACTTAACATTCTTGTAGTATTGTTACAGACAGCTAACTAGGAAATGAAAAGCGCTAAAATCAAATCACTTTCTGAAAATATTTTACATGAAACAAAATAAAGGTTGGAACAAGAACAAGGGATAAAGGTAGAAGTTAGAATATCCTGAAGAAACCTTTTAAAAAATTGATTAAAAAAATTTAGTAATTTGGGAGGTGGCGGCATTGTGATAATGTCACTGGGCTAGTAACCCAAAGGCTTAGGCTAGTGCTCTGGGGACACGGGTTCAAATTCATAGCTAAATCAATAGCTAACCCCTGAAAGAGGAAAAAGGAATCTCCCCCAAGCCTGTTCTGACTTCAAGTTCACCTGAGGACCAGCCTTCTGAAAGTTCAACTACCAGAAGCATCACAGCTTCCTAAGATTCCTGTGCTTTTCAAGACATTCATTCCAACTAAAATTTCAAGTCAAATGAGAAACTACCAGCCTGCTACGAAAGAGACTGAAATCATAACAACTTGTAATTGTATTGTTTCTTCTTCATCTGTATCTCATCTTTGTGTGTGTGATAGTGTATGTGAGATGTCCCATTAAAACCTCCAGGGCAAGTGTGTGACGATAAATAATTTATAAAAAAAAAAATCACAAAAGCTTACAGCTGGAAATTATTTAAACTGGTACATTTCACTTTGAGGGAAAGAAATACACACTAACCTCACACATTAAAACACTTTGATCATGGACAATAATAAAACGCAAATTCTATCCATGACAATATTTACAGCACAAAAGGAGTTAACTTAACTGTTAAGTTCTTGCTGGCTGGCTGAAAGAATGATCCAGATAGTCTCACTTCCCTCACCCTTTACCCAAAGCCATGCAATTTTAAAAAAATTATTCTTGGGATGTGAGCATCATTGGCAAAGCCCTTCAAGCACTTATCTAATTCTCTTTTGATAGCCACAATCAAATCTAGCTTCACCATCCTTTCAGGCAGTGTATTCCAGATCATAACCACTTGCTGCATAAAAAATGTTTTTCCTCATGTTGCCTTTGGTTCTTTTGCCACTCACCTTAAATCTATATCTTCTGGTTTTAGACCTTTCTGCCAACTTTACACAAATTGTTAATACAGTCTGCCCTCTTACTGTATTGATCCTTTCTGACGCAAAAGATTGCATTTACTTGTAGATAAGGCCAGAAAGCTTTCCCCCTTCAAAATGGCAAAAGGCAGCTATCATAGACTTTTAATATGGGAAATGGCAAAACAAGAATAGAGACACCAGGGGGGAGCAGATATCTCTGCTTAAAGATCTAACAATAGCACAGACTGTGCTATAATTTCTATGATTCCCAAGAAACCAGTCAGTATACTTATTCCTCCACCAAGAATGATTTTTCAGGTGGCTCACTAGGTAATTCTTACTATTTTACATCCTGAGGCACCCAGGGGCTGCACCATCCTCCATTATGAAAACATTGGGAAGAATTTTTCCCGGCGGGGGGAGGGGCGGGGGGGGTAATGTACAGGAGCAGGTGCAGGCAGGCTTACCTCTGGTCGGTGTCCCTGATGAGGGGCATGCTGCCATATTACGTGGCCAGGCCAATTAAGGCCTGCCCAGTGTGACGTCTACCAGGAAACGCTATGCGCTCCCTGTGCGGGTGGAGGGGGGGGTGGATTCCCTCAGCTGAGAGTGCACTCTTTCGTGCATGCACACAAAAGAGCACACTCATCTCCCTGAGGCTAAGTGCTGTCTCAGGGAGATCGGCGCGAATTCAAAAATGGTCAATGCACAAACATAAAATTTCCCTGACATGTCCCCTCATGTGACACTGTCGCATGAGTTGGGACATGTCCATCACTTTTAATCAAACTTTAATTACATTTTTAAAAACCTTCATGAAACCTCATCCAGCCTGTGGATGAGATTTCATGCTTTTCCTGAAGCCCGCCAGGGTCCTTAAGGTTGGACGGGCAGGTCCAATAACTACTTGAATTACTTCTTAAATGGCCTCAATAGGCCGTTGACAGGTCAGTGGGCGCACAACTGATTCGGCTGTGCCCCCGCCAGCCTGAAAATTGAAATGATGCCAGGTGACGTCGGGAGTTCTGCTCGAGGTCATCTCTCATCATTTCATGTGTCGGCGAGCGGGCCCCACCCCCCCGCTCACCAAACTCAATATCCTGGCCATTATTTAAAAGTGTTGGACTTCTATGATAAGTTTGAGTTCATTTCTTTCAGCAAGGTAGCCAACAGCACTAGGAATGGTAAGGCTACATTAACAAATATAGGGGCAAAAGAATAGAATATAGCTAAATAGTAATATTGCTGATGTGTGAAATTTGAATTGTTTTGGGGAACTCTTCATGTTGTAGACAATGTTTCTTGTTGTGAGTCATGATGTCATGAACCCAAGTTGTGTTGTGGAGAATGATGGGCTCCTTGGCTATGGAATGAAGGTTGTGCTGATGAGAACCTGCTGTTGCAGTTTTCCTCCCTACCCTGCCTATAGTGACTGCAGTCCCTCCTTGCTGTGCTGCTCCTCAATTTCTTCCAGCAAATTAAAATCTAAGGTTTTTCAGATATTAAGAGTTAAGTAAAAACATTTCCGTTAACCTCCCTATAAAAAACCGACCTCAGCAAAAGAGAAACATCTGATTGGTGAGTAGCTGGTTCATTCATGTAAATGGTAAATTTATTAGTCTAATAAATAAAGGCATGGCAGGGCAAGTCAGGCCCATGGAGTGTGCATTCTGTTCTATGTGGGAACTCCAGGATTGTTCTCATGTCCTGGACAATCACTTGTGCCAGAAGTGCTACCAACTTTAGTAGCTTGAGCTCCAGGTTTCTGCAGTGTCACTGCAGTGTATCTGTGAGGTTAAGGATATCATAGATAGCATGATTATACGTGTGGTCACTCTGCAGTTTAAGAGTGTAAATTTAAGAGCTTAAGGGAAAGAGGGAATGGGCAACTGTCAGGCAATCAAGGACTAGGCAGGTAGTGCAGGAGTCCCCTGAATGCACCTCACTCTCCAACCAGTAGCCTGTTCTGAATGCTGATGACAGTGATGGTTTCTCTGGGGAGTGCAGTCCCAGCCAAGTCCAGGGTGGGGGGTGGTGCAGGAAGAAGACTGGAAAATCAGTAATGATTGGGGTTGGATTATTACGTGAACAAACAGGCATTTCTACTGTTGTAGACTTGAATCTAATATGGTATGTTGCCTCCCTGGTACCAGGGTCAAGGATGTCTCTGAGCAGCTGCACAGCACTCTGAGTGGGTGAGGATAAACAGCCAGTGGTTGTGGACCATATAAGTACCAATGACATAGGTAGAAAGAGGGATGAGGTCCTGCAGGCAGAGGTTAGGTAGTTAAGAAAGAAATTAGCAAGCAGAATCTCAAAGCTGGTAATCTCTGGATTACTACCAGTAGCATACTTAGTGCGTATGGAAATAGGAGGTCAGAGCATGTGAATGCATGGCTGGAGAGATGGTGCAAGGGAGGGCATTAGATTCCTGTGACATTGGGACCAGTTCTGCAGGAGATGGGACCTGTATAAGGTGGACAGGTTGCACCTGAACTGGGCTGATACCAATATCCTAGTGAGGTGATTATCTGGTGTTATTGGGGAGGGTTTAACCCAACTTGGCAATGGTGGGGGAACCAGGAGGTAATATTAGCAAGGCAAAAAAGATACATAGAGAATTGGGAGAGACATATAACACGAGACTAGGAAATAGTATGGTATTAGGCTGGGTTAGAGTAAGGTCGGGATTTTGTGGCACTGGCACAGGGGGGTCCTCTGAGGTGGATGCGGCGGGCCAGCCAAAAGTCCATTGACTTCAGTGGGACCAGAAGATCCTGCTGGAAAATCTCACCCTAAAAGGGAATGTTATAATGTCAAAATTAGGTTTAATATGCCTATATGTGAATATGCTGTGTGGTAAATATGGTTGATGAGCGGTAGCCGCAGAAAGCCATGTGGGAGCATAATGTTGTAGTTATAAGAGACCTGACTCAAAAAGGAAAGAACTGGATACTAAATGTTCCTAGATACAAGGGGCAGAATTTTGCCTTTGGTGGGTGGGCTTGGTGGAGGCAGGCAAGGCAGTTGGGAAGCCCACTGCAGCGATCAGCACCGCACCACGCTTTCATGTGGTGGGCCAATTAAGGCCTACCCAGTGTGAAATGCGAGTGGCAGTACTAAGCTCTGCCTGTGCAGGGGTGGGGGAGAAGTTTGAGTGGGCCGAGCGCAAACTTCATGCATGCGCACGAATGAGCGCTGCATAATCTCCCTGAGGCATGAAGCTGCCTTAGGGAGATAAAGAGATATAACAAAAAATAATAAAGAAAATAAGAATATAAGAAAACATGTCCTCTCATGTGACTATGCCACATGAGCAGGGGCATGTTATTAATTCAATTGCAAAATTTTAATTTTATTTTTATTTGCTTTTGGAAACGTCATCCTGCCAATGGGTGAAGTTCCAAAAAATGTAAAGGCTGCTTGGCCTTTTCACCTGCCCGCCAATCGTTATTCTGGATGGGCAGCAAAAAGTTTGCCTTAATTGATTATTTAATGGCCTTAACAGGCCTTTTAATTGTTGGCGGGCATGCTACTGACTTCAATGTGCACATTCAGCCGACGTCAACGCGCGTCATTTCACGCTGAAGTGGGTCAGGCATGTAACCTCCTGCTGAGTGAAAATTTCTGCCCAAGGTGTTCGGGAAGGATAGGGAAGGAATGAAAGGAGGTGGAGTAGCACTACTGATTAAGGAGAACATTACAATGGTGGAAAGAAAGTTTGTCTGAGAGGGGTCAAGGACAGAACCTATTTTATTAGAGCTAAGATACTTTAGAGGTACCATTACATTGCTTGGTATAACCCATAGGCCAGACTAGTGGGAAAGATATAAAGGATCAAATTTTCAGGGAAATTACAGAGAGGTGTAAGAACCATAGAGTGGTTATAATGGAATTTTAATGAACCTAATATAGACTGGGATAGTAGTAATGTAAAAAGTAGGGAAGGGTAAGGTTTTATGAAGTGTGCTCAGGATAATTTTCTAGGTCAATATGTTTTTGGCCATTGCTCATTCTGGTTCTAGGGAATGAGGTGGGCCAAGTGGATCAAGTCAGTAGGAGAAAATTTAGGGGACAGTGATGTGGTATCATAATGTTTAAGTTAGCTTTAGAAAAGGACACGGAACAATCAAGAGTAAAACTAATTAATTGGGGAAGGCCCAACTTTAATGGATTGAAAACAGATCTAGTCCAGGTAAATTGGAATCAACAATTGGAAGGCAAGAGTGTAACGGAACAATGGGCTACCTTCAAAGAGGAGATAGTTCGGGTACATTTGAGTTACATTGCCACAAGGGAAAAATGGTAGGTCAAACAAATCCAGAACTCCCTGGATGACAATAATGATAGAGAGTAAGCTAAAGCAGAAAAATGGTGCATATGACAGATGTCAGATGGATAATTCCATTGAAAATTAGGCTGAATGTAGAAAAATCAGAGGGGAAGTGAAAGAGAGAAGCAAAGAGGAAGTATGAGAAGAAACAGGCAGCTAATATAGAAAGGAATCCAAAAGTCTTCTATAGGCACATAAATAATAAAAAAGATGGTAAAAGGAGGAGTGGGGCCTATTTGGGACCAAAAAGGGGATCTACACAAAGAGGTAGAAGACATGGCTGAGGCACTAATTGAGTACTTTGCATCTGTCCTTACCAAGAAAGATGTCGCACTTGAAGTTGATATGTCACCGAGACTGGATGATATGCATCCAAAGATGCTGGAGGAAGCAAGGATGGAAACCATTGCGGTGCTAGCCAATCCTCCTTAGATACAAGGGTGATGCTACAAGGACTAGAGAATTGCAAATGTTACACACTTCTTCAAAATATGGTATAAGGATAAGCCCAGCAACTATAGCCAGTGAGCTTAACCTTGGCTGTGGGGTGGCTGTTACAAACAATAATTCAGGAATAAATTAACAGTCATTTGGACAAATGTGGATTAATTAAGGAAAGCCAGCATGGATTTTTTAAGGGCAAATGATGTTTAATTAACTTGCTTGAGTTTCTGATGAGATAACAGAGGGTTGATGAGGATAATGTGCTTGATGTGGTGTACATGGAATTTCAAAAGGCATTTGATAAGGTGCCACATAACAGGCTTGTCAACAGGTTAGATCTCATGGAATGAAAGGGATAGTAGCAGCATAGATATAAAGCTGGCTGAGTGACAAAAAACAGAGTCATAGTGAACTATTGTTTTTTGCACTGGAGGTCAGTATCCTTTGCTTTTCTTGATAACTATTAATGATCAAGATAAACATGGGTGTAGAGGGCACAATTTCAAAATGTGTGGATGACACAAAACTTGGAAGCGTTGAGGAAGATAGTGAAAATCTTCAAGAGGACATTGACAAGCTGATGGGATGGACAGGCACATGGTAGATGAAATTTAATGTATGAAGGATGAAGTGATTAATTTTGGTAGAAGAACAAGGGGATGCTTATAAAATAAAGGATAAAATTCTAAAGAGGTAAGATTTTAATATTACTTCTAACTTTTAGGGTTCTATGTTGGCCTGAGCAACATTTACGGATCTTGTTCACTTTTTAACAGTTCAGTTTGAATTTCTGCTAGTATGGCAATTTACAATTAAGGCTGGGAACAGGATGGCAGCTGTTTGCGAGGAACTGGTATTGATGACTTCATTACTTTAAATTACTGAAAAGTCTGGGTTCAAAGAATTGCATTTGTTTTAATTACACTGTGCAGTTGAGGGCTTCTTTGTCAGCTTTGGAGAAATCACCAAAAGGTATGAGCTCAGCAGCTTAAGCTTAGTACAACACCTTTTCTTTAAACAAGAACTATGTGTTTTAATAGGTTTTTGTTTACTAAATTCCTTAATTGATCAGTCATATCAATAGGACAGCACATCTGTATTAGAGGAGAACCTTCCTTTCCTGCCATTAAGGTAGCAAGTGTTATTAGATTTGTTCTTAATGACTTTAGTATCTGTAGGATTTGGGTTGGACCCGGGGAATAAGAAGTGGACATTTGTCTTCAGTTTACATGACTCTAGTTACAGAGGTGGGGTGACACCAGGTGACCCTCACCCTAAGTCAATGAAAGAGGGTAATTTGGACTATTTCCAAATAAGGCATGAGGAAAAGTCAAAAGTACGGATAAAAGTTGGAAAATCAAAGTCTTCATTGGCACAGTTTTACCATGGTTTCTATGGTATGATTCTTCTGAGAAACAGTTCAACGTATCATCACTTCAGAGACAGAAGAAGAAAGGCATTGCCTGTGCTGGCAACACTCAAGGAATCCTAGGGCCTTGAGGGATAAGAACCTTTCATGTTGTCTTCGCTGTTTTTTGTTAAGTATATATAAGATCTTACTTAATAAATTCTACTTGATTCATAAATACTCATTATTCGTACCTTGTTACGTCAGGCATTACTGAGGACCACATGTATGCTGACATCATTGAAGGTGGCAGGGCAGGTTGAGAATATGTTTAATAAGGCATACAGGATCCTGGGCTTGATAAATAAGGGCATAGAGTACAAAAGCAAGGAAGTAATAATAAGCCTGCATAAAACACTGGTTTGACCTCAGCTGGAGTACTGCATCCAGTTCTGGGCACCACACTTTAGGAAGGAAGTGAAGGCATTCAAGAGGGTGCAGAAAAGATTTATGATAACAGTTCCAGGATGAGGAACTTCAGTCATGTGGATAGATTAGAAAACCTGGGGCTGTTTTCCTTCGAGGAAAGAAGACTAAGAGGAGATTTGATAGAGGTGTCAAAATTATGATGGTTCTGAAGAGAGTAGATAGGGAGGAACTGTTGTTTTTGGCATAAGGATTGAGAACCGGAAGACACCGATTTAAGCTGATTGGCAAAAAAAAAGCAAAGATGACTTGAAGAAGGACTTGTTGTGCAGTGAGTTGTTAGGATCTGGAATGAACCAGCCTGAGGGTGTGATGGAGGCAGATTCAATCGAAGCCTTCAGAAAAGAATTGGATAAATACCTGGGCCAGGATTTTCCAGTCAGCAACTGGGGGTTGGGGCCCGCTCGCTGAAGTGTAAAATGACGCGGGATGACATTGGGCGGAACTCCCGACGTCACCGCACTCCATTTAAATTTTCAGTTAGGCGGGAGCTCTGCAGAATCAGCTGTGCGCCCACTGGCCTGTCAATGCCCAATTGAGGCCATCGACAAATTCGTTGAAGTAATTAATGGACCTGCCTGTCCAACCTTAAGGTTGGTGGGCAGGCCAGGAGCCCTGGCGGGCAATAGAAAAAGCATGAAACCTCATCCACAGGCGGGATGAGGATTCATGTAGGTTTTAAAAAATGTAATTAAAGTGTATTTAAAAGCTATGGACATGTGCCAACTTTTGTGACAGTGTCACATGAGGGGACATGTCAGGGAATTTCTTTTTCTCTATTTTTCAGATATTTTATTGTGCAGCCGATCTCCCTGATGCAGCACTTAGCCTCAGGGAGATGAGCACACTCTTTTGTGTGCCTGCACGAAAGAGTGCACACTCGGCTTGGGGAATCGAGCCCCCACCACCCAACCCCCTCCCCCCGGCTGCACAGGGAGCACATAGCGCTTCCATATGGACGTCATGCTGGGCACGCTTTAATTGGCCCACCCATGTAAAATGGCGGCATGCCCCCAATCAGGGGCGATGATCGGATGCGCGCCTCTGCATGCCCGCTCTGCATGCATGCGCCTCTGCATGCATTTCCCCCCGATGGGGGGAAAATTATGTCCTTTATGTTTCAGGTTGTGACCTTTCATTAGAACTGGAAGATGTTTTAGGTGTAACAATTTATAAGCAAGTAAGAGCCATGAAAAAGGGATGGCAGAGGACAGAAAAGAACATAGGTGATGGTTTGTGAAAAGATAAAGGGCAGAAATTTTGTTTCAGTAGCCTGGATATGTGCTGAATCATGATTCTTGTTTCTACACATGCTTCCTTGTAGCTATTCTCTGTTGAATGCTTATTACTGACATATTTAATGACACCTCAGGGCCAAAGTCCCCTAGGATCCATTTTGAAGCCTTCTTTTTCCCTTAAATGATTGGGGCACAGAAGTTCTCTGCAGAATATATTTATCATGCAAGCTTGCCAGGAATTATTCATTAATACATATAACCTTCTACAAATGGTCACTTACCCCTAAATGTTCACAGAGTAGGCCAGTGAGTTATATCATAGTATGTGAAAGGCTACAAAAGTAACCACATGGGCACAGTCCATGATACCCTATCCTCTGGGGAAGCAACCATTGTGGAAAAAGTTTTTCTATCTCTTCTACTATTGCAGCTGGTCAATAATAAAGTTGGAGTCTTGCATGTCTGTAAGAACATATTTGATCCCCCTTATGCATTTATTAATGAACTTATTACATAGAATTTGAAGGTTGTGATTACTTTAAGCAGTATAGATACTGCAATGCCAATGGTTAGCTATGTCTGATGTCCTGCTTTAAGCTGATGGCTCAAATAAATGATCGGCTTACTGCTCAGGCAAATCCCCTGAGGTACTGCTCAACATTTAGATATTGGTAGCTGTGCCTGAAATGGTATATGTGCTAACTAGGGTATTGTGAGATTCTGTACATACATGTCCTTGGATCTTTATGGATGTAACGTGATACAGGGTATGCTGGCCTCGCCACTTGAAGTCCTGAAACATGCTTCTGTCACTTGAAACCGTACTTTGGGGATTGCTAAATCATAACATGCACCTCACAGTGTTCTTTTATTACACAGGTATTGGATTCGATTCAAGAACAGGCTAGGACTTAACATAATGTAGAAATTTTAAAGCACAGAAATTTTGCATAATTTTGCTCAATTGAATTTGCCACAAAATTTCCATTCTTGTCTACACAATGGGTTGAATTTTAAGTGACATGCACAATTAGGGCAAATTTTGCAAATTGCTCACACAAACACTTCATGTATATTGACTTGCAAAATGAAGTTGGTCCACCAAGAAATTTCTAGTCAAAAATGTGTAATTATTTCAAAATTGCCACCTTGTCCAGAAAGATGCCAATGGGGTGATTATATGTAATAGGCTAAGTGTTAAAATCCGGGGACTGTTTTATAGCTAGAACAGGAATCCATTGACTTATACAGAAACTATGATTTGGAAAGAGGCCATTCGCCGCAACAATCCATGCTGGTGTTTATCCTCCAGCAATAGTCTGAAATCCATGTTTCAATACTGTTTAATTTCCTCTCCTATTTGGCCTATATGTTAACATGATTTCTCCTTCGTTCACTCATTCTGCTAGTGTATTCCATAACCTCATAACCTCTTTGCAGAAAATTTCTTTGCTCTGTCCTAAATCTCTTATTCAATCTTACATATATGTCCTTCCATTCTAGACCTCTCAATCATTGGAAACAGTCTGTTTTTGCCTAATCTATGTTATTACTTCATAACTTCAACACTTCTATCAAATCACTCTGTAATCTCCTTTGTTCAAACAAAAAAATGCCAGTTTTTCTAGCTTTTTCACATTTGTATTTCCGCCTGCTAGGCACTGTGAATCTACACTGTACCATCTCTATTACCTCAATTTCCTTCATATTGCATGATAACTGTGATACCACTAAGCTTTCATATAGATTCAGCATAATATTTCAACTCTTGTTATAAAATCCACCATTCCATTAGCTTTTAGTTTAACCTTATTCAGTTGAAGTGCTGCTTTTAAGGTCTGGTAAACCTTCACAACCATCTGCCCTTCCACGTCACCCATTATTCCCTCATTCAAAGTATATTTTAAATTTTTTTTTAACTGTAACATACCACATAACATTTACTGACAATGAATTCCAACTATCACTTTTTCTTACATTCCACTAATAGAACTGAATATTGGTGGGGAGTATAACATACAGCCAATGCAATCTTTCTTGCATGGCACTACCATCCAGAATGAATTTATACTGCTCTGTTGCCTTTCTTCGAACCAGATTTTAATCCTATTTGTTATGCTACCCAATTTGATATTTCTTAACTTTCTCCAATAGTCTTCTGTATGACATCTAGTCTAAGACTTTCTGAAAATTCATATGCATCATATTTTTCTTATCAACCTTTATCTCACCTTCTGAAAGAACGCTATCTGGTTGTCAACCATGATCTTCCTTTCTGAGTTACATGTTGGCTCTTCCTAACTATTTTTTTCTTAATCTAGGTATTTAATAATTTCATCTTTAATTAATGTTTCAAAAAAAAATTCTCACCAAAGATGTTGAACTAATTACCAATCTCTTTTGTAAATTTTGAAAATTGATATTAATATTACATTGGTCACTCTCCAGTACTCTGGCACACATCCATTCTCAAAAGAATTCTGAGCTCTAATTTCTAGGGCCTCCACTATGTTTTCCCCTATTTACCTCAGGATCCTTGTATGTATCCATTGGATCCTGGCTGTTTGCCTCCTGTACCTCACACACTTTATGCTTTCCTTTTATTTACCATAATTAACTGGACTGCGAAGATGTAATGATGGGTGAAACTGTTGATGCTCACTGTCATTAATGTGTAAAACTGTCAGCAACTTCTGATGTCTGCATATGCGCAGTTAAATACAGAAACTGACAGGTTAATGTTTGTAATACCCTGCTGTTCCACAGGGTGCTCTGTTGCAGTCTTCACAGATGTAATGATAACACAGGATCAATGGGCTGAATTTTACAGATCAGCTGCAGGCTGAAAGCACATGGGTGGACCTGTACATTAAGGCACTGTGCCACTGGCAGCATGCCCATTACCTGTTTGCCTACCCGCATGCCACCATGATTTTACGGGCAACACGGAATGCGTGGGTGGGCTGCCCACATGTGGCTCAATTGAGGTCCTTAATTGGGAAAGTAATGCCCACTTAAGGCCACATCTGACTGCTACTCTGATTTAATGGACGGTGAGAGAGGCCTTTACTCATTAGGCAAGATTTGTTGCTGTAGGCTGTTAGCCAGTGAAAGGGAGGGCTGCCTCCTTCCAGGGTCACCTGTGCCAATTGGAGGCAACACCCCACCACATTTTTGACACCCCACATTCATCCTTCCCCACCCACTCTGTCCGACATGCACCCCACCTCCCTCACCGGAGCCTGCCAACCCGGTTACTTGAGTTCTGGTTCACCCATGGTTACTCTTCCTCCCGGGTCTCCTGCAATGCCAGCAGTATCCACCACTCCTGGTGGTGCTGCTTGTGGTGTAGAGTTGCTGGCCTCCAATTAGCCAGTGGCTACATGAGGCAGGTTGTCTTCCTGGAGAGGGATGGAAGTCCTACCTCATACTAATCAAAGGGCCACACAAAAAAATAAAGCAGTGAGCTGGCCAAGCAGAGATGGGCTCACCCCCAACTTTTGCACTGGAGTGTAGGGCCACTTTATTGATGTGAATTTTAACATTTTAAACACTATTCTTACTCTAAGAAACAATGAAACTATTAAGCCTTGATAAATATCAGATATAAATGAGTTTTTAACCACATACTAAGTCATAATTACCAATGAACAACCTTGCTGGCCCTGAAAAACTAATTTTATAAATGTACACTCTCATTTCCTCAGCATATAATTTAAAAATTGCATCTTTGCTGTTGTCGCTCAGCCAACCAGCCCAAACTGTTTTCTCCTATGTTGAAGTTGTGCAGTTTGAAGATGTGCTTTCAAGGCCCAGAACTGTTTGAGGGCATCCTATAAGTACATCAACAATCTCCTTCCATGAAAGTCAGTGGCCTTCGTCAGCCATGATGCAGTCATAGGGTAGCACTGCTTAGAAGTACAAGGAGAGGCAAGAGGCCATGCAAGACAGACACACAAGGTTTGCACAATGGCACATCATAACATTCAAGCTTATGGGCCAAGTGCTGGTAAATGGGATTAGGTAGGTAGGTCAGGTGTTTCTCACATGTCGATGCAGACTCAATGGGCTGAAAGATCTCTGCTGCACTGTGATTCTGTGATTCTGTGAAATAGTAAATTATTGTTTGTGTAATTGGACTTGTTGTCGAACAAAGATGTGTTGTAAAGTATTTTATCGGTAGCTTTAATTGCTGGATACTGGTCAAGGGGACACTGTGGTGGGGAGTCTGAAATGGATGTGATGATAGGAAATAATAGGTCCATGTTGGGATGGGAAAGTTGATTCCATGGAAGTGGAGCCTCACAATCCATTCAGTTACTTGGAGTTCAGGATGTCTCCTCCCTGCATCTCCTGTTCCTCCTCCTGCATCCTCATAGGGACACTTCTCTCTGACTTCTCCATTCCATTTTCTGATCCTTTCACAGCACAAGAGTCACTGAATAACAGCCCCCATCCCTGGGTCAGATTGTCCTTTCTCCTCCTTGGCTGTATTTCATAAACTGGCAAAAACATCTCCAAGAACCCAGCACAGTATTTCCACAAACTCTTCCTAAGCAGAAGTTACTCAAAAACACCTCAGCTCCAACTTGTTGATGGCCCTTTAATTAGCATTGGTTCAGGTCCCATCTTGCAACAAATGCCTGACTTTTGGTGACTGATGTACAAATTTGTTGCCTGGACTTGTGTGATCCAAAAGAGGTATCCTGGCATTGCATCAATTAATTGTGCTGTGTGCATCAGGGTAGTGTCAATTCTGAACCTTCCATGAATGCAGGGAGCAACCCTATATGTATCCTTTTCTTCATGGTAGAGGCAGTGCTACAAGATGGAATTTTGTACCCCTTTTATCTTCTTTCATCCACGATGGCTCATCAATGTTTAGCTTGTTTTTGTTTTGTGGTAGAATAGCTGTATAGTGGTTTTCATGAATCTGTTTAGAACCATTTTCAATGTTTCCCATTGCTGTTCTACATCATTATTTACCAATATTGTCCAAGTTATTTCCCACATTCTTTCTTCAGCTCCTCAAAATCAGCTTTACTTCAAATTATTACTCTGGTCTTTTTCATATTTCTGTCCTGCTCAATTATTACCTTAAATTGACCTATTTTATGGTCACTATTACCTAGATATTCCCTACTTTGACTCCCCTTGTCTGCTCTGATTCATTCCCCATTAGCAATTCTAGTAGCAACTCCCCAGTTGTCCACTTCTGGCATACTGGATTAGAAAGGAGTACTGCATTATACTGTGGGAACTTGACTGCCTTAACCCTTTTACCTACTTCTTCTGGCTAATTAATTCCAGGGTAGTTGAAATCTTCCATGATTATTATTTTATGTTTATTACTCATTTCCCTAATTTATTTACATATTTCTTCCTCCATCTCTCTTCCACTATTAGGTGGTCTGTAAATTAGTCCCATTAGTGTGATTGATCCTTTATTATTTTTACTTCTTTTACTCTTTCATGGGGTGTAGGTGTCATTAGCTAGGTCAACATTTATTGCCCATCTCTAATTTCCCTTGAGAAGATGGTGAGCGGCCTTTTTGAACCGCTGCAGGCCATTTTTCTCGATCATCATAGATTCTATTTCTGTCTTACTGATAGCTGTATTGCTTTTTTCTACTGACATTATATTATGTCTAATAAATACAGTTACTCCACCTTGCCTTTTCTCACGCTATCTTTTCTAAACATATTATATCCTGCAATGTTTAATTCCCATTCCTGAATTTTCTGTCTCAGCAATCCTACTATATCTGGTTCCTTGCAAGTATTTTACCTCCATTTCCCCTGTTTTATTATGGGCTTTGTGTACATTGCTTTCAGACAGTTTAATTCATTTTCAGTAGTAGTTTCTCTTGGTATTTTTTGAAAAAGACATCCTTTCTTCCTGTTCTATAACTCAATTTATTACCCCGGCAATTAATGGCCTCCCTTAATTTAGTCTGTTCTATGTTCTTTTTGTCTCTTTCATTTATGTTTAAGTTTGTTTTATTCCTTGTAGATCCCTTCCTCACATTTTACTTGTTTATAACCTTTGTGATCTTGTGAGTTACACTTTCCACTGGAACACAGGTCCTCTTCCAACACAGCTGGAACCCACCTCAAGAGTACAGCTTTCTCTCCGAGTGCTAGCACTAGTGTCCTATGAAAAAGAACCCCTCTATTTCACACCAACCTTTTAGCCACATGTTAACTCACCTGATTTGTCTGGCTCTATGGCATGGGCTTTAACCCAGAGATTATTACCTTGTATAACCTGCTATTTTTAAAAATCTAGTCCCTAAACTCGAGATACTTACAGATAATGCCCCAGACACCACCATCAGCATCCCTGGGTACGTCCTGTCAAACCGGCAGGACAGACCCAGCAGAGGTGGCAGCACAGTGGTAAACAGTCAGGAGGAAGTTGCCCTGGGAGTCCTCAACAGCAACTCTGGACCCCACGAAGTCTCATGGCATTAGGTCAAACAAGGGCAAGAAAACCTCCTGCTGATTACCACATACCTCCCTCCCTCAGCTGATGAATCAGTGCTCCTCCATGTTGAACATTACTTGGAGGAAGCACTGAGGGTGGTAATGGTGCAGAATGTACTCTGGGTAGGGACTTCAATGTCCATCACCAAGAGTAGCTCAGTAGCACCACTACTGACTGAACTGGCCAAGTCCTAAAGGACATAGCTGCTAGACTGGGTCTGCGGCAGGTGGTGAGGGAACCAACAAGTGGGAAAAACATTCTTGACCTCATCCTCACCAACCTGTCTGCCGCAGATGCATCTGTCCATGACATTATTGGTAGGAATGAACACTGCACAGTCGTTGTGGAGGTGAAGTCACACCTTCACATTGAGGATACCCTCCATCGTGTTGTGTGGCACTACATCGTGCTAATTGGGGCAGAATTTGAACAGATCTAGCAACTCAAGACTGGGCACCCATGAGGCACTGTGGGCCATCAGCAGCAGTAGAATTGCATTCGAACACAATCTGTAACTTCATGACCTGGCGTATTCCCCTGTTCTACCATTACCATCAAGCCAGGGGATCAACTCTGTTTCAATAAAGAATGCAGGAGGGCATGCCATGAGCAGCACCAGGTATACCTCAGAATGGGTCAACCTGGCGAAGCGACAACACAGGACTACTTGCGTGCCAAACAGCATAAGCAACAAGTGATAGACAGGGCTAAGCAATTCCACAACCAACGGATCAGATTTAAGCACTGCAGTCCTGCCACATCCAGTCGTGAATGGTGGTGGACAATTTAAAAATTCACTGGAGGAAGAGGCTGCACAAATATCCCCATCTTCAATGATGGAGCCCAGCACATCAGTGCAAATGATAAGGCTAAAGCATTCGCTACAATCTTCAGCCAGGAGTGCCGAGTAGATGATCCATCTTGGCCTTCTCCGGAGGTCCCTGCATCACAGATGCCAGTCTTCAACCAATTTGATTCGCTCCATGTGATATCAATAAATGGCTAAAGGCACTGGATAGTGCAAAAGCTATGTACCCTGACAATATTCCAGCAATGGTACTGAAGATTTGTGCTCCAGAACATGTCGTGCCCCTAAGTACAGCTACAACACTGGCACCTACCTGGCTATGTGGAAAATTGCCCAAGTATGTCCTGTACACACAAACAGGACAAATCCAACCCAGCCAGTTACCATCCTATCAGTCTACTCTTGATCATCAGTAAAGTGATGGAAGAGGTCATCAGCTGTGAAGCGGCACTTGCTTAGCAATAACCTGCTCACTGATGCCCAGTTTGTATTCTGCCAGAGCCACTCAGCTCCTGAGCACGTTAAGCCGTGGTTCAAACATGGACAAAAGCATGAGGCGAGACTGACTGCCTTTGACATCAAGGCCACACTTGACTGAGTGTGGCATCAAGGAGCCCTAGCAAAACTGGAATCAAGAGGAAAATTCTCCAATGGCTGGAGTCATTCCTAGCACAAAGGAAGATGGTTGTGGTCGTTGGAGGTCAGTCACCTCAGCTCCAGGACATCACTGCAGGAGTTCCTCAGGGTAGCGTACTCAGCCCAGCTATCTTCAGCTGCTTTATCAATGGCCTTCCTTCCATCATAAGTCAGAAGTAAGAATTTTGGCTGATGATTGCACAATGTTCAGCAACATTCGCGACTCCTCAGATACTGAAACAGTCCATGTCAAAATGCAGCAATACCTGGACAATATCCAGGCTTGGGTTGACAAGTGACAAGTAGCATTCACACCACACAAGTGCCAGGCAATGAGCACCTCCAACAAGAGAGAAACTAACCATCACCCCTTAACATTCAATGGCATTACTATCACTGAATCCCCCACTATCAACATCCTGGGGGTTACAATTGACCCAAAACAGAACTGGACTAGCCGTATAAATACAGTGACTACAAGAGAATGTCAGAGGCCAGGCATCCTGTGGTGGGTAACTCACCTCCTGATTCCCCAAAAGCTGTCCACCATCTACAAGGCACAAGTCAGGAGCATGATGGAATACTCCCCATTTGCCTGGACGAGTGCAGCTCCCACAACACTCAGGAAGGTTGACACTGCCCAGGACAAAGCAGTCCACTTGATTGGCACCACATCCACAAACATTCACTCCCTCCATCACCAACGCACAGTAGCAGCAATGTGTACAGTCTACAAGATGCACTGCAGGAATTCATCAAGGATCCTTAGAGAGCACCTTCCAAACCCATGACCACTACCATCTAGAAGGATAAGGGCAACAGATAGATGGGAACACCATCACTTGGAAGTTCCCCTCCAAGTCTCTCATCATTCTCAATTGGAAATATATCACCGTTCCTTCACTAACGCTGGGTCAAAACCCTGGAACTCCCTTCCTAACAACACTGTGGGTGTACCTACACCACATGGACTGCAGCGGTTCAAGAAGGCGGCTCACCACCACGTTATCAAGGGCAAAAAGGAATGGGCAATAAATGCTGGCCTAGCCAGCGAAGCCCACATCCCATGAATGAATAAGAAAAATACTCCCTCAGCAGGACCTCTCCTTTGTTTCTACTTATGACCTTTATTCCAACATGGACATCAACTGAATTTACCTCCTCCAACTCAGTTTCCTCTCTAGCTGCCTCTGGATATTTCTCTACCGAATCACTGGATAGGTAAGATATTCTTCAGGACTCTTGCCCGTGGTTGTAGAGGATGCTACCTATCCCTCAATTATGGAATCCCATAAAACTATCTTATTTCTGTTCTAGTCTTCCATTCCCTGTGGGCAGCTTTCTGAGCCACATTAACTTTGCCTGCATTGTGTCTGTCCTCCCCCTAGCCTTCCGTCTTGTCCACAAAAGTAACAAGTACATTGGTCCTGGTAGAAAAGCCCAACATCAGCAGGACCTCCTTCCAGTGTGTCAGCCATGGCTCAGTTGATATGATACTTACTTCTAACTCATAAGGTTTTGTGTTCAAATCCCATTCCAGGGCTTGAACACTAAGATCAAGGCTAACACTCCAGCGTAGCACAGAGGGAGTATAGTACTGCTGGAGGTGCTGCCTTTTGGGTGAATGTTAAACTGAGGCCCCATCTACCTGCTGTGGTCAATGTAAAAGATATTATGGCACTATTTTGAAGAAGAGCAGGGGAGCTTTCCCTGGTGTCCTGGCCAATGTTTACCCCTCAGTCAAAATCACAAAAAAAACAGATTATCTGGTTATCATCACATTGCTGATTGTGGGAGTTTGCTGAGTGCAAATTAACTTTTGCATTTTCCACAACAGTGACTACATTTCAAAAAGTCTTTCACTGACTGTAAAGCATTTTGAGACATCAGCAGTGATCAAAGCGCTATGTAGTTGCAAGTCTTTCTTTCATTCTTAGTTAACTTCTCCCAATTCCATATCACCCAACTCCCTAACAGTTATTCCTTTCTCTTCTTAATCCTGTGCTTTTCCCTGGCGTGCAAGAGTGTTCTGGACAACAGTGTGCAGAATTACCTCCCCCTATCAGTGGAACTGAAATGAATGGGAAGTGCTATTACTGGATCAGAACTAATTTGGACCCTGTTAATCTGCCAGGATGTTAGTTTCCCAGGACATAATGGCAATTAGTGCATCACTCTGAATTTCTTTCATTCTGCAAAAAGAAGTGGGAAATATAATTTATGTGAGAATTGGTAAAGGAACCTACATTTATATAACACCTTTCACAGCCACGGGATGTTCCAAAGTTCTCCTGTTGGGCCTGGAAAGAGCAGCTGTCGGCCCATTCTGGGCTAGAGAATATCTTAACAAAAGGGAAGGAAAGGTGGGGTGGGGGCGGCGGCGGTAAAGAAAAAGATTAGGAAGAGATGGTAAGGGACTCCTGCATATATAAAGTGTCCCTCATGAACTCAGTACATCTTAAAGGATTTTACAGAACATCAAGTAGTTTTGAATGTAATTACTTTTGTAATGTAGATAGGTCTCACAAGATAGCAATTAAATAAATAACCAGACAATCTATTTGGAAGGTTGGTTAGGGATAATTATTGGCCAGGACACCAGGAGGACTCCCTTGCTCTTCTTCAAATAGTACCATGGGGTCTTTTAAGCGCAGCCTAGAGAGGAGATAGTGCCATGGTTTAACATATGAACATAAAATAAAAGAGCAAGATTAGACCATTCAGTAAGATCATGGTTGATCTTTTGACCTCAACTCCATTTTCCTGCCTGATCCCCAAATCCATTGATCCCTTTAGAGTCCAAAAATCTATTGGTCTCAGCCTTGAATATATCCAATAGTTGAACATTAATAGTCCTCTGGGTAGCAAACTCTAAAAGTTCATCCTCTGATGGAAGACATTTCTCCTCATTTCAGCCCTAAATGGTCGACTCCTCATCCTGAGACTATGCTCCCTAGTTCTAGGCTCTCAAACCAGGAGAAACAGTCTCTCAGCATCTAACCTCTTAAATCCTCTCAGAACCTTATATGTTTCAATAAGATTACCTATCATTCTTCTAAACTCTAAAGACTTATCCAAAATAAGTCACCTCTGATTATGCAACCAGCCATCAGCACTTTAGTGGAGCATCAGCCTAAATCATGTGCTCAAGTGCTGAACTGGGTTAGAATCCATGCTCTACTGACTAAAGAAAAAATTTTTCCACAACTGAACCAAGATTGGTGCTCCAAGGGAAAAACTGGGCACTAACGATAATAACTTTAGGCTCAAATCAAAAATATAGAAGTGAATTAAGGAGTCAATTATAAGTGTGCTGGGTTGGAAAAGGTAATGTTCAGTAACATAAAAAAGAGATCTGACCCCAAATAGTTGGGCAGAAAAGTTAGAAAACAGCTTGACAGATCTGCAGTGGGAAATCTTCAAATCTAAGCTGCACAGATAACAAAATAAATCTATTAGGCAATAAAGTGCTTAAAATTGAGAGTTTCATGGATAAATAGATGAAAATTAAGCTGAAGCTTGAATGGGAGGCATGTATGAATAACAATACTATAACTATGGGGAATACAAAAGTGTAGTGGTGAAAGGGGCTTCAGAAGGATTAAAAGGCAATATGAACTCCAAAAACAAAAACTAGCAGCTAATGCAAGAGGCCTCTGAGGATTTTCAGAAGCATATAAAGGTGAAAGAATAAAAAGAGGATAGAACTACTTCAGACCTTAGTAGCATGTTTAATTGTAAAGGATGGAAGTATATAGGAGAGAATAAATAAATATTATAGTCACCTTTTGAGTACAATGTTGAAAGTGAGAATGTGGGTATACAAGAGGAGGATAAAGCTAACTTATAGAAAAGGAATCAGTTTTGAAAAAATGAGAAGAATTCAAGGTGAATAGTTCCTGATAGCAAGCATCCTAGATCATGAAAAGAAGCCAGAGAGGAGGTAGCAGATATCTTGGTTCTGCTTGATCTGGTTAAGGACTAGTAACTTTTTTATTTAAAGTAGAAAAAACTTGAAATCCCAGTTACCCACTAAGAAAATAAAGCTACAAGCTTCCATGATTTTAAATAAACAAAATAAACTTTACTGTACAAAGTCAGAAAAGTAAAACAATCTACAATATCTATCTTTAACATTCAGAGTTAACATGAGGTAAATATGAATTAACAAGCAAACTGTAGTTGAACACACCACACTGCACACTAAATGGAAGATGCAGCCAAGACAGATCCCTCAGATTTCTCAGCAACCTAGCCGGACATCAGTGACCACTGTGAATCACAAAATCTCATTAACTCTGTCTCCCTCTCAAGGGATTTCTAGTCCTCAATTTCAAATATCTAGCCTCTGAATTTACTCAAAGGCCACTCTGTATCAGACTGCCTCAATACAGTTCACCTCCCAATAATACAATCTCCTGAGACTGCGAAACTGCACTCCTGCCTCAAATTATGAGCACAATTCCAGTTTTTTTAACAGGTCGCTAGCTTCACTAAGCTGGAATTGCCCCTGGGTTTCTCCAAACTCCAGTCTCCCAGCTGCTCTAAGCTTTAAATGGCTCCCAGGGCTTCTCAAAGCCCTGTCTCCAGCATGAAACCAGCAACCTTCTACCACTTTCTCAGCTCCCCATGACTTCACTGAACAGCTCCCAAGGCTTCTCTATGAATTGCAAATGACATAAGATCCAAACTGCAAACAACCCCTCTCCCAGAAAACACACAAGATAAACTGGAACCAGAGAACCCTCGTAAGCTCCAGCCATCTCCATGATGACGTAGCCTTTCAGGGTTCATTGAATTCTTATAAACAAATTTAGCTCTAACTGCCAAAACAAAACATCTCTCTGGACTGCACCTCTTTGCAAGCAATGTAGACACCAGCAGTAAGCTCACCTGCTTTTTTAGGATCTTAGCTTTCTAGCTGTTAACCCTTTAAGTCAACATATCTCCAACCTGTTAACTGTAATGGATTCCAAGCTCCTTTAGTTCCATTTAGCCCATTAAATTTTACTCTTCCCAGAACTAAAAATTACATCTAAAATATTAACATGAACCATGAATTAGATGTATGTAACAGCTGTAATTTTTCAATCTTCCTTAAGTCTTCAAATTGTGCCAAGTAACTGGAGAATATCTGATGTTTATGAAGGGAGAAAAGAATAAGTTGCAAAGCTACAGACTGGTCAGCTTCTCTGTCAGTTCTGGGAAGATCCTTAAAATCCATATTTTGAGATAAATGTACTAAGCATTTAGAATATTGTGGGTTAATCAAAAGTAGCTAGCATAGGCTTTTTTAAAAGCAAGTTACATTTGGAAAAAGTAAGAGATTTTTGAAGAAGTGACTAATTTTACTGAGAAAGGAAATATAATAAATGGGCAGAATGTTATAGTTCACCACCGGTGAAATTCCCTGATATGCCTTCCAACTGCCCTCACACCCACCCCTGACCTGTCAACAATTTAACATGTGGCAGGTGAGGCCAAGCCCACCCTCACCCCAATTGACTTCCTTAAGGGA
Organism: Carcharodon carcharias; assembly: GCF_017639515.1. NCBI lineage: Eukaryota > Metazoa > Chordata > Chondrichthyes > Lamniformes > Lamnidae > Carcharodon > Carcharodon carcharias. The sequence continues at coordinate 138,289,819 of NC_054475.1, read as the reverse complement.
TCAATAACTGATCACTTCCCGTCGGGCCTCAATTGTTAATCTAAAACACTGACTATCAAATTACTATGTAGATTAATGGCACACTCTATTAGAAATCAGATATGGAGGGTGGGGGCTGTTGGTTAGTTCAGTTGGCTAGAAGGCCCAAGTGTTATGCAGAATGATGCCAATGGCACGTTTCAATCCCTGTTACAGTTGTGATAGTTCATGGAGGTTTGCCTCCTTACCTTGCCCTATGATTGCATAGTTATGCCTCTGACATTACATATAACCAATTCTCTCTCTCTCTCTCTCTCACTGTACTGAAGAGAGATGCCTGTGGTCCTTGGACTATGGCTATTACCTAAAATTATCTATTATAATGAATAAATAAATCATTATATTTTAAATGGGTTAATAACTGCAATAAAAAAGCAGATAAAGAAATTTCATATCAAAACATTAAGCATTTGAATGTTGGTATCCCACAGAATAATTTCAAGGCAAATGAGTTCTTAGCTTCTGATTGGTCAATTTAGATTAGCTAATCAAGTTCCCAGCATGTACAGATAAAAGCCATGTTTTCCATTTGAAAGTTATACATTTTTGAAAGAAATGCTGGAAGCTCAGCCCCCGCTAGTTTCTTGACCCAGATTCTTAGTTCTTTCCTGAGCTGAAGCTAAATACCAGAGCTACGTGGATAATAAATTCTAGCACTCCAGAGACTTGAGCACAAAATAAAGGTTAGTCCTCCTGTCCAGCACAGCGAGAGTGCTGCATTGTCAGAAGTGCCATGTTTCAGATGAAACATTAAAACGAGGCCCTGTCTGCCCTCCTAGGTAAAAGATTCAATGCACTATTTCAAAGAAGAGCCGTGGAATTTCTCATGTTCTGGCCAATATTAATCCCTCAACCACCATCAGTAAAACACATTAACTGGTCATTATCACATTTTTGCACATTAGTTCTTGCTGTACACAAATGCGTTGCTGCATTTCTCACATGAACTGAATATGCTTCAAAAGTGAAGTGCTCGGGTGGATGTAAAAGATCCCATGGCATTATTTCAAAGATGAGCGGGGGAGATGTCCATGGTGCCCTGATTAATCCCAAAAATCACAAAAACAGATTTTCTGGCCTTTATCACATTGCTGTTTGTGGGAGTTTGCTGAGCACAAATTGACAAAGATGCATTACCACAGTAAGTACGCTCCAGAAGTATTTCACAGACTATAAAGCATTTTGAGGTGTTTGATAGTCATGCCAAGCCCAAATAAATGTAAATATTTCCTTTATTTTAAGCTATTTGCCTCAACCACTTCCTCTGATAGTAACTTCCACATTCTAGATACCCCTGAGTAAAGAAGTATCTCAAAATTTCACATTTAATTTGCTAGTAACTCTGGCTCCTATTCTTCCAAATCAGGACATGTGTGGGAAAACCAACTTAAAATACATGTATTTAGTTTGTAGTCTTGAGTATTGCTGAAAAAAGAGATATGTCAAAGTTTTTCATCTTACACTCATCAGAATACTTCGCAAGAATAGCAACAGAAGGGGGAAAACAACAATTTATATTATATGAGAGGAGACTGATTGGTTGGCAAGTGGATTCTGATAGCTAGAGGCGTTGTCATGAAGAATGCACCAGTGATGGTGACTGACAGCTGACTACCAGCATTGTTTGAAATTTAAACTAGGCGGCTTGACCCTGATTGGTCAAGGCATTGCCCTGAGGAATGAGTCAGCAAATGGCTGTCTTTTATTTTGTTTAGCTGAAACATGCACAACGTGTGTACATGTTCTTTCTGTCTGCAAAGAATGGGGCCCTGTGTATTAATACATGTAGCTTCCAATACATGCAATTGTGCCCTGTTCTTTGCAGGCAGATAGAACATGTACAGACATTGTTCCCATTTCAGCTAAACAAAACAGGTGACAATCATTTGCTGACTCATCCCTCAGGGCAATGCCTTGACTAATCAGGATCAAGCTGCCTGGTTTAAATTTCAAACAATGCTGGCAGTTAACTGTCAGTCACCATCAACTGGTGTATTCTCCATGGCTACATCGCTACCAATCAGAGTCCACTTGCCAACCAATCAGCACTCTCTTCTCATACAGTATAAATTGTTGTTTTTCCTCTTGTGTTGGTGGTCTTATAAAGTGTCCTGATGAGTGCAAGACACCAAGCTTTGACATATCTCTTTTTTCAGGGGTATTAAATCTGGTTAACACAATATTACACCCCGATTCCTATGAATTGTAATAATGTTGATAATCAAAGTTTAATAAAATGTTTTGGTATAAATGTTGATAATCGGAACTTAAGTGTAATAGCAAGCAGCTTTCTTTACTAATTCCTACTGCCATCTATAAGGTGCCTAAGCTAGACAAAATATCCTTTGATTATATTGAGTGTCCACAGCTCAAATTTTTGTCAAGATTCTCATTTCTGAATTTGCCTCATGGTGGTTATTCTCTGTTGGGATACTAATTACCATCAAACTTAAACATCTCGTACAGTCACAGGCTGAGTATACTGCATTTACATTTACAGCACTCTGGTTGTCGGCAGGGACAACTTCACGAACAGCATTGAAATATAAATGACGCAGTTTTAGCACCTCTAGGGCATAGAACAGTATAGGGGTTGGTAATTCTCCACGTTGCCAGAGGCTCACTGTCACTGCAGCAAATATAAACAACTGCCAATAGTAGTTCATGGGCCATTGTTTCAATCCATATGCAGGTCAGCAATGTGCTTTTTTATGGGTGGGTGCAGTTTTCATACTGTCATGAATTCTCTAAAATCTGCTGTACAACTAAATGGGGACAGGTTTGTTATGGATCTGTACAATACAAACTGGCTGTTAAGCAACTTGTTGAAAATTATGCTGCATGAAAATTAAATTACTGTAACTGTCATTTTACAGAAGTATTGATCTTTTTAATGTGAATTGTTTAATGTTTTTGTTAAAATAGTTGGTAATACAAATGTATTTGAAGGCACGCAGCGTGAATTAAGGACCAATGGTATTATTCATGTTAACAGGGGTCCAGAAAAATACTGGTAATGTATGAACTTTAAATAAAACAATAATTTCCATAGTGGACTCTAAACATCATCATCTTCATTCCAGAACATTTTAACACTGACTAAAAATTGTCAATTAATTAATGTAGTCCTTTTGATTTCAGTACTTCAATAATCTGAGCATAAGAATGAAGACAATTAGCATACAAATTCCGAAAGAAGTGCTCCTTAGTTTTATTTACCAAGCAAAGGAGATGGAATACAAATATCAAAAGATGTTGTGCAATGAGGCAACATCTGATACTTATTTTTATTCTGTGAAAATTCTAGCTGATAATATGAACTTGATAGTGTTCTTTGTTCAATATAAATTTTTAAAGTGTTAGGTGCTTAGAGAAAGTTCTTGATGCATCAATTCGAATGAACATGGTTATTAAAATAGGTTTGCAATAAGTGTCATATTTATACTGTGGCTTTTCTAATTCTGTTTTTATCTTATTCTCTTATTTAGATGTTAGACTTTAGTGATTTCTCAGTTTCAATTAATTCAGTGCTTTTGGATTGTGCTATTTTTATATTGCAAAATATAAAGGCAAAATTGATATAAAATTGTGCTGAGAGGTGAAGCCGGAGGCAAAAACAAAGTATATTTATACAGTGCCTTTCATGACCTCAGGACATCCCAAATGGATTACAGCCAATGAAGTGCTATTGAAGTTTAATCACTGTTGCAATGTAGGAAATATGGCAGCCAATTTGTGAACAGCAAGTTCCCACAAAATAATGATGAGTTTTTTTTTGTGATGTTAATTGAGGGATAAATATTGTCAATGTGGATAACACCCCTGATCTTCTTTAAATAAAGCAGGAATTTTTATATCTGACTGAGGGTTATGGAGACTACCTGGCTGCAATACAATTTGTTTCTTCTATAATTTTCAGTGTTCTGTTGGTGTTTTCAACATAAATATCAATTTCAAGATACTGCATGCAATTGGGTTTAATCCATTTCCTGATAACCAGGTTCTCTCTCTTGCTCCTTCTCTCTCTATTTTTTATATATATATATATTACATGAAGACCTGAAGCACTGGGCAGAATTTTATGCTGCCCCTCCACCACCCCCACCCAAGGCAAATTCAGGACCTCTCCATCTTCCCGACCACCCCCTGGGAGCAGGAAGAGTGGAAGGTGGAACTGTAGCATCAGCCGACAGGGAACTTGCCACATGGGAGAACCGGACAGCATACTTGGAGGGTGGCCCATGTCATCAGGCACCCTGGCATTGGGGGAGGCCTGTGGGAAGACACCCCTGCCTTTGCTGTTGACTGCTCTCTGCTCCCCATCGCTGGTACCCACTTTCTTGATGTCCCCAAGCTGCTCCACTTTCCTCCCTTCAAGGATCCATTGTCGATCCCTGGTAAAGTCCCCAGTTTAGTACTGGCAGTGGCCATCGCTCCCAGTAGCATTGCCAGTTCTGGACAGTTGCAGGCTTCTGATTGGCCAGAGGTGGGAGCTCTGCACTGTTTGGGGTTTAATTGCACAGAAGGCCCAATACTTCCCAGATAAGTCTAAGATTCTTACAAAATTGCGTCCAGCCTCCCGAAAACGTTCAACACGGGGTTCCCACTGGGAGCTGGTGGACATGAACCCTGCCTCAAACATTAAATCCCACCCATTAACTTTGTATCTATCTCCACAGATGCTGCCAGGTTTGCTAAGTAATTCTAGCATTTTCTGTTTTTATTTCAGATTTCCAACATGCGTAGTATTCTACTTCTGTACTTGTGGCAGACATAATTGATAGTCAATGAGATTTGACACCTCAACCAAAATAGAGAATGTGGAACCTCCTGTAGATTTGGGTCTTTCCAAAATGGTGAACATAGGTATTTAAAAGGTGCAAATCCGTTTACCAAATCAGGCAGCAGAAGACATTCTGCAAATCACAAATGTTTTATTGTTAAGCTGTAGTTTGGTACAAATACCAACTTCCACTTTATTCTTCTGGATCCTCTCCCCATTCAGAAGCAAAAGTCTCTTACTGGGGAAAAACCCAGCTCTTAAGTACAGGTTTCAATGAGCATCACCTACTCTCAATTCACTCTGAAACTTGTCCTGGTTTACTCTTAAAGGGACCTGCATTTCTAACACTGGGGAAAAATGTGGTCCATAAGGTTGGTCCAGATTGTTAATTGTATATCATTTGGGTCTTAACTGTAGTCAGGTGGAGAATATTAATCTGTGTTCATATATAATAGGAGCAGGCTGAAAGTGGGATGCTCTTTATATAATACATATTTCTGCAAATTAAAGCTAATAGAGAACAAAGATTTGGCTTCAGTGTTCTCTCCTTTATCACCTGACTATCTAAGTTTTGATAGAAGTATCTAGTATTTTAAAAAATTAATTCCTGTGATGTGGGTTTCGTTGGTTGGGTCAGCATTTATTGCCCATCCCTAATTGCACTTGAGAAGGTGGTGGTGAGCTGACTTCTTGAACCGCTGCAGTCCATGGGTGTAGATACACCCACAGTGCTGTTAGAAAGGGAGTTCCAGGATTTTGATCCAGTGACAGTGAAGGAATGGTGCTATATTTCCAAGTCAAGATGGTGAGCGACTTGGAGGGGAACTTCCAGGTGAATGGTGTTCCAATCTATCTGCAGCCCTTGTCCTTTTAAAAGCAAATGCCACATGATAGCACTTTTGATGACCCCTTCCATTACTTTACTGATGATTGAGAGTAGACAGATGGGGCGATAATTGGTCGGGTTGGACTTGTCCTGCTTTTTGGGTACAGGACAAAGCTGGGCAATTTTCCACACAGCAGTGGTAGATACCAGTGTTGTGGCTATACTGGAACAGCTTGGCTAGGCATTCGGCAAGTTCTGGAGCAGAGGTCTTCGGTACAATTGCTGGAATATTATCAGGACCCATAACCTTTGCAGTATCTAATGCCTTCAGCGGTTTCTTGATATCACGTGGAGTGAATCGAATTTGCTGAAGACTGGCATTTGTGATGCTGCAGACCTCTGGAGGAGGCTGAGATGGATCCACTTGGCATTTCTGGCTGAAGATTGTAACAAATGCTTTAGCCTCATTTATGTGCTGGACTCCTCCATCAATGAAGATGGGGATATTTGTGCAGCCTCCTCCTCCAGTGAGTTGTTTAATTGTCCATGACTGGATGTGGCAGAAATGTGATGCTCAGTTCTGATCTGTTGGTTGTGGGATTGCTTAGCTCTGACTATGACTATGACTTGCTACTTATGTTGTTTTGCATGCAAGTAGTCCTGTGTTGTAGCTTCACCAGGTTGACAGCTCATTTTTTGGTATGCCTGATGCTGCTCCTGGCATGCCCTCCTGCATTCTTCTTTGAACCAGGGTTGATCCTTTGGCTTGATGGTAATGGTAGAGTGGGGGATATGCCAGGCCATGAGGTTATAGATTGTCTTTGAGTACAATTCTGCTGCTGCTAATGGCCCAGAGCGCCTCATGGATGCCCAGTCTTGAGTTGCTAGATCTGTTCGAAATCTATCCCAAATAGTGATAGTACCAAACAACACGATGGAAGATATCCTCAATGTGAAGGCGGGACTTCATTTCCACAATGCCTGTTCAGTGGTCACTCCTACCAGTACTGTCACAGATGGATGCATCTGCGGCAAGCAGGTTGGTAAGGATGAGGTCATGTATGTTTTCCCTTTTGTTGGTTCCCTCACCAACTGTCGTAGACCCAGTTTAGCAGCTATGTCCTTTAGGACTCGGCCAGCTCGGTCAGTAGTGGTGCTACCGAGTCACGCTTGGTGATGGACATTGAAGTCCCCCACTCAGAGTACATTCTGTGCCCTCCACACCCCAGTGCTTCCTCCAAGTGGTGTTCAACATGCAAGAGCACTGATGCATCAGCTAAGGGAGGGAGGTATGTGGTAATTAGCAGGAGGTTTTTTTGCCCATGTTTGACTTGATGCCATGAGACTTCATGGGGTCCGGAGTCGATGTTGAGGACTACCAGGGAAACTTCCACTCAATTGTATACCACTGTGCCACTATCTGTGCTGTCGGGGGGACAGGACATACCCAGGGATGTTGATGGTGGTGTCTGGGACATTATCTGTAAGATCTGTAAGATTCCGTGAGGATGACTGTGTCAGGCTGTTGCTTGACTAGTCTATGAGACACCTCTCCCAATTTTAGCACAAGCTGCTAATATGGGGGACTTTGCAGGGTTGACAGGGCTGACTTTGGTGCTGTTATTTCTTGTGTCTAGGTCAATGATGATGGTCCATCGGTTTCATTCCTTTTTTCAGACTTTGTAGTGGTTTGGCCATTTCAGAGGGCATTTAAGTGTTAACCACATTGATGTGGGCCTGGAGTCACATGTAGACCAGACCAGGTAAGGACAACAGATTTCTGTTCCTAAAGGGAATTTGTGAACCAGATGGGTTTTTAAAACAATTGACAATTGGTCATCATTTGACTTTTAATTCCAGATTTTTATTGAATTCAAATTCCACCATCTGCTAAGGCAGGACACGAACCCAGGTCCCCAGAGCATTACCCTGGGTCTCTGGATTAATAGTTCACCAACAATATCACTATGCCATTGCCTCATTTCTCAGATTTGCTATTCTACCCTTCTATCAAATGTTTCCCCGGATATATAACTAACACACTCTTCAATTTGCTGATGCATTTAAGTTCTCAGTCCCTTGACTGTCATATTCTGCATAGAGTATTTAATCCTGATTATCTATTTACCTTGCTCTTGAAAGTTAGAGGCATTTCTCCATGATTCTAAAAGTTGTTATTGTATTAAAATACATTTATCTTGTTTATACCTTTTAGGGTTTTGACTACTTTAGTAAAATCAACCCTAAGCCTTCTCTTCAGTGTTGCAAGCATTTGCAGCTTCTGCAGTCTGTACTCAACACTCACATGCCTAATTCCAGCAATCAATTTAGTTGCCCTTTCCTGTATCTTTTCCAATCCCTAAATTCCTTTTCTCATGATACGGTGATCATGTATTGTACATAATATTCCAGCTGAGATTCAACCAGTGCTTTGGACGATCTCAGAATTCACTCATTTAGATTGCTGCTCCATTCCTCTGGTTGTACAAAGCATGGTCCTCTTTTCTTTTTTAAACGTTGCTGGAGGCCATGATACAGGATTAGCCAATCCAACTATCAGGATGCCCAAATCCCTCTGTCTGCTATATCTTGTAGAATAATATTAATTCTCTGACAAATTCATACTGGATACTTTTATTCCTCAATTTCAAGTCTTTAAACTTGTGTACATTAAATGGTACTTCCCATTTGTCCCCTCAATTCCGCAGTTAATCTAAGCTTTTCGTTCCTGGTGTCATGGTATTGTTGCTGGACTAGTCATCCAGAGAGCCAGGGTAATGCTCTGGGGATCCAGGTTCAAATTCAACCACAGCAGATGGTGAATTTTTAAAAGATATCTGGAATTTAAAAGTCCAATGATGACCATGAAACCATTGTCGGTTGTTGTAAAAACCCATCTGGTTCACTAATGTCCCTTGAAGGAAGGAATTCTGTCATCTTTACCTGGTCTGGCCTACGTGTGAATGTGATTGATGCTTAAATGCCCTCTGGAATGGACTAGCAAGCCACTCAGCTATAACAAACCACTAAAAGACACAAAAAAGAAATGAAACTGGACGGACCACCTGGCATCTACCCAGCACCGGAAACAACAATGGTAATCGCAGCCCTATCGACCCTGCAAAGTCCCCCTTACTAGCGTCTGGGGGCTGGTGCCAAAATTGGGAGAGCTGTCTCACAGACTAGTCAAGCAACAGCCTGACATAGTCATACTCAGGGAATCATACCTTACAAATAATGTCCCAGACACCACCATCACTATCCCTGGGTATGTCCTTTCCCACCGGCAGGACAGACCCAGCAGAGGTGGCAGCACAGTGGTATACAGTCAGGAGGGAGTTGCCCTGGGAGCCCTCAACATCGACGCTGGACCCCATGAAGTATAATGGCATCTGGTCAAACATGGGAGAGGAAACCTCCTGCTGATTACCCCCTATCACCCTCCGCCAGCTGATGAATCAGTACTCCTCCATGTTAAACATCACTTGGAGAAAGCGCTGAGGGTGGCCAGGGCACAGAATATACTCTGGGTGGAGGACTTCAATGTCCATCACCAAGAATGGATCGACAGCACCACTACTGACTGAGCTGGTCGAGTCCTAAATGATATAGCTGCTAGACTGGGTCTGCGGCAGGTGGTGAGGGAACCAACAAGAGGGAAAAACATACTTGACCTCATCCTCACCAGCCTGCCTGCCGCAGACGCATCTGACCATGACAGTATCGGTAGGCGTGACCATCACACAGTCATTGTGGAGACGAAGTCCTGCCTTCACATTTAAGGATACCCTCCATCGTGTTGTGTGGCACTACCATCGTGCTAAATGGGATAGATTTCGAACAGATCTAGCAGCTGAAGACTGGGCACCCATGACGCGCTGTGGGCCATCAGGAGCAGCAGGATTGTACTTGGACACAATCTGTAACCTCATGGCCCGGCATATCCCTCACTCTACCATTACCATCAAACGAGGAGATCAACTCTGGTTCAATGAAGAGTGCAACGCTGGTTCAATGAAGGAGCAACACTGGGCATACCTAAAAATGAGGTGTCAGCCTGGTGGAGTTATAAAACAGGACTACTTGCATGCCAAACAGAATAAGTTTCAAGTGATAGACAGAGCTGAGCGATCCCGCAACCAATGGATCAGACCTGCAGTCCTGCCACATCCAGTCGTGAATGGTGGTGGGCAATTAAACAACTCACTAGATGAGGAGGCTCCACAAGTATCCCCATCCTCAATGATGGAGGAGCCAAGCACATCAGTGCAAAAGATAAGGCTGAAGCATTCGCAACAATCTTCAGCCAGAAGTACCAATGGATGATCCATCTCGGCCTCCTGCGGAGGTCCCCAGCTTCACAGATGCCAATCTTCAGCCAATTCAATTCACTCCACGTGATATCAGGAAACAGCTGAAGGCACTGGATACTGCAAATGCTATGGGTCCTGACAATATTCCGGCAATAGGATTGAAGACTTATGCTTCAGAACTTGCTGCGCCCCTAGCCAAGCTGTTCCAGTACAGCTACAACACTGGCATCTACCTGCTTGTGTGGAAAATTGCCCAGGTTTGTCCTGTACACAAAAAGCAGGACAAATCCAACCCAGCCAATTACCGCCCCATCAGTCTATTCTCGATCATCAGTAAAGTAATGGAAGGGGTCATCAACAGAGCTATCAAGCACCGCTTGCTTAGCAATAACCTGCTCACCGATGCCCAGTTTGGGTTCGGCCAGGGCCACTCAGCTCCTGATCTCATTACAGCCCTCATTTAAACATGGACAAAAGAGCTGAACTCCCGAGGTGAGGTGAGAGTGTCTGCCTTTGACATCAAGGCCACATTTGACCGATTGTGGCATCAAGGAGCCCTAGCAAAACTGGATCAATGGAAATCAGGGAAAACTCTCCGCTGGTTGGAGTCATACCTAGCACAAAGGAAGATGGTAGTGGTTGTTGGAGGTCAGTCATCTCAGCTCCAGGGCATCATTACAGGAGTTCCTCAGTGTAGTGTCCTCGGCCCAACCAATTTTAGTTGCTTCCTTAATGACCTTCCTTCCATTATAAGGTCAGAAGTGGGGATGTTCGCTGATGATTGCAAAATGTCAGCACCATTCGCGATTCCTCAGACACTGAAACAGTATGCAGCAAGACCTGGTCAATATCCAGGCTTGGGCTGACAAGTGGCAAGTAACATTCACACCACACAAATGCAGGCAATAACCATTTCCAACAAGAGAGAATCCAACCATTGCCACTTGACGTTTAATGGCATTACCATCACTGAATCCCCCACTATCAACATCCTGGGGGTTACCATTGACCAGAAACTGAACTGGACTAGCCATATAAATACTGTGGCTACAAGAGCAGGTCAGAGGTTAGGAATCCTGCAACGAGTAACTCACCTCCTGACTCCTCAAAGCTTGTCCACCATCTACAAGGCACAAGTCAGGAGTGTGATGGAATACTCCCCACTTGCCTGGATCAGTGCAGCTCCTACAACACAGAAGAAGCTGGACACTGTCCAGGACAAAGCAATCACTTGATTGGCACCATACCCACAAACATTCACTCCTTTCACTACCAATGCACAGTAGCAGCAGTATGTACCATCTACAAGATGAACTGCAGGAATTCACCAAGGCTCCTTAGACAGCACCCCCCAAACCCGCGACTGCTACCACTTATAAGGACAAGGACACCAGATAAATGGGATCACCACCACCTGGAAGTTCCCCTCTGAGTCACTCACCATCCTGATTTGGAAATATATTGTCGTTCCTTCACTGCTGGATCAAAATCCTGGAACTCCCTCCCTGACAGCACTGTGGTGTACCTACGCCATATGGACTGCAGTGATTCAAGACGGCAGCTCACTGCCACCTTCTCAAGGGCAGCTAGGGATGGGCAACAAATGCTGGCCCAGCCAGCGAAGCCCACATCCTGTGAATGAATAGAAAAAAGCTCTCCAATATTTCCTCGCCAAGGGCTGGTACACCTGCCAGCTTGTAATGCCCCAAATTATTTCTTCGCCCCTTTTTGTGGATTAGTGTTTCCATCCCTTTTCTCCAACCCTCCTGCACAGTTCCTATCTTGAAGGGTTCCCTAAAGTGAATTAACAGAACACATTAATTCCATAAAGATGAAGAAGCACCAATACTTTCTGGATTTCTGCACTGAAAATCTTATGAAACATTTTCATTTTGGTCTTACGACTATCATGGCAGTACAGGAATGAAGATAGATCAGATTTTAAAACTGTATTCTTTTTAAAATGGACACTGATGAACTGTTAAAATGCTGCCAAGAGGTCAGGTGACCTATACAACTTCAATACAGGCTTTCAAGCTTCCAGAAAGTTCCAAATTGAATTATAATGGGCCAGGGTTTTCCTCCTTGAATGAACATGCCTAAACAGCACTCCTTTGTGGAATTTCACACCTGCTATTGTTGAAGGTTAATCCAAAACAGAGATAATGGGCCCTTAGACTCTAAGAGTGGAATCGTCCCAGTTTTGCACTGTGTGGTAGCAGGCGGGTAAAATGACATTTACCCGCCAAATTAGTTATGCATTCCAGGGAAACAGGCTGTTTCGCCCACCATGCTATCAGCTTATCAAGCCGGGCACCATATTTAAAGTCTAGCCGCATGCACACATCTCAATGCTTCCAGCCCACGATTACTGCAGGGAAGATGTTCACAAAAGGCAAAAAGACTACAGCCCCCAGGTTTGGTGGCATGTCACCATGGAGGCCTTCCACGATATCCTCTACCCCCATTCTGGCTGCAGGATGGGCAGCAGTGTGACCAACCAGGCTTGGGAGGTGGTGACAGTGGCGATAAGTGCCAAAGCTGCACAGGGAAGATTGGCCATCCAGTACCGATAGAGAATGAATGACCTCATCCGTGCAGCCAGAATATGGCAACCATCTCATCACTCTAAACTCACATGCTCAAGCCCATCACACTTTCACTGGCATCTCACTCACTGCCAGCTCAAGGGACATCACCACCCATTCTCTCACACATACCCTCACAAGTCCATTTGGCCTCAACTCCTCTGGAGACTGCCTCCTCAGCCCTCACCATATTTTGAGGCCACTTGCACAGATCAACATGTGCCCCCACACACACCCTGGGTTCCCCAGTACAGCCCTCACCCTGCAGCCTCTTCCCTTGCCTGAGGCTACTTCTCCCCCATTCCCAAGCAAGCTCTAGCCCTGCAGCCATTGAAAAGCCACCCACATATGACTGATCTGGTAGGTAGGGTCCTACCATGAGCCTCCTTAAAAGTGACGTGGTGCTGTCTGTGAAGCTTGGTGCTGATGACTGCAAGTGCTGAATGAAGTAAGGTAGGCAAACAAACCTTGAAGTCCTGAGAGAAGTACAGCTGACCAGGTGCATGTTGCTTATGTGCTGTTGACAGATGATCCAATAAGGGGGAGGGGGAGGGAGGGTTCGGGGAAACGATTCCTGTGGACAGGCCTAATAATGATATGCAGACGTATTACAATGAAGTTCCCGGTGTCCAATGGCAGCCTGCCATCAGCAGGCAGAGTGGAAAACCGCAAACTGGTTTCACTCCGTTGTGAAACTGATCGCGCCATATTGTCCGCTCAAACCAACAAGCACGCCCGACACCGTCAGGCACAGAAAATCCCGGCCTAAATCTCCAGATTTGTTATATAAAAAGGCAAGCTAACGAGACCTGATATCCAAAAGTTAAGTGTGAAAGGCCACTATTTACCTTTTAATGAATTAAGTGGCATTTGATTGTATTACTGAAACTGGTTCTCTTATAATGAAAGATCACCATCTGCCCTCTATTGAAGATCAATGGTTGTTAGTCATGTGTTGGAGCTGGTTACTGAATCTGAAAATGCAGACTGGGCGACAGCTTTGCAGAACACCTTTGGTCTGTCCGCAAGCATGACCCAGACCTCCCTGTCGCTTGCCATTTCAACACACCACCCTGCTCTCATGCCCACATATCCGTCCTTGGCCTGCTGCAATGTTCCAGTGAAGCTCAATGCAAACTGGAGGAAAAGCACCTCATCTTCTGACTAGGTATTTTACAGCCTTCCGGACTTAACATTGAGTTCAACAACTTCAGATCATGAACCCGCTCCTCCATCCCCACCCCCTTTCTGATCTCCCTTTTTCCAACAATTTATATTTTTTTAATATATTTTTCTTTTTCCACCTATTTCCATTATTTTTAAATTTATTTCAATCATTGTTTTCTCTCAACTTTTAGTCTATTTCGATCCCTTCCCCCCACCCCACCCCTGCTAGGGCTATCTGTCACTTGCTTGTCCTGCTTTCTACCCTTAATGTCACCATTAACACATCCTTTAGCTAATATCGCCACCATCAACACCCCTTTGTCTTTTGTCTACATCTTTGGCAATCTCTTCATTGCCTCCATCTATCACTGGTCCTCTCTCTATCCAGCTATACCTGCCCCACCCCCCTCAACCAGCTTATATTTCACCTCAGTTCTATATTTCCTTAGTTCTGATGAAGAGTCACACGGGCTTGAAATGTTAACTGTGCTCCTCTCCACAGATGCTGTCAGACCTCCTGAGTTTTTCCAGCTATTTTTGTTTCTGTTCCTGATTCTGAAACCCTTTTATCCCAACACTTAGAGAGACCCGGGCAGCCTACAGAATAAAACCAACAGGACCACAACTGCCGAGAAAGGTTGTACCGTCTTTGTTTTTCAAGGACTGTGAGGCTTAAAACTCTTTTTAAAAGCACCACCTCCCCCCCAAACCCGCCACCCCTGATTTCAAAAGCTCCAAGTTTACCTATACAGAAATTGGACGTCTTGGTACAATAACCACAATATCTATCTACACGACTTGCTGAACAGTCTCCACTTTGAGGGAGCCCTGCCATTAATCCAGATCTGACCCCAGTCATTTGAACTTACCTGAACTACAATTCTAGAGTGGGGGAAAAAAGCCCCTTCCTCGCTGGACTCTCAAAGACATATGAATTGTTAACTAGCCCATTGATTTAATACTTGTAAAGTGCATCACCTTTTTTTTAATTGTAGCTTTCTTGAATGTGTCAGATCTTTTGGGGGTGTGTGAATAAATAATCCTCTCTGTTTAAACCCTGCTGCTGCTGACTTTTAAATTGATGGCACACTGACAGGGTTTTGAAGCGCACACGCATCAACCTTTTAAAAGCAAACCACACTGATTACAGACAGAAGAGAAGGGAATTGCGGGTTTCAGTTTATCTCTCCTCCCCTGTCTGTAACACAGTACACTTTGCACACCATACACCACAATCTGTGGATTAAAAAAATCTTAGAAACCTCTTCTCATATAGAGATAAGGACAAAGCGGTTTACATTGAGCCATAGAGTCAAAAGATTAACTTACACAAGGAATGTACCAAATAATTACAAAACCAGTAATAAATAATATATCAAAATTGTAATACAAAAACAATATATCAAGTCTCCTATCATGTTGGGGAGACAACAAGCTCCACATCCTTTTCCAGGTGCAGTGCTTATCATTGTGCAAGCAGAACAATAATTCTTTGATATTAAATACAAAATTATAATTTTGCAATATAAGAGGAGAAGAGAGATATTGCTGGCAACATAAAGAGGGAACGGTTCAACAATTCAATTTGATGATTTTGAAAGTCCATTTTGATTTGTCAAGAAAGTCCATATTCTGATTTGCTGATTAGTTATTTTAATTTTAAAACAGGAAAGGAATAAAACAAACTAGAGTAGATGTAATTCAAGGTAGGATTACTAGCAGTTACTAGAACAAATATATCAATGAGAAAAGCACATCAACCACACAGTTCTAGCAGGGGCCCTGCACATAATTGAACAGCATTTGAATAAAGTTCTATGAAACATATAATATAAATGTAGATGGTCTTGTGGTGTTAAAGAGGGATTTGTTACTCATCACCACATGGCAACTGCTGTGCAGTTTCTTTTAGTATTGTAGAAGATAGAATGTACACACAACAGATCAGAGAACCTCTCTGTATCTACCCACCCATCGATCATGAGTTATACATGTTGTGAAAAGAAACATTCAGATAATGAAGCGGGGAGGGGAAGAAATCCTATCAATGGCTCAGATATCCCTGAGGCTAAAGTCAGCTTGCTTTGATTTTTCTGATGATTTTGAATTATTGATGTTTTCCCCAGCATTACTGAGAATAGGTAATCTTTGAAATCCACTTTTCCTGAATTATATCTCGGGCATGCTTTCTGATACTCACTCACTCATGAGTAGTGCTTTAGAAAGTGAAACAGAACATATCTTAGTTCCTAAAATTTTCAGTGTGCTAAACCAGAACGTCTAAGCCTCACTGTGAGCCAGTAATTCTTATGTAAGATTTTAAGCTGGCTGATGGATGCAGAACTATGCATAAATATTTCCACTGATCTATTGGAATTTAAACAATTTGTTTTATATTCTTTATCAGCCGAAGGTTACACAGACTATTTGGGTCATATGCTATAAGGTGATTATCAAGGCTTGAAACCCAACAATGATTATTTGTATTTCATGCTAGCAAGGTGTCAAATCATATTCTGTTAGAGAGATTCCTGTGGTGTCTATATCCCTCAGGTATGTCATGGTTGTTAATATCTGGAAGAATTACTACCAGGAAGTAGCTTTGCCTATTATCGTTAACAACTGAACGCAAGTTTGATTGAATAAGCAAATCCAAGACATTCTATGGTGAGGGAGTGTAATTAACATAATGGTAGAAATATACATTTTGACACAAATTGCATCACAAAAAATTGAATATTTAGTAAGCTTGCTACAACACCTGAGCATTTTTAATGAAAGGGCTGCACTATAATGAGGCTCATGAAAATTTTAACAGATCCCACTAAGTATGGTCTAAGTATGTTCTAATACTAAAATGTCAGGTGATGGAATGGATTTTCGCATGACGTGTGGGAATCGGGAGGCAGGGCCCATCAAATAAAACTGTTTCAGCACCATTCCTGGCAGGCTGTAGATGGGCACTTTCAGGGAGCTACTAATTACTACCCACCCCCATGAAAATCTCGGGAAGCCAGAAGAAGTGTTCTTAACAAGCTCCCTAATTATGTCAAGCCACCTAATTAACGAGGCACACAACTTCACTTTCCCATCCGCCCTCCACTCTCACCCCTGCAGAGATGCGAACCGAGGCACCAGACGGCACAAAGGCAACCAACACCATTTTTTTTGCTGTCCTTCCTCTGTTCTGTCCCATTTCAGGATAGGAAAATATGGCCTGATGAGTGGAAGAGTTAACTCATGCCTTTACACACAACCTGCATTCCAGATGTTTTCCCCTAACATCTTCCTCAGATTTATCATCTACAAGGGCTGCCATCTCTCTGGTGCACCTCAGTCAAGTGTTCATATTTACTTGAATCTGGTCAATAAATGTTGCTGGGCTGTTCGTTTCTCAAAAAAACTCTCTCTCAGATTGTGGGCTTCATAGGCAAAGCAATTTACTGCTTCCTTCTTGAACTGCTGGCAATGGTTTGACACAAATAAATGGCTTTCTATATAAGTGATTCTAAACTTTTTTGATTGGTGGACTCATTTTTGTTTGGATTGGTAATCACGGACACGCTCCAACTAAATTATAGTACTGCATAATACTGATAATATGGAAGTATTGCATGTAAAACATATTTTATATATGTTTTTATAAAAAATGCATTTACTTACAGATGTCAGTGAGATGGGCATGCCTGCTTCTCATTTCAGTGTTCGTCTACCCTGGATATGATGCCTGACAATGACCCTCGTAAATCATTCTCCATTCTCGGTGGAATCTGTACTATCATAACTCATGAAGCTACTGAGTACTGCAATGTCTTGGCCAAGGGCCTCCTACAGAAGATAGGAGCCATAACGTCTCTTCCCTTTACTTTATTGCTGCAAGACATCAATTTAAACCCACAGATTGCGGTATAACTCCAGACAGTCCAATGATTATGGCTGGCATCTTTAGATGCTCTATATTTCAAAGCAGATATTTTCCTACCATTTCAGCTGCCATTACCAAATCTTTTTGTTACTTTTCTTTGATGCTGCTCATGAGAATAGGAAAAGATTTTAAAAAGCTTTCAAGAAATGAATCTTGTAATTGTTTCATTGATGAATGTGCAGCAATTAGATGTGCTACAATTACCATGTTTTATAAGATTATGTTTTGGGACTGTATCTTTACTTTAGGGTAAAATGGAGGAATGAAGGGGTTCATGTGACTTGTTCTGAATTCTGCAAACAGTAAACCTAGGTGGCTTGATTATTAAATATTTTAAGGGGCCCGGGTTGTTTCACCAGGAAGAAGGTGCAAGGAGTTCACACTTGTGGACAATGGCAGAAGCATCTGTGCTAACAGTGGATAATCTGTTAGTCCGCAAGTCCCAGGGAGGTGTTGAGAATGCTCAGATTGCAAACAGTTATACTTTAAACTGCATACTTGATTCCAAGATAGAATAAAATTGGAATCTAAATCTAATTAGCATTTCTACCTGAATACAAGGCCCATGTGGTTTGCATTGCCATGCAGATGGGTTTTGAGAGGGAAGGGTTTCTAAGATATCCCTGAAACTCACAGAACTAGGGAAGTCTGCCAGGATCTGAGAGAGAGGGAGCAGATAGAGAGGACAAGTCTCTATGGTTCATTGGGCAGGACGTGGATAGAAGCTCGTGCTCAGATTGAAAGGACCAAATTTATGAGAAGTTCAAATGAGACTGGAAGATTCACCTAGCTGAAGATAGACAGAGAATGTCCAAGAAAACTCTCACCATGACAGAGAGCTTTGGGGTTGAAAGTTTCCAAGCTGAGAATGGAAAAGAATGGAATAACTCTCAGGAGCTAAGAATCACTTTAAACTGTGTTCAGGAGAATTGAATGTCTATTTAAGGGACATTATAAAGTATAACTGTGAAGTGGAATTTTTGGTTGTTTTAAATGAAAATGGGAATGTTTGTTTTTGTAGTTTAAAGTATAAGCTGCCGATAAATATATGCTTAGACAAAATTGCTTCAGGTTTGTTTATTACAGTAAAAGTCTTGAAATATGAAATCTTGTCTTGTCATCCTTTCAGCTATTCACTGGAAGTTGGAATTTCTTTTTAGAAATTATCAGTCTCTATGGGGATTGTATCAGACGTGAATCATGTCAATTATTAGCAGCACATCACAAGCATTTGAATTATTCCTATGATTGTGCGATGAGGGATGCAAGTGAGATGATGTCAGCACCAGTCAGTCATCTGTTTACTCACAATTATCACAATAATCAGCAACAATAACATAAATGTGCTGATAATTACTGACGCGATCTTCATCCAATCAGCGGGTGATGTCTCCAGCCGGCACTCATTCAATTATCCTGCGGACCCCCTGGAAAATCTCTTTGGGCCCTCATCTGAGACGTACTGTTCTAGATTACTTCAGTGGGCAGTTGAGTCCACCACATTGCTGTTGGGATTGTAGTCACATATAGGCCAAGGTGGCACACCTCCTTTCCTGAAGGTCATCAGTGAACTTATTGTATTTTTATGGCAATCAAACAGCTTCATCATCATTTTTACTGATATAAGCATTTTTTTTTATTGACAGAATGTTTAAAGCACATTAACCCCACGGTTGTACAGAATTCCATCACAAAATTGAAGGACATCCGAATAATTTTCTATAAAATATATAATAATGTAAATATAGATGGTCTTGTGGGACTAAAGTGGAGTCATTACTCATCAGCACATAGCAACTGCTTGGATTGATTTATTTCTTAGCATGATGAGAGTAGAATACATGATAGTTATCATGCAGCCCACTCATACATTTTCAAAGAATCTATAGCTGCTGGGAATATTTGGATGGAACTTACAAAATTAATTAGAGAGCTCATTTACTGATCACTTCTACTTCAATGATTATGCCCACACACTACCAGTTATTTTTCTCTGTATCTCAGATCTTCTGCACCATGTACCGCTCCTCAACTGACTGACAACTTGCTCTTCTCCCAGTTTCTTTTAAAGCCTGGAAGTATGGAGAAGGATTGCATCAGGCTCAGAAAGCTGAGAGAAAGAAAAGTTGGTGTTCTTCACCAGCAAATAATCAAGGGCCCAAAGTTACTCAATTTAAAGTGGGGGAAGGAGGAGGGGGGAGTATAGTGTGTTGTTCTGGCTTAGGGGATCAAAATTTGTTCTGTTAAGTTAGAGTCACCACTACCTTCAAGTTCCCCTCCAAGCCACTCACCATCCTGACTTGGAAATATATCACCGTTCCTTCACTGTCACTGGATGAAAATCCTGGAACTCCTTCCCTAACAGCAGTGTGGGTGTACCTACACCACATGGACTGGAGCGGTTCAAGAAGGCAGCTCACCACCACCTTCTCAAGGGTAATTAGTGATGGTCAATAAATGCTGGCCTAGCCAGAGATTTATACTTGTTAAACCAGAAATGGTTGAGTTCACAGGTTTTGACAGTCTATAATATTTGAAATATAATGAGGAGGTGGGTGTTTGGGTTGGGGGGGGGGTGTTGGTAGACAGTAAAATTCCACATGTAATGTGCCTGTTTCTTGGGTGTAAAATTGGTGAAAAGCATACTAATATAGCCAGCAGGATGTCTGCACACAATCTGGGCTGGCGTTGGTCACATGGCTAAATTTGGGTAGCTGGCAAAAACAGACATTAGCCAGCCCTAAGAAATTAAAGGCCAAAGGTCTGTTGAAGGTCTCCATTGAGAAATCCATTGGAAATGAGTGAGGCAGGCATCAACATACTGCAGCAGTGGCTATTACTCAAGGTATTTTTTTTTAAGTTAGAAATCCTGCCAAGCCAGAAGGCGCATCAACTTTGACTGAAAGGGTTAGAAAAACCTTTTCTTAATTGTGCTGCTAGAAAAGGATCCTGCATACTGCTAGAGTTTTCAGGCACGAAAATCTTTTTCTTCCCACCTCCCCAAATGGAAACTCTTACCACAGAATCCATTGGGATCATTCACATTTATGTCTTTATGATGGAGATAGAACAGGAACAGGAGAAATAAATAAAAATAGAGGCACACAAAATAAGAATATACAAAATCACAAGACCAACTTTGATGAACGACTCCACCTGCAGACTACAGACCATGGCACTCTCTTAATGATATCTAATGAAGAGGTAAAAGAAATAAAGATTTTCCTTTGCATAATTTCTACCAAACCTTCCATAGCCAGTGTAATTACGGTCGAAAGGAATTTGTGGAATGTCTACAAGATGGCTTTTTGGAGCAGCTTGTGGTGAAGCCCACTAGGGAACAGGCAATTCTAGATTTAGTGATGTGTAATGAGGCAGATTTGATAAGGAAGCTTAAGGTGAAGGAACCCTTAGGAGGAAGTGACCATAATATGATAGAATTTACCCTGCAATTTGAGAGGAAAAAGTTGGAATCAGATGTAACGGTATTACAGTTGAATAAAGGCAACTACAGAGGCATGAGGGAGGAGCTGGCCAGAATTGACTGGGAGATGAGCCTAGCAGGAAAGACAGTGGAACAGCAATGGCAGGAGTTTCTGGGAGTAATTTGGGAGACACAGCAAAAATTCATCCCTAGGAAGAAGAAGGGTACTAAAGGGAGGATGAGGCAACCATGGCTGACAAGGGAAGTCAGGGACAGCATAAAAGCTAAAGAGAAAGCATACAATGCAGCAAAGAGCAGTGGGAAACCAGGGGATTGGGAAGCCTACAAAGACCAACAGAGGACAACTAAGAAAGAAAAAAGGAGGGAGAAGATTAAATATGAGGGTAAACTAGCCAGTAACATAAAAGAAGATTGCAAGAGTTTTTTTAGATATATAAAGGGTAAGAGAGAGGCAAACGTGGACATTGGGCCACTGGAAAATGACGTTGGAGAAATACTAGTGGGGAACAAAGAAATGGCGGAGGAACTGAATATGTACTTAGCGTCAGTCTTCACGGTGGAAGACACGAGTAACATCCCCAAAGTTCAAGAGAGTTGGGGGCCAGAGGTGAGTATGGTGGTCATTACCAAGGAGAAGGTGCTAGGAAAACTGAAAGTTCTGAAGGTGGATAAATCACCTGGACCAGATGGATTGCATGCCAGAGTTCCGAAGGAGATAGCTGAAGAGATAGTGGAGGTGTTAATGGTAATCTTTCAGGAATCACTCGAGTCAGGGAGGTTCCCAGAGGACTAGAAAATCGTTAATGTAACCCCCCTGTTTAAGAAGGGAGTGAGGCAAAAGACGGGAAATTACAGGCCGATTAGCCTGACCTCGGTCATTGGTAAGATTTTAGAGTCCATTATTAAGGATGAGATTTCAGAATACTTGGAAGTGCATGACAAAATAGGGCAAAGTCAGCATGGTTTCATCAAGGGGAGGTCATGCCTGACAAATCTGTTAGAATTCTTTGAGGAGGTAATGAGTAGGTTAGACTAAGGAGAGCCAATGGATATTATCTACTTGGACTTCCAGAAGGCCTTTGACAAGGTGCCGCACAGGACGCTGCTCAGTAAGATAAGAGCCCATGGTGCTAGAGGCAAGGTAGTAGCATGGATAGAAGATTGGCTGTCTGGTAGGAGGCAGAGAGTGGGGATAAGGATGTCCCTCTCAGGATGGCGACTGGTGACTAGTGGAGTTCCACAGGGGTCAGTGTTGGGACCACAACTTTTCACTTTATACATTAATGATCTAGATGAAGGAACTGAGGGCATCCTGGCTAAGTTTGCAGATGATACAAAGATAGGTGGAGAGACAGGTAGTATTGAGGATGTGGGGAGGCTGCAGAAGGATTTGGACAGGTTAGGAGAATGGGCAAAGAAGTGGCAGATGGAATACAACGTGGGGAAGTGTGAGGTCATGCACTTTGGTAGGAAGAACATAGGCATAGACTATTTTCTAAATGGGGAGAGAATTCAGAAATCTGGAGTACAAAGGGACTTGGGAGTGCTAGTCCAGAATTCTCTTAAGGTTAACTTGCAGGTTGAGTCGGTAGTTAGGAAGATAAATACAATGTTGGCATTTATTTTGAGAGGACTAGAATATAAAAGCAGGGATGTGCTGCTGAGCCTTTATAAGACTCTGGTCAGACCACATTTAGAATATTGTGAGCAATTTTGAGCCCCGTATCTCAGGAAGGATGTGCTGGCCCTGGAGAGTGTCCAGAGGAGGTTCACGAGAATGATCCCAGGAATGAAAGGCTTAACATATGAGGAACATTTAAGGACTCTGGGTCTATACTCGATGGAGTTTAGAAGGATGAGGGGGGATCTGATTGAAACTTACAGAATACTGAAAGGCCTGGATAGAGTGGACGTGGGGAAGATGGTTCCATTAGTAGGAGAGACCAGAACCCGAGGGCACAGCCTCAGAGTAAAGGGAAGACCTTTTAGAACAGAGATGAGGAGAAACTTCTTTAGCCAGAGAGTGGTGAATCTATGAATTCATTGCCACAGAAGGCTGTGGAGGCCAGGTCATTGAGTGTATTTAAGACCGAGATAGATAGGTTCTTGATTGGTAAGGGGATCAAAGGTTACGGGGAGAAGGTGGGAGAATGGGGTTGAGAAATTTATCAGCCATGATTAAATGGCAGAGCAGACTCAATGGGCCAAATGGCCTAATTTCTGCTCCTATGTCTTATGGTCTTATGATGTGGGAAACACAATAGTTAATTTGCAAACAACAAGTTTCCACATAAAACAATGTAATAATGACCGGAAGGATTATCTGTTTTCCTACATTCACCTGAGAAGACAAATGTGGCCTCGGTTTAATATCGCATCCAAAATACAGTACGTCTGACAATGCAGCACTCCCCCAGTACTGGAATAGAGTGTCAGCCTGGATTGCTCAAGTCCTGGAATGGAACTTAAACTCACAATTTACTGATTCAGAGGCAAGCATGCTACCAACTAAGCCATGACTTAAGCAGGCAATGGTTTGGTAAGGAGGCATGGAAGGAACCCAGTCCCTCAAAAAGGCAAGCTTAGTATTATAAGTCAATTTCTTGCTCTCCCACAACCAGGTAGCTGCAGTGAAGTGCCTGTTTGAACATAAGAACATAAGTAGGAGTTGCAAAACACCATACAGCCCGTCAAGCCTGCTCTGCCATTCAGTATGATCATGGCAGATCTTGGGACTCACCTCCACTCTCCCGCCTGCTCCCCATCCCCCTTGACTCCCTGAGACACTAATAATCAGATTCTCTCAGCCTTAAATATACACAATCTAAAGATTTGCAACCTTTTGAGTGAAGAAAGTTTACCTCATCTCAACCCTAAATGACCAGCCCCTTATCCTGAAATTTTTCTCTTGTTCTAGATTTCCCCAGCCAGGGGAAATAATAGTTTGGATTTTATGTGCCCCGCTGGGTGTATTTTTGGCAGGGGGCACCTAAAATAGGGCAGGTGCCAACCCCACCATCTTACTGCTTCCACCTAAACTCATCTAAAAATATGGAGGGCTAGATGGGCAATGAAAGCGGCAGCCAGCCTGCCATACTTAAATGAATAAGCAAGGGTCAATTGAGTTTGTTAACACTGATCTTGCTCTGGGATCCATTTGCCGCCTTCTTGGAAATACCTGCAGTCCTGGCAGTGCCCACTAATGCGTTCTTGCACTTTTGGGACTGCTGCAGCTGCCGGCCAATCAGATTGGCCAACAGCTCCTGAGGGCAGGACTTCCTCTCCAATGAATTTATACATTCTTCGAGATGTTGAAGCAGTTGTAATAAAGTTTTTCAATGCACCAGCTTTTCCTTTGAGAGAATGACCTATTCAGCCTCTGCTATTACAATAGTAATAGAGCGGTGTCAGGTCTGTGTCAGATCTTCAAACACCACTTGACACCAAATCAAGTTTGTTTCACATGCAAATGAATGAGCGGAAAATGGAACATTGCAAACTCTTTTATTCACATATTCACTTACAAATGTGAAAATCAAAACAGATTCCTTCTAAAGATCCAGAAGAATACTATAATTTGAGTACAAGACTATAATTATCAAGAATCCAAAATGATATCTACAATAACTCTGTCAAGTACATTTAATGCCTTATGGAGATGATTTTATTGCAATAATTAAGGGAATACACAGCTTCCTTCTAATATATTAAAAAACAGAAAATGCTGAAAACACTCAGCTGGTTGGGCAGCATTTTTGGAAGGACAAATAGAATTAATAGGGGGTTCAGGTTTTACAAACATTAGGGAGCAGTGTCCTGGGGTGAAAAAAAATCACATTCATACAAAAGAGAGGCATTCTGTAATGTAAATAAAGGCCATTGCAATCTGGACTAGTTTTGATCGCCCCAAGGCGATTAGAGGGAAATTTTCCAATTTTCTTTCTACTAATTGCCTGGGTTTTATCATTTTTTTTGCCTCTCCCAGAGATTGCACGGCTCTGTATGGGTGGGGAGTTTGCATAAGGTGAACACGTGGGACAGGCTGGATGGACCTGCCCAACTTTTCCTGTCTGTAATTTTGTATGTTTGCATTAAGGAGAGGTATTGTCTGTCATCGTGGGATAGAGCAGCGAGAACTGGCGGAAGGTAGATTTTTTTCATATCTGTTGTTGGGATGTGAGCATTGCTGGCAAAGCCAACTTGCCCATCCCTAATTACCCTTCAGCTGATGGTGTAGCCATCTGCAACTGAGTGACTTACACCATTTCAAAGGGCAGTTAAGAGCCAACCACATTGCTGTGGTTCTGGAGACACATGTAGGCCAGGCCAGTAAAGGCAGCAGACTTGCTCTCCCAAAGGGCATTAATGAACCACTTGGGTGATTTACAACAAAATGAAAGCCTCATGATCATTATTGATGAGATTAGCTTTTTATTTGAGTTTTATTGAATTTAAATTTCCCCAAATGCCATAATGGGATTTGAACTCATGTTATTAATCTGGGCAAAAACAGAATTACCTGGAAAAACTCAGCAGGTCTGGCAGCATCGGCGGAGAAGAAAAGAGTTGACGTTTCACATCCTCATGACCCCTCAATAGAACTCTGGGCCCCTGGATTATTAGTCTGGGCCTCTGGATTAATGACCTAGTAACATTACGTGCAAACTATTGTCCTCCTAGGGATCACATGTGAACCAGAATAGTCCCAAAAAGGGACTAGGATTATAATCCACTTCACTGAAATTTGAGGCAGTATTTTTCCCCTCGGGTCAGGATGTTATTTTGGGGTCAAACGTGGGTCAGAACCAGACAATGTGTGATGTAAGCCTTTCTCATTCTTTAAATACTCACTCAGGCTTATAGTTTGTTTTGACCTGCAAACTGCAAGAAAACAAATTGATGACTCACTCAAAAAGTTGTTATGCTTAATGGACACCCATGATTCCAGATTTAAAATGGGCACAGATTTAAGATGATTATAAGAACATTAAAATGGTAACAGATTCAACAAGGTGAGAAAGAAGAGAAAAAGGAAATGATAGTAAAGAAATGCTTTATTACTCTACTTTCCAGCAAATGAATGGGTCACCAATATGTAGCGTTAGAAAGCTCAAATATGTTACTCTACTTCCAACAAGTACCAATATCTAGCTCAAATATGTTAGCAACTATTGTCATACAATCACTCGAAGTGGCCAGCTCCAACTGATTGTAGATTCTTTTCTCAATGTTCAGCAGAGTGCACCCTGAGATTTCCTTTCCATAATCCATTGGGGTCTCCTTCCGTCATTTGTAGTAAAACCCACTCATGCGTTCAACCTTCTTGCCCCTTTTCATGGGATGAACCAGTGTTCCTATGTTGACAGGCCACACCATCCCCTGTGGATTTTTTTTTGGAAGCACAGTACCCAATTATATTTTGCACCTTTGTTTAAACTATGGAGTTTGAAATTGCCCAGAAAACTGTCCATCTTTATTCTGTCTACTTCAATAATTTTCCATCATGTGTAGCTAAAATGCAGTCAATCTTCCAGAAAAAGATGTTTGCATTTTGTTGTAACACAGTGCTCCCTCAACCTTATTTAAGTTGTACTGTCTTCCCAAGACCTATTCTTCATATATCAAAATACCAATGTCTATCTCTGGCTTGTAGTATCTCTCTGTTTTACCCCCATATCCTTGCCTAACAAAACGGAAGAACATTTGAGAGAAATCACATTCAAATGAATCATATTTTTAAAAAATGAGATGTTTACTGAAAAGGACAACATACTTTCACACTTCCTAGGGCCACGTAAAATATTAACTATCCAACTGTGTTCAGAGTTAGACCTTCACTACAATGGTACACTTCAGAACTCATCATTCTGCTGTTGTTACACCAGTAGACATATGTATACTTTATTTATGATGCACATGTTGTGTTTATAGCAGAGCTGTCAACATTACTGAATTATTGGGAGTGAGAGTTATGTTCAAATGAATGAAATGGGTCACATCTGTTTAAATGTATAAAGGCATATTTATATTTAACGTTGAATTACATCAAAATACTGCATGGTCTGTATATATGTAGTTAATTGAACAAGTCAAACAACTTAGACCGTCAAAACTTTGCCTTATTAAGATTTATGCTCTTGACTAGGTCCTGGATCACTAGTCATTCCTTTGCCATCCAATGCTGCTACTACTGTGAAAACTGGCCCAATCATTCAGGATGAATAAATTGTGAGGAGGCTCTTCTACTCCAATGCCAGTCTACGTTTTACTCCATTTGGTTCCCTGTGTTAGCTATAGCTCCTTTCTAACTCACAAGTTTCTGAGCTCAAGCCTACTCCAGGGATTGAAAACAAAAATTAAGGCTGACACTCAAGTGCAGTACTGAAAGAGTGCTGCACAGCTGGAAAGTGTTGCTTTTTGGATGAGGCATTAAACTGAGGCACTCTCTACCTGCTTGGTTGGATGTGAAAGATCACATTGTACTATTTCGAAGACGAGCAGGGGATTTATCCTGTGTCCTGGCCAAAATTTCTCTCTCAGTCAACATCATAAAAACAGATTATCTGGTCATTATCACATTGCTGTTTGTGGGAGCTTGCTGTGCACATATTGGCTACCACTTTTCCCACATTACAACAGTGACTACTCTTCAAAAGTATTTCATTTAGCTATAAAGCACTTTGAAACATCCGGTGGTCATGAAAAGTGTTTTATAAATGCAAGCTTTTTTCTTTTGCAGTAAGAATGGCGAATACTCAAAACTATCAATACTATTGCTCTTATGCCATTGTGTTGATTCATTTGAGTCAGTGGCATAGGAAATGGTGTTAAGACTTAATTGGCATTGTAACTGAGATCAAGCCTACACATATTGAATGTCACTCACACATTTCCAGGACTAAACCATTGGGGGAGACACTGAAGAATGTTTAAAAATTATTTTCCGCTGAATCATGTTCGCATGTTTTAAACCCTCCAATCAAGTTTCCACCCTGCTGTGGTACCAAAATAGCTCTCATCAGCTCTCATCAAGATCACAAATGTCATCCTATGTGACTGTGACAAAGATAAACTTTCTCTCCTCATCCTTCTCGACCCATTTGCAACCTTTGATATGGTTAACCAAACCATCCTCCTCCAAGGCCTCTCCACTTTTGGTGGGACTACTCTCATGTCACCCCATTCTCATTGATTTAATCATCGCCAGAGTATCATTTGCAGTGGCTTCCCTTCCTGCTCCTGTACCCTTACCTTTGGTGTTCCCCAAGGATCTACAAGCTGCTTCTCAGCAACATCAGCCGAATGCACAATTAGCTTTCATGTGTATGCTGACGACACCCAACTCTACCTCACTATCATCCCTCTTGATTCCTCCACTGTTGCTAAATTATCAGACTGCTTATCTGACATCCAGTGCTAGACGAACAGAAATTTCCTCCTGTTAAACGTTGGCAGGACTGAAGCAATTATTTTCGGTTCCTGGTCCAAACTCCTGGCTGGTCTCCCACATTCTACCATCCACAAAGCTTGAGGTCATCCAAAATCCTATTGCCTGTTTCTTAGCTTGCATCAAGTTCAATTCTCCTATCACCCCTATGTTCACTGACCTACATTGACTCGTGGTCAAGCAACATCTTGATTTCAAAATTCTCATCCTTGCTTTCAAATCCCTCCATGACCTCACACAGCCCCTCACCCCCTGCCCCCATCTATATAACGTTCTTCAGCCCCACAATCCACCAAGATAAGAGCGCTCACCTAATTTTGGACTCTTGTGCATACCCAAATTTATTTCTTCCATCATTGGTGGCTGCGCCTTCAATTTCCTGGCCCTAAGCTCTGGAATTCCCTCCTTACACCTCTCTGCCTCTCTATCTCGCTTTCCTCCTCTCATATGCTCTTTAAAACGTACCTCTTTGACAAAGTTTTTGGTCATCTGACCTAATATCTGCTTATGTGGTTTGGTGTCATACTTTGTTATATAATGCCCTTTTGAAGTGCCTTAATTGTGCCATTTTGTTATGTTAATGTTGTTGATCTCACAGCAAAATCTCTGATACAGAACAAACAGCCCTTGTTGGGCGAAGACTTCCTTTTTAAAAAAAAATGTTACCAATTCTTAGCCTTGCTCATAGTGTAAAGGAAAGTAAAAATGAACAGAAGAGGCAAGTATTCTGAAGGTGAGGATTCCAGATATTATTTATTTTGTCACGAAAATGAATATAACTTTCTGGTGAAGGTACTACTTTGGAATGTGTTTTTAGAAGGTGTTTTCTCACTTTGAAGTACTGTAGTTCATGCAAGCAAGCCAGATCCATTATGCTGCACATTCTCTTTTGTGAAAAAATCATCCTTGCATCAATACTCAGGCAATTCTTTGAAATGAGTTCCATTTCTAATATGATGGAAAGGGTGAGTGCACTCTTGTTGAATTATGAAACCATTGCAGGGTAGAGATATTTAAACAGCCTTACTGGATTACTATGGCTATCCGTCCAGTGCTTTTAATCAAAAATGCATTGTCTTCAAACAAAATATGCATACTGCATCATGGACCACTGATCTGCTCTGCTGCACTTACCTGTGCAGCCCATGCGTACAGGTTGTTCCAGATCTGTTGAGTATGTAGACTAGGCTTTTATCAGCACACTGAGAGTCTCAGCATTGGGATCAAATGTAGGTGCCCGAAGCGAGCAAATGGCAGAAGAGTAGCGGCAATTGTACTTGCAATGGCCAATTAAGAGGCCCATTATGAACTGCAGCATGCCTCTTTAAACTGACCCATCCATCAGAGGGCAGGCAGCCTCGACAGTGCCGTGATAGATGTAGCCCCTGTTGGGATGTCTCCAGGTTGAGGTGCCCTTGAAGGGCCAGCAGGAAAGGTGTAGCTGTGTTGGGGCCAGGGAGGCAGGCTCCGACGATTGAAAGAGCAAACCCTCCAATGCTGGTGTTGGGCTATTGCTGCCAGTAGGCTCCCCTGTGGATCAGGGAGCCTCTGGAAATGAAGGCACTCTCTAGAAAGTTGCTGGGAGGGTGCCTCGATGCAGCTGGTGGACTCTTCACGTAGTGGAAGCCATTCTGATACCAGTAAAATGCTAGCAGGATAGTAAAATGACCATCGATATGTCAATTAATTGGCTTAAAAGGCTTAAGTCGGCAGCCGGCTATGCTGCTGCTGTTCCCATCATTGGGAATATTCCCTGGTGAAGGGAACATATCAGGCTTCTCTCTTGATGCCTTTTGCTGCTATTTTACCACACCTCCCTTCTCCAAAGCCCATCTCCAAGGGACTGGTAATATTCTGGCCATGATATGATTCACATTGTACTTAGAGTATTGTGCAAGTATTGTTTTACACAGTCTTATGAAGTATGAATAATGACTTGACCAAAAATTAATACACTATGCTTTTAAAGGGCACTGCCAACACAGAATGAGCTGTGGGTCTGGTGATAGCACACATGACACTGAATAACAGGGTTTCAGGTTTAAATCTCAATCTAGAGCTTGAGTACAAAAATTAAGACTGACATTCCAGTGTAGTACTGAGAGAGTATATGTAGTATATGAGGGAGCATTGCAATACTGGAAGTGCTGACTTACAGATGAGATGTTGAACCAAGGCCCTGCCTGCCAGCTTGGATAGATGTAAAAGATCCCACTGCACTATTTGGTGACCTGGCCAAAAGTAATCCCTCCAAAAACAGATTATCTGGTCATTATCACATTGCTGTATGTGAGAGCTTTCTGAGTGCAAATTAGCTGCTGCATTTTCTACATTACAACAGTGTCTATACTTCAAAAAGTACTCCATTGGCTGTAAAGGGATGTCTGGTGGTCATGAAAAGTAAACCTTCCTTTTTAACAAAAACCTGTTAACTTTTTTTTTTGTGCAAGTAGGACAAAACATTATATTCATTTATAACATAACGGCATAACATAAACAACACAATGGAAAAGCTAAAAAGATTTATTCATACAAATATACGAAGAAGGAGCAGGAGTAGGCCATTCGAGCATGCTCTGCCATTTAATAAAATCATGGCTGATCTTAGGAACCTCAAATAGTTAGTAACCTCAAATCTGCATCCTGCCTACCCCAATAACCTATCACCTCCTTGCTTATCAAGAATCTATCCAACTCTGCCTTAAAAATATTCAAAGACTCTGCTTCCACCACCTTTTCAGTAAGAGAGTTCCAAAGACTCACGACCTTCTGAGAGAAAAAATTTCACCTCATCTCTGTTTTAAATGGGTGACCCCACTTATTTTTAAACAGTGACCCCCTAGTTCTAGATTTTTCCACAAAAGCAAACATCCACTCCACATCCACCCTGTCAAGACCCCTCACAATCTTATGTTTCAATCAAGTCACCTCTTACTCTTCTAAACTTCAGCAGATGCAAGCCTAGCCTGACCTACCTTTCCTCATAAGACAACCTGCCCATTCCAGTTAGTCTGGTAAACCTTCTCTCAATCGCTTCCAATGTATTTACATCCTTCCTTTAAAAAGGTGACCAGTACTGTACACAGTACTCCAGATGTGGTCTCACTAATGCTTTGTATAACAGGCATAGACTCTCTACTTTTGTATTCAATTTCCCTCACAATAAATGATAACATTCTATTAGCTTTCCTAATTACTTGTTGTACCTGCATATTAAGCTTTTGCAATTCATGCACTAAGACACCCAGGTCCCTTTGCATCTTGGAGCTCTGCAATCTCTCACCATTTAGCTAATATGCTTCTCTTTTATTCTTCCTGCTAAAATGGACAACTTCACATTTTCCCACATTATACTCCATTTGCCAGATCTTTGCCCACTCACTTAATCTATCTATATGTTTTTGTAGCCTCCTTATTTCCTCTTCACAACTTACTTTCCTACCTATCTTTGTGTCCAGCAAATTTGGCAACCATCCCACCCATCCCTTCACCCAAGTCATTGATATAAATTGTAAAACGTTGAGGTCCCAGCACTGATCCCTGTGGCACACCACTCGTAATATCTTGCCAACCTGAAAAAGACCCATTTATGCCAACTGTCTGCTTCCTGTTCACCAGCCAATCTTCTATTGGTGGATGGAGTTTACTGGGGCGGAGTTTACTCAGTGGGCGGAGTTTACTGGGATGGAGTGCTAGGGGCGTGGTTTACTTGCTGGGTGGGGTTTACTGAGTTACCCCCCAATACTATGAGCTTTTATTTTCCGCAATAACCTTTGATGTAACACTTTATTAAATGCCTTCTGAAAATCTAACTGCAGCATATTCACTAGCTCATCTTTATCCACTGCACGTTACTTCCTCAAATAACTCCAATAAGTTGGTTAAACATGATTTCCCTTTCACAAAACCATGCTGACTCTGCCTGATTACCTTGAACATATCCAAGTGCCCGGTTATAGCTTCTTTAATACTAGATTCTAAGATTTTCCTTATGACAAATGTTAAACTAATTGGCCTGTAGTTTCCTGCCTTCTGTCTCCCTCCCTTTTTGAATAATGGAGTTACATTTGCTATCTTCCAATCTAATGGGACCTTCCCCAAAGGGAATGTTGGAAAATTAAAACCAATGCATCAACTATATCACTAGCTGCTTCTTTTAAGACCCTAGGGTGAAGTCCATTAGCACCCAAGCGCTTGTTAGCCCACAGTTCAAACAATTTATTCAGTACCAGTTCTCTGGTGATTGTAATTTTCCTGAATTCCTCCCTCCATTCAATTTCCTGATTTATAGCTGCTTCTGGGATGTTACTTATATCCTTTATAGTGAAGACTGATGCAAAGTACCTGTTCAATTCATCTGCCATTTCCTTGTTTTCCATTATCAACTCTCCAGACTCACTTTCTATAGGACCAACGCTCA
The DNA here is from genome assembly GCF_017639515.1 of Carcharodon carcharias. Taxonomy (NCBI): domain Eukaryota; kingdom Metazoa; phylum Chordata; class Chondrichthyes; order Lamniformes; family Lamnidae; genus Carcharodon; species Carcharodon carcharias. The sequence continues at coordinate 138,256,866 of NC_054475.1, read as the reverse complement.
CTTTGTTAACTTGTTTCTTTTAAAAATATTTATAGAAACTCTTATTATCTGTTTTTCTGTTTCTGCCTAGCTTTCTCTCATACTCTCATTTTCCCTCCTTATTAATCTTATGGTCATCCGTTGCTGTTCCTTATATTCTGTCCAATCTTCTGGCCTTCTACTTGTCTCTGCACAACTATATGCTTTTTCTTTAAGTCTGATACTATCTTTAACCTTTCTAGTTAACCACAGATGGTGTGTCTGTCCATTGGGCCTTTTCTTACTCATTGGAATGTATCTATTCTGTGTTTCCTGAAATTCCCCTTAAACGTTTACCACTGCATTTCTATTGACCTATCCCTTAACCTAATTTGCCAATTCACTTTCGCCAGCTCTGCTTTCATGCCCTCATAATTTCTCTTATTTAAGTTTGAAAACATAGTCTCAGATCCATTCCTCTCTCCCTCAAGCTGGGTATAAAATGCAATCATATTATGGTTACTGCTACCAAGGAGCGCCTTCACTATGGGGTCATTAATCAATCCCAATTCGTTGCACAAAACCAGATCTAGTATAGCCTGCTCTCTGGTTGGCTCCAGAACTGTTTTAAGAAACTATCCCAGAAACATTCTATGAATTCCTCATCGAGGCTATCTTTGCCCATTGCTCCCTCCACCACTAATGCACAGTAGCAGCAGTGTATACAACCAACAAAACGCACAACAGGAATTCATCAAGGCTCCCTAGACAGCACCTTCCAAGCCCACAACCACTACATCGAGAAGGACAAGGGCAGCAGACACATGGGAACACCACCAACTGGAAGTTCTGCTCCAAGTCACTCACCATCCTGACTTGGAAATATATTGCCATTCCTTCTCCTTGAACTGCTGCAGTCCATGTGATGTAGATACACCCATGGTGCTGTTAGGGAGGGAGTTCCAAGATTTTTACCCAGTGACAGTGAAAGAACATCAATATGATGGTGAGGGACTTGGAGGGGAACTTCCAGGTGGTGGTGTTCCCATCTATCTGCTGTCCTTGTCCTTCTAGATGGTAAAAACATCATTCCAAACACCATTCTAAATTGAATTGTCACTTCAGGACAGGGTAATAATTTTCAACTTTGTGATCATTCATACTTTTATTTGCTTGTTACATACAAGAGCATGACATACTTTCTATCACAAGGATCACAAAGTAAAGAGGTCAAGTTCAAGACCGATGACAGGAAGCATTTTAAGGGTCAAAGAATAATAATGCAGAATGATTGCCCAAGAAGAGTAATGGAGACAAATGCTCTGAAATAATCCAAGTGACGGTTGAACAGTGTCATGAATTCCTTTGGAAGGATGAATTAGAAGGGCTGAGTCCAAAATAAAATTCTTGGGATCCTGGCATTGTGTTGCCCATCTTAACTGCTCTGAGTAGGCGATTTTTAAAAAGTTTTCTTGGAATATGTGTGGCATTCGTAAGGCCAGAATGTATTGCTCAGCCCACATTGCCCTTGACAACGTGTTGGTAGGTCTTCTTGAATCACTGCAATTCATGTGGTGAAGGGAGTTCTAGTATTATGACCCAGCAGTGATGAAGGAACAGGGATATAAGTCTAAGTTTGGATACTGGTGTGACTTGGAGGGGAATTTGGAGATTATGGCTTTCTCACATACCTACTGTTTTTATCCTTCTAGGTTGTAGAGGACACAGGCTTGAGAAGTACTGGCAAAGAAATCTCTGAGTTTTTGTGGTGCTTCCTGTCTATAGTACACACTGTGTGCAGGTGATGGATGGAGTGAGTGTTTGAAGTGATGGCTAGGGTGGCAATTAAGCACACTGCTTTGTCCTGGATAGAGTTAAATTTCTTGAGTATTGTTGTACCCGCACAGGCAAGTGCAGAGTATCCCATCACACTCCTGACTTGTGCCTTGTCACTGGAGTAAATACTTTGGAGAATCAGGTGGTGAGTCCCTTGTCGCAGAATACCCAGTCTTTCGAGTCCTCTAGGGTCCAAGATATTTATGTGGCTGTTCTAATTGAGTTTCTGGTGAATGAAGATCTCCAGGATTTTGATGATGGAGGATTTACTAATGATCATCAGCCCTGTGTTGATATCCTAGGGCTGAGGTGATTGACTTCCAATGACACAACCATCTTCCTTTGTGCAAGGTATGACAACAGTCTTGATCTCTATTAATTTTAGTTCATTAAGACTCCTTACACATGCCATACTTGGTCCAAATGCTGCCTTAATGTCAAGGGGGTATATAAGCTCAAGAATTCAGCTCCTTTACTGAAGTTGTAATGAGCTCTGGAGTCAAGTGGTTCTGGTGGAACCAAAACTGGGCTTTCATTTGAACCACTGCAGTGTAGTTGTGAATCAACTAGGTTGCTAGGCAAATTTGGATTGCAGTTCAGATTTAACCACACTGACGTGGGTCTGAAGTCACAAAGAGGCCAGACTGGGTTAGGATGGCAAGTCTTCTTCCCTGATGAAAACTTCCAGGGATTTTACAACAATCCAGTAGCTTTATGATCACTTTTATTGATATTATCTTCCTGTTCCCAGATTTTAGAATTAAATTTAAATTCCCAGTCATTTTTGTGATTTTGAACACATATTCTTTGGATTACTAAGCTAGTATTGTAACTGGCACACTATCTACATCTTTCTTCATCTTTATTTTGAGATCTTCATGACATGAACTCTGGTAACATATTGAAACGAAAAGGGAAAACATTTTCAAGAAGATGAAAAATAATTAAACAGGTCAAGGTTTTATATTTTGGAGGCATTACTGATTTGTTAGTTACATTACAATAGTTTACATTACTTTCTGATTTGCTCTGGGTTTACTTAAGGTCCGCCCACAAAGCAATGACTAGGATGGGAAATGACTGCAGGACTTCAAAAGTGAAAGCAAGCAATGAGAAAAGTTTTTTTTTACAGGATTCTTTTAGCTATTAGGATCTGTTTTTGGATAGATTCTTCTTCCCAGCCGAGCCTGCACTATTTTAATTTCCCCAGGCCTCCTGTAGGCGTAGTAAGCAGTAATGAATTCTCCTATCTGTGAAGTTCTGTTTAAAGTGAGATCATGGGGCTAATACATCAATCCTGTGTCAGTGGTAGTATTGAATGACAGCAGTTCAAGAGACATACCCTTATAGGTGCATGCACATCATATCACAACAACCGATGGTTGTTGGATAGTTTCGGTTCAGCCAGGAGTACTTGGTTCCAGACCTCATATTGCCTTGGTCCAATTGTACTCAAAATATGAATTTTATACCTCTTCCTGGGAGCAGGTTGGCAGGTGATGGGGTTACATAAGATTGCATGTAATGCCATGGATGCCATACCAGGCATCAACCTGCCCAACCACAGTGGGGAGGCATTGGGCAGTCCACCCAACTGAAGCCCTTAAGTGGCCAATTATTGACCACTTAAGGGCATCTTCCCACCCCCATCACATTTTTCCTTGCAGCAGGCGAAGTACAGTGCCATGTAAAGCCCAGCTGACGTCACTGCTCAGGGTGGTGATGGGAGGGGGTGGGGGGGGGGAGGTACCTGCTTTAGAGTCCCCCGGCCTCCTTGCAGTCCCCCTTGGGTTTTCCCCTTGCCGGTGTTTGCCCATCCACCGGCCTGTCCACCCAAATCCCTCACCATTAAACCATAAGAACGAACACTACCTTCTCCTGCCAGCCTGGCCCTGGCTATACCCTCCTCATTTACCTTCATACTTGGCATCCAAAGATCTCAACTCCCAGGTCTCAAATGTATTGCCTCAGTCAGTGCCCTACCTGAAACTGGCAAGGGGGAGTGCATTGTTGAGCAGAAGGGAACCAACACTGGGGATGAAAGGAAAGGACTTTGCCATGTTGAGGTGAGGGGGTTCAGAGGTGCCTCACAATTGGTGTGGGTGGTGGATGGAAGGTATGGATCAGGACATTGGAAGCCTAAATTTACTTTGTGAGGCATTTGCAATCCGGCTTCTCCAGGCCCCAAAAGGAAAGCCAAGAAAAGTAAATGGACCTACCTTTTTAGGCTTTTTCTGACTCTGACTCCTTTTTCTGTTAGGATGGTCTAGCAGGGCAGCCGCAATGGCTTCCCTATGCAGGCCTCTGGTTAAATTAGCAATCAGATGCCAATGACATTATCGGAGCACGATGCACATATTTAAAGAAGGGTCCCAGCAGCTTCTGTTTGACTCTCAGTGTTGCCTGTATGGAGGAGGAGGTTCAAATTGGAACCTGCAAGGTTGGCAAGTACATGTGACTTTCATCAGATCTGAAGGATCGACTCTGTTTATCGCTCCAAAGATGCTGCCTGACCTGCTGAGTATTTCCAGCATTTCCTGTTTTTATGTGCACTTTTTAGTTAGGAGGGATTTCAGTTGGCTAGCAATCAGGTGGCAGAACCATGGCTGTTTTTTCATCTACAAAAGTATTTTCCCTGCTGCTTCTTTAGTGGTGATTAGCCAACCCATTTTAAACCAGAGATTAAACATGGGGTGTTCTTGTCTGCCCGTGGCTCAGCACTACCACCTTACAATGCACGCCCAAGTGAAATATTTTAATAACCAAAATTACTTAAGGTTGAATTGTGTTACAGATCACCAGAGGATAAATGGCTATGGTTTGCATTTTCAATTTTTATTCACTTTACATAAATGTTTACTTATGAAGAAGCCACTTAAGGTGAACTGACAGTAATTATACATTCTTTGCTGACAACACCTTTATATTAATCTTTTATTATTATTATTATAAGTTTTCAATTCCATTTATCATAATTTTACCAAGTATAATTTGAAAATTCTTGCTGTAGAAAATATCAGCATTCACTGCAATGAAAAATGCACAGTGAGTTTCTAAATTATTAATATAATATGCCATTCTTTGACAAAAAGTCAAAGTAATAAAAAAACGAATTGCATAAACATAGTAACTAAATTAGTTTTTCTAAAACTGCAGCTCATGATTCACTGTCGAGCAGTTTTATTACACACTGCACAGTGAGGTGCAAGGATATTTAGCATAAAAAAGCCCTTTCATGGATTTGCTGGTTACAATGCACCCATGGCAACCATGTTCATTTTCTATTGAAAAGGTTTAAATTACTTCAATCACTGAAGCAAGTATCCATTTGTTTATACTTTTTAATAATCTCTTTTATTAAGTTTTCGATTATAGTTAAGGACTTAGTAAGACAACAAGTCCTCACTACAGGCGAATACATTGGCATGGACGAATGTGCAATTTAGGGAAAATATCTCAATTTCTTAATTTTTTAATATAATTTTAGTTACATTGGATAAATGTGTTTTAAAAATAATCCTAGTAAAGCTGGAAGCTGACTATCCATATTAAACATCAGGGACTGAGGCTTAAACACATGTAGATTATTTCATTTATAGGTGAGCAACATCTTTGTTCTAAATACTAAACCAGTTACACCTCATAAAACATTTTTGGTTTTCAAAGCCTGAATAAATTGTGAGCATCTATTTGCTCACCTTATATGAAGTGATTCTACGTACAGGATAAATCATTGTGTTTTTTATTTTAATTGATTGACAGCTCTTTTTGATCTTGGACATATTGACCAACTTTTCTCACTATCCCAAGTTCCATTCAGTTTTCATCTTAATTGCTCTTATCTGCTTGCTATCCCTCAGCCACATCATCCAAAGGTACAGCATTATTTTTTACTTGTATGTTGATGACACCCACCTCTACCTCACTGTCAACTCTCTCAACTCCTTCACTGTTGCTAAATTATCAGACATTCAGTACTGGATGAGCGTAAATTTCCTCCAATTAAATACCGGCAAGACTGAAGAGATCGTTGTGGTCCCCGATACAAACTCATCCATCTCCCTGGCAACAGTCTAAGATTAAGTCACAAACAAAAACAGAATTACCTGGAAAAACTCAGCAGGTCTGGCAGCATCGGCGGAGAAGAAAAGAGTTGACATTTCGAGTCCTCATGACCCTTCAACAGAACTGAGTGAATCCAAGGAAGGGGTGAAATATAAGTTGGTTTAAGGTGTGTGTAGTGGGGGGGGGCGGTTTGGGTGGGGGGAGAGAAGTGGAGGGGGTTGGTGTGGTTGTAGGGACAAACAAGCAGTGATAGAAGCAGATCATCAAAAGATTTCACAGACAACAGAACAAAAGAACACATAGGTGTTAAAGTTGGTGATATTATCTAAACGAATGTGCTAATTAAGAATGGATTTTTCTTTTCCCACCTATTTCCATTATTTTTTAAAAATATTTTTAAATCTTTTATGCTCCCCCCACCCCCACTAGAGCTATACCTTGAATGCACTACCATCCATTCTTAATTAGCACATTCGTTTAGATAATATCACCAACTTTAACACCTATCTGTTCTTTTGTTCTGTTGTCTGTGACATCTTTTGATGATCTGCTTCTATCACTGCTTGTTTGTCCCTACAACCACACCAACCCCCTCCACTTCTCTCCCCCCACCCAACATCCCCCCCACCTCCCACACACACACACCTTAAACCAGCTTATATTTCACCCCTTCCTTGGATTCACTCAGTTCTGTTGAAGGGTCATGAGGACTCGAAACGTCAACTCTTTTTTTCTCCGCCGATGCTGCCAGACCTACTGAGTTTTTCCAGGTAATTCTGTTTTTGTTTTGGATTTCCAGTATCCGCAGTTTTTTTGTTTTTAAGATTAAGTCAATCTGTTTGCAGCATTGGTGTCACATTTAATCCCGAGATGCGCTTCCAACCTCATATTCATGCCAAAAATAAGACTTCCTATTTCTACCTCTGTAACATCGCCCAACTTTGACCCATCTAAGCTCACCTCCTGTTGAAATGCTCATTCTTACCTTTGTTACCTCTAGACTACATTACTTCACCACACTTTTGTCTGGTCTACACATTTTACCCTCCTGACGTCATCCAATACGGTGGTGCCTTATCTTAACTCGCAAATAGTTCTAGTCACCTATCACCCCTGTGCTTGCTGATCCTCACTGGTTCCCAGTCAAGCAACAGTTTGATTTTAAAATTCTCATCCTTGTTTTGAAATCCCTCCAGGGTCTCACCCCTCCTTATCTTTGTAATCTCACAGATATCTTGGCTCATTTAATTCTGGTCTCCTGTGCATTCCTAATTTTAATTGTTCCACCATTGGTGGCTGTGCCTTCAGTTGCTTGGACTCCAAGCTCTAGAATTCCCTCCCTACACGTCTCTGCCTCTCTGTCTCTTCAAGACATCCTTGCAACCTACTTCTTTGCTCAAACTTTGGTCAGCTGATGTAATACCTCTTTACGTGGCTTGGTGTCATAATTTGTTTTGTAATGCTCCTGTGAGTCACCAAGGGCCATTTTATTGCACTAAAAGCACTGTATAAATATAAGCTGTTGTTAGTTTTAGCTTTTGGAATTTGCACTTGGATTTCACACAATAGCACGAACATTATCACATCTGTATTCAATCATCACATCAGGAGGTGCACAACACATTTGCAACTGCATAAAAATACATTCTAAAGAAGCTCGTTGAATTCTTTGTGCACTAATTTGGTCGTGTTCTTTTCTCCGTATTATAACCTTAGAACCTACAGCGTCATTCTGCTTCATGTATAATTATCTTACCTTTCAATACATCACATTTAGTTTTAGCTTAAATATAAAAGGATCACAGTGTGGTATTTACTGCCTGGTGGGATAGAACTGAAGAATATGGTCAGCAACTGTAAGGCATTCAATTCATTGTACTATAATTAAGGATTAATTATTAGTCCTGTGGCATGTTAGCCCATTCATGTCATGCATAACAGCACAAGCTTATATTCATAGGAAACTTGATTCACTCATGGAAATTGCTTTTTTGTTACAAAAGAAATAAAATATATAGAGGCATTTAAGTGAAAGGAGAGAGGAAGAGGGAGATATGATTAGAAGGATTTGTTGAGAGGGCGAGATGGAGTAAGATCGGAGGAGGCTCACGTGGAACATAAATATCTGCATTGAATGGTTAGTTTTTTGTATAGTTATATATGTTGGGAGGAAGACTGAAATGAACATGCCCTAAGCTGATTTATTGAAAATAGAATCTGTTATTATTTCTATTATTCTTCAAATTACCTTTACATATTCTGAGGAGGCTGTTGGTGTCATTTGATCATTCACTAAATATACCTAGTGAAGTACTGACCCACAGACAGACAGACACACATACACACACTCACACCTGGAGACACGCCCCTGCTGAAGGCAGGATATGACTGTGCTGGGGTGGTCCTGGATGGCAGGGTGAGATTAATAAATCAATTGAATGATCCGATTCGAGGTATTGCCTTATATGTCAAGGGCTAGGGTCAGGAATGTTTATAAATAAACAGCCTTCAAGGACATTGTTACTGCAGTCAGTAGAATGGCCTGGTCAGCCATTCCGAATTTGTGCTGGGGAATCTGTTGAAGGGCTGATCACCTGAAACGGATCCCGGTTCACGGGGTTCCTAAGCAATCAGTGGCATTGTGAGTACTATTGCTTGTGAGATTTAATGTGGTAAAGCGGAGTGCTATGTACCTTTAAGAGAATGCAATTAGTTGACCATGTGACTGTTTGACCAATCGCTGCACAGCATGGGCTTCTTGGGTAACTGTAAGTCTAGAGCTGGAGGTGACTGAAGGAACGCACATGGTGTTAGTGCTCTGTTCTTAGTTCCAATAAACCACCAATGTTTATTCAGTTAATCGGTCTTTCTGCCTATATTGTTTCAAGCACCAACTACTGTGTTAATATCATGGGCGCAGCTAGCATTTGCCGGACAAAGCTATTAGGGTGGTTAACAGTGAGGTTGAGTGTCTTGGGCTACAGGAAGATATAGACGGGATGGTCAAATGGGCAGAAAAGTGGCAGATGGAATTTAACCCTGAAAATTGTGAAGTGATACACTTTGGAAGGAGTAATTTGACAAGGAAGTATTTAATGAACAGCATGACACTAGGAAGTTCTGAGGAACAAAGGGATCTTGGTGTGTGTGTCCATAGATCTCTGAAGGCAGAAGGGCATGTTAGTGGGGTGGTGAAAAAGGCATATACGACACTTGCTTTTATCAATTGATTACAAAATGTAGGGAGGTCATGTTGGAGTTGTACAGAACCTTGGTGAAGCCACAGCTGGAGTACTGTGTGCAGTTCTGGTCGCTACATTATAGGAAGGATGTGATTGCACTGGAGGGGGTGCAGAGGAGATTCACCAGGATGTTGCCTGGGATGGAGCATTTAAGTTATGAAGAGAGGTTGGAAAGACTTGGGTTGTTTTCGTTGGAGCAGAGAAGAGTGAGGGGCAACCTGATCAAGGTGTACAAGATTATGAGGGGCATGGACAGGGTGAATAGGGAGCAGCTGTTCCCTTAGTTGAAGGGTCAGTCATGAGGGAACACAAGTTCAAGGTGAGGGGCTGGAAGTTTAGAGGGTATGTGAGGGAAAACCTTTTTACCCAGAGGGTGGTGCTGGTCTGGAATGCGCTGCCTGGGAGGGTGGTGGAGGCAGGTTGCCTCACATCCTTTAAAAAGTACCTGGATGAGCACTTGGCACATCATAACATTCAAGGGTATGGGCCAAGTGCTGGTAAATGGGATTAGGTAAGTAGTTCAGGTATTTTTCACATGTCCGTGCAGACTTGATGGGCTGAAGGGCCTCTTCTGCACTGTGATTCTGTGATTCTCTCCACCCTGGAGCTCACGATCTGGGGATACTTTTGGCACTTTTGAGTTTATCCCATTATAGGAATTCATATTTCTAGGGGTGCATGGAAATATGAAAGTGTGAATGTGATTATTGAGTGTGCCTACGTTAATTTAATACAAGGTTGAATTGTGGATTTGTGTGAACTCAATGACCAGTTAAACGTGAGAATTATAAGCATGGTCACGAGGGATGCGGAATTAGTCTTGAGGTTTCGTGTCACATCTCTCCCAGATAAAAGAAGGGACATTTGCTGAAGGTAATGTGATTGGGTGAAAATGAGTTTGAGGTTTTGAATCATTGCAGAGTGGGTAATGCAGATAACGGGCAGAATTTTATGTTGCTGAGATTTGGGGGTGCTTGGTGGGGGCAGTCAGGAAGCCGACTGGCGCCCGCAATCGGCAGCGCACCACAATTTTATGCGGATGGGCCAATTAAGGCCCACCCAACGTAAGACATGGCCTGTGAACGAGCGCGAAGGGGCAGGCGGGGGCTTAATGTCTGCTGGGCCCAATAGCGACCTGGCGACCAATTCAAAAGCAGACTCGACAGCCCCTGCCCCTTGAAGGCTGCCATTGAAGGATGCGGAAGTCCTGTGAATGGAAACCATAGCGGGTGGGCACAGGCGGGAGGGAAGGTCAGTGGGGCAGTCGGCCCAACGCTTCTCAGATGAGCGCCTCACTGCCCTCCTGGAGGAAGTGGCAGTGAGGAGAGAAACACTTGTCCCCAGGGACAGGAGGAGGACGCCCCCCCGCCAACCTCACCAAAAAGGCCTGGGAGGAGGTGGCATCTAGGATCAGCAGTCATGACGTGGTGAGGTGCACATGGGTGCAGTGCCGGAAATGCTTTAACGATCTCCCACGATTGGGAAGGGTGAGTACCTTGTTGGCATGGGTCACTTTGCAGAACAGTCAAGAGCTTCCCATCCCCCCCTCCCCTCGTGGATCTCAGAGGTGTTAGAGTGTGAGTGCCAAATGTCAATGAGGCAGGATCTGGCCAAGGGGTTGAGCCCTGGCTGTTTGATCTGAGTGCCTTGCGGCTCCAGGGTCAAGAATCAGCTGAGCCCTGTGAGGTATTCCTCAGGTGGGATTGACCAGGCTGCAATGGCAATGCAGGTACAGGGTGGGCTGATCAACGCTCCTCTATCCTTTCAGGAAAAAACATCCCGTAACAATGCTGAGAGGTTGTGGACTGGAGGGGGACCGCCACACCTCTAATCCTCAGTCGATACGAGCAGGAGGCCCTGGAGCTGGAGGGGTGCCATGCATGTCGGTCAAGTGGCTACGGTGAGGTTGGAGTGCCAGACGGAGATAAGAGCGCAGTGCCCTGGGGTGAGAATATGGGTTTTTGCAACTATTCTAGTGCAGTCTCTATACTGATGTGAGCCTCGAACCTGGAATCCCTATTGATAATAGAAAGACGAGGGCAATGCGAAGGTGATGCAGATCTCTGTCTCTTCAGGGTGCCAGGCATGCACACTGACAGTCTACTGAGTTAAACTAATGACATGTCCTTCTTCTCCCTTTTAGGCTCACCAGCAGCCTTTCATTCTGAGGAGACTGAAGGCCCATCCCTGACCCATGAGGACCACCATGTTCACCACACACCTGCATCACACTCACTCTGTCAAGCAGGCACCAGCGTAGATACCAGCACCTCGGTGGGCATAACATCGCCATCTATTATCTCGGTGTACATTGGTGAGGGCACTTCACGCTTGCTTGAGGTGCAGGCAGAGGCAGAGAGTGCCCAGGGTGCCAGCAGTCGGAGGATTACTGGGGACCAGGACAAAGCTCAGTCAATGATGATAGGCCTCTGCAGTCGTCCATGAGGCAGCAGATGCTGGATGTCCAGCAGGTTGTGCGGGAGAATCTGGTGGAGATACATGAGGGAATGCGTGCCATGGTGTCTGTTGTGGAGGAGTCCCTGCGGAGCATAAGCACTGCGAGACCCCCATGGCTGAGTGCAATGTCGCCTCAATGGAGAGAGTGGCAACTCTCCTGGAGAGGCTCCTCCAGGGCTCAATCAGCTGGTCACTGTCAGTGTGGGAGTTGGATTGGGCACCTAGTATCCCAGTTAGGTGCCCATCATCAATGGCGAGCAGGGAGGTCCAAGTGACATCACATTGGTGCACGAGCTGCCTGTCGTCTCTGTGGGCTCCTCTCAGGGCGCTCCGGATGACGGCAGCAGCTCCTCCACCTCTCTGTCAGTGACCATGGCACTTGATGAGGCTGTGGCGACTGGGGAGATGCCAGCCGTGGCACTGCCGCTCCCTCCTAGACAGGCCAGCACAGGCTCCATGGGCCAGAGGACGTCCGCCAAGGTCATCAAGGCCAACAAGACAGCAGACTGAGCAGGCTGTCTCCAATGCTGGTGCCAGCGAGTGGGGAGCACCTAGATGTAGCAGCCGCAAACAAAAACTTAAAGCACCTTAAACACAACACGGCCTGATCATGAGTGATATTTGTTTGCCCCATTTTTCTGGTTTTTTTTATGCTGTGATGTAATACACTGGTCAATGTTAATTTCTGCAATGTTTGTCAGTCAGCAGTAAATAATATATTCTTTTTTGCAACTGGCCTCTGGATGCTTCATTTGTTCTGTAGATGCAGGGTAAACCAAGATGTTATGATGGACGTGTGACTCCTTAAACTTTATTGCACTGGCACATCGTGGCCAGGAATTTCCCCTCCGCGATTTGGGGGCGGGGCTCGCTCGCCGAGGGGAAAATGATGTCAGGAGGAATCCCCGATGACATCCCGGGCCATCTAAATTTTTAGGAAGGCGGGTGGACAGCGAGATCAGCTGTCCGTCCGCCGACCTGTCGATGGCCAAATGAGGCCATTGACAGGCTAATTAAAGTAATTAAAGACCTGCCCGGCCAACCTTAAGGCTGGCGGACAGGCCCGGAGCCCCAGCGGGCTTCTGATTATTCATGAAGCTCAATCCACTGGCGGGATGAGGTTTTATGTCCGTTTTGTAAAAAAGTTATGAAGTTTATGTGATTTTTATTAACATGTCCTATCTCATGTGACATTGTCACAAAGGGGAATATGTTAATAATTTTTATATTTTTGTATTTTTAAAGTTTTAAAGTTTATCGGACTGTCACTGGTCTCCCTGAGACAGGACTTTAGCTCAGGGAGAAGTGCGGAAGTGCGTTCTTTCACACACGTGCGTGAAAGACCGCACTTTGACAGATGGGGATTTGGGGATTCCCTTCCACCCCCCCCCACCCACCCCCCCCCCCCGCCCCCCGGCACAAGAAGGGCATAGTACTTCCCGTCGGGGATGCTGCTGGGCAGATCTTAAGGTTGGCCGGGCAGGTCTTTAATTACTTTAATTAGCCTGTCAATGGCCTCAATTGGCCATCGACAGGTCGACAGGCGGACAGCTGATTTCGCTGTCCACCCGCCTTCCTAAAAATTTAGATGGCCCGGTATGTCATCAAGGATTCCTCCCGACATCATCCCGCGTCATTTTCCCCTCGGCGAGCAGGCCCCGCCCCCAAATCGCCGAGGGGAAATTTCTGGCCACGATGTGCCAGTGCAATAAAGTTTAAGGAGTCACACGTCCATCATAACATCCTGGTTTACCCTGCATCTACAGAACAAATGAAGCATCCAGAGGCCAGTTGCAAAAAAGAATATATTATTTACTGCTGACTGACAAACATTGCAGAAATTAACATTGACCAGTGTATTACATCACAGCATAAAAAAAACCAGAAAAATGGGGCAAACAAATATCACTCGTGATCGGGCCGTGTTGTGTTTAAGGTGCTTTAAGTTTTTGTTTGCCCGCCCACTCAAAATTGGGACAGGTTCCGCTTCAGTGGTGGGGGTCGGCTGCTCACCCGTCGCTGAGCCAGTGGGGCCCGCCCACTATCCAAGGGCAAGATTCTGCCCAGTATATCTTATTGCCCAAGGAAATGATCTTGTCAGGGATCGAGTTTGTCTCACCATGGCTCCTGGCCTGCCGGCCAACCTGAAAATGTAAATGATGCAGGATGACGTCGGGAGCTCCACCCAAAGTCACCCCACGTCATTTTACATGTCGTTCCCCCCCCCCCCCCCCCACTCCCGCTCCCCCCCACGCTGATGGAAACATTCTGCCCTAAGTTTCTCAATTGTCAGATATGTTTGGACGAATTAACCCATTTTGCCTTGAGCGGAATGGGTCTTTTGTGCTTTTCTACAGGCGGAATGAGATTTGCAATAGCTTCGAGAATTTGAAAATTTATCTGTAGATTTTCAAAATCACAGTAACAGTCATGGACTAAAGGCTTTCTTTTTTTTAATGATAAAACTAAGGAATTTGGCTTTAACCCATTCAGGCCATTTGTTATTCCCGAAACAAGTGCCTGAGAATAGGAGATCTTATGTAAACACACTAACAATACATATCAGACTTTTTCAAAGCCACCAAGACCAGGCACAAGAAACTGGAATTAATTAATTAATTTTAATTCACATGAGTTGGTATTCTAAAAATTCTGTAGAAAACGTTACCTGAAATTCAAAGGGATTCTAGGAAACAAATAAAAAGGCATATGTACACAGTCTAGGTTGTTTCTACGCATGTGAGAAAAAGGGTTTCTTTTGAAAAAGGAATGAATTAAATAGTAAAAGAAACTTCTCAGCCCAACAACACTCTTACTTGAATTTGTAATAAGTTTTAGATGGCTAAATGTAATGTAATTTAGCAAGTTATTTTTGAAAAACTATGATGTCATCTAAGATAAAGAACAAACAAGCAAAACATGTTAATGCCTGGAATCAAACAGAAACATTTGATTTCTGTTTTAAGGATATTATGAGAATATATTATTGGACTGTAAATTTCTCCAGGACTCTTGAAAAAGATAGGAGGGTAACTAGTGAGATGTGTAAAATTGAATGAGGGGAAATAATTGAGGGGAGAAGTTAGAGACATGAAAACATAGCACCAAATGGGAATTGGAATAACCAAACTGGGTCTAATTCAATGGAATATTTCAATCTGGTATTGATGTACATATTAGTGAAAGGAAAGTGTAGATTAGACTAATAAATTGATTGCTTTCTCTTGGAGATGTTTGTGTCCTTGTCTATTTTTTTTTAAGAGAACGGAATTTGATTTTCGGGCCGCCACCCAAGGCATTGGGATCTTGTGTTGAGAGATAAGCAAAGACTTCGAGAACTTTTGATAAGATTACATGAGAGTCTGGAATTTGTGGCATGTTATTTGGGACACTGTATATGTAGGCATATGAGTTACATATGAAGCAACCAGCATGCAAGAATATGCAGAAAATCAGTTCAAAATGGATCGGTTCAAGGTTGGGAAGTACTTGGAGAAATGCACTGAAGAACGGGTCTCAGACATACTTGACAAACAGCATGGCATGAATTGGTTAATGTGGCCAGGGGAGTGAGACAACACCTTTAAATCATAAAGGCACTGGCACATACTCCATAAAGAAACTAGCATTAAAACATTCAGGATAGAATTAAACATACCGATGTGAACAAAATTAAAGTAAAAGGAAAAAAATTAGATTGGAACAATGAAAGGCCTGGGAGTAAGAACACTTAGCAGGAAGTATTCACAAGATGGATACAGATGAAAGGAGAGCTGGAGAATCTTTTAAGTCCACGCATAGTGTTATTTTAATGATATTGAGTGAGTGATCTACAGGTGGGAGTATCAGATTGAAAAGCGTATCTATTGAAGCTGAAACTTGAATGTGATCTCTGAATAATATCAATGGATAATGGAATATAACACAAATTATAGGAAGAGGAAACTGAAACTGTAAAAAGGATCACCTGACTCATAACCGAGAGAAAGAGTGGCCGAGAACAATAATGAGACAAGGGATGAGGGAATAAGATCTTTCCCTATGAAAACTGAAGATTCCAAAGAATGGTTACTGTTGATATCTGCTGATAGAATATTTTATCATATTGTGCACCAGGAGGTGGTACCAGTAATGTTGAACTTAACAGGGATAGGATTACCAGGTTGGTGTGGTAAAAAGACAAGGCTGGAATTTTCCAGCCCTTCATGTCAGCGGGATCTTCGGTCCCGTCGACGTGAACAGAGATTTCAATGACTCGCTGGCTCTGCCAAGGGGGAACCCGCCGCAGGAGGGCTGGAAAATTCTGGCCCAGGAGTCTGTCTGAACAACGTTTGGAACAAGTGATGGACCAAGCTATTGGCCCAGATACAGTGACAGTGGATTGGAAACAGTACTACAAGTCTGCAGTGGAAGGAATTAAATCAAGGAGGGAAATAAAGGATTCAGATTATGATGCAGCCACAAAACTTAATTTGGCTACTTCATCAGTGAATAGTTTGTATTTGGCCTTTCTGGAGGTAGAGATGCAAAATCTTAAGGGGAAAATTAAAGATATTTTGATTTGAGAAAATATCAACCAAAACTCTAAGCTAAAAGGAGACCAAATTATGACTGTCCACTTGAAAAAGGTGGTAGAACAATTGGAGAATCATGCCAAAACTATTAATAAATTCATCCGGAAGGATAGGAATGCCTCCGATGAGGGTGCCAGGAATGGTATATGTGTTACGTATGGCTCCTGGTTGGTAGAGCCAGCCCATGATAACATGAGGCAAATTTATGAAGGTGAAGTGCCCTCATGGGTTACGAATGACTGTCTGGAAACATTGACTAAGTATGAAAACAACATCAGTATGTGTCAACTCAGAGGGTCTGGTACAGGTATATCCTGTACAGGTAGATTGTGAAGGGAAGAATCTAAAGGTGATGGGATTGGTACTTTACTTTCCTGTAATTCCGCATGGGGTGACACCAATTCCTATATATAGGGTTGAGAATGCCGGGGTTATAGAAGGGGATAACAATGTACACTATCATGATATCTTACCGTATGCAGTGATTTGGGTGATTATATAATGAGAACCCGTCTTGAGGGCTGTAACACTCGAAGGATTAAAGTGGTGTGTCCCTAGAGGATGGAAAAGAATGGTCAGTTGATCTGTGGGTTTAACATCATGGAAGTAAACTTTACCATGGAGATAGCGAAGGCAATCTTTAAGCCTACGGGTGGAATTTTATGGCCGCACCCCTGCTACGATGGGACCATAAAATCTGACCAGTTGTTCAAAAGTCCATTGACATCAACGGGACCATAAAATCCTTCCAGCGTAAAGTGCTGCCCTATATAGGGGAGGGAGAGTATTGTGTTACCACAATCAGGAAATGGTATCGGTATCGGTCGAATTTGAAATACCCAGTAACCCTACCTACATTTTGTTTTACTCTTGAGAGATCCCCGAGGCTTGGGGAGAGAGAATTGGTGAACTTTTACAGTCATAACAGCACAGAAATTAAAGCCTGGGAAATGAATAAGGGGGAGTTGCGGGAATATGTGGAAAGATTTGATTATAATATTCCCCCACCAGAGCACCTATCTGCACTGCGGGAAGAGATTGATAAATCCCAGAAAATTTATTATCAGTTACAAATCATGAGATCCTGCAGGAAATCCAGACCATGAAACAATGGTCTTTGTGGGATATATTATGGGACCGGGGAAGTAATACTGAAGTTCAGCCTTAGATATGAATCATCTCTCATATATTAGCTGTTCTGTAGTTGATTATTGCATATATCTTTTGTATGGTTTATGTTGCCAACATAGACATAGAAAGCTGAAGCCTATGTGCAGAGCAAGGAAAGCTTATGTAAGCATAGTAATATCCTCAGAAATTGAAATTATACACTTAAAAGGTGGATGCTGCAAGCCAATGCATCATTTACCTTTGTATTGTATTAATCATTTTTCATCATGTAACCGTACTTTTATTTCTTTCACATTAATGAATGTAAGTTGGTTGTGATGGAGTCCTGTGGGCACAGTTTGTCTCATGATGATAAGAAGGTGGAGCTATGGAGAAGAGTTTTGACCAAAGACATCGCTGAGGCTCATATTGAACCTTTGAAAATAAAGGCAGTTTCAACTAAATACACACACATGCACACACTGACACACACGCACACACGCACACACACATGTCAGGGCATGTCCCTGAGGTGGTGGTTTGCCACCAACACTTTGTCTACAGAAACTGAACTAGATAATGGCCACTCGGAAATGTGTGAATGAACTTTTTCCTGTTCCAAGATACAGTAATCACACCCATTGCTGGCATGCACTTGGAGACGACCCCCACTGCTGATGGCAGGATATGATCACATAGGGGTCCTGGATGACCAGGGTGGGATTAATAAACCAATCAGATGATCCGATTCAAGGTGCTGCCTTTTATGCCAAGGACCAGGGTCAGGAAGGTGTATGAGTAAACAGCCCTCAAGGGCACTGTTACAGCAGTCAGTAGAATGGTCTGGTCAGCCCTTCTGAAGTCGTGCTGGGTGATCTATTGAAGGACTGACCACCTGATATGGACCCCAGTTCACGGGATTCCTGAGCAATCAGTAGCATTGTGAGTACTACTGCTTAGAGATTTAATAAAGGTGTTTCACATTTAGTGAAATTGTATCCAAGTTGTTGTGTCCATTGATATGAGGAGTAGAGACAAGAGCCTTTAGGCCAGAGTGCGGGGGTGGTGGGGGTGGGGGGTGTGGTTTTGTATTGATAAAGTTAAATGATAAAAATTTGCATTTATATAGCACCTTTAACAACCTTACACCCAAAGCATTTTTACACCCAATTAAGTTATGATGTTTATGAAGTTTAGTCACTGGTGTAATGTAAGGAAACATGGAGGTTAATTTGTGAACAGCCAGGTTCCACAAACAGCAACGGGATACACAACCAGAGCATTGGTTTTGTTGATTGGGAGATGAATATCATCTAGGAGACCAGAACTCCCCTGTTCTTGTTCAGTTCGTGCCTTGAGGTCTTTTATGTCCAATCTGAGAGGCTAACAGAGCCTCAGTTTAGCGTCTTATCCAAAAAATGGCATCTAAACAGTGAACCACATACTGAAATATTAGCCTAGATTATGAACTCAAGTCTATGAAGTGGAGTTTGAACCCACAATATTTTGACTCGGCATGCATGCGTGTTACTGCTGAACCAAGGCTGACAGTAATGTATACAGCACTGAGTCTGGCTGCCACTCACTGTCACATATGGTGTACTGTTGTCTAGTGGGAGAATGGCACACAGGCAAACCTATTCCTATTCAACTTATGCAACAGCACCTCCACTTTGGCAGCTAGCAAACAGAGATATTAAAATGTGTGCTATTTCAACAATAGCCCTTTGACCTAATTTCAAGCCTGTGTATTTATTATTATACTAATTATGTTCTTGATATCACCTTTTGCCCCCAGAAAGTCTTTGGGAAGGCAGCAATATGTATTTTAAACATTTACAATCTGCCTAAAAGCTTCAGCATTTTTCTATTCTTGAAGTTGTCCTGGCACCCTATAGCACTTTTCCCCATCAATGATTTGTTGCTCCCACCTTGGCAAGGCTCAAGTTCCAATCTCAATAGAGAGCTCACCACAATAAATGTAAATGTATACTATACATTGACAACAGGAACCCTTTATAGTTGGCACTCAAGCAAAACAGGTGGCGTGAATGTTGAAGTATCAGGACCTGAAAGCCAACATAGCCCGGAGTTATTTCCATATTGAAAACATACTTTTGCAGTACATTGTCATTAGGAATTCACAGATTGCTAGCTAAAAAATTGCAGTATGGAAATAATTTGCTCAGCACCATCCAATAAGGTTGTGAATCTTGCTGCAATCCTAATAATATAATGTAAGGCACTTATAGCAGACGAATCCATGCTGAACTGATTTATCTGGTTTGCCCAATGTCTGTTGTAGTCATACAAATCAGGTCGTGTTATTCTCGACTGAACCTGAAGATGTATGTTACACTCAAATATTACCTAGACGTAAAAAGGTTCATTAACGTTTTTTTTATGTTAAAGGCACAACATAAATACAAGTTATTTTCTTGTTATTATAATACTTTTAGTTTGCATGGTGATAAAATTCTTCAGTCCATTTGGTCTTGTACTTCCATGATACCAATCCCACTGTCTTCTGATTACAGCTTTAATGCAGATGAATAAATAGGGGGAATTTTAACATCTCTAGCCATGGGTAGGAAAGGACTGAGAGAGTCAGAGCAAGGTTAATTCAGCAAAGTTCTGAAATCTGACCCAAACCTGCTGACAATGCACCTGCTTCCATTTTAATGTGACAGGTTTGGAGTGTTTGAGTAGTCGTTCTGGAGAGGCAAGTCAGTGGTTATAATATGTTGTGGAAGCCTCAGATTTTGGTAGCCATTTGAATCTAATACTGGCTGCCTGGGCTTCTCTGGTCTCGGCAACCCTGCCCGCTAAAGGAAGGTGGAAAGCAGCCTCATTCAGCAGGTAGGTGCTTTTCCAGCACTGCTTGTGTGTTAGGAGGAGTAGAAGTGTTGTCCTCATCTCAACCCCTCAAATAAATCCTCTGCCCAACCCCTCTCGATTTCGGGTCCAACTCACCCAAACGACTGCAATGATTACTGGTCCCTGCAGCCAGACAACAGCTACAGCCTTCTACTATTAGCTTTCCCAACTTGCAGCCTGCTAGCCTGTCAATCTGGCCAGCTGCCAGCCAGGAAAAGCAGGAGGAAATGTAGCATGTTAAGTTCAGCAATATATCTGCATCCCACCTTCCCACATGTAGACTCAGGTAATGTCTCATCCCAGGATGGAAAGTTGAATGTGAAGCTCAGTAAGGACCTTTCCTGTATGTAAGGTCTGTGCTCCTATTCTCCAGTTTAACACTACCAATGGTAGAGGAACATTTTCAATTCTCTTCAGCTGCAGCAGGATCCATCCACTCTGAACAGAGGAACATCAACATATATGCTTAAATTTGCTTAAATAAAAACAGGAAATGCTGGGAATATTATATTGCATATTTTGCGTTATGTTCCTGGGTAAACTAGTGACACATGCACTAAATTCAAAGACTGGGCCTTGGTGGGGGCAGTTTGCTTGGTTTATCCAATTGTGCAGGTAAGCCATAGCTACTCTAAGTGGAATGCACCCTTGGAGATCCTTTAAAAATTCCATTGCTAGGCAGCATTAGTGCAGCTGTTTGTCAACATAGTCGGTGTTGTTCTTATTGATAATTTGAACATGGTGTCAGAATTGATTTTGTCCTCACATCAATATTTCTTTAAGGAATGGAAACTCAGTGAGATGTAATAATTAGTTTCAAAGAGCTGTTACAGATGTTTCTTCTTACTGTTGAGATATTTCCAAGATTTTGTTTCTAGCTTCAGTGATCGGGGATGGGGTGGGGGGTGGTGAGATGAATTTATCACATTTAAACAAATAAGAGTGGATTTCAACAGCAGGCAGGCTTCAGGTAGGCAGTGGCAGTAGGGCTCTCGCAACCTGACGAAAGTCCATGCCAAGAGGCCCAAGCTATTTTGAGGCTGTACCTATGGTAATTATGGTTCTATTTAGTGTACCTTTAAGAATAATACTTGTTAGGCAAGACCATATTAACCAATCTTATTAACCAATAGGGGAGTAGCTCGGGCTACCTCAGCAGTCAGCATAGAGATGGAGTTAGACTTGAAAGCATACATGTAGTTGCTGCTGAGTATATTGTAAATAAACTTAATATTTCCACCCAAGAAGTATCTGCAGATCAAGTCCATCATTAATAGCACAACTCAACAACCCTACAACAAAATAGCGATGAGGATAAAACAAGATTGAACAGAAGAAATCAAGCTAAAAAGAAATCGGCACTGTACCTCGCCCAGTGATTATAAGTAGCAATTTCCGTTAGAATTGAAGAGGTTATCCCCTCTCAAAATGTCACAATTTGGGAGAAGTGATCCATTTGAACCAACCACAGATGAGTGGTCCCAATATATAGAAGGTCTCATGTTCTTTTTTCAAGTGAACGAGGTTATGGGGGAAGAGAAGAGGGGAGTGATTTTCTTGAGTACTTGTGGGAACAAAATCTACAGTTTGATTCAAAGTTTTACTGCATCCAGTGCCACAGATTCGCAGAATTTCGATGAATTGCTGGACCTCGTGAAGGGTCATTTTCAACCAAAGCCCACAGTCATGATGCAGAAGTTAAATTTTAATTTGTGAAATAGAGACTTGGGTGAGAAAATTGCTAGCTGTGTGGCAAACTTGAAGCAGCTAATGAAACATTGTGAATTTGGTGCGACTCTGAACGACATGCTCAGAGATCGTTTAGTGTGTGGTGTGCAAGAGGACACTATTCAGAAAAGATTATTATCCAAAGTGAATCTGGATTTCAAGAAGGCAATTAAGATAGCTGGCCATGGAAAGCACAGTGAGAGATTGAAAAGAAATATAGGGTGCACAAAATGGTGCCATTCTCCACATTGGTCGGGAAGCCTCAGCCGAAAGAGGTGCGAAAAAGCGAGGCTCTGCCGAGAAGCTGGTAACAGCCCCCGCTAGCCAAAGAATAAAGAAAAATAACTTAGCAGTGAAATTGAAGAATGATTTTAATAGAGGTGAAAACAAGCAGTCTTTTAGCAGTTAGCAGTTTAAAAAAATCAAATACTATTATTGTCACAGAAATGGACATATAATGAAGCAGTGCAAGGAAAGATTCAAGTTGCCTTGTAAACAGAAGAAGAAGCCCAATGAAATCTACAATGTAGAAGAGCCTGAAACAACAAATTCAGACATTTACTCGTTTAATCTAAAAGTTGGAAAGACAGAACCACCATTTGTCACACTGAAAGTAAATGGCAAACCTGTTAAAATGGAAGTGGACACGGGAGCTTCCATACATTAATTGGGGCACATACCTTCAGATATCTGAATAATGGTGGACATCAATTAAGTTTAGAAGAAACAGTCGCTAAGCTAAAAACATATATGGGTGAAGACATTCAAATAAAAGGCATAAGCAGAGTAACTGTCCATTATGGAAGCCAATTGGCAAGGCTATCCTTGATGGTGGTAGCAGATGAAGGACCAAACCTTCTGGGGCGAAGTTGGTTTAAGGAGATTAAGTTAGAAAGGGCTGAAATTTTCCAGTTGAGAACAAGTGGGCTACCAGAGCTACTTAGAAAGTACACCACTGCCTTTAAGGACAAATTGGGAAAAATCCAAGGCCTGCAGACCAAGATTCGTGTGGACCTGGAAGCAACCCCTCGCTTCATGAAGACGAGACCGGTGCTCTGCGACAAAAAGTTGACATTGAACTGAACAGACTAGAGAAACCTTGCTTGGATAAAGGGGCCCTGGCTAAGTTAGCTTCCAAACGCAAGCTAATCATATCACCTTGTGATACACAGAAAATGCCCTTTTTCTAAATCCCCCTAGCAGTTGGAGATGAAAGGTCACTTGACAAGCCAATACTTTGTATGTTTTAAGCACTTGTTTTCTCTGCAAAACTGAGGAGATACAGCTTGGAGAGCAGACCTAAGTAGGGTCCCTCCTGCTTCCTTTTTTCTCCAACCCAAATGGCAATCTTTGAGCTCTGTTTGCTGACTGCAATCATCCAAGGACGTTCTGTTGCAGCCAGATATTTCTCAAAAGAATCCAACCCAAAGCTACCACCTCCCAAAGAACAACCAACTCAGTCATTTACATCTTTAAATCAGAAGCATCAAGACTATCACATTCAGTCTGAAGTTAGCCAAGTCACCAAACTACAAACTGTATACTCTTTTACTTTTTTAATGGACACTAATTTGGCCAACTATCCTTCTCCACTTTTAATCTGTATGTGTGTGTGTGCAAGTGTGCACGAAAGTCAGTGCATACTTTCATTATTTTACTTAGATTGGTTTAAGTAAAATAAAACTGACCTCTTTCTTTGTTAAACTTAACTGTCCTATTAGGTTTTTTTATGATCACAGCGCGTAAACAGTTGGGTACTCACTGAATTTTTTCAAACAAAAAAAAACTGGTGGTGAAATGTGGAGAGGGCAAAAAAGATGTCATTTGACCCCTCCTCACCTGGTCATAACATGGAACAATAAGCACATCAAATGTGAGCATTTAGAGTAGGCATATGGTTCACAATATATTCTCTGTGTGGGTTATTTCCAGTGTCCTTAGAATTAAAACATGGAAATAGGCTTGGTGTTAGTTTACCAATAGTCTCCATTATCAGAACATATTCAGACAATGGATTGAAACAGAACAAAATAAGGCAGTCTATCAGTAAACCTCTCACATTATATTTTCTCAGTCTTCATCTCAAATACTCAATTGCTTACAAATAATGTTGAGGCCAGTTATGAGAACCCAAAAAGTATGGACTAGGAAAAGACCATTAAATCCATTGAACCTATTTCTTCTAAAAACTCATATATAATTTTTAATATTATAGATTTTATTCAAATTACTTCATTTCTTGAGACGGATGAGCAGCCACAGGCCAGATTTCCAAGAAAAACCTCTGGAAAAAAAACACACTGTCTCTTAAGGTAACCCAGACAAAGTTTGAAATGAATATCAATATGCTGCACTGCTCATGGAAGATCAATCACACTCTATAGAAGCCATTTCCATGGTGCAATGAAAACAGAAGCTATAGTATTGCATGCAGAAATTGATGACCTACATGTTTATATTTATCCTCACATTCTGCAATCCCACTCTTAATCAAATATTTATCCATCACTTTTCTGGAAGTGGTAATTGAAACAGAATTAAATGGTTTTGGTATTAATAATGTTTATGCATTGGTAAAAAAATCTTTTACGCTCAACTTGAGCCAGCACTGCTACTTAGATTGTCCAACCTCCTTCTGGCAATTTTTCAGCAGTGTCTCTGCCCATTTTCATGTAACAGGTGATGTTTAATATATCTACCCGTAGGTGGACAGGTGTATTGAAATTCAAATCACAGAAATATGTTAGGTACTGGTAGCTTGAATATCACCAATGATGATCTGCCATTACAAACTTCTACACCCATTCGTGCTGAAGTTGTGCCCCAGTATTGGGATCACATTGTTTCATTATATGCACATAGTCCATATAGTTTATGACCTGTTTACATTTATGCCACTCATGCATCTCATAACTTAAAGGATTGGATTGCTCCTTCACAATTAGCATTTCTTCAGAATTTCAAGCTTCAATTCGTGAAAACACACTTGCTGCTCTTTTTTAAACCTTCTCCAATTTATCAACACTACTTTGAAAACATAGGGATATAAATTGATTTGTAACTTTTCTAAGGTGTGAGGTTTGTGATTCGCAGCTGACTTCAGCGGAGGCAGCAGCATGTAAGTAAATGCCATGCATGATTATCATGTTGTGCTGAGCATCTGGATCACTACTAGCTGCCTCTGTGCCCAAAGAGAAGCTAAGCATATGCCAGAGGCACATAGTTCAGCCATCCTCCTGTTCTTAAAGGCAGTTTGTTTTTCTTTAAAAAAGCGGCACTGAAGTAAAGGAGGCAGCTGCTGAGTACAATTGCTGCAATTGTAAGCAAGGAAAATGGAAAATCAGGGCCGAGGGGGGGCTCCAGGGTCATCAATGTGGCATTGGATACCTTAGTGGTGGAGTTATACAGGGAGAGAAACTTCATAGGGAAGTGGGCAGGATGCTCTTAGGACCATTTTCAGAAAGTATTGGGAGCATGTGGTAAGGAATGTCAACTCCCATCATCTGTCCCTGAGGACCTGGCAGTACCACATGAAATCTAATGACCTCACACGAGTGCCTAACGTCAGTAAATGCATCTTCACATGACCCCTCCTACCAACTCCTTCACTTGCCTCTCACGCTATTCAATGCATTACACTTTCATCACTCAGTCATCAGCAGTTGCTAGCAGTCAAGCCTTATGCCTACCATTCAGATATTGCATTTCCCCCTCACCTCACCTACCAATGGACCATCCTCACACCTTCCTCTTGCTGCCTTCACATACCCCCTGCTGCTTAGCTGTGACAGGCATATCACCGAAAAACAGTGCCAGACAATCATTGATATTTACCTCTGCCAAGGTAGCTTAGAATAGAAGGCAGCACAGCAGCACCATGGGAGATATGGACACCTCCGTCTCTGAGCCCTACAAAGGAAATGGCTCTCAGCATCATGGGGCCAGCTGCAAAATAGCCCATGCCATCCAGCATCACTGAGAACATTGAAGATGATGCTATTTTCCTGCCCTATGAACCTTCTCAACTTCCAGTTCTCTCTTATCCTGCTATCTGGGATGATGAACAAGCTGCAGATGGTGTCACGCGTTCTGCCCCATACCTGTTTCAGCCTTTATGTGTACAGGTCACCTAGTCCTTTATGACAATACTCTTTCTTTACCAAATCCAGGAACTCCCCACAATGCCTCCCAAAATATTCCAGAATACTCCCAGAAATTCTTCATTATCACCTTACCAGTAAGTTGGGTGCCTGGCTCTTTAAGCAATACCAGTGCAGGGTGATCAGTCTTGCATTGGAGCACTTGATCTTTTGTGAGTGACAAACAAATTCATTGAATGGACCTGTGTAGTCCAAGTTTGGAAAATGGGCATCATATCAGCTGATACAGCTGTGCAATGACATGATATTAGCAGTTCAGTTGCTTCCAGCACTTGCATGCAACGTGCAAGAGCCTTCTCAAGATACTCAGTCATGCAGGCAGTACAGGAAGCATCTGGTGATGCAGATCCCCAGGAGAATGGCACTGAGGATCTGAATTTTGGACCCATATTATCTAAAATGTATGCAGTTGCTTTATTGTGAATAAATCTCACAAAGGTAAGTGTTTCTAAGCTGGCCTGCTCATTTCCCTGCAAAGGTAACTTGAGTAAAGGTTCAATTTTCCTATCAGTTCATGTTGTTATTAATCCTTGCAAGTTGCTTTCATTATATTTTCTTTCTCGTTATTCCCCAACCAGGAACAGCCATCTTCCACAAAGCTTTTTATTATGAATACATTCTCTCCTCTTTATAATCCATAGTCTGTTCCTTAATCAAGAAAGGATCCAGGTCATTTTGATGGTCAATTGGTGTCAATGTGGTTGACTCTTAAAAGCCCTTTGAAATGGGGCAATTAGGGATGGGCAATAAATGCAGGCCTCACCAGTGACGCCCACATCCCATGAATGAGTATTTTGAAAAATTGGCATGGCATTAATTGTTATAGTATAATGCAAGTATAGAAAATATTCTAATCTAATTTCATATCTTGTTTGGGGCTTGCTCATGTTCACTAAGCCTCTGTTCACATCTCAGTTAATAATCCATTTGCATGGACATTATCCTTTCCTCTGGCCATGATGACAGGAAATTGTGACTGAGTGAAATCTACCTATACCTTCACCAGCTAACCAAAGACATACTGAACGTTTTAAAGAGGACCTGTTTTTTTAAAAAATACAAGAAAAGATACTGACCAAAATGGTTGCCACAAGTCACCTGATGTTTGGAATTGTAAGTTGGTCTTTTCTGGAAAATTACTATATGGATTGTGCTGCTGACATGTTGCACATAGAATTCTACACCCGGGGGTGTCAAAATGCACTCTTGAAAAGAAGGCATTAAAATGCAAAGTAATGAACTTTAATCTACTGTAATTCTGTCAAGGCAATGGGAACTGCTAACCAGCCAGATACCCAACACACATTTAAAACACCCTGTGGAAGATGAAATAACCCTATCTCCTGTTGGTTTCTACTATCTTGAAATGTGTCAAAACATTTCTGAGATGAAAGATCAAAAATGTGATTACTTGTTCGACAGCAATGATTGTAAGGCATGTTAATTGAATTCCTTTTTTGAATATACAAACAGAAGGTTTAAGAACTGGTTTTGTCAAGACAGGAATAGAGAGAAAAATAAAAGTCATCTGGAAACACTGCTGAAGGGAGCAGTAAAAAATCTCTATCTCTCTGAAGCTAAAATTGACTCCAACAAGGTGCAATTACCTGAATTTCAATTCAACTCCAAGATTTTAAAGGAAACCAGCTAACTTCAAACAGTCACAATGTTCAACTATCTACACCTCAAGGACTTAATTGTATATTCTTTTTACTTTCATTTGGACTCTAACATTTCCTGCTTCTGAGATCTGTTTGTGTGTGTGTCCTTGCATCTTTTATTATTTTTTTCTTGGGTTTTGTAACTAATAAGCTTACTCTTTCTCTGACTCAAGAAAACTTGGTTTGATTAGATCCTTATTGAAAAGTAAATACATTTGGATTGGAAAAGGCATTTATGGTGAAAGGAAGTGAAAAAAAAATCTTTGTTGTGGCCAACCGACGGGGCTGAATAAAGGGGAGCCAGTTCACTTCTCATCCGGTCATAACACTCATCATTTTAAATTCCTGGATTATTTGCCTTTTAGCTTTCATCTGTCCAGTGTAAACAAGTATATCATTCCATAATTCAGGATCCTACCAATTGTCACTGAGCCTTCTCTAACACATGAATGTCCTTTTGAAGTTATGATGTGTAAGATTGGAAAGAGTTTCCCAAAAGTTTTTTGACCAACATTCAAACTTAAAGTAAACACTTTATTATTTGTTAACAACATTGATTCTACTCACTAATCATACAAATGACGTTCATTTTGCAGTGCCTTACTAAAACGTAGAAAAATATTATGCTCCTTTCCTTGTAATTATACGTCTGCACTATCTGCAACATTATTGGAGGATTTTGAATTTTTCTTCAAAGTTGTTAGAATAGTGTGCATCCCTGCTGATTCCCCAGAGATCAAACCATTTTTGCTTAATATAAACAATTGATAAAGGGACACATTACATATCACTGGTGTCTTTCCACTTTGAAGTGTCTTCTGTATTTGTTGAATTTACTTGAATTGAATTTTATAACCAGTGAGGATATATGAGCAAGCATATTGATGGAGGACCATTCTAAACCTGCAATAAATATATGGTTTCTCTCGGCCTGAGTACTTTCATTGCTCTCCATTAAAAGGGCTGCTGTGAAATCGAAGTTTACAGATTGCAATGGAAAACGGGTTTCAAAAACAGATGAAAAATAAATGAGGGTGCCCATGCCTATAATCTAATGGCAACATTGAGCCGAAACAGGCACATCTATCTTGGTTTTAGCTCAATGTGGTCTGCTCAAGCACTTCGCTTTGCTGTGTGCCAAAAACAATTCAATGTACCCAGAAGAAGAACATGACACCTCCTTATGGTCAATTTTTTTTTTGCAACTGAACATGAACAAATACAACTCTTGAAGTATCTAATAGTGCAAGTCATCTTCAAAAACAATTTAAGATATTCAAATATAACATTGGAAGTTCTGCACATTTTTTACCAGCAGGACTGCAAACTAGGACCTCAGCACCTGAAAATAAAGTGCTTTCTAGGGGAACGTCACTTTAGCTTTGATCTGTCAAATGTAAAATGTCAGTTGAGGAAAAGGCTGTTTTTATGAGATTCCCCAAATCTACATAGTTATTTTGTTCATATTGTGGAATTGCTTGCATAAATCTTTTGGTATGGCTTGTATAGAATATTTTATGTATCCCTTGAGGGTGAAGGATTTCTCTTTTGCAATAGAATCACTAACTATTAAGATCTAATTTGACAGGCATGTTAAAATATCAAGCTTCACATTTAATTGGGTTGTTCATCTACCCTTAAGTCCCTAGTTAGTCACAAAACACAGCACATTGGCAGTATTCTGCAATAGTGTTTAATGATTTACTTCTGCAATATTCACCAAATAGATGTAATCACTTTATAAAAAAACAATGCAAAGTGGTACTAAGGTGTAGGATTATTCTCAGCATACACAGTGTTATTTACACATTTTAATTCAAAAATGTGTGCATGTTGTAAATAAACACCTTCAAACCTTATTATTCTCCATTAGGGAAAAGTATAATTATGAATGACAAGCAGGATAGTAATATTTTATTTTAAAGAGACACAGATGAGAACAAATATAATTAGACTGTAATAGAGTATTTGTTAGCATTGGTGTTCACTTGAACTAATAAGTGTCAAGCTTATAGCATGGTAGCCAAAAGTAACAAGGAACACTTCATGCTAACAGTTGTGATATCCGTTCAGTTGGTAAAAGTGGCATTAAGTTTAGGGGAGGTGGTGGCGTAGTGGTAATGCCATTAGATTAGTAATCCAGAGGCCCTGGTTAATGTTCTGGAGACATGGGTCAATTCCCACCATGCCAGCTGGTGGAACTTAAATTCAATGAATGGATATGGGATTAAAAGCTAGTCTAATGGTGACCACAAAACCATTGCCAATTGTAGTAAAAACCCATCTGGTTCACAAATGTCCTTTAGGGAAGGAAATCTGCCATCCTTACCTGATTTGGTCTCTATGTGACTTCAGGTCCACAACATTCAAATTGCAAGTTGTCTAAAAGTAACAATGAAACTGGACGGACCACCTGGCATTGACTGAAGCACTGGAGATTACAACAGCACACCCACCCCTGTCGACTAACACCTGGGGGTTTGTGTCAAAATTGGGAGAGCTGTCCCAGAGACTAATAAATGAACTGCCTGGCAGTCATACTCTCAGAATCATACCTTAGAGACAATGTCCTAGGCTAAGTCCTAAAGGACATAGCAGCTAGATTGGGTCTTTGGCAAGCCATGAGGGAACCAACAAGAGGGAAAAAACAAACTTGATCTTGCTCTCATCAATCTACCTGCTGCAGATGCATCTGTCGATGACAGTTTTGGTAGGAATAACCACCGCACAGTCCCTATGGAGACAAAATCCTGTCTGGGTCCCTGTCAGTAGCAGCAGGATTGTACTCAACTACAATCTGTAACCTCATGGCCCAGCATAAATCCCACTCTACCATTACCTTCAAGCTGGGGTATCAACCCTGGTTCAATGAAGAGTGCAAGGGGGCATGTCAGGAGTAGCACCAGACATACCTAAAATGGGGTGTCAACCTGGTGAAGCGACAACACAGGTCTACACATGCCAAACAGCAGGAGCAGCATGCAATTGGCAGAGCTAAGTGGTCCCACAATCAGCAGCTCAGATCTAAACCCTGTCTCCCCCCAACCCCGACCACCATCCTGACCACTCCCCTGAATACCTGACTCCCCTGCCCGACCACCTGGCACCCCTCACGAACACCCAATGCCCCGCCGCCATGGCCACCCTCCCACCTCCCCCATCTCACCCGATCACCCCAAACCCTTACCTGCTCACTTTTCACACTTGCCTTCTTCCTGGCTTCTCAAAGTGGCTGGGACCTTTGAGCTTACCGCTTTATGGCAATTGTGCTGTAAAAATAGGCTCTGGCTTCAAATTCCCTGACATTGCTGCCTGGCACTGGAAGGCCCCGGAGCTGTTGTGATGCACATTTCTCACCAGGACTGAGTCAGAAGATCAGGTGAGAAATGTACAGCTCCCAATCTGGATAAGTGAAAAGGAGCACAGTGGCAATCAGATGGTGATTGCCACTCCATGGAAGTTCTGGGCTATTACAATTACCATCAGAATCACGTGGCTAGAGATGGAAAGAAATTAGCCAGTGTGCACACTCCTGATTACTATTTTGACCCCTACTGGAAAATGTATTACTCTAGACCCAAGGTGACGTTTGGACTGAGCTGAATTATTAGCTCCATTATATCCCTATGGCTAAACAGCCTGCAAACACTTAAACTGGAAATTACTGTAAGCAACATTATAATAAGAAAGCTTGACACACTTGCATCAAATTCCCATCCTTCTCATTTTAACAGAGCTGTTTACTGCTTTGTTTTAAATAGGTTAACATCTCTGTTAAAGCAACAGAGTATAAGGGATATCACAACTAAGCCCTGTTCTATCCTTCACCAAAATCGAAATGCCTACATACTCCATCAGGCTTCGACCTCAAGGCTCATAAAGAAGGTCACTAGGGAAAGGTACTAGAGGGCAGCTGACACTTTAAAACTATACCCTAGCAGATGTCAATGTTTCCCCCGAGAGGAAAGAGAGGAAAAAATAGCATTGATACAGTGCCTTTCATATCCTCAGAATATCCTGAAGTGCTTCACAGCCAACACATTTATCTTTGAAGTGTAGTTATAGCAGGTTTGCATTAACCCCCAATGCCATAGCTATTTGCATGATTTTTTTCTGTCATATAAATCTATTTAATTACACACATTATTCTTCCTATTGTCTCATTTTAACATCAGTTCAGTATTTAACTATCTCTTGTTTTCCATTTAAGGACAGGTCATTCTATTTCCTCTCTGATGTCTGCTCTTTCTGCCTTTGTTCTGTTCATGGTAGATGGTATTCACCTTGATTTCTTTCAGTTCCAACTGTAAGATTCATTTATCTCTATCCTCCACAGAAGTGATCTGGCTTGCTTAGTGTTTTCAACAATTTTGTTTCACATTTCTAGCAGTTGCAGTAATTTTTCAGGCTATCCACTCACCCCACGGTACAATCTATTTCCTCCTTAAATTTCTAATTCTGAAGAGTAGCAACAGACATTTTTCAGTGACATAACTTGTTGCACAACCAAAATTAGAACATATGAACCCCAAATTCAGGCAGACCTAGGAATTGTGCCTTAAAAGAATCCCTTTGTGACCTTCTGTAAAAGTATAACTTCATGTTACACTGTCACTGAAATCTTATGAATAAATGAAATGATTTAAAATAAGATCCACTGCTGCAGAATTGTAATATGCTCCAATTTGTGCGTGGAATGGATGGGAAACATAATTCTGGGTGTCCTTTAAATTATTTTATGGCAAGCACAGCAACATTCCATATGTATTTTCCTAATGCAGTTATCTTTCAACAGAATGACTGCAATGGTTCAGTGCATTGGGGTAAGAGTACTTTGAAACAATGGGCTAGATTTTACGGGGGTGACCAACTGCTCTCCCGAAAGGAATGTTGGCTGGCACACAGAAAAGAAACCTGCCCATAGCTGTAACACGCTTGGAGCAGGCTAAACAAGGTAAAAGTGGGGCTTCTGCCCCACAATGGGAGGAAGTGCCACCCTCGAGAGCTGTAACCGGCCAATCTGATTGGTCGGCAGCTCTAGCAGTCTTGGCAGCACCAGAGCTCAGTAGTGGGCACTGGCGAGACTGCAAGGAGGAACATGCTGGGGATGAAGGTCTGCTGAAACCAGGTTAAGCCCCAGGCATTTAGGACAGGGAGGGATCAGAGAGCCCAGGGAGGAGGGAGAGGGTGGTGAGGGACTGGGTTTTGGAGGACAAGTGATGAGGAAGGAAGTCGGTGACATCTTGTGGGGGGGGGTGGTGGCAAGCGCACAGGACACTCCCAACAAAAGGGTTCCTTCCCAACTTTGTTCATCAAGACAACAAAAAACGGCCTGTCCACTCCCACCTGCCTGCACATTCCAACCATATTGTGGTGTGGGCAGCGTATTATCCTGGTCAATAGGCTTGCTAACAAGCATAGTTGACTGTTAATAATTATTTGTTTACATATGGTGCACAGGCTGCCAATTTCAGCACTCACCCAACTAACATGTTATGGGGGTGAGTTCGCAGGTGAACAGGAAGGTGGTGCACTAGCCACCCAATCTATTTTATATGCTCTTCCACTGAAAACATGGGACAGTGGGACACATAAAATCCAGCGCAGTGTAACTGAAAACGTCGGCGCCTTTTTGATTTTGACCTGGATACCCCTGTGTTTAATTTTTATTTTGAGAAACATTCCAAAAGAGGTATATTATTTTGACTCAAAAGCAAACAACTGAATTAGGGTCTATTATCTTATGTTTTATTTTTGATATCAATGCACTAAGTAAAACTAAAGGTTGGTCCACATCCTACTTTATTTTACACTCTTAAAATTGAATACTTTAGGCAGAATTTTATGGCCCCTCCGACTGGTGGGATTTTTTGGCTCCAACAAAGTCCATGGAATTTTGAATGAGTGAATTCCTGTGTCATTTCAATTAATAGCTATACAATTGCAATCACCAATTTTTTCAACTCAGAGGTACAGAAGGCTGTTTCTTTTCAAAAATTAAAGAGCAGAGGATTTAAATAACTTTTTGACAGTTTCACAGACTTTATCCATCTTTTACACACATTCATGGCTACTGTAAAAACTTGTACCTTTCACACTATGGGAAACGGACCTCGCTTCAGCAAAAATGGGGTATTTTTGAACTCAGCACTGAGTTCCAATGGCCCTGCTGAGTTTGTGTTTCCCCATGTGTGAATCACATCCTACTCCCTTTCCACCTCCCACCCCCTGGCAAAAGTAGGATCTGTCAGAAATGGAGATGGGACTTCTGGATCTGAGGTCCTGATACCATTTTGGCTAAAGGAAAGAGTCTCCATGATTCCACCAAAAACCAGGCCAAAATGAATGATAGCAGTTTGTTTCTCCATTATATACCCCAGCTGATCTTCCTTCCAATTAACTTCAATGACATTGAAAATTGATTAGGGTGTCTAATCACTACTGCTTGTTTTTCATTCCTTCTGAAATTAAATTATACCCCATGTTATTCTCATTTCCCAATTATGAAAGTACAAGCAAACACCATTTATCCCCATTCTCTAATAATGAATGCACAAAACACCAACTGATACCACACAACTGTAATGAATGCACAAAACAGTGTGAAGAAACACAATTGATCACAATTCCTCAGGAGTAAGCACAGTGTAGTTATGGAATATGCCATTGATTTCCATTCCCCAATAGCAAAGAGTCAGGACGCTGCTGAGAAACACCATCAACCCCAGTTCCTTAGTTGTTAGCACACGGAGCATTGTTGAGAAATACAATCAATCCCCCAATTACTAGTAGCACATGCAAAAGTCTGTGTTAGAAATTAATTTCATTCTCCCGATATTAGGGGTGCAGTGTTAGAAACACAGTTAGTCCAAATCCCCAATAACAAAGGTGCAAGATAGCCCTGGAAAACACCATTAACCCTGATTTACTAGTTATATATACAAAGGACACTGCTGGGAAGTATCAACCATTCCTCTTCCCCTGTGTTGGATGAACAAGAGACTACATGGAATCACAGCTATTCCTGAAGACCCAGTAATGAAACCAGATGGCAGTGTTGGAAAACATCATCAATCCCTACTTTCCAGAGGGTGCAAGGGGCAATACAATTCACCAGAGTGCTCAGAAATATATCATTTTTATCAGTACAGCGCAGAGTTTTTTTTTTTAACGTTACAGAAGTCCTTCCATGAGCAGCACTTTTTCATGATAGTGCATGAAAGCTTCTTCTGTTACAGGTTTTTTTTATTGTAACAAAGTTATCTTGCGGCAAGTTTATCCTGATGTCTCAGTAAGGAATCATAAAAAACTTATTTCAATAGATTTTTTGCACTTTGTGAGAAATTACCCTTTATAGACCCAAGATAACATCAAATGGAAAAAGGCATTAAGGGATAAGTAACAGTGAAGAATTCCTGCATAACTGCTATAAAATGTCATCAAAATTTCAGGGAAGTGCAATGTAGCACCTTTCGCATGCATGCAGTTTCCAGTTTCCATATGACCTTTGGCTAGCAAAGTAGTCCTCAGTAAAATGTGACAAGTGCTCAAATATTTTTGGACAAGAAAGAGCTTTTAGACTAGATAAACATTTTAGTGTTTCCAATGTTTTATTGATCCTATTTAATTAAATAATATGACAAGGTCAGCCAGTCGACTAAATATTCTCACATTATAAGTTTATTCACTTTTGATCTGAGTTTAGAAAAGGCATTGACAAAAACTAAACACTGCAGATGCTGGAAATCTGAAATAAAAACAGAAAATGCTGGAAATAGCAGCTCAGACAGCACCTGTGGAGAGAGAAACAGTGTTAGCATTTCAGGTTGATGACTGACAAACAATGTGAAATGTTAACCGTATCTCTCCCCACAGATGCTGCCAGACCATGCGTCGACAGTACTTGGAATTGACGTCTAATGGCATTTCACATTCCTGATTTAAATCTTTTAAAATTTCCTTTTCTCCCTTCTTTCATGCCAATTTCTCCACCTTTTCTAAGGCTTTGAGAGTTTGTTAAGATATGGTTCATTAGCATCAGTTAATAACCATTACCTCTCCATATACACCTATTGTCATACCAGTAGGAATCAGCTAACTCAATGCAGATGGTATAAATTCTGGGATCTTCCCAGCCTTGTATAATTCAGCCAACCAATGAATTTACTGAATTATCTCCTTGTAACTCTTTTGAGTACAAACCTGTTTCCATCTGTTTCAGATGAAGTTACATTGTTTCATAGTTTGCCATTGTGAGATTTGAACTCTTGATAATCTTTTAAATCTTTTAAATTTGAACTCTTGATACTCTTTCGAGTACAAACCTGTTTCCATCTGTTTCAGATGAAGTTACATGTTTCATAGTTTGCCATTGTGAGATTTGAACTCTTGATCTTGGGGTTACAAACCCAGTACCATAACCACTTGGCTATTTAGGCCAAGCAAACAGGAAACTATAGGCCAGCTAGCTTGCTGTCAGTCATAGTTTTGCCATTGTGAGATTTGAACTCTTGATGAAGTTACATTGTTTCATAGTTTACCATTGTGAGATTTGAACTCTTGATCTTAGGGTTACAAATCCAGTACCATAACCACTTGGCTATTTAGGCCAAGCATAAATGCAAATAACTCTTTCGAGTACAAAGCCGTTTCCATCTGTTTCAGATGAAGTTACATTGTTTCATAGTTTGCCATTGTGAGATTTGAACTCTTGATCTTGGGGTCGCAAACCCAGTACCATAATCACTTGGCTATTTAGGCCAAGCCCATTATCTCCTTGTAACTCTTTCGAGTACAAACACGTTTCCATCTGTTCCTATTCAGATGAAGTTACATTGTTTCATAGTTTACCATTGTGAGATTTGAACTCTTGATCTTGGGGTTACAAACCCAGCACCATAACCACTTGGCTATTTAGGCCAAGCCCATTATCTCCTTGTATGACTACTGGCAAGGAGTGTCAGAAAATTGGGTATTACAACTCAATCTCATTCCATCTCTATTTGACATTCATAAATCTACAGTTTCCAATTAGAGTTGCTGAATAATGCTCAGGAGAAAGAGCCTTGGAAGACTTTTCTCTCCCATGATATGAACACCAACAGTGTTCCACTGTTCACTGTTCCAGCTGAGATCAGCTAACTCACTGGGGGCGCAAACATTTTTGGTTGAAGGACCCCTTTTCAAACAGATTAGTAATTATGAACCCCCAGCTAAATTATAAACCAAATATTACTCATAGTAGTGTTGCATGTAAAGATTGTTTCAATAATGCTTTTACTAGCATTTATTTAAAAATATCAGTTTGATGGATGCACCTGCTTTAAAGTGCAGAGTCTGACTATCCTTGGCAGAAACCCTGGGCAGAATTTTGCCCTTGGATGGCGTGCGGGCCCCACCAGCTCAGTGGCGGGCGGGCAGCCGACCCCCGCCACTGAAACGGGGCCTGCCGCCATTTTAAGTGGGCGGGCCAATTAAGTCCCGCCCAACGGCATCCACGATGGGAAGCGCTATGCGCTTCCTGTGTTGGGGGGGTGGACGGAATCCCCAGTTGTCATAGTGCGCTCCTTCATGCAAGCACATGAAAGAGCGCGCTGCTCCCTGAGGCAAAGTCCTGTCTCAGGGAGAATATTGACAGTGGTAAAAACTTTAAAAATAGAAACATTTAAAAATTAACACGTCCCCTTCATGTGACAATGTCACACGAAATGGGACGTGTTAATAAAGAACAGATAAACTTTATTATTTTTGCACAAAACGGACATGTAACTTCATCCCGCCAGTGGATGAAGTTTCATGAATAATCAGAAGCCTGCTGGGGCTCCTGGCCTGCCCACCAGCCTTAAGATTGGACGTGCAGGTCTTTCATTATCTTAATAACCCTGTCAATGGCCTCAATTGGCTATTGACAGGTCGGCGGGCGGACAGCTGATTTCACTGTCTGCCCGCCGCCTTCCTAAAAACTTAAATGGCCTGGGATGACGTCGGGGATTCCTCCCAATGTCATCCCGCATCATTTTCCCCTCAGCGACTGGGCCCCGGCCTCAAATCGCCGAGGGGAAAATCCTGGCCAATGAGATAGATAGAGCCCAGGGAGAGCATATAGTATGAGGGAAGCAGGAGCAATGGTAAGCACACTACATGGAGAGCTTGGAGGAAGCAGAAACCCAGCGAGAGCAGAGCCCGGGGCAGCAGCAGTAGGGCAAAGAGCAGGAGTAGGGGAGAACAGGAACAGGAGCAGGGGAGAGCAGGAGCAAGGGAGAACATGAGTAGGGGAGAACAGGAGTAGGGGAGAACAGGAACAGGAGCAGGGGAGAGCAGGAGCAAGGGAGAACAGGAGCAGGGGAGAACAGGAGCAGGGGAGAACAGAAGCAGGAGCAGGGGAACTGCAGCAGCTGGGGAGAACAGGTCATTCTTGGCCACAGCACCATGGAGACCACCCATGTTGCTCACCAATGAGTCAGCTGTGTGCCATGGATTCCCAGAAAGGTTCCTGTGGTCCCTCGTTTAAGAACCATTAAGCTAACTGACCACAAACCAGAACTGAATCTGGGCCCTTCCGGTTTGTATGGCACACCAGTTGATATACCACTTGGTCACTAAAAAAGTTTTTAATACACTTCTTAGATGGTTCTTATGTGCACAAATTTCCATAAACTACTTGAGGTGGTGGATGCACAGTGGGGTAGCACTGACTCAAAACCAGGGAATGGATTAATTTAAATATCTGGGCCAGGCACCCACGCTGACAGATGCAGAAAATCTCAGACCGACACCATGTCACTGTGAGAGGGGGATCCTGAGGCTGAAGATTATCTTAAAATATAATAATTGTCTCAGGAAATAGAAGGGCTACTTGGTGACAGTATTTAATAGTTGTGGGATTGATCACAATTCTCTTTTGCCATGTTGAGGCCTTCATTAGGGTTAGACCTCCAGCAGCATGCAGAACCCGATTTCTTGTGGATTCCAGGTCTCTCCCTGTCCAGTACTCCAATAAGAACAATGGTCCAATAAAAATGGGAGATTGGTTTGAAGGTTGCAAGTTTGAGATTGAGCTCTTCTCTCCCAAGCTCAAGAGCAAGTTTAAAGTTATTTAATGAGGGATTCTGTCTCTGGCTTATTGTATAACAGCTATTACCCTATGTTAATTAGGTATTTATTAACATGTTAATATAACATAACTGAGATGCCAATCCCACTACAGAAATATGCTTTAAGGTATTATTCATAGCATCATCTATCACTTGAATGAACAGAATATGCATGTAAAGCGAATGTCTGAATTGGACCCAAATCAATCTGTTGGGGTCTAGAGAGAAATGACTCGATTTGGACCTACTTGTGCTCCCAAAAGAACTCTAGAACCATGAAGATATAATTGTTGTCGGTGATATTTGTAGCAAAAGTATTATTTTCTTAATATAAAATTGCTTTTACTATTTTGGTGTATTCATTAATCTATTTGTTTTAAATATGTTAATAAATTTATTAAAATTGCACAAAGGGGAATTTTGTGCAAATAGAGTAACATGTTCAATACAAATATCACAGAACAAACAGCAACATGCTAAAAAATACCTAGAGGAGACATTTAATTTGTTTTTAGGAATTTTGCAAATATTTACTACAGAAATAGGTTTTACTAATGTGGAAGCAAGCATAAAATCTGTAATTATCTTGGTAAAAGTATTTACTTATCCAATACTAAGATCTCATAATGATGAGCACAAAATTAACCATGGCCATCAACCATCCGATGAGTGTGACCAAGCCATTGCAGACATTGTTGGCTTAGCAATAGTGTATGCTGATGGAATTAGCACACTCCAGGATCTCTCAATTGGTGATTTTGCCCTGCCAGGAGATGCCAAGGATACATCTGAGACAGCAAAGTTGAAAACAGCTCATCCTTTATTTCTGCCTAGCATATGTTGTCCAGGTCTCACCACTGTAGAGGTGTGCACTGAAGACGCAGACTTGTTGGACACGCAGTATGGTGATCATTTGGTTGCTGTGGTTCCACATTTTCTTCCTCATCTTGGATATAATGGCTGCAGCTTTTGGGATTTGTATGTTGATTTCAGCATCAAGTGACAGATTGGTGGTGATTGTGGATCCTAGATATGTGAAGCTATCAACAGCTTCAGGTGTTACAATGTCAGTGCTGACTGATGGCAGTTTGGGAACATCTTGGGCCATGACATTTGCCTTCTGGTGCTACTGGTCAGACCAAACTCTTTCCAGGCGTGAGAGAGTCTATCCATTTGCTGTTGGAGGTGTTCTTTGGTATGGAATGCTACTGTGGCATCATTACTGTAGAGTAACTCTCTTATGAGGAGTTGAGGTACCTTTATCTTGGATCTCATTCGAACAAGGCTGAATAGCTTTCCGTCAGTTCTGGTACATAAGTAGAAACCCTCTGTAGATGACCTGAAGGTATATGACAGCAACAAAGAGAAGAATATGCTGGAGGGTTGGTGCCAGAACACAACGCTGATGGAACCACTGTGGATATCAAAGAATTCTGATATTGCCTCTTACCCATCATGTTGTCAGAAAAATAAGAGATCATATTGAATAGCTTCAACAGATAGCCAATTTTTTCTAACGGATTAAGCAGACTGCCTCTGTTCACATGGTCAAATGCCTTGGTGAGATTGGTGAAGACAACATATAGTGGTCTATTTTGTTCACAGCATTTCTCTTGCTGGAATTTGGGACATATTTTGGGACACCGCCTGCATAGTGACACCTTTATTCCCAGTCAGGATGGAGATGATTGGTTAATTCCCCTGTCAAACACAGTTGGAGACTGTACTGTTTATATGGCTTTGATTGATTTTATGCACATAATTTGTATGATACAAATATCTTCTACTCAATGCTTTTTGCTGGAGAAATAATCCTGCTTTTATCAGGAGACTGCTATAGTTTTGGTTAAGAGTTCTGTTTGCTGTAGTTTGTAGAGACTCTTTTTTAATAGACTATTTGCTGAGTAAATAGATGTCATACTTATTACAAACAAAAACAAAAATAGCTGGAAAAACTCAGCAGGTCTGACAGCATCTGCGGAAAGGAACTTATTAACTAGACTTAGTTTGCTGTAAGTTCTGCTGTAATTCCTGCCACATCTCAAACTAAGTGGTTGACACAGTGGCCAGAATCTTCCAGCACCCCCGCGGCAGGTTTCCCCAGGGCGGGGCTAGCAAGCCATTGGAATCTCCGTTCATATAGCCAGGACTGGAAGATCCCGCCTGCGTGAGGGGTTGGAAAATTCCGGCCAGTGTGTCAATATTCACATTGCTTCTTGTCAATTTAAAAGGACCTAATTATCTGGAATTTAAAACAGATTTATAATTGGATATATGCTCAAGTTCTGTGGCGGTTTCCTTGGGTAATGTATTCAGTTTACTTGGTGGGGTAGTGCAAGGGAGAATACGTCCGAGATCCTTGTTAGTCAACAGAAATCCACCATGCTCATGTTCTCATCTTTGGATTTAGACAAACAAAATTGGTGAATCAGGGGCTGGATTTTCCAGTGGATGTCAGGACCCTGATGTTGGGCACAAATGGGGGTCCTGAGCCTGCCCATGTTGGCACCATGCCTGCCTCACAACTTTCCAGAAGCAGGCCTCCAAACTGACTGTCTCCTCATTCACCATCCTAAATAACGAGGTTGGGTGGGCTCCTGAGTCTACTGGCCAAATCAGACAGGCCTCAGTGATGTCAGACCAGTGGCCCCACTGGGACAGGTGTGCAGTGCCGTGGCAGGCAGGTGCACCTAAATCTTGAGATGTGCTCAGCTGCCTGCATAGAAGTCGCAAATTAAAGAGGTCTGAAGTTGGTAGGCCCATGAATTGGAGGGCAAAACTTCTCTGCAGGTTATTAATGGGTGGGGTTGTGGCCTTTCATCATTGTGGCCCTGTAATTGGACATGGAGCCAATGACTCCCTGGCCTGTTACTAGGAGGCCTCCTTGATTGGGTGGTAGCCTTCACATACAGCAGATGGCTGCTCCCACGTCGGTAAAATACCAGTCGCAATGCAAAATGGAACCCAATTCTGAACTAATTTTACCAACAGGCTCCAGCCTCCATTGTGTAGGCCCAGTATCCAGTCTGTCTCTGTGAAAGTCTCCCGGAGGCAGGAGTCATCCCGGTGTGGCCCCCTTCTATTTTCCTGGTGCCCTCACCTCCAACTCTATCTCAATGGGACCGGGAAAATCCCAGCCTTGAAATGAAATCTAAATCTGCAGAGAATATTCATCCAGATGTTCAATGAATTTATTTGATGCAGTATATTATCACAATTTATAGTATTAGATTTATTTAATACTGAGAATGGTCAGGGGCCCCCATTATGAATGACACCAGAACCTAAAAATAAAAACTGGGGCAAATGTGATAAATCAAGAGAAGTGTTTATGTGGAACCAATTGGACCGTATCTTCCGGTCAGCAAGTGGGGGGGCGGGGCCCACTTGCTGACGTGTAAAATGACGCGGGGTGACGTCAGGCGTGCGTCCTGACATCATAGCGCATCATTCAGACTTTCAGTTCGATGGGCGCGCACCCAAGTCGGCTGAGCACCCACTGACCTGTCAATGGCCTATTAAGGCCATTAACAAAGTAGTTGAAGACAATAACGGACCTGCCCATCCAACCTTAAGGCTGGGAGCCCAGGCGGCAAATAGTGAAAACATGAAACCTCATCCACGGGCGGAATGAGGTTTCATGAGGATTTAAAAATCTCACAATATTTTAAAATAAATTTATGGACATGTCCCAACTCATGTGACAGGGAGTGCATAGCACTTCCTGGCTGATGTCACACTGGGCGGGCCTTAATTGGCTTGCCCATGTAAAATGGCGACATGCCCCCGAACGGGGGCGCCAATCGGAAGCCCGCCCACCCGTGCCCGATCCCGCACTTTTCCCCCCAATGGGGGGAAAATGTTGCCCATAGGTTCTGAAGGAGGTCAGTAAATGCACAATTTAAAAGTTGTGACAATTGAGAGAGATAAGGAAAGTATCATAAGTTAATGTGCCATGAGTTAGCTACAGAAATAGTTCAGTATACTTTATTGCAATGGATCGAAGTTCTTTATGTAGTATAACGGGTTAACGGATGGGATATGCTAAAGTATGACGTAGATGATGATGTACCACAGACACCAGTCAGTCATAGACTCTCTCGAGAGTGAGGTTGGAATCATGCCTTGGAGCTATGTAGCTACTCTGTAACCTGCTTTGATGTAGTATTAATGCTGTTAAGCAGATTCCAGAGTATATCTACAGTCTGTCTACTAACCAAATCCCACATCTAACTCCAAGACCGAAGGACCCAATCTCAGGACACTTTCTGCCCAAACTGCTG
The DNA here is from genome assembly GCF_017639515.1 of Carcharodon carcharias. Classification (NCBI taxonomy): domain Eukaryota; kingdom Metazoa; phylum Chordata; class Chondrichthyes; order Lamniformes; family Lamnidae; genus Carcharodon; species Carcharodon carcharias. Next base: position 138,213,822 of record NC_054475.1, on the reverse strand, counting down.
TTCAGCTTTCTTAGATATTTATTTCAAGGAACAGCAAAAAGTACTGACTGAAAAATGTTAAATTTAAGTAAGGGACCCTTTGTTAACATTCAAATTCTATTCTTTTATCCATTGCACCACACCCCACCTCCCCAAGTCATAAGTATAAAAATAGGTGCAACATTGAGTGTAAACAGCTCAAATTGCACCTGTGTTGAATACTGCAATAGTCTCTCCTTGTAATGTGGAGTGCAACTATGGCCTGAATTTTCAGCTCAGCAGGTGGGCGTGATTGGCCGGCCTGGGAGCAGCCCCTGACTGCGATTTCACGCTGGCTGGCCAATTAACAGTGAGCCAACATGAAACGCGTGCTGAAAAGCTCAGCGCTGCCAAGGTGGGTGATGACGGTTCCGCGGGTGTGGGCGAGTGCTGAGAGAAAACTCCCTGTCTGAGGGAACTGTGGACATGAAAACCATGAAATAAAGTTTGGAAAATCAGGAAAAAATTGTCCAAGCATCACAATCAGGCACCTGAACATACAGATGATAAAATGGCTGTCCATAGATTTTTACTTGAATTTTAATTAATAACAGAAAACTCATGCTGCCCTTGGACGAGGTTTCATAAAAAATGCAAAGGCCGCCTGGCCGATTTGCCCGTCCACCAACTGTAAGTTTGGATGGACCACCAAAAATCGGAGTCAACTGCTCTGTAATGGGCTTTATTGCCCTCGTAATTCCAACTTATGCAAGCACCCGCTGACCTTAATATTGGGTGAGTGTGGGATGCTCGCCCAACATCTTCTCATGCGATTTTACACCCAATTGAGTCAGGCACATGCCTGCCCATAGGACATTAAATACTGCCCATTGAAAATTTAATTATTATTCAAGTTAACTGATTACAGGGGCATATAATAATCCATTATTTCAGATTGTGTTCATGGGAGGATTAGACAGGTAGAGACCCTTCAAACTAAGATACTATTCTTTAAGTTTCAAACATTTTCTTTAATAAATTTCAAATTTTTAAGCTTAGTTTTTTTTTTACCTTTCTCTCCATTCTCCTTTGTAGTGTTAGTACTACAGTGAGACCTGGAGTGTGTAACAGTGACACATATGCGCTTGAGAAATTCCATCCGCAATGGAGCTGCCGCTTCCTCCAGATTCAATAGAAGGATCGTTGATCAAATGCTAGAGTCCTTCTTGAAGCCAGGTCCACAAGCATTCAGGCAAAGCTCCTGAAAAATCAACCTCGATGGACTGGACACTTTGTCCACATGAACTGAAAATGGTCACCACTGCCAGGTCCTGTTCTCTCAACTCTAAAATGGCCAATGTTCCAGGGAAGGACAAAGAAAATGCTTCAAAAGACACTCTGAAGCTCTCCTTGAAGTGCAGCAGCATCGACCTTGGTGACTGGGAGGAGCTTGCTACCTATCACTCAGGATGGTGACAACTTGTCCATCAAGATGCACCATGCTTCAAATCCCAAAGGTTTTAAGGTGAGGCACAGCAATGGAAGAGAAGAAACTAAAGGGAAGCAAATCCTGCATTCTGGATCCCAGTTCCTAAAGATCTGTGGGTCAGAAATCCACCTGCTCAGTCACAAAAAGACCAATGGCAGAAACCCATGACACAGAGAAGACGTCATCCTTGAATCGAGGGGAAGTCAAAGGTTGTTTTCCTTCTCTCCTGAGAGTGGTGAATCTGTCCAAGTATACATGTGCAGAGATTTCTTTCCAAGAGGCCATTATTCAAATGGGAACATCAACAATCTATTTTTTTGGTCATGGGATGAGAGCATTATAGCTGAGCCTAATCTTGTTCTTAGCTTCAATTCCATTATTTTTGTGGGTATAGAAGGAGCACTACTGGTTCTGGCCCCTTAAAGTTACTATTTTTAAACCTGTCTGGCTGTATCACTGAGCAAAACCCTGAACAGCATGCATGAGATGGTATGTTTTCCTCCACAAGATACCCTTGCCCCATTTCTGTTTAGTGGGGGCAGTAAAAATCCTGCCTCTCATGAATCAAACTTGTGACCCCCTTGCCTATATGGTTCAATGCTGTGTGGGACAGTGCCTTTATCCATCAAATGATCAAAAATATGGTCAATATATTTTCAATTGATCTGCTTCCCATAGGTTACCATATGCTGCTGCAGCATTCTGAGCTTACAATGTTCTTCAGTTAAGACATTAAGATGTGCAGATGGTTCAAGTAGATTTGCAAGGTCCCACAGTAGAAGTAAAAGAAGAGATGAAAAAATGGTTTTCTCACAACCAATAGGATATTAATGGGAAGTAGGTATTAATTGTATATTAGTTGTATTTAATTTGTGCAGGTGGTGGACATTAACTCAAGATTCATTGTGCCCAAAAAATGGGCACAGTGGTTGTTCGGTTAGGAAATGTGTGCTTGTAATGTGCAGCTCTGTAAATAAATGCTTATAAAAGTTGGAAAGTTTGGCTCCAGTTCTATCATTCACCAATTGGCTTCTCTGAAGTATAAAATGGTAGCAGAGGATCATTGCCTAAAGGTGAAGGTTTGAAGCTAATAAAGAAATCAACCACTTTCACCAAAGCTGCCTTTGGAATCTTCTGAAGATCAGATGGCAGAACAAAATACCAGACACTGAGGTGTTCACCCAAGATTGCCTGCCAAACATCCACATCATAGTGAAACAGGCTCAATTGTGTTGGATTGGTCATGTAGCTAAAATGCTTGACATTCACTTACCAAAGTGAATCTTCTATGGATAGCTTCAGTCTGGAGTGTGCTCTCATGGCAGTCAAAAGAAGTGCTACAAGGACATTTTGAAAGCTTCACTTAGGAGTTTTGATATTGACTTCAAGTCTGGGGAGAAGCTCACTCAGGATTACTGCACCTGGCGCAATCAAATAAAAAACAATTTTGCCCTACTTCGAAAGCAAATTCATATCAGAGGCAAAGAGAAAATGCAAGGAAAGGAAATCCAAAGCCAGAAACCTCTTCAAAATTCAATCGTATGCGGTATCCTGTCTTACTTGCAGCAAAACATTCCAGATGCAGATTGGCATTAGCAGTCACCTACATACCCACCAGAACCCTACCAAATACCTCAGATGATGACCATGGTTATCTTTGTCTCAAAGGACAAATGAGATATCAAGGATGTTAACAGAGTGTACAAAAGTTTGGCAAAATTAAATTTTTGGATCCCTGGATTAGTATGGGCATTTACATTGTTGGACTGTACTAAGTTTTGCCATTTGGACATGCTCCTGGTTCTATCAGGTGTTTGGTTCTCAAAGGGAGACTTCCTATTGGCTTAGATGTCAGTTGCCTTGAAAAATTTCCTGGGGAAACAGTAATTTCATTCAACCATTATGGAACAAATGTGGCATTCTGCAGTTGCACAAAGAATAAAAGAATTAATGATTATCATATTTCAAAATGGTCCGGACACTGGGCATAGGTGCCAATTCACTGGAAGGGTTAAAGATAGGCAGAAAGAAGATGAAAGCAGCTTTAGCAGGTCTGGTAATTATAGCAGAAGACAGAACTAGAACAGCAATAATTGGCAAATGGATTGCAGGAAGCCCAGAAAAACAGTTAATAGGTGCTTCAGGTGTGACTTGAAATAACTTTATGTAGTGAATTGTCCAAAATGGAGAGGTAGGATTCTCAAAATGACACATGACAAAAGATAACTTTGATGATGAGGGTGAAGATAATTATGTACCTGAATCAATGTACTGGTCACAAGAAGTTTTAATCCTATAATGAATGTGTTATACACAGACTTCTTTAACTGTGCAGGATTAGGTAGTGCTTGTACTTCAACAGTATGTGAAACAGATCAGCTAAATGTTATGATTCATTAAGCAGTGAGGATTGAAGCAAGATTAAGGAATATAAAATTACTATTTTCTTTAGATTTGGTGATGAAAATATATTGAGGTCACTAAAGAGAGTTGTAATTTACTATAAAATAGCTGGAATAACCCATTTTATAAGCATCAATACTATCTCTAGTGAGGTGCCTATGCTTTTGAGTCAACCTTCTAGGAAGAAGGCACAAATGAAACTTGACATGTTGCATGATGAGGCAATCATTTTTGGAAAGTCAGTGGATCTATAATTTACCCAGTCAGGTGATTATCGTGTTCTCATAACAGAACCTAATGCTTCTCATCAGTGTTAGACATATTAATGGCATCAGGTGACAAGACTCGGAGAGAAAAATAAAAGATTGTCTTTGAGTTACATAGACCAAGGTTAAAAATCCTATTAAAAGGTGCAGGTGTGGTTGATGAGGAGTTTGCAAAGTTAATAGAAAAGATTAGTGGGAATTGTGAAATCTGCAAAATGTATCAGAGGACACCGCCACAGCATATCATAAGCCTCCTATTGGTGTGTGGCTTTAACGAGATGGTTGCTATGGGTCTATAGGTATGGGACAAAGACAGAAATATTTTCATTCTACATTTTGTAGACCTGATTTACTCTTTCTACAAAGGACTTAGTAAAGACAAAATAGATAATGTCAACAAAATAATGGAGAAATTGATAGGGACTGGATTTGGGGTACCAGCAAAGTCGCTGACTGATAATGGAGGGGAATTTGCCAACGGCGAGTTCAGAGGCATGTGTGAAAACATGAGCATTATAGTCACGTATACCACAGCTGAAAGTTCTTTCAACAGTGGACTCCAAGAAAGGAATCATGCAGTGATTGATGAATTGTCACATAAAATTTGAGCTGATTAGCCAGACTGCAAGTTAACAACTGCCCTGACATGGGTGGTTCATGCAAAAAATTCATTCCAGATGGTTGGAGGATATAGTCCCTATCAATTAATCTGTGGGCGAAATTCCAAATTGCCTTCTGTGCTGCACAATAGTTTTCTGGCTGTAGAAGGTATTACAATTAGTTCCTTTATTTTTAAATGCTTTACATGTAGGGAGGTAGGTTTTCATCAAGGCTGAGGTTTTGGAGAAAATTCGGAGAGCGCAGAGGCATCATATAAGGCTATCTGAGACAAGATTTAATTCAAGAGATTTGGTGTATTATAAAAGAGAGGGTCAGAAGTAATGGAAATGGTAAGGGTAACTCAGCAACCAGCTTTGTCACATGGGTGGATTTGTACTGAAAAAGTTGTTGCATTTGAAATTTAAGGTAAAGTGAGGCTAGTTGGCAGGGGTTTTGAAGAGCAGCTGGGTGATACAGATGTTAGAATGGATTCTTCCACAGCTGGAAAAGTCATCTTGAAATTCCTTTTTTTTTTTAGCTCTTATGGCCACTTATTCACAGACTATAGATCAACCAACATAAAGCAGCATTTCTGTAATGTGACACTTTTCAGAGAGAAGAGGCAACGGAGCAGAAGGAAATCTGTGGAAATTAAACATATGCATCTATGGCCTGAAAGATGTGTCCAGGGTGTTTTGTTTTGTGAGATCTGTTTTGCTGAAATTTTATTTTATTAATATAGTAAAGGAAAGCTTTCAGGCGTCTCCATGATGCATGTTAATGATTTCTTTGTGGGGTACTACTGCAGAACTTGAAAAATGTTCTGCAAATGATTTGAAGAACATTTAAAATTTGTAGTCATGTTTGTGGGACTTTTAAATATATTGGTTTAGATACTAAGCAGAAGAGGTATGGAATAACTTACCATCAAATATCCTATTTAGAGAGTGTTAATCGTGCCATGTCTTCACAGAAAGACAATGTTATGTCTAAAGAAGAGACAGCAATTGCAAGCTTGATGGTTCAGTCAAACTAGCTGGGTACTCAGGCTAGACCAGGTGCTAAAATAAAAGCAAAATAATGCAGATGCGGGAAATCCGAAATTAAAATAGAAAATGCGGGGAAAACTCAGCAGGTCCGGCAGCATCTGAGGACAGAGACAGAGTTAATGTTTCCAGTCCATATGACTCTTTTTCAGAGCTAGACCAGATACTAGTTGTGATGTCTGGACATTAAGTACAATGATGAAACGCCTGAAAGTCAGGAATGTTTTCAGGGACAACAAAACGTTAAAAATAATTAAATCTGGAGAAATGCGTACTTAAGTTTCTATCCTTGGGTGATGCAAAAAACATTGGGCAGAATTTTGCCCTTGGCGGGTGGGCTCGGCAGGGGCGGTTAGGAAACCGACTACCACCCGCTATCGGCATTACACTACGATTTCACGCTGGCGGGCCAATTAAGGCCTGCCCAACGTGAAATGCGAGCAGCAGCGTTGAGTGCTGCCCGTGTGGAGCGGGAGGGGGGTGGGGGGAGTAGGGCGAGTGGGCCAAGTGCGGACTTCATGCGTGCGCACTGCTTAATCTACCTGAGGCACGGAGCTGCCTGAGGGAGATGAAGAGATATGAAATAAAAATGAAGAAAATAAAAGTGTAATAAAACGTGTCCCCTCATGTGACTCTGTCACATGAGCAGGACATGTTATTAATGAAAAACTTTTATTTTAATTTTATTTTTATTTGCTTTTGGAAACTGCAGCCCACCCATGGATGAGGTTTCCAAAAAAATGCAAAGGTCGCTTTGGACAGGCAGTGAAAAGGTTACGTTAATTGATTACTTAATGACCTTAACAGGCCTTTTAATTGTTGGGTGCGCCGCCGGCTCTGGCACACACCCACCGACCAACTATCGCGGAGCCGCGCATTGACGTCAGCACGCTCAGCCAACCTCAACACGCGTGAGTTCACGCTCGAGGGGGTTGGGCGTGCGCCCACCCACTGAGTGAAAATTTCTGCCCACTAAACTAATTACTTTTAGTGATGCTTCAGGCACTAAATGGCCTGATGGCTATTCGACTGCAGCTGGCTTCATTATATTTATGACTTAAAGGGAAATGTTGCACTTCAGCAAGACAAGCTGAGAAAAGGGTTGTTAAAAGTACTTTGGCTTAGTTTACTGTTCATTGTTAAATAGTGTACATTCTATGAAAAGTGTGAGTAAAAAAAGGTTATGGATTGACCTTGCTGACTTGAAAGAAATGCTGGAGAGAAAGGAAATCTCTAAAATTAGATGTGTTGATGCAAGTCATCAACTGTCTCATCATTTTACAAAGTGAAATGCATGTACAAATAAGTTGTTATTTTGTCCTAGAGGAAGGGCATGTAATGCTTTGAACAACGTATGGAGGTTTTTGATTTTAATTTGTTTTGAAGTTTTGATTGTAGAAATAAACTCTAATATTTAATTTAAAGAAAGAGAAGAGAACCTGTAGAGGTGGGCAGAATCTTTGGCTTGGCGAGTGGGGGCAGGGACAACTCACTACCTCAGTACACCTCGTAAGATGACGCGCGGTGACATCAGGCGTGCATTCCGGCTTCACCGTGCATCATTTAGATTTTCAGTTCAGCCGAACCGTCAAAGGCCTATTAAGACCCTTTAAAAAGCCAATAAAGCAATTAGATGAGCTGCCCGTCCAACCTTAAGGTTGGTGGGCAGGCGAAGAGCCCAGGCGGCCTTCGCATTCTTCATGGAACCTCATCCACAGGCGGGATGAGGTTTCATGAACGTTTTTAAAGTGTTTGCAAAACTTTTAATAAAATTAACGGACATGTCCCAGCTCATGTGACAGCTTCACATGAGGGACATGTCCTTAAATTTTTTCTTTACCCTTATTCAATGTTTTGTAAGTGAAAGTAACCCCCCTGAGGCACCTTTGTGCCTCAGGGAGATTTCTGTGCTCCTTCGCGCGCACGTGCCTGCACAGGCTTCCTGGCGCACGTCAGGCCGAGCGGGCCTTAATTGGCCCACCCATGTAAAATGGAGGCGCCCAGTTGATCGGGGGTGCCGATCGGCTGCACGCCCACCTGCGCCCGGCCCTGCACAGCCCCCCCCCAATGGGGAGAAAATTCTCCCCTGTGTTTCATTGTATTCAAATGGTGCGCATTAACTGCAGATTCACTTTGGTCCCTTTAAATAGACACAGATTGATACTGTGGCTGTTGGCTTAGGAGGGAACGTGTGACTCTTGTCACAAACATACGTCCCTTTATTTTTGAAAATATGATTTTTCAACTGTCAACTGACTGGAAATTTTGCACTTTGAACTGAGATAGAGCAAACTGCTTAAAATACAATACCACTTTCCAAGGTGAAGGTGGGAAACAATCAAATCACCCTTGGGGGAGTGTGAAGAGAGAAAAATTTGCTATAATCCAGTCCAGTCCAGAGAAGGTTCATTAGGTTGATCCCTGGTATGGAGGGATTTTTTTTATGAGGAGAGGTTGACTAGATTGGGCCTGTACTCACTGGAGTTTAGAAGAATGAGAGGCAACCTTATTGAAATGTAAGATTCTTAGTGGTCTTGACAGGATAGCTGCTGAGAGGTTGTTTCCCCTTGTGGGAGAGTTTAGGACCAGAGGGCATAACCTCAGAGTAAGGGGTCACCCGTTTAAGATAGAGATGGGGAGGAATTTCTTCCAGAGGGTAGTGAATCCGTGGAATTCTTTACCGCAGAGGGCTACAGAGGTTGGGTCATTAAGTATATTCAAGGCTGAGATAGACAGATTTTAATCAGTAAGGGAATTGGGGGTAATGGGGAAAAGGCACAAAAGTGGAGTTGAGGATTATCAGATCAGCCATGATCTCATCGATGGACCGAATGGCCTACTTCTGTGCCTTCGTCTTATGGTCTATGCCCATTGAAACTTGTAACTGTCTAAGGAAGAGACATTAAAATGTAAAGTGCTGGATGTTGAAATGATAGCTGTCACAGACAGACACACCCAAAACCTCTTGAAAATACAAAATGGGTGAAATATTTCAAGACAAGGCTGCCCAGCCACTACAGTGAGATTGCAATTGACACAGGGGTGTCAAGAAAATCTTCAGCAGAGAAAACAGGCTGAAGGCTGCTCTCTCCCTCTCTCTATCTCACTCAATCTCTCTCTTTTGGAATAAGCGTGTTGCCCAGTTTGCAAAGCTAACTTTACCAGATACCTACCAGTGATCCGAGATCTCCTAACAATTGCAACACCTTCTACATCTGACCACACCCAAAAAACAGCTAATCCAACTGGCCACAGAGTTTAATATCTACGTCTCAAGGACAATCAATGGGCACTTAACAGTATATTATTTTACCTTGTTTTGGCTAAGACCCCTTATTTCTATTGTGGGGGTATGTGTGTGTGTGTGTGTGTGTGTGTGTGTGTGTGTGTGTGTGTGTGCATGTGTTTGTGTGGGCATGCAAGTGTGCGGGTCCCTGTCTGAACGATTGCATGAGGGCCGACTTTATTTTTGCTCAGGTTTAGTCATTAATAAATAAGAAAACCTTATTTGCTTGGCTCCTTATTGCTCACAGTTTAACTATTTAAACACATTGTGATTTGGAAAAGGCATACCCTCATTAAACCTTTATTGTGATCATCCAGGGAGGTTGAACAGAGGGTTGAACCCCTTCTCACCTGGTTGTAACACAGTGTAAATAAATGCTTATAAATTGAGTCCAGTTTTATCCTTCACAAACTGTCTTTCTGACATGTAACAGTAAATGCCTAATGTGTCAACTAATCCTTAATTTTATAATGATAGATACTTTTACATGTCACACTGCCTTTCTTGGACTTGCATGCTTATGTCTCAAAACTATTGGTGATATCGTCGAGGAGATTCTGTACAAAGACTGTCTCCTTGGCTTCACCACCACTGGGTTAAATAAAACTCAGAACAAAGGAGGAGAATGAAATAACCATGATTCCCTTCAATGCTCAATAGCTTAGTAGGTAAAACCACATAAACTAGAAAATCCAAAATTGAATTCTCAGGTCTGAGGCTAACTCAGCTGGAGCTGTATTTGTGATGCCATAATATACCTCAGTGCTCCTCAGCTTGGAAGGGGAAGAAATGGGCTGGATTTCCTGAATTCAACTGTTATCCAATGACTCTGCCTTGACTGTTTCCCTATAAGGTGAAAGTGAAATTTTGATTTACTATGATGCACTTCACAATTGAATAGCTTGCAGATAATAACTGGTGAAATTGGGTGATATAAATACACAAAAATGTCAATGCAGAGTAATGTTTTTTTTAATCAACAACACATTTTTTTTGAACCTCCTGACCCATTAATTGGTCAAGATTTCTCAGCACTGTTTCCCCACATTATTGACTGAGCTCACATGGAGAAGGGTGTGTTAAGGAACTGTTACTACCTTGAAATGTAGCTCAACAAGTTTAAGCATTATTAGGAGAGAAAGGAGACATCTATAAAGAAAGAAAAATGGCAATCTAGTTGAATCAATTTCCCTTGCAATCAAATGCAATATTTACATCTGAAATTTTGATCAGGATTGAACAACTTCAGGGCATTGCACCAGGAATGAGCAGTTTTGATCCATCTGATTTATCTAATTTAGACTCTTGATGCCATCTGTGCACATCCCAGAGAGCATACTAACACATGTTGTGACAGATTGTAATACTAATAAAGTAATACTTGCATTTTTATAGCACCTTTGGTGTGCACTGTTTTGGAGATGAAAGCAGCAGACGTTTTGCACCAGTGGCCTTCCTCAAACAGCATTGGTAAAGTAATAGATGCCAATTAATCTATTTCTGGTGGCATTGGTTGAAGGTGGAATATTGGCTACAACAGTTGGGACAACTCACTATTTTTCTTTGAATAGCCCCATGAGATGGTTAATGTCCACCTAGTCTTCCTGAATGGTAAGACTTCGGTTGGGATTTTCCAGTCTCGCCCGCTGCGGGACCTGTCGTGGGCAGGAACGGAAAATTTGGAGAGCCAGCCAAAAATCCATTGACTTTCAGCAGCACTGGAAAATCCAGGCAGTGGGTGGGGCTGGAAAATCCCAGCCACTGTATCTGAAGCATTACAACTCCAATAATGAAGATGTCCCTCAATAATGAAGTGGAATACCAAAATAAGTTACAAGACCAGGTTCTGCTTTGGGATATTTTGAATCCACAGAATTTAGTTTTGAGACATGATAATGATATTAGTTGAGGCTGATTATTGCTTTGTTAGACTTTGCAAACAAACCCCTATGTTTTGATTTAGATCAAATTTACTTTGCTCAACAATGGTCTTTTACTAGAAAAGCATCATTTAATGATAAATTACACTCTCATTGGAAATTCTGCACTGTGTACAGCTAAGTAACAAACAACAAATTCTTTCCCAGTGAACCTGCAATAGCATTAGCAAATCAACAGCATAGAGCCAGTGATCACACTGTCAGTACAAGAAATGAACTCAGGACTGAGAAAAATGTCCCAGCAAATATATTATATAACAAATACTTTGGATTGATTTCAAGGTAGTAATTGCAGTTCAGATAAGAACTGCAAAATGTTCAGACCAGCTTTCATTTTTTATGTCATCATCTGAACCCTTCAGGTTGACTGTAAATTTGTAATCCATCTGAGGGGACCATCATTCTCTACAAGTACGGTTACCCCTTTCTATAACGCTGTACTGAGAGCCATTATAACACATGTTTACGTGGGACGTGATATAGAGAATGGGTTTAGTACTGCTGGTCTGTTGCAATAAAACATTAAATTGTAAGTCTATCAAGCTTGTGTCCTCTGTGCATTCCTCTTCTGTGGTGAGACCTATACAACATATGCTAGCCAGGAGAACAGGCTGAAGTTTCCACCTTTGCTGTCTCAGATGTATTCTCAGCATATCATGGCAGGACAAAGTCGCCAACTCAGAGGTCCTGGAGTGTGCTAATTCTATCAGCATACACACATTGCTAAGCCAACACCATCTGTGCTGGTTTAGCCATGTTCATTGAATGGATGACGGCCATATATCCAAAGATCTTCCGTATGGAAAGTTGGTCACTGGGACATGATCTCCTGGGCGTACACACCTCTGTTAAAAAGGCATCTGCAAGTGAGATATGAAGATGGTGGACATTGACACTGTCAATTGGGAGATAGTCACTAAAAGCTGTGACCTCTGGAGGCTGACTGTTCAGAATAGTATTTGCAGAGGCATGCAGAAACAAAAAGCTCAACTTCTTTAAAATGTATTCTTTCATGGGATATGAACTTCACTGGCAATGCCAGCATTTGTTGCCCATCTCTCATTGAACTGGGTGACTTGCTAGACCACTTCAGAGGGCAGTTAAGAGTCAACCACAATGCTGTGGATCTGGAGTCACATGTAGGTTAGGTTAGGTCAGGTCAGGTATAGATGCCAGATTTCTTCCCATAAAGGACATTAGTGAACCATATGGGTTTTTAACCAACAATTGATGATAGTTTCATGGTCATCATTTTTTCCATTAAATGAATTTAAAATTCATCAGCTACCAAGGTAGGATTTGAACTCATGTGCCCAGAGAATTAGCCTGAATGTCTGAATTACCAGCTCAGTGACATTACCACTATGCCTTGTCTCCTCCTGACACACAACCACCAACTCCCTGGCCAAGAAGAGGGCCCAGAGCAAAAAAAAAGAGGCCAGTGAATCATGCACCTTCTATTGCAAATGTAGCAGAGACTGCCAGGGCAGAGCGGGGCTCCTGAGCCTCATCAGGTGATGCTAAACACAGAGTTGACTACCATGGTGCAAACCATCATCTTACGAGATGAAAGGCTGTCACAGATCTGTCACAATGAGCCTCCTCTCCAGTGAAGCCTTTGAGGGCCATCATAAAATCTATATTATAGTAAGAGGATGCTTTATATTGAAACTTTTTTAAAATGAGGGAACTGTAAGCCAAATCAGAATTCGTGATATATTGGACTTTTACGTTGAAGCAGATATTTTAGAGAGGATGTCGGTTATTTTTTCCATTAATGAAGAGTTTAATAATTGATGTAAAAGTTAGACTTATGGCATATCAGTATTTGTCACTTGAACAGCAAATAGGTTTATTAATCCAATTCATGTCTTATTCCCTTTTTGCCACTCTCCGGCCTCCCCCACCCTGCCCCAGCCAGACAAACCCCCCTAATTTCTCCCCTGTGCTCTTGAAAGTGTTGTTTCTTTATTAGAATAGAGATCCAAAGACACAGGTAACCAAATGAGACAATCTATGTTATGTACCTTGTATGAATTAGACTAAGTACCAGTTGACTGTTTACCATGGACAGCATCACATCCAACCCAATCTGGATTTCATCTAGATGCCTATATACTCGATGCAGTAGTGGTGTGTGTGTGTGTATGTGCCTGTGTGCGTGCATGATGGGTTATCACTGAATAGTAATCAGGACCTTTATTTCCTATCTAATAGTGATATTAAGCCCTATTATTGCATCACTACTACTATCGTGGCTAAGATCAGTTAACTCACCCGGATTGGAAAGCAAATCTGAGATTCTTTTGGACAATATGGCTTAATATTTCATACATTAATGTTAATTCATGCCCCCAGTGCTTACATTGAGTCAGGCCTGACTGCAGTTTATCTACAGAGACATTAGAATGAACTTCTTGAAAGTCCCTGGAGAATTCTAAACTCACATGTCGTGACTCTCTTGCACAGTAAAATCTAGTGTTAGCCTGTGACTATTTTTAAACTGTACTGTATGTTATGTCTTCTTTCACCTTGCCATTTGGACACTGAATCTGCGTAGGTTGTGCCAAAAGCTGTCTAAAATAGGTTTGCTAATGCAATATTATTCAGAGAAGGACAACCTCTTCCTTCCCTCCTGCCAATATTCCAAATAAAAAGTGGCTTCAAGTGAAACAGATAACCTGTCAAACCTATCCAGATGCTGATAATGGATATTCTGTCAGCAACAAGAAGCGTGAAGCACTTGATAATGCAAGCAATTATAAAATGTCAAAAATAGAAGATCAAAGCTGATTTTTCTTTCCCATTGAGTGTACTCACTTTGCCGTGGAGCTTTGTACTCAGTGCTGCTCTTGTATGGTTCTGACAGGGTATATTAATATTGTCCATTACTATGCCAATCAGATTGCCACATTTCACTGGGCAGATGACAACCTCACGCCTGTATCAGTAACTGGTCAGGTCATTAGTTTCTCTGTTTTTTTTAAACCTGGTCTATAAAAGCCTTCCTTCCCTTTGCAATAACACACAGGCTGCTTTCAATCTACAAACTTATTAGTCCCTTTTCTCTAAGGGGACAAAAAGCTGTTAGCAATTATTAAAAGAAATCAAACATCAAACCACTTACAGCATATTACTGGTTTAACCTCTTGCTGACAAGAGAAAACATACAGCACCTTTTATGACCTCAGGATGCCCCAATGCAGCCAATGAATTACCTTTAAAGTATAGTCACTCTTACAATGCAAGACATGTGTAAGCCAACAACAAGCTCCTACAAACGGCAATAAAGTAATGACCAGGCAATCTGTTTTGTAGGTGTTGCTCACAGGATAAATCTTATAACCAGGACACCCCCATGCTTTTCTTCAAGTAGTGTCATAGGATCCAGCTAACAGGGCAGATTCGAGCCTTGGTTTAGCGTCTCATTCAAAAGATGGCACTCTGGCAACGCAGCACTCTCAATAATGAAGATTCAGCCAGGATTATTTGCTCAAGTCTCTGGAGTGAAAATTGAACCCATGACCTACTGATTCAGATGCAAGAGAGCTTCTACTCTTGAGCCAAGAATATATTTCCGAAATAGTTACTTTTCCAACAATTACACGCAATGAAAATCATTTTTGATATTGTTTCAAATAAATGACCATCAATATGAGCAATTTGTGATATTCAAACCATTAATTTCTCTGCGGAATGAGCAACAAGTCCTAAATATCAAATAAATCATTATGTCTGAGAATGGTACCATTTTTATTGTTCAGTTACTTTGAAGTTTCCTCCTAGTGAAGAGAAATTAATTATATATGAGTGCAATTTAAATCAGTCAGACCAGTATTTCTGCAGGTCTCTGGAAAGGTTGCTTACTGTTGGTCGCAGTGTACAGATAGTTTTTTAAGAATGGAAAAGGTAATTTTCTATCAAAAGAGATGTAATCTGAACAGTAAGGACAGTATTGACCCTGGTCTTTGGGTAATTTGAGTAACTGGAAGGCTAGTAGGTGGTTTTTCTACTTTGAAGGTGATCAATGTTGGGTTAGGCCTTGAGGCCTGGGAACAATACTCATTTTCAAAACAGCTAGAGGCTATGATTGGGAAATGGTAGAGTTCATATTCTGGAAGGATGAAATCAATGAGCCAAAGGGTCTTCATCACCTGAACCTATTATATGACTTTAATCTAGTTTGAAGATTGAAATCTACTTTTGTCTTTATAATCTGTACTCCTTCTGCATGTAGTTAACAAATCTTTGGTCTTTAGGCGTAAAGTCTCCTGATGTGACATACATTATTTCTCTATTTTACCTGAACCTTAATTCTTGAGGTTTTCAAACACAGCTGTTACGGACAGAAGGGGGGTTAATTTAAACAGCACTAATTTCTCCTCTCACCACCCATCCATAAACAGAAAGATGCTTTGATTTGTTTCCCTCTTGATAAGTGGTGGTATATTTCCCCAACTTCTCAGTTTTTGTGTGACCCAATTTTCTAGTAGTAACCCCACAGCAAACTCAAAATAGGAGGAACTCAAAGGGTCAGTTTATTTGCACACACACAAAATGCAGGAGGAGGGTTGCAATGTCGCCTCCACACTCAGACAGTAAAGAGCAGGACAGAGAAAAGAAGGATTTACAGTACCGAGACCATGGAGAAAATAAATATTGATTCACATGGATTCCAGAGTCCAGGATCAAAATCCAATGTGATATTCCTTCACGAAGGTCAGCGGGCTGAAAACCGGTGTTGTAGAATTCCCTTTTCCAGTGGTGCTGGCTTCACAAGATGAGTCAGGCACGCAGAGATGAATCAGTCTTGTAAGCGATGGCATAGAACTTCCAACAAAAACAGGGTAGATGGGCCAGGTGTCCAACTAGGCCCAGAGCTCTTTTGGTGTGGCCTGTTTGTCATGTTAAACAACAGACTGGGCTATGTAGCTCAGAATGGCATTATTAACTTTCTCAACAAGCCAGCACCTTAGGTCACGTGACATTACCTCACTGCGAGGTCTTCAACAAAGGATGTTTATCCAGGGTTTGGAATTTGGCTTGGTCTTCAGAACTGCCATAATGGGTTGAGAGGAATGTTTGAGAGGCCATTGTCTTAGTAGATGTTCCGTCTACGCTGGCAAGCCTGGATTATCAAATACAAAAGGCCTTGAATATATCTCCCTTTGAAGTTGGGCTGTGCCGTCCTGAGGTGATCCTTACCAGCTCCTCAGTGAAACTGAGAGGTTTCCAAAACTGCAAAGTGGCTTCTTATGTTTAGGGGTCACTGACATAATTTCAGCCATTTTAAGGATCTTTGTTCAGTTAAAAATTTTAGAAATAGCCATGGGGATATCTATGTATATTTTATAAAAATATACAACATGAGGTCTTAGCCACTCACACAGTAATGAAATTTTCAGAAAGCCACAAACTAGTCAAACGAAAGGATGATATAGTGAATAGATAAGATGATTTTGTAATATTGATTGATAGATAAATAGTGACCAGAATTCAGCAGCTCCACTTCAGAGTGCCACAGAATCGTTTGCATCCACCCAAGAGGTTTTAGCAACTCACCTGAAAGACAACATTTCTAACAGTGCAGCCCTCTGTCAATGATGCACAAGGGTCAGCCTAGATTATGTGCTTAAATCTTTGGATTAGCACTTGAACCTATTATCTTCTAATCAGAGGTGAGAGTGCTATTACTGATGCTCGCTAATAAGAAAAAAACTGTTACATTAGAAAAAAACTGTGGGGGAGAAAAAGATAAAAGACATGGAATAATGATTGTTCACAAAGTTTCATTAACATGCATCAGTCATTGGTGATAAAAAACAAAAACAAAAATACCTGGAAAAACTCAGCAGGTCTAGTAGCATCGGCGGAGAAGAACAAAGTTGACATTTCGAGTCCTCATGACCCTTCAACAGAACTGAATAAAAATAGGAGAGGGCTGAAATATAAGCTGGGTTAAAGTGATGGGGGGTGGGGGGAGAGAAGTGGCGGGGGGGGGGCATGTGGTTGTAGGGACAGGCAAGCAGTGATAGGAGCAGATAATCAAAAGATGTCACAGACAAAAGAACAATGAAGTGTTGAAGGTGGTGATATTATCTAAAAGAATGTGCTAATTAAGAATGGATGGCAGGACACGCAAGGTACAGATAGCTCTAGTGGGGGTGAGGTGAAATAAGACTAAAAGGGCATAAAAGTTATAGATTTAAAAATAATGGAAATAGGTGGGAAAAGAAAAATCTATATAAATTATTGGAAAAAAACAAAAGGGAGGGGGAAGAAACGGAAAGGGGGTGGGGATGGAGAAGGGAGTTCAAGATCTAAAGTTGTTGAACTCAATATTCAGTCTGGAAGGCTGTAAAGTGCCTCGTCGGAAGATGAGGTGCTGTTCCTCTAGTTTGCCTGGAGCTTCAGTGAAACAATGCAGCAAGCCAAGGACAGACATGTGGGCAAGAGAGCAGGGTGGAGTGTTAAAATGGCAAGCAACAGGGAGGTTTGGGTCATTCTTGCGGACAGACCGCAGGTGTTCTGCAAAGCAGTCACCCAGTCTGCGTTTGGTCTCTCCAGTGTAGAGGAGACCGCATTGGGAGCAACGAATGCAGTAGACTAAGTTGGGGGAAATGCAAGTGAAATGCTGCTTCACTTGAAAGGAGTGTTTGGGCCCTTGGACGGTGAGGAGATAGGAAGTGAAGGGGCAGGTGTTGCATATTTTGCATATGCATGGGGAGGTGCCGCAGGTGGGGTTTGAGGAGTAGGGGGTGATGGAGGAGTGGACCAGGGTGTCACGGAGGGAATGATCCCTACGGAATGCCGCCGGGGGAGGGGGGGTTGGTGAAGTGAAGATGTGTTTGGTAGTGGCATCATGCTGGAGTTGGCAGAAAAGGCGGAGGATGATCCTTTGAATGCGGAGGCTTGGTGGGGTGATAAGTGAGGACAAGGGGGACCCTATCATGTTTCTGGGAGGGAGGAGAAGGCGTGAGGGTGGATGCACGGGAGATGGGCCGGACACGGTTGAGGGCCCTGTCAACGACCGTGGGTGGAAAACCTCGGTTAAGGAAGAAGGAGTTCATGTCAGAGGAACTGTTTTTGAAGGTAGCGTCATCAGAACAGATGCGACGGAAGCGAAGGAACTGAGAGAATGGGATGGAGTCCTTACAGGAGGCGGGGTGTGAGGAGCTGTGGTCGAGGTAGCTGTGGGAGATGGTAGGATTGTAATGGAGACAGTCTATCACCAGAAATTGAGACAGAGAGGTCAAGGAAAGGAAGGGAAGTGTCAGAGATGGACTATGTGAAAATGATGGAGGGGTGGAGATTGGAAGCAAAATTAATAAATTTTCCCAGGTCCCAGTGAGGGCATGAAGCAGCACCGAAGTAATCATCGATGTACTGGAGAAAGAGTTGTGGGAGGGGGCCGGAGTAGGACTGGAACAAGGAATGTTCCACATACCCCATAAAGAGACAGGCATAGCTGGGGCCCATGCGGGTACCCATAGCCACACCTTTTATTTGGAGGAAATGAAAGGAGTTAAAGGAGAAATTGTTCAGTGTGAGAACAAGTTCAGCCAGACGGAGGAGAGTAGTGGTGGATGTGGATTGTTCGGGCCTCTGTTCAAGGAAGAAGCTGAGAGTCCTCAGACAATCCCGTGGGGGATGGAGGTGTAGAGGGATTGGACGTCCATGGTGAAGAGGAAGCGGTTGGGGCCAGGGAACTGGAAATTGTTGATGTGATGTAAGGTGTCAGAGGAATCATGGATGTAGGTGGGAAGGGACTGGAGAGAGAAGGGTGTTAAGATAACAAGAAATGAGTTCCATGGGGCAGGAACAGGTTGACACGATCGGTCTGCCGGGACGGTCCTGTTTGTGGATTTTGGGTAGGATGTAGAAGCGGGCTGTCTGAGGTTGGGCGACTATCAGGTTGCTATCTGTGGGGGGAAGATCTCCAGAGGAGATGAGGTCAGTGACGGTCCTGGAAACAATGGCTTGATGTTCAGTGGTGGGGTCATGGGTCCAGGGAGAGGTAGGACGTCGTTGACAGGGGCCTGAACCGTGTCCGGCCCATCTCCCACGCATCCTGCCTCACGCCTTCTCCTCCCTCCCAGAAACATGATAGGGTTCACCTTGTCCTCACTTATCACCCCACCAGCCTCCACATTCAAAGGATCATCCTCCGCCATTTCCGCCAACTCCAGCATGATGCCAACAACAAACACATCTTCCCTTCACCAACCCCCCTGCGGCATTCCGTAGGGATCATTCCCTCCGTGACACCCTGGTCCACTCCTCCATCACCCCCTACTCCTCAAACCCCACCTACAGCACCCCCCCATGCATATGCAAAATATGCAACACCTGCCCCTTCACTTCCTATCTCCTCACCGTCCAAGGGCCCAAACACTCCTTTCAAGTGAAGCAGCATTTCACTTGCATTTCCCCCAACTTAGTCTACTGCATTCGTTGCTCCCAATGCGGTCTCCTCAACATTGGAGAGACCAAATGCAGACTGGGCAACCGCTTTGCAGAACACATTCGGTCTATCTGCAAGAATGACCCAGACCTCCCTGTTGCTTGCCATTTTAACACTCCACCCTGCTCTCTTGCCCACATGTCTGTCCTTGGCTTGCTGCATTGTTCCAGTGAAGCCCAACGCAAACTGGAGGAACAGCACCTCATCTACTGACGAGGCACTTTACAGCCTTCCAGACTGAATATTGAGTTCAACAACTTTAGATCTTGAACTCCCTCCTCCAACCTCACCCTCTTTCCGTTTCTTCCCCCTCCCTTTTGTTTTTTCCAATAATTTATATAGATTTTTCTTTTCCCACCTATTTCCATTATTTTTAAATCTATACCTTTTATGCCCTTTTAGTCTTATTTCACCTCACCCCCACTAGAGCTATCTGTACCTTGCATGTCCTGCTATCCATTCTCAATTAGCACATTATTTTAGATAACATCACCACCTTCAACACCTCTGTGTTCTTTTGTGTGTGACATCTTTTGATTATCTGCTCCTATCACTGCTTGCTTGTCCCAACAACCACACCCACCACCCCCAACTTCTCTCCCCCCACCCCTCCCCCACCTTAAACCAGCTTATATTTCAGCCCTCTCCTATTTTTACTTAGTTCTGTTGAAGGGTCATGAGAACTCGAAATGTCAACTTTGTTCTTCTCTGCGGATGCTGCCAGACCTGCTGAGTTTTTCCAGGTATTTCTGTTTTTGTTTTGGATTTCCAGCATCCGCAGTTTTTTGTTTTTATCTCTATTATTATAGTCACTGGTGATGGTTTGGACTGGAGTCCAAACATCAATTTTTGATTAAAGTTTTGTAATCATGATTTAATTATTAGTCACAATATGCTTGTTTTACATATACTCTGTTATATGGCAACATGTTACATTTTCATTCAAAAAGATTTTCATGGCCAGAATCTTTTCCTCATCGGGCAGACTCGGCAGGAGCAGTCGGAATGCTGACTGCCACCCGTGATCGGCTCCGCTCCGTGGATCCCGGGCAGCAGCGCTCAGTGCTGCCTGTGCAGGCGGGGGGAGGAGGGAGAGAGGGCCTGCTGCGCACGTGCACGGAAGAGCACTTCAATTTCCCTGAGGCACCGAGCTTGTTAATGGCCTTAATAGGCCTTTCAATTATCGGCGGGCATGCAGCCGACTCCAAAGCGGGCCTGCCAAACGTAACATCGCGCAAGTGCACGATGACGTCAGGACGAATGCCCGACTTTATCGCACGTCTTATTACACTCAGGCGTGTCGGGTGCACGCCCGCATGCCGAACATAAAACTTTGCCCCATGTATTTTGTTTAGATTGGAAAATGGAATCTGCTGGTTAAATGGTGATGTGGTCCCAAGCCATGATCTAATGCATGTTACAATTAAGTGTGGGTTACATAAATTAATGGTTAAGTGCAAGAATCTATGTTGTTAATAAATCTCAATGCACTCCAGGTTGAAGTGCAATTGTCAAGCAACAACTCATCTATAAGGGCAATATCCCATAAACTGAAACCACATCAAAGATTAACTCAATTCTTGTTCCACTGGTGTTGTTTGTGGGAGAAATGTAAGCTAGAATGCATAGAAAACTCTCTAAACTTTCTCCAATCATACATCTTTACTGTCCACCCTGAAAAGTAGACAAGTCTTGAGTTTAACATCTCATCTCACTCCTTCAGTCATGCCTCGATGTAGCGGTCCATTTATGTGCTCGTTCCCTGCTGTGGTACTCAAACTCTCAATTATTTGATCAAGAGATGGAACTGCTACCAAATAGACTAAGTTGGCACATCTTGGGAAGCTGGTTAATACTTGGGGATGCAATAAAAGAGATAACTAAAGGAGTTAACTACTAAATTTTAGCTTCTTTCTATTTTGTTTTTACGTTTAACATATGGTGATTCATTTTCTTTTGTTTCAGTTTTGGTTTGGAAAGAATTGGTCCAGGTTTAAATGGTGTCCTCTGAATTTGGAGGATTGAAGATGATGACAATACGATTGGTTCGCATAGTCTATCTTACTTTTACTGCTGGGGTTGTTGAGACTTTATTTATTACAGACTGATAATAATTCCTTTTTGTTCCTCAGCTAATCTCTCATGGTTCTTTCTCAGGGTTTACATGAGTTACATTCTGAATGAACTGTAAAGTTTTGCTTTGCTTGTCACAAAAGTCATTGCTAGGATGTTGATATCACGAGTTTACTAATAAAAACAGGAAATACAGGAAATACTCATCAGTTTAGGCAGCACTATGGGGAAAAGGAATTTGTATCATTTTATCACTTTGTAAGAATCAATGATGCACGGTAGAAAAACTGGATCTCAGGAACTGACAAGTACTGAATGTCAGAGAGATATCTGTAATTGCAGGTGGAACTGAAACAAAAAGGGTAGAAATTAAACTGGAATCTTTGTGGAATGAGTTGGAGCTAGAGACTGTTGCTGATAAAATGGGCTGTGGCTGTGACACTAAGTTTTAGCGAACACATGATCAAATCAAAAACGGAAAGGAATAGTAATGAAAATGAATATAAGAAAGACAAAAAAAAATCTGGAAGAGAAGAGCGCCTTCAGCATAAGCATTCTTCACAATGTGCCAGCGAATTAACTAAAAAACTAAACCAAAACACTTCAGATGATATAAAGGACTAGAGGGTACAGATTTAATGTGTTAGGCAAAAAAGGAGTGGGGGGAGGTGTAAGGAAGAACTTATTTATGCAGCAAGTGGTAACAACTTGGAACTTGCTGCCTATGAGGATGGTAGAAGTGGAGACAATAAATGATTTCAAAAGGAAATTGGATGGGCAAGAGGGAAATAACTTGCAGGGATATGGGGATTTTTAAAAATTATGTAATGGGATGCTGGCTTTGCTGGCTGGGCTAGCATTTTAATTGCCTATCCCTAATTGCCCTACAGAAAGCAGTGGTGAGCTGCCTTCTTGAGCCGCTGCAGTCCATGTGGTGTAGGTACACCCAAAGTGTTATTTGGGAAGGAGTTCCAGGAATTTGACCCAGTGACAGTGAAGGAACAGTTATATATTTCCAAGTCAGGATAGTGTGTGGTTTGAAGGGAAACTTGCAGGTGGCGCCATTGCTGTGCATCTGCTGCCATGGTCCTTCCAGGTGGTAGAGGTTGCGAGTTTGGAAGGTGTTGTCGAAGGAGCCTTAGTAAGTTGCTGCAATGCACCTTGTAAATGGTACACTTCTGCAACTATGTGTCGGTGATGGTGGGAGTGGATGTTTGAGGTGGTGGATGGGGTGCCAATCAAGCAGGTTATTTTGTCCTGCACGGTATCGAGCTTCTTGAGTGTTGATGAAGCTGCACTCATCCAGGCAATGGGAGAATATTCCATCACACTCCTGACTTGTGCCTTGAAAATGGTGGACAGGCTTTGAGAAGTTAGGAGGTGAGTTACTTGCTGCAGAATTCCCAGCCTCTGACCTGCTCCTGTAGGCACAATATTTATATGGCTGGTCCAGTTCAGTTTCTTGTCAATGGTAACCTCCAGGATGTTGATAGGGGGTTTCAGTGATGGTAATGTCATTGAATGCCAAGGGGAGATGATTGGATTCTCTCTTGTTTAAGATGGTCATTGCCTGGCACTTGTGTGGCGTGAATGTTACTTGTCACTTATCAGCCCGAGCTTGAATATTGTCCAGGTCTTGCTGCGTATGGGCATGGATTGCTCCAGTATCTGAGGAGTCACGAATGGTGCTGAACATTGTGGAATCATCAGCGAATATCCCCACTTCTGACCTTATGATGGAGAGAAGGTCATTGATGAAGCAGGTGAAGATGGCTGCATGAAGGACACTACTCTGAGGAACTCCTGCAGTGATGTCCTGAGACTGAGATGATTGACCTTCAACATCCACAACCATCTTTCTTTATGCTAGGTTTAACTCCAACCAGTGGAGAGTTATGCCTCTGATTTCCATTCACTCCAGTTTCGCCAGGGCTCCTTGATGCCACACTCAGTCAAATGCTAACTTGATGTCAAGGCAGTCACTTTCACCTCACCTCTTGATTTCAGCTTTTTTGTCCGTGTTTGAACTAAATCTGTAATGAAGTCAGGAGCTGAGTGGCCCTGGCAGAACCCAAACTGAGCGTTAATAGGCAGCTTGTTCCTGAGTAAGATTCACTTGATAGCACTGCCAACAACCCCTTCCATCACTTTGCTGATAGAGCAGAGGAAATTGCAGCATCATGGTAATGTCACTGGACTGGTAATCCAGAGGCCCAAGCTAATGTTCTAGAGGCACAGGTACAAATCCCACCATGGCAGCTGTTGGAATTTACATCCAATTAATAAAATCTGGAATATAAAGCAAATTATCATGGATTGTTGTAAAAGCCAACCTGGTTCACCTTTAGGAATCCAACATTGGTCCAGACCTTCAGCGAGGGTGAGAGCAGAATGTCCGGTCGCGGTAAAACCGGAGGCAAAGGGTGCGCCAAGGCCAAGACTCGCTCCTCCAGAGCTGGGCTCCAGTTGCCCATCGGCCGTATCCACCAGCTGCTGCACAAGGGCCACAATGCTGAGCAGGTGGGGGCCGGAGCCCCCGTCTACCTGGCCGCCGTCCTCGAGTACCTGACGGCCGAGATCCTCGAGCTGGCCGGCAACGCGGCCCGGGACAACAAGAAGACCCGCATCATCCCCCGCCACCTGCAGCTCGCCATCCGCAATGACGAGGAGCTCAACAAGCTGCTGGGCGGGGTCACCATAGCCCAGGGTGGGGTCCTGCCCAACATCCAGGCTGTGCTGCTGCCCAAGAAAACCGGCCATCCCAGCAAGGTTTACGTTGAAGGGGAGACACCGGGAAAAAGATCAAATCCACAATAACCTTTAGGAAAGGAAAGATGCCAACCCCATCTGGTTTGGCCTACATGTGACTCCAGATCCACAGCAATGTGGTTGACTCTTAACTGCCCTTTGAAATGGCCTGGCAAGTTACTTAGCTCAAGCCCAATTAGGGAAGGATAACATACATTATCCTTGCCAGTGATCACAGGGGACTGGTTGGATTAATTTAAAGTGAGTTAGCATGGACTGATGGGCTGAATAGCCTACTTCTGTGTTGTAATGACTCTATGGGCAGAATTCTGAGCTTGTCGGGCAGGCATGGCAGGTGGGCCCAGGAGTGTCCAGGGAGTGAACCGTTGCCTGTGGTTGGTCCCTGACCGCAAAATCACGCTGGCTGGTCAATTAACGGTCAGCCAGTGTGAAACGTGTGCTGAGAACCTCAGAACTGCAGGGGTGGGGGGTTTGGGAGGAGGGCAAGTGCTGAAGTCGGCGCATGCGCAGGGAGGGTGCACAGAAAGCTCCTGGGAAGGGGTAGAGCTACCTCAGGGAGCTGAAGAACTGGACACACACAAATAAAGATTTTAAAAATGAGAAAAACGTGTCCCATATGTGACTCAGTCACATGAACAAGGACATGTTAAAGATTTGTGTAAAAATTTTTGATTTTTATTTACCGTTGGAAACCTCACTCCGCCCATGGATCAGGTTTCATAAAAAATGCAAAGGCCGCCTGGCTGATTTGCCCACCTGACAACCAAACGGTTGAACGGGCAGCAAAAAGGAGAAGTAAATTAATTGGTTAAGAGCCTTAATAGGCCTCTTAATTGTTGGTGGGTGCACCGCTGATTCTCGCGCATGCGCACCGACCAAAATATCGCGCGAGTCAGGACACTCGCCTGACGTCATCGCACACTATTTTACGCCCGATCGGGACAGCCCTATGACTGTAAGATGCTGGAAATCAGAAAGAACAGCAGAAAATGCTGGAAACACTAAATACTGAGCCGGTATCTGTGCAGAAATGCAAAAAAAGTTAGCATGTCAAGTCTTGTGACACTTCGACTGGGGGAGGTTGAGCTATATTGCACAATTAGGAGAATATAAGCGTAAAGCTGTAATGCTGAAACTGTGTAGTGCTTTGATCTTATCAATGTTTCTCCGCTTTGCTAAGAGTATTCATTATTTTAATAGGTTTTATTAAGACCTAAATTAACATTTCCAAGTTCAAATGAATCATGTTTCACAAAAATTATTTATATCACACTTAACATACTTTGTACAAGATACACAATTTTGCCATCTAATGGGATATGTGTTAAGTAAAGCAAAACCTTTAGCCTATCCACCCACACACAAAACAAAATGAGATACAAGTCTGTGAAAAGCATTTCCAAATTAAAAGACCAAAACTCTTTAAATACCATTCATATTGATACCAATAATTCTCCCATTTCAAATAATTTCAAGTCCCTGGCAAGTGAACTTCTTTGTAGTTGATCTGTCGTAGATGAGTGAGCATGGTGTAAAGACTCAAAAACTGCAACAGGGCCATATTTCTGCATACCGGTAGATTAGATTGTTTGAAAACTAATGGAAGCAATTCAGAATCTCCTGAGACTGACTAGCTTGGCCATTTCTATGAGCTTTTCCACCTTTATTACTTTTCAGATGTACTAAAATAGATAGAATACAGAAGTTATATAATTTCTGTGCTTGTAGGCCAATGATTTATATAGAACCTTTTTTCTTTAATTATATAGCATTTTTAAAAAATTGCCATTGCATTTTATTTCATTCATGGGATGTGGACATTGCTGGCTACCTTAATTGCTCCTCAAACCATAATTATCCTTGAGAAGATAGTTCTGAACTACCTCCTCAAGTACAACTGAGAGTGCCTTTCTAGGCAATTTCAGCAGGCAGTTAAGAGTCAACCACATTGTTATAGGTCCAGAGTCACATTTAGGTCAGACCTGATAAAGGCGGCAGATCTTGTTCCCTGAAGGACATTATGAACCAGATGTAGTTTTATGGTCATCATTACTGACAATAACTTTTTATTCCAGATTTACTTAATTAATTGAATTTAGTTCTCCAGCTGCTGTGGTAGGATTTGTACTTGTGTCTCTGAGTCATTAGTCCCGACCACTGAGAAATTGGGTTCAGGTGCACATGAACAATGTCCTACTCCAGCCTTACATTTAACTTCAGTTCTACAATGCATATATAATCATGATACAACCTTGGTTCTTTAATCCATTAAATTACCAACTGATTTCATCATTGGCTCTTCAAACTAATAAATTTGTTGCTGTGGCTAGAACAATATACTGTCACCACCCATATCTGACAGCTTCAATTAGTAAACATAATGAAAATAAATTAAACTCAATTGAGGAAAACATATTTGGTAATCATTTAATTGCGAATAGCGTGAACAATTTAAAGACAATTGGCTTACTACTTAATGTTGTATGGTATAACACATTTTATTTGCAAATATCATCATGACCTATTATCATAAACCATTGGCCACGGGCAAGATAGTTTCCCTTATCAGGAGGTCCTCTACAGTCCAATTTTTCTCAGGAATGTGGTAAAAGTCATGAACTGTAACAAGCAGGCCCTGAGCAATAAGAATAAAATCACTGATATCATGTATTGCTAATACTGTCCAGGTAGTTTTGTAAATATCGGTGGCATTCTACTTAAACATACCAGTTTGGACTGGTATGAACCTAATACCAGGACCTGCATCACTCTTGAAGTTTTAGCAAAAGGCAACAGAATGACTAATTTTCTGATAACATTGAAGAGAATAAAAACAAAGCTTGGGGGCGTTTTTAAAGGTTTCCTTTACACTTGATGCAGTCACATTGTAGCTGATGTAAGGTTATGGTGATGTATGACTGCCTTCGAGAACTAATCCCTCATTATTTTCTAAATTCAATCGGGGCTACTTCATACCTGAATTAAACTGCACATTTTGCATTAATGAGAACCTGTAATCACTTGATTTTTAAAAATTCATTTATGGGATGTGGGCATTGCTGGCTAGGTCAGCATTTATTGCCTTTCCCTAATTGCTCTCGAGAAGGTGGTGGTGAGCTGCTTTGAACCATTGCGGTCCCTGTGGTGTAGGTACACCTACAGTGCTGTTAGGGAGGGAGTTCCAGGATTTTGACCCAGCAACAGTGGAAGGGATGGCGATATAGTTCAAAGTCAGGATGGTGAGTGGTTTGGAGGGGAACTTCCAGTTGGTGGTGTTCCCATCTGTCCGCTGCCCTTGTCCTTCTGGATGGTAGTGGTCATGGGTTTGGAATGTGCAGCCTAAGGAGCCTTAGTGAGTTCCTGCAGTGCATCTTGTAGATCGTACATGCTGCAGCCACGGTTCTTCGGAGGTGGAGGGAGTCAATGTTTGTGGATGGGGTACCGAACAAGCAGGCTGCTTTGCCCTGGACGGTGTTGAGCTTGAGTGTTTTTGGAGCTGCACTCATCCAGGCAAGTGGATTCCGTCACACTCCTGACTTACATACCAACATACGAAATAGGAGCAGAAGTAGGTCATTCCACCCCTTGAGCCTGCTCCGTCATTCAATAAGGCCATGGCTGATCTGTTTCTGTTTCGAATTCCACATTCCTATCTACCCCAATAACCTTTGATTCCCTTGCCTAACAAGAATCTATCTATCTTTGCCTTAAGAATATTCAATGGCCCCGCCTCCACCACCTTCTGAGGCAGAGAGTTCCAAAATCGCACAATCCTCTGAGAGAAAAAAATTCTACTCCTCTCTAAAGTGCAACTAAAAGAGCAACTCCTAATTTTAAAACAGTGCCCCATAGTTCTGGATTCACACACAAGAGGAAATATCTTTTTCACATCCACTTCATCAAAACCATTCAGGACCTTATATACTTTAATCAAGTCACACCTCACTCTTCTAAACTCCATTGGAAACAAGTCCAGCCTGTCCAACCTACTCTCATAAGACAACCTGCTCATTCCAGGTATCAATCTTGTAAACATCCTCTGAACTGTCTTCAACGCATTTACATCCTTGCTTAAATAAGGAGAGCAAACCGGCACACAGTATTCAAGATGCAGTCTCACCAATGCCCTGTATAACTAACTGAAGCATAACATCCATACTTCTATGTTCAATTCCTCTCCTAATTAAGGATAGCATTCCATTAGCCTTCTTGATGACATGATGTACTTGCATACTAACTTTTCTGTGACTCTTGCACGATTGCACTTAGCTCCCTCTGCACCTCGGAATTCTGCAGTCATTCTCCATTTAAGTAATACTCTGCTTTTTTATTCTTCCTGCCAAAGTGAATAACTTCACATTTTCTCACATTATACTCCATCTGCCAGATTTTTGCCCACTCACTCAACTTACCTATATCAGTCTACAAGCTCCTTCTGTCTTCTTCATAACATACGTTCCTACCTATCTTTGAGTCGTGTGCAAATTTAGCTACCATGCCTTTGCTCCCTTCATCTAAATCATTGATGCAAATTGTAAAAAAAAATTAAGGCCCCAGCATCGACCCCTGTGGGACTCCACTCATCACATCCTACCAATCAGACAAAGACCCATTCATGCATACTCCCTGATTATTGCCAAACAGCCAATCTTCTGTCCAGGCTAATATGTTACCCCCCTACACCATGAGCTTTTATTTTCCACAATAACCTTTGATGTGGCACATTATCAAATGCTTTCTGGAAATCCAAGTACAGTACATCTACAGGCTCCCCTCGATCTACCACACGTTACTCCTTCAAAGAACTCTAATAAATTGGTTGAACATGATTTCCCTTTCATAAAACCATGCTGACTCTTCCCGATTACCTTGAACTTTTCGAAGTGCCTAGCTATAACCTCTTTAATGATGGACTCTAACACCTTCCCCATGACAGACATCAAGGTAACTAGCCTATAGTTTCCTGCCTCCTTCCCTTCTTGAATAGTGGGGTCATATTTGCTACTTTCCAGTCTGATGCCTCGTAGGTGTGGACAGACTTTGGGGAATCAGGAGGTGAGTTACTCGCGACAGAATTCCGAGCCCCTGACCTGCTCTTCCAGCCACAGTATTTAGATGACTGGTCCAGCTCAGTTTCTGGTCAATGGTAACCCAAGGGTGTTGATAGTGGGGGATTCAGCGATGGTAATGCCATTGAAATGGGCAATGGTTAGATTCCCTCTTATTGGAGATGGTCATTGCCTGCCACTTGTGTGGCATGAATGTTACTTGCCACTTGTCTGCCAAAGCCTCAACATTGTGCAGGTCTTGCTACATTTGGACATGGACTGCTTCAGTATCTGAGGAGTCGCAAATGGTGAACAATGTACAATCATCAGCGAACATCCCCACTTCTAACATTATGACGGAAGGAAGGTCACTGATGAAGAAGCTGAAGATGGTTGGGCCGAGGACACTGCCCTGAGGAACTCCTGCAGTGATGTCCTGGAACTGAGATGATTGACCTCCAACCATCACAACTATCTTCCTTTGTATGATTCCAACCTGTGGAGAGTTTTCCTCTGATTCCCATTGATTCGTTTTGCAAGGGCTCCTTAATGCCACACTCGGTCAAACAATGCCTTGATGTCAAGGGCAGTCATTCTCACCACACCTCAAGAGTTTGCCTCTTTTGACCATGTTTGCACCAAGGCTGCAATGAGGTTGGGAGCAGATTGACCCTGGCGGAATCCAAACTGAGTGTCAGTGAGCAAGTTATTGCTAAGCAAATGTTGCATGATAGTACTGTTGATGACCTCTTCCATCACTTTACTGATGAGTAGACTGACGGGGTGGTTAATTGTCCGGGTTGGATTTGTCCTGATGTTTGTGTACAGGATATACTTGGGCAATTTTCCACAATGCTGGGTAGATGCCAGTGTTGTAGCGGTACTTGAACAGCTTGGCTAGGGGTGCGGCAAGTTCTGGAGCATAAGTATTCAGTACAATTGCCGTAAAATTGTCAGGGCCTGTAGCTGTTGCACTATCCAGTGCCTTCAGCCATTTATTGATATCACATGGAGTGAATTAAATTGGCTGAAGACTGGCATCTATAATGGTCTGGGGACCTCCAGAGGAAGCCGTGATGGATCATCCACTCGGCACTTCTGGCTGAAGATTGTTGTGAATGCTTCAGCCTTATCTTTTGCACTGATGAGCTGGGCTCCTCCATCGTTGAAGATGGGGACATTTGTGGAGCCTCCTCCTCCAGTAAGTTGTTTAATTGTCCACCAGCATTCATGACTGGATGTGGCAGGACTGCAGATCTTACATCTGAACTGTTGGTTGAGGATTCGCTTAGCTCTGTCCATCACTTGCTGCTTATGCTATTTGGCATGCAAGTAGTCCTGTGTTGTAGCTTCACCAGGTTGACATCTTATTCTTGGGTATGCCTGGTGCTGCTCCTGGCATGCCCTCCTGCACTCTGCATTGAACCAGGGTTGATCCCCTGGCATGGTGGTAATGATAGAGTGGGGCATATGCCGGGCCATGAGGTTACAGATTGTGGTTGAGTACAATTCTGCTGCTGCTAATGGTTCACAACACCTCATGGTTGCCCAGTTTTGAGTTGCCAGATCTTTTTGAAATCTATCCCATTTAGCACGGTGGTAGTGCCTCAGAACAGGATGGAGGGTATCCTCAATGTGAAGGCCGGATTTCGTCTCCACAATGACTGTGCGGTGGTCACTTCTACCCATACTGTCATAGACAGATGCATCTGCGGCAGGCATGTTGGTGAGGATGAGGTCACGTTTTTCCCTCTTGTTGGGTCCCTCACCACCTGCCGCAGGCTCAGTCTAACAGCTATGTCATTTAGGACTCGGCAGCTTGGTCAGTAGTGATGCTACTGAGCCACTCTTGGTGATGGACATTGAATATTGAAGTCCCCCACCCATAGTACATTCTGTGCCCTTGCCACCCTTGGTGCTTCCTCCATAAAATGGTCAACATGTAGGAGCACTGATTCATCAGCTGAGGGGGATGGTGAGGGGCTGTATGTAATAATCAGCAGGAGGTCTCCTTGCCCACGTTTGACCTGATACCATGAGGCTTCATGGAGTCCGGAGTCAATGTTAAGGACTCCCAGGGCAACTCCCTCCTAACTGTAGACCACCATGCTGCCACCTCTGCTGGCTGTGTCCTGCTGGTGGGACAGGATATATCCAGGGATGGTGATGGTGGTGTCTGGGACATTGTCTGTAAGGTGTGATTCCATGAGGATAACTATGCCAGGCTGTTGTTTGAAGGAAATTCAAGAACCAGAAGTAGCTGATCCCTTCTCTCCAGACCAGCGCTGTGCAGCACTGTTGTGGCACCGTTTTAACTTCACTGAGAATATGAACAGTGTAAATGGGATTTCTGTTGCACTTCTGCCAAAATGACAGCTATGCAGTGGTATGAAATCTGTGGAAAAGGACCATAAGCTCGCCAGAGAATCCTGCTGGCAAATATACAAATTTGGATGTTGGGATTGGCTCAGCTGAAATTGCTCCGTGTTTCATTATCCTGGCTATCAAGTATCACACATGTAAATAATCAGCATTTGAAGGAAGTATTTGAATGCTACATAGCACCCCATGGTACTCCAGGCCTTTAGAAGACAAGGAGAAAAAAATAACAACCAAAAACTATTTTCAGAGAATATAAAAGTTTGCAGACCGTTCTGAAGTTAGTTCTTTTGGCTTTGATATCTAGCAGCCAAAGAAATTGGTGCACTCACAATCAGGTTAAGGTTACTGCACATTCAGGCTAATAATGTGTTCAGCTGAACAAAAGTTTCATTATATCAGGGAAATTGTAGCACAATACCCATTTACATAATACTATGTCAGAATACAATATAATGTCATTTTGCTTCGGATGGTAGCACTCCTGATTTTAAGTTCAAAGTTTTAGGCTCAAATTGCACTGCAGCACGTAACCTAGGCCAACAATAAAACCATGAGCTCAGACCCTGGCTGTCCACAGTGGCGATGTCAGCCTCACCCACTGGTTACCTGCTGTTGCTGCGTGCCAAGAGTGCAAAAATCAGAACATTTTGTGTACTATTGGTGAGTTTGCTGATTTATGCAGTTAATGAACACAGATTCCATAAACAAGCAAGCCAAGCCCTGATAAATGCCCAAAAATTCAACCTTATAGCAGTTTCCAAGGAAGACATTTTGACTTTGGGAGATAGTACAAAATGGCCAATAGCAAATCAGCCTCACGTTATATATCCCTCCTGATTTTCAATTCTGTTGACTTGTCTTCTGTAAAGCGCCATGGGATTTTTTAAAGCTTAAACACCATAAGTTGTTTAGTTCTTACTTTCCATGATAAAAACCAAAGGCCTGATTTTAACTGGGGCCAGTTCTTGGCAATTGAATTTTGAAGTCAGTTCAAAAGTTACCCACTGCAGCAAAGAGCAGGACTAGGGTATTATGACTCCCGGGTCTCATTTAAATGTTGCTGGCCGACTTCTCATCCATTTTGGCAGTAGATTGATGGCAAGTTGCCCAAAGTTGCAAGACATGGAGATCACTTGCCAAATGGTTAAGGGTGTGAGATCAACTGCTGGACTATTTCATGGAGATCCCAGCAGGATAATAGGCCTATGGCATCCCTGAGCATTCCTGTTCCCATTAGGAAAATATATACTTAACATTTTAGGCCTATTTGAATCAGGATCCACTTCTGCATTGAGTTGAAAACAAAAACAGAATTACCTGGAAAAACTTAGCAGGTCTGGCAGCATCAGCGGAGAAGAAAAGAGTTGACTTTTCGAGTCCTCATGACCCTTTAACAGAACTGATTTTTCTTTACAAGGAGAGGGGTGAAATATAAGCTGGTAGCTTATATTCTGTTTTTGTTTTGGATTTCCAGCATCCACAGTTTTTTGTTTTTATCTCTGCATTGAGTTGGTTTGGGGGGAAAACTCACTGCCATTTCTTGTTCGAGCCTAGTAAAAATTGCAATCCAGTCCTGACATGCATATGTTAAAAATGACTCCATTAGCTTTAGTGACTGTTCTGTCAGTAGAGAAGGTTAAAATACAAACCTATCAGCCCCATTGGTTCAGAGTGGATAAGCAACTTCTGTCACATTTAACTACTCACTCACCTAATTTCCACAGAGCAGATAGGGATAAGATCAACTTTACAAATTTATTCAACAATATTTTGCTTAATGAAAATAAGGAAGATAATTAACACTGAAGCGGACAGTTTTCAATATTCTTTTCAGGTGTGACTGGATGACTGTATCAACAATTCCCAAAGAGATTTGTATACTGTCCAATCATTCCATAGCACAAATTAAGAGATAACATACCTTTACAAAGCAGCACAGAAGTGTGGTGGAAAATATCATTCTATATTGTCTGATATATGAATTTAAAAGCATAATATTTTCTTGATATGGGTGAGAAAGGCTATGTAGGCACATCTTTGCTTATCTATCCAAATAAAATGATAGTTCCTACAGCCCCAATACAGAACATGAAACTATTGTTTAAACAAACTTAGGGCTTTCAATTCCATCATTCTGTCAGGCAATTTATTTCAAACATTAATCACTCCTTGAATGAAGAGGAGCTTGCTGGCATTGATCTTAGACTTGCCTTGATCTCATTTGAACTTGTGACCCATGGGCTGGATTTTAAGGCTGTAAACTGGGTGCACAGCACACCCCGCATGAACGCAAAATAGGATGTGATGACATTGGACTGCTGACATTGTATTGCAGACCCAGTCACCAAAATTATGGAAGACAAACGAATGTGGAAATCAGAAGCCCATGTGCCATTTTGAAATGACTAATTATCAAGCTTGTTGATGACCCAGTCATCTGCAATTTTTTTTGTTGCCCACTGAATTCTTCAGCCATCAGACATGAAAAGGTTTGGGAGTATATTGACAAGGAAGTATTCAATGAACGGCATGACACTGGGAAGTTCTGAAGAACAAAGGGACCTTGGCGTGTGTGTCCATAGATCTCTGAAGGCAGAGGGGTATGTTAGTGGGATGGTGAAAAAGGCATTTGGAACAATTGCCTTTATCAGTCGAAGCACAGATTACAAAAGTAGGGAGGTCATGTTGGAGTTGTATAGAACCTTGATAAGACCACAGCTGGAGTACTGTGTGCAGTTCTGGTCGCCACATTATAGGAAGGATGTGATTGCACTGGACGGGGTGCAGAGGAGATTCACCAGGATGTTGCCTGGGATGAGACATTTAAGTTATGAAGAGAGGTTGGATAGGCTTGGGTTGTTTTTGTTGGAGCAGAGAAGACTGAGGGGCGACCTGATCAATGTGTACAAGATTATGAGGGGCATGGACAGGGTGGAAAGGGAGCAGCTGTTCCCCTTAGTTGAAGGATCAGTCACAAGGGGACACAAGTTCAAGGTGAGGGGCAGAAGGTTTAGGAGGCGATGTGAGGAGAAACTTTTTTTACCCAGAGGGTGGTGATGGTCTGTAATGCGCTGCCTGGGAGGGTGGTGGAGGCGGGTTGTCTCACATCCTTTAAAAAGTACCTGGATGAGCACTTGGCACATCATAACATTCAAGGCTATGGGCCAAGTGCAGGTAAATGAGATTAGGTAGGTAGGTCAGTTGTTTCTCACATGTCAGTGCAGACTCAATGGGCCGAAGGGCCTCTTCTGCACTGTGAGATTCTGAGAGTGGTTTAAGGCAGCTATGATGAACCAACACAAGGGCAGAAGCAAAGGTCTGTCACCTTCAAATGGCTGAACATAGCAGATCTTGCTGATGAAGCTGGCAGAGTGTGTTTTGTTTCACTTTCTGGAGCTTACCATAAGAAATAAAGATTGAGAGTGTAGGGGGCCTTTAAATTCCTGTTAATGGCATAATCCAAGTGCCGCATGATGCCCTAGCCTAGACTCCCAATTGGGAAAGAAACCGTTTTCGCACTGCTAATTAACCGCCTTCCCACTGGATAGTCACTAATTGGCCATGAGTTGCTTGATTCACTGAGCTGAGATGGCAGGGATGGGAGCGAGTGGATCATTCACTTTCTGTTTCGCCTCCCTCACCCCATCAAAAAATGGAAAATCCAGCCCCATATTCTATTTTCAATGCATATCTTGAATCAGTGCATCTGCTTCTATGTTATTTCATCTAAATTTCTACATCTCTATTGATCTTTCTCAGTCATCTCATTTCAAACATTACATAGCAATTTCTTTGAAGAGAAGGCCTCCTGCAAGGCAAAAACAAGAAATATACCTTAGGCTAATGCTTGTGAAAATGGCTTCAAAAGGAAAAGAAGCTTGGTTTGAGCCTCAATGAGTGTGCTTCGATAATATAGTCATATTGGAAGTCTACAGGAACTCTGCAGACAAAAAAGCATCAGTAACAGAGAGGAAGAATAATTGAGAGTTGGTTCACATAAAAAAGTCACACATAATTCAATCCCTGATGTGGTTTGGAGCAGTTTGCAAAAGATACTGCTTCAATTCCTAATATGCCTATCCTTTATAGATAGAAAGGAGCTTAAAGACGCTGAATCAACTGTGAGGCCAGCCAAGGCATTAAGTGAACTAACAACCTCTGTCACAGAAAAACCAATGAAATAATGTTGTAAGATGTACCACAGTTCTGCTATTGGGAAAAAGACAATTATAGAGATGCTGAGTTAGAGATTTACAGATAGTTTCTTACAATATTACTTATTATAAATGAACTATACACATACACTAGTCCTGTTTCATTGCTGTTTGTACCTCGTTCTTAATAATTTCACCTTTCAGAAATGTAATTCTTTGCAGGTGTGGAAACATCACACATATGCTTTCCATTTTAGTAAGGGTCCTAGGTAGCTCAGCTGGTTAAACATCAGATTGGAAGCCAGGAGGCCTTCAGTTTGAACCTGGGCAAGTTTCGTTCGGTCCTTCATGACTTTCATCATAGATCAAATTAGTACTGTATTTTAGGACATGGTGCAGAAGAGAAAACCACATTGATTGCAAAGTGTTCACTTCAGGTGCTCCTGGCTGATAACAAAAGAAACAGAAATCAGCATAATTAATGCTCTTCCAGCAATGACAAAGTGAATTTTCCTCTTTCTGTCCTTTTATGATACTGATGTTCTACTTTCTGCTTTTTTTCCTTAATTTATTGTCTACTCACTTATTCATATTGCCATGGGAAGTTGGCTGAGTATGAGCTACTCAAGATCTACATCATGATTCTTACTTTTTGATTGGTTGCTGGGATGTGTTGATGA
Organism: Carcharodon carcharias; assembly: GCF_017639515.1. Lineage (NCBI taxonomy): Eukaryota > Metazoa > Chordata > Chondrichthyes > Lamniformes > Lamnidae > Carcharodon > Carcharodon carcharias. The sequence goes on along the minus strand of NC_054475.1, from coordinate 138,177,264 downwards.
GGTTAGCTGAAGTGAAATTTGCTTAAGGTTGGCCACCCTGTAGTCACGATGCATCACAAAACAAGACATAAACTCAGGGTAACATTTTACTCATGTTGCTGTTGAAGGCAGAATGAATATCAATGCTGATCCTCAAATTGTGTCTTCAGCAATGTGAGAACACATTACAGATTTAGGATTTTAAATGATGAGTTTCCCGATGGCCTTGTGAGTGATGGCACTGTCACAAAGATCCCAAATTCAATTACAAGTCAGCTGGTATTGTGGTAGCAATGTGGGTAGCTTCAGGTCTGGGGAGGAGAAGAAGTGCTCCAATTTCTTACTGACCCCAGCTGAGAAGTATATGTGTGGACAACAGGAAATGTCAGAAGTGATTTTTGTAGTGCAGCTTGTCAGAGTGGCATATCTCATAAACAATCACTGCTAAAATCACTGCCTAAAAATCACTCTTGATGAACGACCATCTGGGCATAGCATCAAAATTACTGATGTGCGTTAAATCATTCCACTGCAAGAGTGAGTAACTTCAGAAAAGTAAGAGGGTAGAAAAATAAAGTTAATTAAAAAAAATCTTAGTTGATAAGCTGCCAGATCAGTTCAATTTAAAAAAAATAATTCTATTTCTAGCTGCTCCGAACAAGTTCACCATTTGGTTTAATTTTGATTAAGACATGCCAGCACTTCTAACACATGTAAATGATGTGCCCTTATAAATAGGCTTGGTAAATTAATCAGCATTAATATTAATTGCAGTTCATGGCAGGAAGCAAACAGACAATACAAAGTGAGAGAATACTCAACTGATATGTGACATTTGCAATGGAAGAAGCAATTTATCTGGACAGTATCGACTGAATAATAGAAATCACTCCTTTTTCATGTGATAGTCACATTACCAGCTCGCATGCGTTGTTTCAAAGCATTTAACCTACACTACATGATCCATCAGTACTGTCCTGTGTTTAAGTAACCCTAAGGGCTGCCTGTCTTCCATCCATTATTTAGTTTTTCTTTACCTAACTTTTAGGCATCTCAACACCCATTTAAGTGCATCTATACCTCTCAGTTTTAACTGACAGCATGACAACAGCATTCCAGGACTTCATGGTTTCTGTCTCCCTCAGGTAGAAAGTGCACGTTTCCACTCAGAGACTGAAAATTACTTTTGGTCCAAAGAAGAAAGAAGCCAAACTGTCAAAAGATACATAAACTTCATAAATATATAGCAGTTTCTTAACCATTTGAAAGAGAAAAGCCAGGTTAATGTTTTGAATAGGGCCTTCCGTAAAAAAAGAGCTCAAAAACATCAAAATCCTGAAAGTCTTCCACCTCAAAGAATTAACCCATTGCTTCTCTTCAGATGCAATGGGCAGAATCTTGCTCTTGGATCGCGGGCAGGCAGCTGACCCCCGCCACTGAAATGGGGCCTGCTGCCATTTTGAGTGGGCGGGCCAATTAAGGCCCACCCAGCGGCATCCCCAACGGGAAGTGCTATGCACTTCCTGTGTCGGGGGGGGGGGGGGGTGGAGGGGAGGGATTCCCCATCTGTCTAAGTGCGCTCTTTCACTCATGTGCACTAAAGACCGCACTTCTCCCTGAGGTAAAGTCCTGTCTCAGGAAGAATACTGACAGTGGTAAACATTTTAAAAATAAAACCATTTAAAAATTATTAACATGTCCCCTTCATGTGACTATGTCACACGAGATGGGACATGTTAATAACGGACATATAAACTTTATTATTTTTGTACAAAATGGACATGAAACTTCATCCCGCCAGTGGATGAAGTTTCATGAATAATCTGTAGTCCGCTTGGGCTCCGGGCCTTGTCTACCAGCCTTAAGGTTGGCCGGGCAGGTCTTTAATTAGCCTCTCAATGGCCTCAATTGGCCATTGACAGGTCGGCGGGAGGTCAGCTGATTTTGCTGTCCGCCCGCCTTCCTAAAAATTTAAAGCGACCAGGATGACGTCAGGGATTCCTCCCGACATCATCCCGTGTCATTTTCCCCTCAGTGACCAGGCCCCGCCCCCAAATCGCCGAGGGGAAAATCCTGGCCAATGTGTGTGACATTCATGTTTTCAGTATTTGCTGTTAAATTCTTTTCAGTTCAGCTTTTATATTATATGTGCATTTTGGCAACTTCTGGTAATCGCCAGTTAGCTTTGAGTTCTGATAAGGTGTCCAGTTGAGCAATTCTTTGGATTGCCTTCTAGATGACTTCACTGGATGAAAAAATCAGGCAAGATGTATGAGAGACATTTGACCCACTACCATCCATTTTGTCATCATGTACTGTGAGGGTTCGTGATCCTCGGGCCATGGTCAGCATTAGTGTTTGTAGTTGAGGTCAGGAGAGGAGTTAAGATGAAAGCATTATGGTTTAACATTAAAATTAGGATCTTGTGCTGAAGTTTATGATATGATGACATAATGGGGCAAGAAAAGTGGCAGCAAGATTAAATACAGGTACAAAATATGTTACATGGCATGAGACAACCCTCGATGTTTTGGTCAGACTGCAACAAAGTCGCACCATCAGAGAGTGTTGAAAACGCAGCATTGTGACTGCAGGGAAAAGCTTTGGAGGCACAGCTCCAAGCTAGTGCTCAAGTAAAGAGCTGGTAAGCAGACGGATCCCTTGTGGTGAGATTGCAGTGCATAGCCTGACAGTTCCATGAGTGGGACATTAAGTTGAGAGGACCAGCACAGGGTTAGCTCAGTCAGGATAGGCGAGTGACTAGTTTTGGCTGGATTGGTAGCGAGCAAGGGAGAGTCAAACATAAAAGCCCAAAGGGCAGAAAAATGCGCTCGTCGAGCGGGAATGTGCCCCCCCACCCGAACGAGCGTAAAATGATATTCGATGACATCGGGCGAGCGTCCCGACGTCATTGCGCACTCGTGCGATATTTTGGTCAGCGGGCGCACACGGGAGTCGGCAGCATGCTCACTGACAACTAACAGGCCTATTAAGGCCATTAAAGATCTAATTAAATGAAATTTTTCAATGCCCGTCGTACCTTATGGTTGGTGGGCAGACGGAAAGGCCAAACGGCCTTTGGATTTTTGGTGAAATTTCATCCACGGGTGGGATGAGGTTTCGATCAGACACTAAAAAGAAATTTAAAAATTTTCAAACTAATTTCGAACATGTCCCTGCTCATGTGACAGGGTCACATGGGGAGGGGGACATGTTATTAACATTTTTAAAATCTTTTGTTTCTATTTTCAAAAATCTTCATCTCCCTGAGGCAGCTCTGTGCTTGTGTGCTCGCCCTCCTTCTCCCCCCACACAAACAGCACTGAGCGCTGCAGCGTGCGTTTCACACTGGGCGGGCTTTAATTAGCCCGCCAGCGTGAAATTGCGGTTGGGCCCTGATCACGGGCACTGGTTACTTTCGCAGCCTCTCCCGAGCACGCCTGCCACACCCGCCCAAAGAGGGCAAAATTCTGCCCAAAGAAACCGTTATAAAAACTCAGCCAGGGAAGATTGATTGTGATTATAATGGCCGGCTTCAGGAATTTCTGATAAATAAGCTGAATAAAAAGCAAAGATGCGATTACTCCGTGGTGCATTCCCACCGCAACTCGTCTTCACAGGCAGATTATCGGAAAAGCGTGTGAAAGCGGCTACAGTGACACTCATTCCAGGTACTACAGAAGAAGGAAGGTCAAAGTGATATTGTCAGAAAGTCCACAAAATTCCCCAGTTTGAATTGGGATGCAAATGACTTACTATCCGAATTCAAACAGTTTAAACAGTGTACAGAGCTAAGGTTTCTTGATTCAGGTGTGTCTGAACCAGACAAACAAGCCATAAAAAATTGCCTAGCAATTGGGAGTGAACAAGCTGAACATGTCAGGATTAACAGTAGAAGAGCTAAAGGTTCCCCAAAAGATATGGACTACGTTGGAAGACCAAAGTAGTCAGAATAAGATTAAACTTCCGTCATCATTGACTAAGTTCATGCCATTTTGATAATGGCCCACAGAATCCATAGACCATTTTGTTGGCAGATGCAGAGGAAAGGGTACATACTGTGATTTTTCGAACACAGAGCTGGTAGACAGTATTGTTGAATTGGTGATTGCATCCACTCCCATGGAAGAATTCAAGAAAGATCTATTCAACAAGCCCAAAATGTATAGCATCGAAGAGCTCTCAAAGGTGGATGCAAGTATAAATTGATCCTTGCAGGTCAACAAAGCTTACAGGCCCTAATACAACCTCAACTGTTGATGCACTCACCAGAACACCCAAACCTAACAAGATGGAAGGTGTGGCCTTCTGCATGCAACAAGGGAATGTCCAACTTTTCATCAATTCTGCAAGGCTTGTGGCAGAAAGGGCCATTGGCAGTGGCAGTGCACTAGAGCAAAGGCTGATGCAGCTACAAAGAGCTGTGCACTGATCGAAAAAGACCATACACAATGGGTACCTTCAAGCAGTAAGAATGACTGACTGTTATCCCATCAGGAACATACATGAGGTGATTGACAATCCAGAAAATGATGATGATGTGCATGGCGAGGCGAAGAACGGCTGTGAGATTAGGTACAAGCCTGATAACTTGATAGTCACATTGGACACACTTAGCAGATTGCCTAACCCAGTGAAAACAGAAGGTATATGCTTAGGTCTACAAATTGACTTCATTGACATCAAATTAAAGATGTTCCCCAAATTGATCTGGTAGATTTTGCGCAACGAAAATGCCAGCAGCTACAAGAAGAAATAGCAAAATAATCCACACAACAGAAGTTGGAAAACCGTCATCGAAGGATGATGTGATTCAATTCAGTATGTCCACAAACATTCAAGAGCATTTTAGTCTCATCAGGATGAGCTAGGAATCTCCGGGGGAGTCATTTTTAAAGGCAGGCAGGTCATCATATCAGAATCTTTGCGATTTGATATTCTTCAACAACTTCATCACGCACATATGGACATGGATCGGATGAAAAGACTTACAAGAGGCACAATCTATTGCCTGGATATGAACAATAGGTCTGGGAAGACTGTCCTGCAGTAAGCATCACAGTGAAGCGGTCTGGGAAGAGCATCCTGCAGTCAGCGTTGTGGTGAAGCAGTCTGGGAAGAGTGTCCTGTGGTCAGTTCTTGTTGAAAATAACAAGACTGACATCACAAGACAGCGCAAGAGCATGGCGGAAAGGTCCGAACCAGCGCGAGTGCGGAGAAGCTTCAAAAAGTGACGTCAGCACAAAGGTGAGAGCTGATTGGTATGTAGTGGGTAAGTGTTTTTCTCCAATTTTTTCTCCAGTTTAAAATAGATTAAGCTAAAGAAAGGTAAGAGTTCCAGTTCTTATTTAAAGTACATAAATAAGTTAATTTTTTTTTACTGTATTTAACCTAAAGGAATGTTTGTTTTCAACTAGAGGCATGGCAAGGCAGCTCAGTCCTGTGTTATGTGCCACCTGCAACATGTGGGAAGTCCTAGATGCTCAGATCAATCACTCTGCTCACTTTACTCACTGGTTTTGTACCCCTGCCTTTCCCTCCCAAGCTATGGCTACTTGGCTGGCCCCATTAGACACAGTGACCAGGCACGATGCACCCATTTGTCTCCATGATACTTCCTTCCTGTTCCATGCATATTACAATGGGTAACTTATAAATGCTGATTACTGTTTGCCTTTAAGCTGTTAAGCGTTGTGAGCTTCCTTGGAGCAGTTCAGCACAGGAGGCATCCAGGTCAGTCCAGAGCCTGGAATTGGGTAGACACAAGCTCTTCCTCAGCAACTTGCAAACTCATCTCCCAACATGATAGAATTTCACTTTCAAGTTGAATGTGAGATGTGTGGGTCTAAGACTAGTGTTTTGAACGTAACTAAAGGTATGAAGGCAGAGTTGGCTAAAGTGAATGGGGAAACTAGGTTAAAAGGTGGGGCAGTAGAGATGCAGAGGCAGACTTTTAAGGAGATATTTAAAAACTTTCAACAAATATTTATCCCAATGCAAAAGAAAGTTTCTGCGGAAGGATGCATCATCTGTGGTTAAATAAGTTAAGGATAGTATCAAATTGAAAGAAACACTGTACAAATCTGCAAAGATTAGTAGCATGTCAGAAGGTTGGGTAAATTTTAAGAACCAGCAAAGAATGACTAAATAAAAAGAGGAAGAAATTAGAGTATGAGAGAAAGCTAGCTAGAAATATAGAAATAAATAGTAGGAGTTTCTACAAGTATTTAAATAGGTAGAGAATAACTAAAGCGAGTGTTGGCCCTCTAGAGAGTGAGTTTGGGCAATTAATAATAGAAAACAAGGAAATGGCGAAAGCATTGAACAGGTATTTTTGTGTCTGTCTTCACTTTGAAAATTTGCCAAAGATACTTGAAGGTCAAAGGGTAAAAGGGAGGAAGGAACTTAAAACAATCACCATCAGCAGATAAAAGGTACTGCAAAACTATTAGACCTAAAAGCTGACAAGTCTCCAGGGCCTGATAACCTGCATCCTCAGGTTTTAAAAGAAGTGGCTGCAGAGATAGTAGAGGCTTTGGTTACAATCTTCCAAAATTCATTAGCAGGGTCCCAGGAGATTGGAAAATAACAAATGCAGCACCTCTATTCAAGAAAGGAAGGAGACAGAAAATGGAAAACTACAGGCCAGTTAGCCTAACATCTGTCATAGAGAGGTTGTAGCTGAATATGTAGGAAATCACAATGGGATCAGGCAGAGTCAACATGAGTTTGTAGCAGGGAAGTCATGTTTAACTAATTCATTAGAGTTCTTTGAGGAAGTAACAAGCAAGGTGGATAAAGGGGACCCTGCTGATGTGGTGTACTAGGATTTCTAAAAGGAATTCAATAAGGCACCACATTAAAGATTACTACACAAAATTAGAAAATTAGAGGGTAACCCATGGATAAAAGATTGGTTAAGTAACAGCAAGCAAAGAGTAGGGATAAATTGGTCTTTTTCAGGTTGGCAAGCTGTAACTAGTCAAGTGCCACAGGGATCAGTGCTGGGGCCTCAACTATTTACAATCTATATCAATGACTTGGCTGAAGGGACCGAATATATGGGAGCTAAATTTGCCAACGACACCAAGATAAGTAGGAAAGTAACTTGTCAAGAGGAGGTAAAGATTCTACAAAGGGATATAAATAGATTAAGTGAGTAGGAAAAAAATGGCATATGGAGTATAATGTGGGAAAATGTGAACTTTTCCACTTTGGCAGGAAGAATACAAAAGAAATATACAATTTTAATTGATTAAAATGATGCTTTGATAAAAACCTTGAAAATTTTTTGAGTAATTTGAAGTGCTGCCAGAAATTGATTAGCTACATCTAAAACTGTCAGATTTATGAGGAAATAAAATATTTTAGCTTCTTTGAAAGTCAAGTGGGAAGAGGCATTGCCTGGGAACACTAAGTCATAGAGACTTGAAAATTGTAGGCTGAATCCCTATTCTATGCTGAGTTACAACTGCTTGTTAGTATCAAAGCAAAATATTGTGATAGTTGGAAATGTGAAACAAAAACAGAAAATGCTGGAAATCCTTAGCAAGTCAGGGGGTGGAGAGAGAACAGAGTTAACGAGCTGTATTTTCTGAACCCCATATTGGCAGGCATTGGGGGTGGATGGGGCTGGGATATAATGGGGAGCGCATTGAGATGGATCCCTGATGCATTTCGGCTGCTGGGAAAGATTCCCGGAAGTGGGCAGGAATGTGGATCAGTTGCCTGCAACATGGAGGCAGGAAGCCAATTTACATAATTAATGCCCCATTTATGGGTGAATTTCCAGCCTCAATAGCATTTTACCAGCGGCACAGCAGAACTACATTTGAAAGGCCACAGACCTGATATATCGGGCTGGATTTCCAGTACAGAATTGGAAACCTGACGCCCAGATTCATTTCCACATCCCAACTTGGCATTGCATCAGCCTAATTGGCCCAGGGTGAGTTCAGCCCCCAATAAGTGGTGCCAGAAGCAGCCTGGTGGTGAGACCTAGAAACCGAAGGCCCTTTGAAAAGACTAACAGTTGCCATGCAATTGGTTTGCTGTTCATTGCTGAGATGGAGCAGCAGGGGCTCAGGGGCCCACTGTTGGCTTGGGCAGGCATTGAGGGATAGCACCAATGTTCTCCGATGCCTCCCTTGAGGCTTTAATTGAGGCAGTGATAGAATGTTCCACAGCTGATGCCTGGAATGAATTGGATGCATAAAAATTAAGGGCGATGGTGACCTTGATGACTGTAGGTAGGGGACAGCCACGGGTAGTGTGAGGCCTCAGGTCATTGCAGACCAGAGCACAAATGTCTGAGACAAACTGCCTAGATAGGCACAGCATCTTATGGGACTGGCAGTCTGCCATTTGCAGGTAGCTGACATTTGGGCAGGACACTGGATATCCTGGATAGTGCCTACTTAATTCTCCTTGCAGGCCTGCTCTATGCTCCTCTGGCCTGCTCCTAACCAAAAGGATGAATCTGCTGAAGCTCTTCATCGCTACACTGTCCAAGAATAACCTGTTCCCATCTCAACTCCCTCAGCCAGCGTTTGTTCACTCACCAGGTCCTTCTCTGCCAACCTCTGCTGCCCAGGTGATGCCTGATGCCTCATGACCCACCGCAAGAGTCCAACCACTCACCACACACAAATGCAAGGCTCTCAACTCTAGCAGTGGCAACTCTGTGCCACTGGTTGAGCACCAGAGCATTATTCTCCACTTAAGTTTGTTAAACAGTGTACTCAGTAGCGCCCATGGCTCCCCGGTGTCTACAGAATGATTACCCCCTGACATGTCCCAGACACTGCATGTCCCCGCGCTTGCTGATTAAAAATTTAAAACTGCTCCTCTGAGGCCTGTCATTGAGCTCAGCAACGAGTTCAACAATATTTTAATTGGAGGTTTGCATGTTCTTGGCTCCTGCTCTCTCTTTGAAAATCATGCCCTAGGTGTTGGGATCCAGTGACACCTTTCAGGAATATGATTTTCTTAGCAAGCCTGGACCTATGCTTTGCACCCCCATGGGCAATTCAAAATTCAGCCCATTAACTGGTTTCTCTCTCCACAGATGCTGCCATACCTGCTGAGTATTTCCAGCATTTGCTGTTTTTATTTAATATTTCCAGCATCTGCAGTTACCCGAGTACATTTCTTCTTTGAGCCGAGATATAAGCTTCAAAGCATTTAACCCTCTTTTCAAGCTCACCAGGCACAATATGCTTCAAAACCTGTATCACTTATGCTTTTCCACAAAAATACTTTAAGAAAAATGAAAAATACAGTGCAGGCATCAGAGAGGATAATTTTCCCTTAACGCTGAAAAAATTGCAATTGGAAGACCATAAAAACATGACTTTACTGTTGCTGCTCCACCTAACCATCTGTCCAATCTATTCAGAAAGCCCCTGCTCCTCTACCCCGAATAAATACATTTGAAGGATACGCACATTTGAGGGTTGGAAGTGTGTGCCATTTTGTGGACTGAGATTTGTGTGGATGGAGGAGTTGGTGGGCAGCCATAAAAGATCAAGGAGATTGGATGTATTGTGGTTACACTTGCAACTCATGCCCAAAATTCCACAGTCTTTAAACCATGTAATTAGATTGCACGCAGATTACGGGTGTAAGATGCAGGGAAGTTTCAGCCCATAAATTGGTTTGAATGTCTTATCTACAACAACAACAAAACAAACTTATATTTATGTGGCACCTTTACCGTTAATAGATTGCTGGCATTTGCAAATCAGGCTCACATATGATAAATTAATTGGACAAATTATTGGAGGCACAAATGGAACCATACTTCGTTAAGGGAAGATGGCCTTCAGCAGAGATGTAATAGAGATTATTTTAAATTCTGGAACAAATGCAAAACAAGAACTGTAGAATCATGGGTTAACAAAAGGTAGAATTTTCTTCAAGAAAAAAATAGAAAAAAATCTATTGACCAGGCTGTTTAAAAAAATGTTCTAATGGTTTAATTACAATGTCTGCTACACTAATAAGTCTCTAACTGCTATGTAAACCACTGTGCAATAAACAAACTGTCTTGTTACTTTCTCTGGGGAATCAGGCAGTGTCAGTCTGCTTTGTGGACATCAAAGTCTGTTACCCTTTCATGAATGTCACTGTGACACTCCTGTTGAGCATTAACATTCCCCTTGCAGCAGTTAGTTTCAACAGCACAATCATAATCACATGTGCGACCTACTCATTTTGTAATACTTCCATAATGTACTTAACAGATTTTATAAAAAGCAACAAAGACCAGGAGGCAATTACACATTGCAGTTCAATTTCAGATTTCTGCTGACACCCATAAGCCAAAGCGATAACCTCATCACAAGGTAATTAGAGTGTGGAGACCTTTTGGCCAGTCTAAGCTCATCCATTTAGAAAAAGGCACAGTCTCCTCCTCTTCAACTAGGTATCCAATTGTCTTGTAAATTGTAGGGTTTTTGCCTCCACTACCTGATGTGAAAGAATAGAGCACTCTGCCCAAAGAACTTACTGCAATTGAACCTAATTTCAGAGGTCCTTTAATGTGTCATTGTGTTGATTATTTCGTATGTAGTACCCTCAGCCGTCTGAATAAAGACTAGCTTACATGTGAATGTTCCCCCGAAGCGACATGCGTAGCTACACAGCAACCAGAAATTTCCTGCACCACCACACACAAGTTACCATATGTGTGCAACTGTACATAAAAAAATTAAAGAACCTGAGCACTCAAACAAGGGGCGGCACACTGGTGCAGTGGTTAGTGCAGCTGCCTCACGGCTCCAGGGACACGGGTTCGATTCTGACCTCAAGTGCGTGTCTGTGTGGAGTTTATATGTTCTCCACCTGTTGACATGGGTTTCTGCCGGGTGCTCTCGTATCCTCCCACTGTCCAAAGACATGCTGGATAGGTGGATTGCTTAGGTTAAAATTGCCCCTTTAGTGAATGTATTGTCTGGTGGTCCCATCCTGGATGTTCCCCACCTAGTGCCCATTGCCTGTTAGGATAAGCTCCAACTCCCTGCAACACTGAATTGTATAAAGCATTTCTGGAACAGTGAGTGAACCCTCAAACAAATCACCCACTTACTACACAAAAAAAAAAATTGGGGGTCTGCTGGTCATAAAGACTTTTCATCCTACATTTAGACATCACAAAGTAAACAAAAGCTAAATAAATAAAATTTATTTGAAACATAAAAATGTTATAAAATGTAATAAAGAAAACAATAGCAGAATGATGAAGGGATCAGTTAGCTCAGTTGATAGGAGTGTGGTATAGAATAATGTCAACAGCACAAGTTCAAACCCTATATTGGCTGAGGTAGTTCTTGGAACTTTCCTCCTCCCCTTGTCCCATATCGATATTAGCAACCCTCAACTTGGGTTGTTTCTGTCTAATTCTGCAAAGCTAGTTTTATGCTTGTGTTGTAAGTTGAAAACCCACTCCCAGAGTCATCCACTCTTGGCCTGTGGAAATAATGATGAAGATAATCTTTTGATGCACAACAAAATTGCAGCTTCTGATAATCTGCTCAAGTACCCTCAGCCTTCCAACTCTGGAAGAGAATGTTGGGACTGATTGACAAGTAAAGGGGAAAAGGTTTTGTTTGCTGATATAAATAGGAAATAATGGCAAGGCACATTGGAGCCTGTTAGCAGTTGAAGGGGGGAAGAATGATTTGACATTTCAGGTGGAGAATGTGGGCAGCTGGCTAGCCGATGAGCTGGCTCCCTGGCCCCATTCTGCCCTTGGGTTATTTTCACAGACGTGGGATGGAGTGGCAGGTGGTGAGGCGGGGGAGTGGGGAGGGGGTGTGACAGGACTATCCACCCGCATGTGGCAGTTAGCCAATCAGGCTTGTTAAAGCCACTTTGGGCCAATTAAAGGAGGTTGGCTGGGATTTTCAAGTTGGCCTCCAAGTTCCCCAAGGCAGCAAGTGCCTGCTTAACTATCCAACAGCAGTCTCCGGCTGGCAGGCTGGGGGCTGGGGGAGGGGGAGATGGAGGTGGTGGGGAGCAATGCTACAAACAGGGTTATAGAGGTCTTCCCTGCCTGCCTGAGTGCAAGAGCAACTGCAGATAAACGCTATGTAACAGTTCCCTCCAATAGTGGTGGTTTGGCTACAAAAGCCATTGTTATTTTAAATTTAAAGCAGTTGGAGACAGGATATCTTCATTTTGAAGCACCCTCTCCCTTAGGTGCCATCGTATCCTGGTGCTGTTTTCAAGCTGGAAGGTCTCTGGTTGCTTTTCAGCTTCAAGAGAAGATGCCCGCCATCTTTAGTTGGACAGCGAGTCCACCCTCTGACTCTTAATGGACCGCACCAGGAAAAATCACAAGAAATGACCATTTCCCACACAATACGCATTTCTGAACCATATTTGAACCTGACGGCAGGTTTTAGAAGACCACAGAGAAAATCTTGCTCCCCGTATCTGATGCAATGAATTGGTTATGTATTTCCAGTGTCTTGTTGTTATTTATGATCTATTTTAATTCTAATACTATTCAAAATCTCCGATCAAACAACTACCTGATGACGTATTCCATCTTTTGAAGCTTTCCAATCAACTATTATGTTGGGGTTGCTTAGCTCAGATGGCTAGGTGACTAGACTGTGGTGCAGAATAATGCCAATGGCGTGGATTCAATGCCTGTACCGGCTGTGGTAGTTCAGGGTAGCCTTGCCTCCTTGCCTTGCCCAAAGCTCGAGGCAGAGTGGTGCCCATCAAGCTATAACCACTTGTCATTCTCTAACAGAGAGTGATGCCTATGGCCTCTTGTGGAATATGGCTAATTAGCCATATTAGTTTTGTTAGAGTCAATAGCATTAAAAGTAGTTTTCGCTGATTAATTTAATTTATTGTTGATGATAACAGCATAAATATATGTTGTTACATTATGCTGAGATTGAAATAGAATTCCTGACTGGAATTCTCCAGCCCCTCACACAGGCGACCGATATGAATGGAGATTTCAATAGGTTGCCAGCCCCACCAACAGGGGAACCCGTCACAGGAGTGCTGGAAAATTCTGGCCCCTCTTTCTAATTGTAGTTCTGCTGTTATTTATAAATGAAGTCATGGACAAACAACAATTCTGACATTAATCAATTCATTAAAAAAGAACACAAGATATAACTGAAAAAAAATCAACTCCACATCTGAATCAAAACGAAAGAACCGCCAGACCTATTTTTGAGTACAATCTTGAAATGACCTCCGCAATGACCTCGTGGATAAGATCATTAACTGGTACAACGCCACAGCATTAAGAAGCCATAAGGTCCCAGATCTGAGTCACAATGTGTGCTGAGTTAGCTAACCTCAGTTAAAACAGCAGGTGAGTGACTAAAATTGGCCTTAGTACTCTAATTGCTTTGCAATGGCTCCTACTTGTGTGTATGTTGTGCAAGAACAGGATCAAGCCTGGCTGTGATTCCCTACCTCTCTTCCTCCTTAAAATCAAATTGGCAGCCAAAGTTCAATATCCAGGCTTACATGTGACAAATGACCTCTTGGGTTGCTGCCAGTGCCAAAGAAACTGCATCGCTGCAAGAGCCAATCTGGTGGACAGATAATTGAGGCAAACATAGCTTTTTTAAAAAAAAGCAATCATCTCATTTTTAAAATTGTAAATCTGTGAAAGAGCTTTGAAAACTGTGATCTAACAATTTAAAATGGCATCAGTGTAGAAAGTAAGCAGCTGGCACAAATCCTATGCCACAAAGTGTTGGCAAATGCCATTCTTGGCACAAGGCCATGGAAACAGAGCTGATCACTTCCTCTGACAGCATGGTCATGTGGCAGATGTCAGACTTATTGAACAATGAATATTAGCAACATATATAAGGCTTTTTTCTAACCCACCATAATATCCAACTGGTTAATGAGCATTGATGACAGTGATAACAAGCAAACTATCAAATATGAAGCTACACACATCCAGCAGAACAAACTAATGCATTTGGACTTAGTCAAGCTGTGCCCAGCCAAACGGTAATAATTCTGCATACAAACATTGTAAAAATTCTACTAATTAGGTAATTACAACAATGGAGTAAGTGACCAGAAAAAATAATGTTTTAGGGTTGATAACATTGCTCCTTTATTTTATAGAAGTCCCAAATATATAATTAGGCTGATGCCAAGGTGGAATTGTTATCAGTCCAACATCTTATTTGAGCAGTCATGCGGTCTATTGTTAGAGATTAATCTATCTGCTATGGTTTATTTTCAGTTCTATCTATCTGGGATTTGAGCAGATTTTGATTTCAGGCAAATGTGTTTGCAGCCAAGGTTAGATTAAGCAAAGCACAATTCTGGCCTACTAATAAGACTACAGTATAATAACTTGCTGTTTAATGCCTCCTGTCCATGCATGTGTGTCTGTGCAATTAATGTTGATAATAGGCCTAACTTGGCAAAAGTGGTTCACCGTTACTTAAATACCTGTTATTACACAAACAACAGGAACACTCATTAGAAAAAAAAACAAATGCGATAAGCGTTCTATTATAAAACAAAAACAAAAACAGAATTACCTGGAAAAACTCAGCAGGTTCTGTCGAAGGGTCATGAGGACTCGAAACGTCAACTCTTTTCTTCTCCGCCGATGCTGCCAGACCTGCTGAGTTTTTCCAGGTAATTCTGTTTTTGTTTTTGTTTTGGATTTCCAGCATCCGCAGTTTTTTTGTTTTTATCTAAGCGTTCTATTATAATGCATTAGGTGCTCCTCCAGGGGCAGACTTTAAGTATGGCTGAGAGTGAAGGAGCTCAATTAACATACACAGTTTAAGTTACCTGACTTCTCGTGTTACTGAATTTCTTCCATTTAGTAACTGCTGATTTCCAGTAGTTTACATTATAAGATGGAGTCAGCAAATAGCAAAGAGCCACATAGATGTGTTTCATGAATGTGAAGCTGGTCAAAGCTGCAAATATATTAAGGCAACTGTTAAACTGGAATTGCAGAAAGATGCTGGTCATGCTAAAAGTACATTTCTGGTTGGCATGAATGAGTTGTGACATCGCAAAATGATGACCCAATGCCAAATGGCAGTGTAACAAGTGGCTATTTCTCATTGCCAGCATTTTTGATTGGAGTAAAAGAGTAAAATCCCAATCCAGGAAAGTTTCATTGCCACAGATGACAATGACATGAAGCCATTGATATTACAGGATGGCCACAGATGGTTCTGTTGCTCTTGGATGTAATCTTAGAATGTTAAAGGGTGTTTAGTCTAATGACTATATTCATTGTGGTTCATTCAGCTCCTTTTATGCTGTAGGGGTCATTAGCCACATTGAACTAGAGGGTTAGGTCACCAATCTTACATTCCCAGTGGGGAACAATCCTCAAAGGGATCAGGGTGCAGATAGAGCTACATCATTTCAAGGATGGCTTCCTGATGAGATTGTAGCATCTGTGAATTAATCTTCAGATCTCTGAAGATGATGCCAACACAGAAAAATTCCCAACAGAAGTGGCCATAAAAGAACACAAAGATATTCAGAATACTTAAATACTGAAAATATGTCCCAAAATTCTTTAGATTTAAAGGGGAATAGAAACTACATGTTTCTTTTTAAAAAAAATTGTAAGTCAAGCAACTTCTCATAATTCGCTTTAAAATTTCACTGCACATAATCATATTCTAAATTGCCAGCAACACAGAGAACAACGCAAATAAGATCCTTGGTTCAACCCTGGGATCTCAATCAGCTGAAGAAGGGGGATAAGGTGTTACTGTTGGCTTCAAACGCTAAGTCAGGAGGAAACACAATCAGACCAGCAGTATGCTTGATCGTGAACTGTCCTATGAAAAGACCACTAAATTATATCAAAGTATGACAGAAAAGTATAAGAATAAAACTGGACGGACGACCCAGCATCGACCTAGGTGCTGGACACAAAAAATGCATAACTAGCCCAGACAACCTGCAAAGTTGCCCTCACTAACATCTGAAGCTTGTGCAAAAATTGGGAGAGCTGTCCCACAAACTAGTCAAGCAACAGCCTGACATTGTGATACTCAGAGAATCATACCACTCAGCTAGTGCTCGAGATTCTTCCATCAACATCCCTTGGTATCTGCTGTCTGAATGGCAGGACAGATCCACCAGAGGTGGTGGTACAATGGTATGCAGCCATGAGGGGGTGACTTTGAAAGTTCTCAACATTGACTCTGAACTCCATCAAGTCTCACAGCATCAGGTCAAACATGAGAAAGGAAACCTTTTGCTGATTGCCACCTGTCACCCTCCATCGCTGATGAATCAGTACTTGTCCATTTTGTACATCACTTAGAAGAATCACTGAGGGCAGGAAGGGAACAAAGTGTACTCTGGATGGCGGACTTTTATATATGTCATCAGTATTGGCTCAGATAGCACCACTACTCACTGAGCTGGCCTGAAGGAAATATCTGACAGTCTAATTCCATGGTAGGTGGTGAGAAAACAAACATGAGGAAAAAATAAACTATTCAACTTCATCTTCACCAATCTACCTGACCATGATAGTTCTGGTAGGAGGGACTATCACACAGTCCTAGTGGAGATAGTCAGGTCTTCATCCTCCTTTGTTTTAGCATTACTATCACCATGCTAAATGGAATAGATTTATAGGATTACAGAGGACGTATGGCACAGAAACAGACTATAGGGCCCAACTGTCCATGCCAATGTTGATGCTCCACTCAAGACTCCTCCCATTTTTCCTCATTTAAATCCATCACCGTAATCTTCGATTCCCTTCTCCCTCCACCACCAATGACAGTGGCAACCAAGTATACCATCTACAAGATGCACTGCAGAAACTCACCAAAGCTCCTTAGGCAGCAACTTCCAAACCCATGACTGCAACCATCTAGAAGGACAAAGGCAGCAGATACATGGGAACACTACCACCTAGAAGTTCCCCTCCAAGCACACACCATCCTAACTTGGAACTATATCACCGTTCCTTGACCGTCACTGGGTCAAAATCCTGGAACATCCTCCCTACCAGCATTGTGAGTGTACCTACGTCACATAGACTGCAGCAGTTCAAGAAGGCAGCTCACCAACTTCTCAAGGGCAATTAGGGATGGGCAATATATGCTGGCTTAGCCTGTGACATCCACATCCTGCAGATTAATAAAAGAAAAGACTCTAGTGCTGAAGACCTTTGTTCCAGAACTAGCACACTACTAGCTAAGCTGTTCCAGAACAGCTACAACACTGGCATCTACCTGACAAAACAGAAAATTAGCGAGATATGCCCTGATCACAAAAATTAAGACAACCCCAATCCAGCCAATTTCTGCCTCATCTATCTACTTGTCCATCATCAGCAAAGTGATGGAAGATGTTGTCAACAGTGCTATCAAGTGGCACTTAGTCACCAATCTCACTTTTATTTCCACCAGGACCCCTCTGAACCCCTCATCTCCAGACCTCCAAACATGGACCTCCAAGCATGAACACAAGAGTCGAATTCCAGAGGTGAGATGACAGTGACTCCCCTGGACTGAGTGAGCATCAAGGAGAGCTAATAAAGTTGAAATCATCAGGGATCACAGGGAAATCTCTCCACTGGTTAGAGTTGTACCTAGCACAAAGGAATATGGTTGTGGTTGTTAGTGGTCAATCATTTCAGCAACAGGACTACAGGAGTTCCTAGGTCCAAACATTTTCAACTGCTTCACCATTGATCTTTCTTCGATAAGGTCAGAATTGGGAATATTGGCTGATGATTGCACACATTATTCAATTCCATTCACAACTCCTCAGAAAATGCAGCAAGAACTGAGCAACATTCAGGAGTTTGCAGAGGGTTGCTGGGGAGGAGGTTGGTGGGGAGAGGGTTTGGGGGGGATAGGTGGGAGGAGGTTAGGGGTCGGGAGGTAGGGGGAGGTTTGAGGGAGAAGTTGGGGAGGGGGTTGGAGGAAAGGTTAGGGAGGGTGTGTGGCAGGAGGTTGTGGGAGAGGTTGGGGAGGGTGTTGGGGGAGGTTGATGGGTAGGAGGTTAGGGGGTGGGGGTTTGGGGGAGAAGTTGGGGAAGGTGTGTGGTGGGAGGTTGGTGGGGTGGATGCTAGAGGGAGGTTGGGGAGTGTGTTGTCAGGAGGTTGATGGGTTGGTGATATGGAGTTGGAAAGGCGGGGGAGAGGTTGGGGGGCTGGGCGAGGGTTGTGGGATCATTGTTGGTGTTTCTTATTTATTAATTACATTTTCCACTTAATTTGCTTGTTTCTCTCACCACTCAAACAACAATTAGAATATTAGAAGTACTATTTACACATTTATTTTGTACAACATCATATGGAACTGGTTGATAGGCTGTAACTTCACAGTGTATAACACAATTGTACAACAGCAGGTTGTCACCAGCAAATTCAGAATAGTAAGGTTGTATTAGCTAGAGTTGAATTGTTTCACAAATGTAGTGATTTCTTTGTAGCCACTTTGCTAACATGAGTTGATTACTCTGTGGTTAATTATCCTGAGGGACTCAGCATTGCACCTCCAATTTCACAATTGCTACAGTCACTCTACCTACTGCATGCAGGTGCAACGAAAGAAATGCAAAACTTACATTTATACAGCACTTTTCATGTCCCAAATTGCTTTACAGCCAATTAAGTTATTTTGAGTTGTAGTCACTAGTGTAATGTAGGCAGTGTTATCAAATAACAGAGCAGGCTCAAGGTACCGAATGGCTGGCTCCTAATACATATGTTCATATGTCATTCTGGATGGGTGAGATGAGCTAGGCTGGATGGTCTTTGTCACCTATAACTATCTTGTGAACAGAAAGTGGAATCATGGCTGGAGTTCTCTTTATATTGTTGCTCATGAAAGTTTACTGTGAACAGGCCTTATGGGGTGAAATTGCCAAGCAGGAGCACATAATGGCCTCATAGTTAATTAGTAACCTCTTTTACACTGCACATGATTCTCAAGAGTCTTTTCCATTGACTTTAATATTGTCCTTTTTCCCACTTACCTATTATCCCACTCTATCTTCGTGCTTTTTATGAGTTTTTGAGGTATTGAAATATGATGATACAGTTGTGTTGCATGGTAGATATTGAAAATATATTGCTGTGAGAAGCAGCAATCAACAAAGTCTTCAGACCTTCAAGAAAATACTGAAACAATTGTGGACGATTTAGTCTTTGTTGCCTGGCCTCTTAAAAGTTGTGACGTATAGAGACACTTGAGGGTCCAATACTTTTCTCTTCAGTGAAGACCTATGTTGTTTAATCATTACTCTTTGTTGCTCAGGAGTCATTTGATCTTTCTTCCTTGAGATTATTGATAAAATAGAATCCAATTACACTCCTTGTATGAAATAATTATATTGTATAATACCATGCACCCAGGCAGAAGTCTACTTCTACTCAAATAGAATGTAAAATATCTTGTGCAGTTTATCTGTGTTGAAAATTATGAATGCTTCCCCAAATATGAATTTACTATCACCATTTCCATATGGTGCAATGTACAGAATATGTTAATGAGGGCTGAGGGAGTCATCGAAATCAGTATTATTGTCTGCACAGTGTTATAAATAACTAATGGGATATTTTGCTGTCAATTGAACAATACTGCACAATGCTGTTAAAATAAAATTTGTACTCTCTGGCTTGTTTAGTGGTCATGGTGGGATTACCTACAGGGTGCACACAAACTAGCCCTGCATTATATTACTGCTACTCTTAATATTAATGATCCATGTTACATCTATATCGGATGATATTTGCAACAAGATGCCAACCCTGGATGTTATCATTTTACTAGGATCTCTCAGTAATTCTTTGGTGAATTGATTGATGAATCTTGAAAAGGGGAAAATTATCCTGCATGAAAGTGGGGGTTTGGTGGGGGGGGTGGTGGGGTGGGGGGGTGCGGTGTGGTGTGTGCGGAAATAAGAGGCCTGGGAACAGGAGAAGTACCACAACCAATGATTTTCCTCCCTGGCCCTGAGAAATACCACCACTTCCAAGTTCCCTCCAAGTCACACATCCTGACTTGGAAATGTATTGCTGTTCCTTCGTAGCTTCTGGATCAAAGTCTTGGAATTCCTTATCTAATAGCACCTGAGAGTGCACCTACACCATACCGACTGTATTAGTTCAAGGCAGTGGCTCACCACCATCTTATCAATTGCAATTAGGAATGGGTAATAAAATGTTGGCCTTAAATGAAACTCACATCCCATGAACAAACAGCAAAAAGTTTCACATATTCTGATATTCTAATCTAATAGAATTTGAACCCCCTTCCTAGCATTTCAGTTTAGGAAGTACATTTTAGTGCCTTTTTCATTCATGCTCATCTTGTGTGTAGACATCAAATGAGAATAGGATTTGCTCATAAGCCCCCCTAAATAAATGGATGGTGTTTGCTAGTTTTGCTAAAAAAGGAATAATGGCTGTCAGAGATAGCCAGTGGATTTTTGTCCATTAGAGCTCCAGTAACAGAGAAGGAGGAAATATCAGAAGGGAAAAACTGCAAAATAGGAGTTGAGCAGGTGAATGGATGGCAGTTGAAATAGTGAAAGGTATCCTATAATCATGACTATCATTGATACACAGGTGTTGCTAATTGGGTCTGTTTATGCCAAATGTTATTTTATTTGGAGATGTTTTGAAGCAAATTTATTTTAAATCTTCTGATTTTTGGGATTGAGAGAGGACTGACGTAGAAACTAGGAGGAGTAGGCCATGCAGCCCTTCGAGCCTGCCCCACTATTCAATATGATCATGGCTGATCCTCTTTCTCAACGCCATATTCCTGCTTTCTCTCCATTCCCCTTGATGTCCCTAATGTCAAAAAATGTATCAGTTTCTTTCTTGAATATACTCAGTGACCCGGCCTCTAATACCTTCTGTGGTAGAGAATTCCACAGGTTGACCACCCTCTGAGTGAAGAAATATTTCCTCATCTCAGTCCTAAATGGCCTGCCCTGTATCCTGACTGTGGCCCCTGGTCCTTCCTGCATCTAGTCTGTCTAGCCCTGTTAGAATTTTATACATTTCAATCAGATCCCCTATCATTCTTCTAAACTCTAGTGAATACAGGTGAACTGATTGTTCAGGGGCAAACCCACGGCTTTTCCTTCTGGTATGTTACCTATCTGGGAATGTGCAAAAATGTTCTCATTAAAAAACAGGTGTGTGCAAAAATCTTTTTCGATGACAGACAAGAATACTCTTCTCCAGTGATAACACAAAACACAAAGCTCAATGCTGCTGAAAAATACTGATTAATTTGGCTATTTTTACAAAATGAAAATGGAGGAAAATTCTCAGATTTGCTGGGACATGTATTGAGACAAATATTGTTTGCATCAGCATGAAGAAAATTAGTATTTTGCTTTGTAAGGGCAGGTTAGACAAATAAAAAAAATTAAAAGCAAACATCAATCAATCTATTGTACATACTTCAAAATCTTCATAAAAAGCTAAGGCTGTGCTTTCAAAAAGAGTTTCTATTTTCATGCAGAAATTACTGGCCAGGATCTTCAGGTCAGCAAGTGGGTGGGGGGTGCGGGGCGGGACCCGCTCGCCGACGCGTAAAATGAGGCAGGATGACATTGAGCAGAACTCCTGACATCAGCCCGCCTCATTTCAGTTTTCAGGTCGGCGGGGGCACAGCCACAGCTGAATCAGCTGTGCGCCCGTCGACCTGTCAACAGCCTATTGAGGCCATTTAAAAAGTAATTGAGATAAGGTTGGACGGGCAAGTCCATTAATTAAAGTTGGCGGGCAGGCCGGGGACCCTGGCAGGCTTCAGAAAAAAGCATGAAACCTCACCCATGGGTGAGATGAGGTTTCATGAACATTTTTAAAATTTTAATAAATAAATGCTTTAAAGTGATGGACATGTCCCAACTCATGTGACAGTGTCACATGAGGGGACATGATTGGGAAATTTTATTTTTGCACCTTCATTTTTAAATTTGGCACTGATCTCCCTGAGGCAGCACTTAGCCTCAGGCGGATGAGTGCGCTCTTTCACGCAGCTGAGGGATTCCACCGCCCGCACAGGGAGCGCATAGTGTTTCCTGACGGAGGTCATGCTGGTCTGGCCTTAATTGGCCCGTCCATGTAAAATGGCGGTGATCGCCCGCCCACACCCGTTCCTGCACTTCGCCTCCGCCACCCCCCCCACCCCACCAACGAGGGGGAAATTCTCCCCATTAAGTCTTCAATCCATTGATATTGGAACTGATTTTTTAAAGGGTTATATGCCTTAACACTGCCATAGTGTCATTAATGATCTGATTCTACCCCAATTATCTGTCAAATACATAAAAAAGATTTCTTTCAAACAAAACATTGTACTTATCAAGGTGCAAGATGTCAGTGCTGGGAAGGGGATATTTATTCAACTTTGGCACAGTGTGAGTATTGAGCATTCCGGGGTCAGACTCGTGGTAAAGACTCCTCAGTGGTAACAATACAATTTAACTCAATCTTTGTGGAATGCACCATGTTTACTGTCAAAATTTCAAATCCATTAAAAGTATGCCCTAATTCTTTGGGTCAATGTTCATTTTTGTCTGAATTTCCATTAAATGTTCATTCATCTCATTTACTGTTTGCTACATCTTTTTGGACACAACTTAGCTTCCTTATTTACCTACATGGCAATAGTGACTGCATTTCAAAAATAAATCATTGAATATGAAGCACTTTGGGACATTCTTGAAGATGTAATAAAGCCCTGACAATATTCCAGCAATAGTACTGAAGATTTGTGCTCCAGTACTTGTCGTGCCCCGAGCCAAGCTATTTCAGTACAGCTACAACACAGGCATCTACCTGGTAATGTGGAAACTTCCCAGGCATCTTCTGTACACTAAGGGCAGGATTTTCCCCCGCCGGGGTGGGGGGGGGGGGGAGTTAAAGATCGGGTGCGTGGAGGCACACCTCCGATCAGCGCCCCTGATCGGGAACGCGCCGCCATTTTACTTGGGCGGGCCAATTAAGACCCGCGCAGCATGATGCCCACACAGTAGCTCTATGAGCTCCTTGTGCAGACGGCTGGGGGTGGGGGAGATGGAATCCCTCAGCCGAGAGTGTGCTCTTTCGCGCATGTGCATGAGAGAGCACACTCTCTCTGAGGTTAAGTGCTCCCTGAGGTTAAGTGCTCCCTCATGGAGATCAGCTGTACATAAAAAAAAATTGTATATTGAAAAAAATTTCCCAGACATGTCCCCTCATGTGACACTGTCTCATGTTCATAACTTTTAAAAACACTTCAATTAAATTTCTAAAAACGTACATGAAACCTCATCACACCAGTGGATGTGTTTCATGCTTTTTCTGAAGCCCGTCAGGGCTCCTGGCCTGCCCGTCAACTTTAAGGTTGGACGGGCAGGTCCATTACTTACTTCCTTAAAGACTCTGTCAATGGCCTCAATTGCCCATTGACAGGTCACTGGGCACACAGCCTACTTTTGTTGAGCCCCCGCCTACCTGAAAATTTAAATGGGGCGCAGTGACTTTGGGAGATCCGCCCGATGTCACTGCGTGTCATTTTACGCGTTGACGAGCGGGCACTATCACCTGCCGACAGGAAAATCCTAGTCAAATTGTAGAACATATCCTGCCCATCAGTCTGCTCTTGATTATCAGTAAAGTAATGGAAGGGGTCATCAACCGTGCTAGCAAGCTGCACGTGCTTAGCAATAACCTGCTTACTGGCGCTCCGTTTGGGTTCTGCCAGGGCCACTCAGCTTCTGACCTCACTACAGCGACTCCTCAGATACTGAAGCAGTTCATGTCCAAATGCAGCAAGACCTGGACGATATCCAGGTTTGGGCTGACAAGTGGCAACTAACATTCGTGCCATGTAAGTGCCAGGCAATGACTACTCCAGCAAGAGTGAATGTAACCGTCACCCCTTTGATTTTCAATGGTATTACCATCTCTGAATTCCACACCATAAACATCCTGGGGGTTAATATTGGCCAGAAATTGAACTGGACTAGCCATACAAATACTGTGGCTGCAAGAGCAGGTCAGAAGTTGGGAATCCTGCAGCAGGTAACTCACCTCCTGACTCCCCAAAGCCGGTCCACCATCTACAAAACACATATCAGGTGTGTGATGGAATACTCTCCGCTTGCCTAGATGAGCGCAACTTCAACAACACTCAAGAAGCTTGATACCAATCAGAACAAAGCAGTCCACTTGGTTGGCACCCATTCTACAAACATTAATTCCCTCCACAACTGACTAACAGAGGCAGCAGTGTGTACCATTTACAAGGTGAACTGCAGAAACTCACCAAGGCTCCTCAGGCAGCACCTTCCAAATCCATGACTGCTACCATCTAGAAGGACCATGGCAGCAAATGCATGGGAATGCCACCACCTGGAAGCTTCCTTCCAAGCGATTCACCATCCTTACTTGGAAACATATTGCCGTTCCTTCGTTATTGCTGGGTCAAAATCCTGGAATTCTCTTCCTAACAGCACTGTAGGTGTAGCTACACCACAGGAACTGCAGCAGTTCAGGAAGACAGCTCACCACCATCTTCTCAAGGGCAATTAGAGGTGGGCAATAAATGCTGGCCTAGCCAGTGATACCCACATCCTGTAAATGAATAAAAAATAAATAAATGTCAAACTCTCTCTTCAAGCAGTCCCTAGATTTAAAACGGAGTAGCACTTCTGCTTACCCAACTAAGAAACATTGCAAATGACAGATGACTTGGGAGATAGGAGGTTGGGGTAAGAAGACTTGTCTTTGGACACAAACCCTGAAGAAGCTAAAAGTACAGAGGCAGATGACATTAGTTCTCCATTGTGCCAGCCATTTTGGCTGACTAGAAAAGATGGGCAAAAGGGGGGTAGGACTGAATTAATTCTCAAACTATTAAAAAAAATCCTGCTTATTTAGAGAAATAACAATGCACTTTAGAAGATTTATTTAAAAATAAATGATTTCATTTGTCCAACTGATTTACAATGTAAGATAGATGGGTACTCCACTCTTACTTTTAAGTCTTAAATTTTCAAAAATTGTGTTGCTGCTTTTGCTGCCCTCCTGCCAGGATGTTGCCCTCATTAGGTCAGGAAGATGGGAAAGTCTGCCCTACAGACTTGTGCACATCTGCCATTGCTGACACTCCACATTAACAACCACAGGTATATTTTGTAGAACAAGACAGGACTCCTTTGCAATGTTTTCCCCTGCACAAAATAAGAGACTCAATGCTGTCAGCACTCCTTCTCTGAGACTGTCAAGAACCAAGTGAAGAACCAACTTCATGAGCAGATAACTATGTTCAAATGCAGTTTACTGTTGAGATTAGGTGGCTAGTGCACTCGCACCGTACCAATAGCATATCCACCTTTTCACCTCTCATGTAGAATGTAAACACATACCAGCATCAATAATTCTGGAGTGTTTATAATTGTGTTTAGTTGAGTTTAATTTCTAGAACAGTAAAATATAACATTTATATTGTTAAAATCTGTAGTTGCAAGTTAGAGGTTAACAATTACAGCAGATATTCATTTTATTATATCCTTGAGCTAAGTGTTCTCAGTGGAATTAAAACAAACCATCGTCTGTTTTGGTGAGCAAGCAATCTTGCGCTTCACTATGCCACCAGAGAATATCTGTTCTGCAACCCTTTAACATTATTCACTGCAGTTGCTTGCTGAGGTCAATTCATAAGTGATATGGAGTTTTCCAATATGTAATAGCTTGCCAGTTAATCAAAAGCACTCCTTTGGTCCCAAGCCATAAACTAGTGAAGGTGCAAATGTGTTCCATTTTCACCTTTGATTTTAGCACTGGTATCAATTTCTGCTCAAAATCATTTTGGTTCAAGTAGCCTCTTTGATGAAAGTTGAAAGTGTCTTGGAGTAGAATGCTTGGGATAAGTGAAAGTCTAAGGGAAAAAAATTCGATGATGATGGAAAATGAGAACAATTAACAATTGATGGATTTTACACTTTGTTTTAATGCACTAATTCAGGAAATAGATGAAATAAACAATTGAAACAGAGAAAATTCAATATATTATTAATAAGATTGAGTATTGGCAATGCAGTAGATGATTTAACAGCTTAAATTAAACTAAGATGAGAATTCTGCAGTTAGGAATGTTTTTCTTAGTTTAAAAAAAATCTCAGGCTATAATGGTATATAGGTTATATAGGCCGAATTTTCATCTGCCGCATATTTTGGTGCACGAAATGGCAACAATTAGTTTTTTGTTTGGAGGAAATCTAATTTTCCTCCAGCAATTTTGCGGGTTGGAAGTGCCCGATGTGCAAAACGCACACCTGCCCCCACTGTTAGGTTCCTCATTTTAAATGGGAGACGAGAATCAGAATTCCCCCTTCACACCGTTTTAATCTGGTGTAGGGTTTTGGAAGCCCAGTAAAAGCATGCTAGATTTGTGAGTTCCTGAAGGAAGCAGAAAGCCTAAGGAGTCAGGGACAAGTATTTTCATAATTTCATATGTCACTATTAGGTGTTGCATTGAAATACAGATTTTTTTTTTGCTGTGATTCATAAAAGGAACCTGTCCTTTAAAGATATGTTGACCCCTACATTTATCCACCTTGTATATTGCTTCACATGCATTACAGTGTTTTTCCAATGGAGAAAGTGCCATAA
The DNA here is from genome assembly GCF_017639515.1 of Carcharodon carcharias. NCBI lineage: Eukaryota > Metazoa > Chordata > Chondrichthyes > Lamniformes > Lamnidae > Carcharodon > Carcharodon carcharias. Next base: position 138,150,650 of record NC_054475.1, on the reverse strand, counting down.
TACAATGAAAAATGTTACAAAAGTATCTGGTCAGCCTGTGCTGTCAGATTTTCCACTATGGGTTAAATGGCTCTGGCTGATTAAAAACCTGCTTTTGATAATTAAGAAAAACCTAACCACCTGCCCCCTTACATTGGCACTCTACTTTGAAATTAAAATGACCACCTTATGCCCTTCTCTTCCCAGAGAGTAGTCCATTGTGTGGACAGCTGTAGCCATTATCAGTGTGGTTTGGGTGCATTGTTTACGAGCCATGAAAGTGCACAGGTCAGGTTTTCCCAAGCCCAGAGGAAGATTCGGCTCTACATATTTGTTTTCATGGGATGTGAGCATTGCTTGCAAGACCAGCATTTTTTGCACTTGAGAAGTAGTGATGAGTTGCCTTCTTGAACCATTCCAGTCCATCTGGTGTAGGTACACCCAAACTGCTATAAGAGAGAGTTCCATGTTTTTGACGCAGCCTCAGCGAAGGAATGGCAATATAGTTCTAAGGTAAGATGGCATGTGGCTTGAAGGAGAATACGACAGGTGATGGTGTTTCCATGCATCTGTTGCCCTTATCCTTCTAGGCGGTGGAGGCTGCAGGTTTGGAAGGTTCTGTCGAAAGAGGCTTGGTGGGTTACTGTAGTGTATCTTGTGTATGGTACACACTGTTGTCACTGTGTGTCAGTAGTGGAGGGTGTGAATGGTAGATATATGATCCAGGAATGCTTTAGAAAATGCAGTAAAAGTTGTGCACCATCTATATACTACTTATTGGATCACAGCGGGCAGAATCTTGCTCTTATTGGGCAGCCTTGGCGGGGCCTTTCCTGTGGCCCACGATCGAGACTAGAAGGTGATTTCACGCCAATTAAAGCCTGCCCAGCATGAAATGCGAGCGGCAGCACTTAGCGCTGCTTGTGCGGGTGGTGGGAGGGGGGGAAGGGTGCGAGTGGCACTTCATAATCTCCCGGAGGCAAAGGAAGAGTTTTAAAAAAACAAAAAAAAATTTTTAAATGTTATTAAATATGTCCCCTCATATGGCTCTGTCACATGAGCAGGGATATGTTATTAATTAAATTTTAATTATTTTATTTTTATTTGCTTTAGAAGACCTCATCCCGCCTGTGGATGAGGTTTCCTAAAAAATGCAAAGGCCACTTGGCCTTTTTGCCAGCCTGCCAACCATTAGGTTGGACAGGCAGCGAAAAGTTTTATTTAATTGATCCTTTAATAGCCTTAACGTGTCTTTTAATTTTCGGCGGGCATGCTGCCGACTCTGGCACACACCCGCTGAATGAAATATCGCGCGAATGCGGGTTGATGTCGGTTCACTCGCCCGATGTCAACATGAGCCACTTTACGCTCGAGCTAAAAATTTTGGCCAATGTGATGCTTAAACTGGTTAAAACCAATAACAACTATTGACCAAGTTCAAATATTAATGATGCCACATGAGCTGCCTATATATCAGCCTAATATCTGAACCGTCAGCTCCAACCATGTCAACGTCACATCTAAATTTTGTTCAAAGTTTTAATCTTTTAGAAGATGAAAGAAGGATTCTTCCAGCAGACATAAAAGGACACTGTAGCCTCATTATAAATACTCTTTCATATGCTAGTTATGACCCAATTCCCATGAAGGAATGCCCTGCGACTCAATCCATTTCTCTAATTGCACTTGATAGCATTCATAAGAGCATAAAACAGGTAAAAACAAGAATAATCCATTTATTTCATCAGATTCAATGCTGTTAGCCATAGACACACATCACAGACACATAGACCAGTGAATTTTGTATTCATCAAAATGAGAGGCTATGCTATTACTGGGGAATGGAACACTTTACCATTGAGTGCCCAGGGGGTGAAGTTCATTGGAGAATCTCCAGTTCATTCACTGTAACTTTGGTGGAAGAAGCATAGAAACTCCTATAAAATGGAGTTAATATTTTTTCCCAGGGATTCTGTTCTTCTATCAAGGTTATGGTGGAAAGCAGTGGAACCTCATGGAAGTTTAATCCCTCTTGCTCCGCCAAACCTCTTACCACCATCTCCACCTCCCATTAATCAGTAACTAAGCCAAGGTCATGTAGAATACAGTTGGCTGCAGAGGTTTAATTTTTATGCTACAAGTGTTCTAATCTTTAAAGGGTAAAACAGTTATAAGATAGATGCTCATTCAATTTTTTGTCCTGCTTTGTGCCTCTTGAATTTCGATTTGAAGGCAGAATCATCCACGCCCGTTGATGTCGGGTGGGTTCCGTGGTATGAGTGGACAATATGGCGAGAAGGCCAAATATCAGTTTCACACCGTCGTGAAACCAGTTTGCAATCGTCTGCTCCGCCCGCCGATGACAGGCTGTGTTTCCTGCCATCAGACGTCAGGAACCTCATTGTAATACATCTGCATATCGTTATAAGCCCAGCCTGCCCGAATCGATGTACCCCTGCTGGATTGACGTGTTTCACAACAGCATATAAAAGGCGTGCACTCGGCGAGCTGCACTTTGAAAGGAACACGAAGGTGAGTGCCAGGAGCGTTGTTCAGCATTCGCAAAGGACGCCTGTTGGACTTCAAGGTTGAGGCTTGTTGGGCGGATGGCAAGGGCTGCCCTGCTTTTGAGGTGTTTTTGGCGGTGGGTGGGTGGTCAAGGGCTTGCGGTTTAAGGTAGCGCACAAGCATCTTTGGGTTGGGAGGGAGGTGGTGGGTGACAGAAGCAACCACGCATTAGGGAAACCTTGTATAAAGTGACCATTCCTCTGCAGCTGAGACAGTTCACAGTCCAGACACAGCCACATTGATGTGATTGGAGTCGGGCTTCTAGTTTCTCTCCCCACAGAAGCAAGAGGCATTAAAAGTACCACCAAATACTGAGATTTTCACCCCTCAGGCACAAGCTGCAAAGTAATGAGCATTTTAGGGTACTGCAGAACAGTTGGTTGACTGGATGCATTGTACAATCCCCTTGCTAAAGCTGGCTGTAGAACAGTCACTGGCGGAAGTGCTCACAGCCCCTTGCAATGTCATCATCCTGGTTTGGACCAGCCTCCCCCATGGTTCAAGCTAACATTGCAGCCTGCAGCGTGGGTTAGGAGATTGCCTGAGCCTGAGCCGAGAGCACAGTTTGCAGTCCAATGGGTAAAGCTGCCGCCAATCGGCTGGGTGGAGTGGGGTGGAGGTGGGTGAGGTTTCAGGCAGCCATGCACCGCACGAATCTCTGGCCAACTAAGTTACACCCATGCTAACCCACATGTCTCTCTCTTTCATCCTGCAGGAGTACATCATCATGATCATGGAGCCTGGTGACCTAGCTGTATGCCTTGTGACAGGGAGTGAAGACGACTGAGAAGAGAGGGACTGAGGCACCTGGCTGCACAGAGGGAGGAGCAACACCTTCGAGAAGAAGGGGTAGCTGGGGCTCCCCCACATGATGCTGGAGAACCACAGCAAGCCGGCGCTGGTCAGCACCTAGCTAGAACCAGGGTCTACAGATTCCACCTTTCATTCCTACATATGACAGAGCCAGTGCCACCGCAGACTGCGCATGTCTAGGGAACTGGTTGGTCACATGTGCCAGCTACTGCAGGATTTGGCACCACAGGGACATGGAGGGCATCCACTGCCAGTGGCCGTAAAAGTGACTGAGGCACTCAATTTCTATGCCAGTGGCTCCTTTCAGGGCTCCACAGGTGATCTTTGTAGTATATCACAAGCCTCCACCCACAAACGCAACCATGAGGTCATGGATGCCAACTTTGCGAGGGCACACAACTTTATGCATTTTGCAATGGACTGGGACAGCCAGGATGCAAGAGCGATTTGATTTGCCCAAAGACGCAGGGTGCCATTGAATGCTCTCATGTGGAACTCAGATCTCCATCGCAACACATGGTCAACTATGTCAGTTGCAAGGGCTTCCAGTTACTGAATGTGCAGCTGGTGTGCAACCAACACAAATGCATCCTGCAGGTCTGCACACAGGGCATGTGCATGGCTCCTACATTCTTTGTCTGTCACAAATCCCTGAAGTTTTCCAGCATCCATAGAAGATGCAGAGATGGCTCATCGGGACAAGGACTACCTGCAGAGGATATGGCTGATGACACCCATGTGGCGGCCTCAGACTGCAGCAGAGCAACAGTATAACAAGACTCATGCTACAACACACAAACTTGGTGGAGCAAACCATTAGGCTGCTGAAAATGAGGTTCTGGTGCCCGGACCAGTCTGGTGGAGCCCTGCAATATAGTCCACAGAGGGTGTCACTCATTGTCGTCACCTGCTGCGCCTTTCACAACCTGGCACTGCAACTGGGAGAGGAGCTGGAGGTCCCCTCCAATGAGGAGGACACTGATGGAGATGAGGCTGAGGAGGTCCACAAAGGCAACGATGATGGGGATGAGGCCCTCGCAAAGGCCAGACGAGGCAGGCGTGCTTGGGAAGCCTTCATGCTGCTGGATTTGTGGAGGATGATGACAACATGCAGTGAGGAGACACCAGTGATCCTCACATTACGTCTGTGAATGTTTGACGTCAGTCTGGCTTATGGCAACGGACTTGCCCTCCGTGAAAATGCTCCTGTCATGGAGACGCAGTGAAGCGCAAATAGTCGCTTGATTGCAGGAGGATGACAACGACATGCAGCGAGGACACTCCATGGATCTTCACACAGCCTCTGAGAATGTTTGACTCCTGTCTGGCTGAGGGCTGCTTGCTTGCGCTCTGTGATCAGGGTCATATCAGGGAGATGCAGCCAAGAAACTTTAAAAAACATTTGATGCTTTGTCCACCTGCAGGAGCACCTGACCCCTTCAGGAGCACAGTGACGCTGGTCACAGGTGCTGAGGAGATGGGGGCCAGCCCCACCTTAAAATGTGCTGAGAGCACACAGGGAGAATGACAGAACTCTGACACCTGCCCACAACATTCTGGCAGCAATGACAAACACTGTCGAGGTACAGGCATCAGTAATGTGTCCAGGCAGTGTGAGGCAGGTCAATCATTTTGGTATGTAGGCTGCAAAAAGCATAGGGAAGAGGCCCTTTACTGAGACTTCTGCCTTTATCTTCTGCAGAAAGGTTTCACATATGAGTGACACGAACACTGCTCATCAGAACAAGAAGCCATAGGCAGGGAGACATTTTTGGGAGTTTACAATAGTGAGCAGTATTTACAAGTGAATAACACCAGTGCCCAGGCTGTGCAACGACATCTTTTTAACTTTCCAAACCCTGCTGCTATGTCTTGGCTCCCCAGATATCCACAAAGGAGGTGGAGGCAGCCTACTGACTGCTATGACCTGTCTGTGTGGCAATGGCACCCTCCTCGGCCTATGGAGCTGGAGTTGCTGAGGTCACAGGAAAAGAGGATTTGGATGGGCTGGACACACTCAGAGTCAACTGGACACCTGCTGAACCTCCTCCCTATGGGTGCCCAAAGGCCCTAGCTGACTCCTTGAGGAGAAGGAATAGCTAGAGTGAGATCGAGCTGCCCTGCACCTTTCTTGCATACACACTGTTGGAGACTTATTATGGCATCAGCGATGGAGTTGAACCTATGCAGCAGTGCAGGAGAGAAGTTCTGGACCAAGGTCTCCATGGCAGCTGCCAGCCTACCGCTATTGATCTAAGTGTGTTGGCATAATCACCGCAGTCTGAAGGCAGACGGACTCCTCCATCGTGTCTTGCAATCTGATGAGTGCAACAGACATCCCTTCCTGATGTTCCTGAGCTTGCCTTTGCAGCTTCAGCAACTGAGACATGACTGAGTCCAGAGGCTTGTTACCTGACTCAGATTCAGGAAATTGCTGGCCTCCAGCAGTGCTCCGAGTGCTGGAGGCACTCTGGGAAGTCCCCGTCGCTGTTGCTGCGGATCAGACAGTGCGATGTGATCACCAGATTGTGATCCCGAGGCTATAGGTCCCACCAAGGTGTGTCTCTTTCTACACTGGTGGAGGGTGTGAGTGAGCCTGTGACGGGACTTCAAGGACTTTGCCTCCAGGTTCCTCTTCAGAGATTTCTTTGGGGCTTGATTGGGTCGTGGACTTTGTCAGCTGTTTCCCAGATGTGCCTGTGGAAGGGCGGGCAGATAATTAGTGCATGGCAGTGGGCTGTGAAGCAGGACACATCACTCACAGCATGGTTTTTGATGGATGTTGCACTGCTGGATCCTCACTTGGTAGAGCACCACTGACCTCACAGCACAAGAATGGTCCAGATCCTTGCCGGCCAGCTGGATGGCTCGGTTTCAAAGTCTGTGAGGATCTTGATTTCAGGCATTACTCCACTGGTCTGCAAACTCTCCCTCTTGTGTACCAGCTTGTCCTACATAAATAGAGATGGAGTGCGTGTAAGCAGGACTCCTGCCAGGCTAGAGGTTAAGTATGCCTGGCATGTATGGGTGGTTAGTGACCCCATGGATGGGATGAGGACAATGAAGGTGTGTGTTAGTATGAACGGTGATGTCCCTTGAACTGGCAGTGAGTGAGTGGTTTGAGAGTGAGAGAGTTGAGAGTGATGAGAAGGGTGAATTACTCTGGCAGAATGGAGGCGATCACTCATCCCTTTGCAGCACTGGCTGGCTGTCCTCTGTTGCAGGGCGTTGGCACTGACCACTGCTGCCACCACCTCCCAAGCCAGGTTAGTGAGGTTGCTGCCCATCCTACAGCCAGAGTGGGGGTAGAAGACATCACAACGAGCTTCCACTGCATCCAAAAGGCGCTTGAGGGACGCATCATTGAACCTGGGGACTGCAGTTCTTTTTGCTTTTCAGGGCCATGTCTTCTTTGCAGCAGTCATCAGCTGGAAGAACTGAGATGTGTGCGTGAGGCTGGACTTTAAATATGGTGCACTGTGTGCTGAAGCAGTGAGGTGATGGTTTGGTGGGCAAATGAGTGCCAGCCATGGAAACAGCATATTTCTCAGGAAGGCATAATTAACGCAGCAGGTTTGAGATGATATGGCGTGAAAAACCATATCATTTTACCCACCCGCTACCACACTTAGTGCAAATCTGTGATGAGTCCATCCTTAGCCTTGTCTCTTTGCCCTCACTTTTAGTTTTATTTAGTTTAATTTAAGTTATAGCCTTTGTGAAAAATCGCTTTCTAGTTCTGCTAGCCTTTTGTTGTTAAATTAAAATATAATTTAAAAAATTGTGTCCTTGAAGTTTTAGTTAAACGTTTTACCTTTTATCTGATATTTTAGTTCACAACTCTCATTTATATATTGTCTTTAACATGTAAAATGGGCAAAGTGTTTCACATTAATAAAAAACAAATTAAGCCTGATCCAAAATTGGAAATTTTTAATAAGCGCTTGGTGAAAAAGCTAGACTTTTAATGTGAATTTTAATTAAGAGAGTGGGGGGAGGGGGTTGGGTCATAGCCTTGCAAAATTTAATTTTAAATTGATTGAACAAATGCAATCATTTTAATTACAACTCGCCTCCATTTTTCAAATCAATGAAAACAATAAAATAAAGAAAGAAATAGGAACAGGAATAAGCCAGTCTATCCAGTCTGCTCCACCATTCAATAAGACCACAGGTGGTCTGATTTTGGCCTTAACTCCATATTCCTGCTTGTCCACCATAACTCTTGGCTCCCTTGTCAATTAAAAATATGTCTAACTCCACCCTGGAGATATTCAATGACCCAGTTACCATTGCACTCTGGAGAAGAGGACTCCAAACAGCAACTACCCTCTGACAGAAGAAATTCCTCCCCATCTCCATCTTATATGGGAGACCCTTTATTTTTAAACTGTGTCCCCTAATTCTAGACTTCCCCCATGAGAAGAAACATCCTCCCAGAATCCACCCTGTCAAGCCCCCTCAGAAACTTATGTTTCAATAAGGCCAACTCTCATTCTTCTAGACTCCAATAAGCATGGGCCCAACCTGCTAAACCTTTCCTCAAAAAAAAACCCTTCTTCCCAGAAATCAGTCTCATGAACTACTTCTGAACTGCTTTCAATGTATGTATATTGCTCCTTAAATAAGGAGACCAAAACTGTATACAATAGTCTCACCAATGTAAATCTTATGGAAAGAAAAATAAAGGCTAACATTTATATAGCATTTTACCATGCAATTTAAAATATAGAAACTAGGAGCAGGAGTAGGCCATTCAGCCCTTCAAGCCTGCTCTACCATTCATTATGACCATGGCTGATCACCCAATCAATAGCCAGCTCCCGCTTTCTCCCCATACCCTTTGATCCCTTTTATCCCAAGAGCTATATCTAACTCCTTCTTGAAAACATACAATGTTTTGGTCTCAACTACTTTGTGGTAAAGAAATTCCACAGGTTCACCACTCTCTGGGTGAAGAAATTTCTCCTCATCTCAGTCCTAAATAGTCTATCCCATATCCTCAGACTGTGACCCCTGGTTCTGGACTCCCTCACCATCAGGAACATCATTCCTGCATCTACCCTGTCGAGCCCGGTTAAAATTTTATAGATTTCTATGAGATCCCCCCTCATTCTTCTGAACTCCAGCGAATATAATCCTAATCAACTTAATCTCTCCTCATATGTCAGTCCTGCCATCCCAGGAATCAGTCGGGTAAACTTTCACTGCAGTCCCTCAATAGCAAGTTCATCCTTCCTTAGTTAAGTAGACCAAAACTGCACACAATATTCCAGTTGTGGTTTCACCAAGACATCACTGTTCCTGTACACGAATCCTCTGGCTATGAAGGCCAACATACCATTTGCCTTCTTTACCGTCTGCTGCACCTGCATGCTTACCTTCAGCGACTGGTGTACAAGGACACCCAGGTCTCGTTGTACATTCCCCTCTATCAACTTATAGCCAGATAATCTGCCTTCCTGTTTTTGCTACCAAAATGGATAACCACACAGTTATCCACATTATACTGAATCTACCACGCATTTGCCCACTCACTCAGCTTGTCTAAATCACACTGAAACATCTCAAAGTACTTCATATATAGTTAATTACTTTTATACAAAAAAAAGCAGCAATTGCATAAAAAAAATTGCATCATCAGCAATCAAATGAACGATGAGGGCAAAATGCTACCCAGAATATCAGGGGAACTCTTTACAATGAATACAGCAAAGATTATGGGTCCTGAACATCATGGATGTAGTGCTGAGGATCTTTGCTCCTAGAGTAACCTGTCTCTAACCAAAGATAAAAACAAAAAAACTGCGGATGCTGGAAATCCAAAACAAAAACAGAATTACCTGGAAAAACTCAGCAGGTCTGGCAGCATCGGCAGAGAAGAAAAGAATTGATGTTTCGAGTCCTCATGACCCTTCGACAGAACTTGAGTTCGAGTCCAAGAAAGAGTTGAAATATAAGCTGGTTTAAGGTGTGTGTGTGTGGGGCGGAGAGAGAGAGAGAGAGAGAGAGAGGTGGAGTGGGGGTGTGGTTGTAGGGACAAACAAGCAGTGATAGAAGCAGATCATCAAAAGATGTCGACAACAATAGTACAAAAGAACACATAGGTGTTAAAGTTAAAGTTGGTGATATTATCTAAACGAATGTGCTAATTAAGAATGGATGGTAGGGCACTCAAGGTATAGCTCTAGTGGGGGTGGGGAGAGCATAAAACCAATCTAACCAATCTGCTCCTATACAGCTACAACACTGGCATCAATTCGACAAAGTGGAAAATTGCCCAGGGTTGCCTTGTCCTGAAAAAACATGACAAATTCAGTCAGACCAATTATTAGCCCATCAACCTATTCTCAGCCATCAGCAAAATGACAGAAGGTGTTATCAACAGTGCTACCAAGCAGCGCTTACTCAATTAAAAACCTGCTCATTAATTCTTAGTTTGGGTTCCGCCAGAATCACTTGGATCTACACCTCATTACAGCCTTGGTCCAAATATGGACAAAAGAGCAAAGTCCATCAGTGGGGTGAGGGTGACTGCCCTTGACAGGGATGCAGCATTTGACCAAACGCATCATCAAGGATGCCTAGTAAAAAGTCAATCCGGATCAAGGGATAAACTCTGCACTGGCTGGAGTCATATGTAGCATGTGACAGATGGTTGTGGCTGTTGGAAGTCAATCAGGTCAGCCCCAGGATATTGCTATAGGAGTTCTGCTGGTCAGCATCCCAGGCTCAACTATCTTCTGTTGCTTCATCAATGACCTTCCCTCCATCAAAGGTTCAGAAGTTGGGTTGTACGCTAAAAATTGCACAATGTTCAGTGCCATTCTCAACTCCTCAGGTAATGAAATAGCCCACGCCCACAAGCAGCATGGGGAGAGGTGGTGGCATGGGGTTGATGGCATTAGGAAGGTAACCCAGAAGCCCAAGCTAAAGCTCTGGGAACATGGGTTCAAATCCCACAATAGCAGCTGGTGGAATTTTAATTCAATTAATAAATCTGGAATTAAAAGCTCATGTAATTGTGATCAATTGTCATAAAAACCCACCTGGTTCCCTCATCACCTTTAGGGAAGGAAATCTGCTGCCCTTACCTGGTCTGGCCTATATGTGACTCCAGGTCCACAGTAGCTTGGTTGACTTTTAAATGCCCTCTGAAATGGCCTAGCAAGCCACTCAGTTGTACCAAAAACACTACAAAGTCTAAAAGCAATGAAACCTGATGAATCACCTGGCATCGACCTAGCACCTGAAACGAAAATGGCACACCCAGCCCTGTCAATCCTGTGAAGTCCCCCTTACTAACAGCTGCAGTCTTGTGCCAAAGTTGGGAGTGTTTTCCTACAAATGAGTCAAGGGACAGCCTGACAGTTAGACTCACTGGATCATAACTTACAGACAATGTCCAGACACCACTATCACCATCCCTGGGTTTATCTTGTCTCACCAGTAGGACAGATTCATCAGAGGTGGCAGCACAGTGGTATATAGTGGGGAGGGAGTTTCCTTGGGAGTCCTCAGCATCGACTCTGGACCACATGAAATCTCATGGCATCAGGTCAAACATAGGCAAGGAAACCTCCTGCTGGTGACCACTTAACTTCCCTCCCTCAGCTGATGAATCAATACTCCACGTTAAGCACCAGTTGAAGGAAGCACTGAGGGTAGTAAGGGCACAGAATGTACTCTTGGTGGCGGACCTGAACTTCCATTACCAAGAGTGGCTCAGCAGCAACGCCACAGAGCAATCTGGCCGAGTCCTAAAGGACACAGCTGCTAGACTGGGTCTGAGGCAGTTGGTGAGGGAACCAACCAAAGAGAAAAGCATATTTGACCTCGTCCTCACCAACCTGCCTGCTGCAGATGGATCTGTCCATGACATTATTGGCAGAAGTGACCACCGCACAGTCCTGATGGAGGCGAAGTTCCATCTAAACATTGAGAATACCCTCCATTGCATTATGTGGCACTACCACCATGCTAAATTGGATAGATTTCAAACAGATCCAGCAACTCAAAAACTGGGAACCCATGTTTTGCATACAATCACAATCTGTACTCTCATGCCCCGGCATATCCCCCAATCTACCATTACCTTTAAGCCAGGTGATCAACCCTGATTCAAAGAAGAGTTCAGAAGTGCATGCCAGGAGCAGCACCATGCATACCCAAAAATGAGATTTCAGCCTGGTGAAGCTGGAAAACAGGACTACTTGTGTGAAGAGGAAAGTGGCTTGCAATAGACAGAGCTAAGCCATCCCAGGACCAACAGATCAGACATAAGCTCTGCAGTCTTGCCACTTCCAGTCATGAGTGGTGGTGGACAATTAAATAACTCACTGGAGAATGAGGCTCCACAAAAATCCCCAGCCTCAATGATGGGAAGCCCAGAAGATCAGTGCAAAAGACTGAAGCATTTGCAACCATCTTCAGCCAGGGGTGCCAAGTGGATGGTCCATCTCGGCCTCCTCTGGAGCATCACAGATGCCAGTCTTCAGCCAATTCGATTCACTCCACATGATATCAAGCAGTGGCTGAAGACACTGGATACTGCAAAGGCTATGGGCCCTGACAACATTTTGGCAATAGTACTGAAGACTTGTGCTCCAGAACTTGCTGTGCCCCTAGCCAAGCTGCTCCAGTACAGCTACAACATTGACATCGACCCGGCAATGTGGAAAATTGCTCATGTATACCCTGTACAGAAAAAGCAGGACAAAGCCAACCCAGCCAATTACTGCCCCATCAGTCTACACTTGATCATCAGTAAAGTGATGGAAGGGGTCATCGGCAGTGCTATCAAGTGGTGACTGTTTAGCAAAACTTGCTCACTGACCCTCAGTTTGTGTTACGCCAGTGCCACTCAGCTTTTGACCTCATTACAGCCATGGTCCAAACATGGGAAAAAGAGCTGTAGTCAAGAGATGAGGCGAGAGTGACGGCCCTTGACATCAAGAAAGCATTTGATCAAGTATGGCATCAAAGAGCATTGGAAAACTGGAGTCAATGGGAATCAGGGCAAAAACTCTCCTCTGATTGGAGTCATACCTAGCACAAAGGAAGCTGGATGTGGTTGTTGAAAATCAACCATCTCAGTTCCATGACATTGCTGCAGGAGTTCCTCAACTACCTACCCCATCACCTTACCCATTCACTTATTCACTAAACACCTATTCACTAACATTCACACTGGACATTTAAACTTACCTTACCGCAGCCAATGCCATAAAAAATGGGCATGTCTAGTCTTCCCCCCAACGCTACTCTGCCGCAATGGAATTCTCCGATGGACTGTATGCTCCACATTTCTGAAGAAGTCAGGTTGGTAAGAGCCAACCAGAAAGGTGGAGCTATTTCTGGGCACAGAAACAGAGTGGCAGTCCAACAATGAATGAGGGGTCTGGATCTTTGCAGAAGATCTGGGCCAATAATTCAGGACAAAATTAATATAGTCACTTGGGCAATTGTGGGTTAATTAAGGAAAGCCAACATGGATTTATTTATAAAAACAAAAAAACTGCGGATGCTGGAAATCCAAAACAAAAACAGAATTACCTGTAAAAACTCAGCAGGTCTGGCAGCATCGGCGGAGAAGAAAAGAGTTGGCATTTCGAGTCCTCATGACCCTTTGACACTACTTTTGTTATGGATTTATTTATGACACATCATGTTTAACTAACTTGGAATTTTTTTTGAAGAGGTCACAGAAAGAGTTGATGAGGGCAAAGCTGTTGGTGTGGTGTACATCAACTTCCAAAAGGCATTGATACAGTGTCACACAACAGACTTGTGAGCAAAGTGATAGCTCATGGAATAAAAGGGACAGTAGCAACATGGCAGAGCAACAGGAAGCAGAGTAGTGGTTAATGGATGTTTTTTGGACTGGAGGCTTTCCCCAGGGGGCAGTGTTGTGACCCTTGATTTTCCTGAGATATATTAATTACCTAGACCTTGGTGTAGAGGGCACAATTTTAAAATTTGAGGGTGATATGACCCTTGGATGCATTATGAACAGTGAGAAGGATAGTGTAGAACTTTAAAAGGACATAGTCAAGATGGTGGAATGGGCAGAAATGTAGCAGATAAAATTCAATGTAGAAAAGTGTGAAGTGATTCATTTGGTCCAAAGAACAGAGAGAGAGAGACAAGATAAATTAAAAGGAAAATTATAAAGGGAATGTATATGTACACAAGTCATTGAAGGTGGCAGGACAGGTTGAGAGAGCGGTTAATAAAGTTTATAGTTTTCTAGTCTTTATTTATATGGAGAGGGTATAACAGCAAGGAAATTATGTTAAACTTGTATAAAATACTAGCCTTAACTGGACTATTGCATCCAGCTGTAGCACCACATTTTATGAGATAAGTGAAGGTATTAGAGAAAGTGCAAAAATGATTCACAAGAATGGTTCCGGGGATGAGGAACTTCTGTTATGTGATAGACTGGAGAAGTTGGGGCTGTTTGCCTTGGAGAAGAGACGGTTGAGAGGAATTTTGACAGAGGTATTCAAAGTCATGAGGGGTCTGGGCAGAGTAAATAGGGAAAAAACTGTCCTCACTGGTGGAAGGATCGAAAATGAGGGGGCTCAGGTTTAAGGTAATTTGCAAAAGAAACAATGGAGACATGAGACGAAACTTCTTCACGCAGTGAGTGATTAAGATCCCTGCCTGAGATTGTGGTGGAGGCAGGTTCAATTGATGAATTCAAGAGGGAATTGGATTATTATCTGAAAAGAAAGCATGTGCAGTGTTATGGGGAGAAGACGGGGGAAATGACATTAGCTGCATTGCTCATTCAGAAAGCCAGTGCAGACACAACAGACTGAATGTCCTCCTTCTGTGCTAAAACAGTTCTGTGATTTTGTGATTTAAAGTTCGTTATGAAATTTTGGCAAAGATGAAACAATGCTTGTCATCATATATGGCCCCCTGCCTTCAACTGCACACGCCTGTTTAAGTTCAAGATGCTAACCATATTTAGAAATTTCCCATTCGGCTGCTATTAGCACAAGATCAAAGCTGTGTCAAGCGCTTAATTCAAATGAGCTGGCCTTATGATATTATGTGCAGTGTAAGGTCGAGAAGCCCTTTTGGATATAAATTTTCAAGCTGGACGGTCAACCGGAATAGTACTGATGGGAGGGAAAACCCATGTCAAAATTAAAACCTGCTGAGCTAAAGCATAGCAGCAAAATCAGATGGTGTCATCAAAAGCAAAAAAGATATTGGGCTGGATTTTATGTTGCCAAATCGGGAGTGCAGCCCCGAAAAATTCGGCGTGATGTCATCGGGTCAGCAAACTGATGCCATCATACCAGTCTCCGATAATATGGGCACTGAAATTGGCAGCCCACTTGACTTTTTGAAATAATTAACAAGCTATTAAGCATATTAGCAACTCAAATCATCTGCAATTTTCCATTGCCCACTGCACTTTTTGGACATTGGATGTAAAAAGATTGGAAGTCTTTTATGCTAACAAAAACGAAGTGGCACAAGGAAGGTAGAAAAGGCCTGTCCACTGGGTGAATGTACCAGCAGATTCTGCTGGGGAAGGTAGTAGCATCTGTATCATTTTCAATGACGTTTTAAAAAATCTTTTTTTTCTGCCTTCAGTGAATAATAAAAACAGATTCCGAAAGCGGGGTGGGGGGCTTTACAATTCTAGTCATGAGCTGCCACATGGCGTCCCAGCCTACAGTGCCAATTCTCAGAACTCACAAGCTACGTATTCACACCACTTTCATATGGCACTGTGAATGTAGCTGCAATTAAACAATCCACATTATATTACATTTTACATTAACTCAAAGTCACAAAAGTGACTATATTGTGGCATCTCAAATCAAGCATAAGGAACTGGCCCTGATAATAACTGGAAGGGAGCAAGAGGAAGGGTCTGCCCTGTGCACCTACAATTGACCTCCTTCCCACCAGACAACCACTAATTTGCCATCTGACACTTTATTGGAAGTGCAGAGATGGGAGGGTTGGGAGTTTAATTCAGATATTTGGAGTGTGCTTTCATTAATTCTTGTGGTTTTTGTGTTTGAACCTCTGAACCATAGAATATCTTTTCAAAGATAGAATGTTACGTCCTACAACAGTCACCTCAGTACACTTTGTTTGGTTAGCTGACAGAGACAACCTAAATTGGTGTAAGTGATGTGGTTTTTCTTTGAATATGTATTTAAGCTGCTATGTAGTCCATATGAAAATGGAATCTTGCATTGTATGTTTGATCTAATAAAGCTTAATATTGTATTTAATTCAGATACTTGGAGTGTGGTCTCATTACTTCTTGTAGTTTTTGTGTTTGAACCACTGAATCATAGAATACCTTTTCAAAGGTAGAATGCTACAGCCTACAACAGTCACCTCAGTACACTTTGTTTGGTTGGCTGACAGAGACAACCTAACCCATCGTTCCTGACACATATTCCCCTGGTGTTGCAAAACCAGGCTCTTAACTGAGGATTATCCCCTCCGACAATGCTGCACTTCCTCAGTGCTACCCAATGTTAGCTGAGTCTATCATATTTCTCTACAGCAATTCAACTTAATGAAATTATTCATTAAACATAAATGTCATTTATCCTTGATATACATATTTGCCAATGGTTCAATGCAATCTTTTGTATTGCCATGATGTAGAATAACTTTCAAAGGAATGGGAAGTCTGCCATCAGCTATGTAGCCACCTGGGTGTATGACTTTACAGCTGCCACTGTGTCTTTGCTTCTTTGTAGCCACAGCAGTGCTTTTGAACATAACTTTACATATTTTAGCTTGAATAAATGCAAAGCATGGTATGAGATTGAGCCAAGATTACAGACTGGAAGGCAACCTAGCATCTTATTTGATCCTGAGCTATATCCAAGACTGCCTACTTCCACCTCCATAATATTACCATCTCCTCCCATGCTGCTAAAACACTTCCATGTCTTTGTTGCCTCCAGACAGAACTAATCTATGCTTTCCTGGCTGTCCTGACACCTTCCATTTTCATTAACTAATTGAGCTCCCATGACATTATACATGTAAATTAGAAACTATGACCTCTTGTCTCTTTCTCATCTGTTTTTGTTGTCTTCAAGCTGATGTCCCCTTTTCTGATTTTGTCCCTCTCTCTTTCCCCCCTCTCTCTCTCTCTCTCTCCCTCCATGGTTCTTCTTTTAATTTCACTGTGTTTTCTTCTGCTTCCGTTTCTGCATTTTTCTTCTTTTCTTTGAGATGGGAAAAGGTGTTTGACATGGTAGGTGGTGAGAGGGAAAACAGCTGCTAACAGTTGCATGCTGCATCTTGGATGGGAGTTACAGGAAAAATGTGATATGTTCAGTCAAAAATATGGGCGTAATAACTTCCATCCATTTGACTCAATCTCTCACACTCACTAGGCCACATGGCAACCAAAAAATTCTGATTGCAAGGTTGGATATTCATGGGTACATTAAGAATTTAGTAATTTGGAAAGAGATTTGGTACAGCTAGTGACTTTCTCTCCTTTAATTCAAAGTGTTATTTCTTCCCTTTCACAGAGAGGCACACACACTGTGCAATCTGTAAAAAGCATTCCAGTTTCTATGGATACCAAGATGTTGTGACTGGATCCCTTGAGCTGGCCCATGGAGTCACTTCCACAGAATGAAATGGTGGAAAAGAACTTTTATTTTTGTCAGCTGGCAGCCTAACCAAGTCTCACATTTACATTAACTGCCTTTGTTCCCTATGGAGCTGTGCTTCCCAACAACACTTCTCATCTTGTTCTCTATTAGTTATTACTATTGGATTAAAAAAAATGAAAACAACCAGCCCGGCGCAAACAGCATGAATGGGGGATGGAAAATCTGACTTCCCTATCCTAAAAGCAGATGGTTCGTAACCGAAGAGAATGCAATGACATATGAAATGGAAAAAAAACATGGTGAGACTGTTAAGCACCGCAATTGTCAAAGTGGATATTCAGACCAGAGGACTGAACAGTATCCAGGAGGAAAAGGGAGTACAGTTGCCAGGTGATCATGTTTAATTAGAGATTGTACTGATGAAGTACAATCATTGTAATTAAGATGATTCACAGAAATAATATAACCAATGTATAAAAATAATTTGTAAGCTATTTTGCCTCACAAGAGGTCAGAGCAAAGTGCAAAGGCTGACAGTCAGGCACCACTAAGGAAGTAGTGATTACAAATATAAAAATAAAAAAAACTGCGGATGCTGGAAATCCAAAACAAAAACAGAATTACATGGAAAAACTCAGCAGGTCTGGCAGCATCGGCGGAGAAGAAAAGAGTTGACGTTTCGAGTCCTCATGACCCTTCGACAGAACTGTTCTGTCGAAGGGTCATGAGGACTCGAAACGTCAACTCTTTTCTTCTCCGCCGATGCTGCCAGACCTGCTGAGTTTTTCCAGGTAATTCTGTTTTTGTTTAGTGATTACAAATAGTCATTTGGTAGTACAGAACTTGAGCATTGCTGAAAAAAAGAGACATGTTAAAGCTTTTCATCTTGCACTCATCAGGACACTTCGCAAGAATACCAATATAAAGGGAAAACAACAACTTATACTGTATGTGAGGAGAGTGCTGAATGGTTTGCAAGTGGACTCTGATTGGTAGAGGTATTGCCATGGAGAATGCACAGAGATGGTGATTGGCAGTTAACTGCCAAGCATTGTTTGAAATTTAAATCAGGCAGCTTGGCCCCGATTGGTCAAGGCATTGCCCTGAAGAATGAGTCAGAAAATGGCTGTCAATTATTTTGTTTAGCTGAAACAGGCACAATGTGTGTAGATGTTCTTTCTGTCTGCAATGATAGGGCCCTGTATATTAATATATGTTCAGGCAGAGACTGTACCCAACCAGCCCATGCTTGCAAAACTCAAAACTGTGTGTTCAACATTAGATGTGATTCTGTGATTCGACAACACAAATAATCCTCAGTGTCCTAAGAATTATGTTGACAATCAATTTAAGATTGTTAGCCAAGCTCAAAATGTGGTGCATTTACATTGTACTGGAAGCTACATTTATTAATACACAGGGCCCTGTTCTTTGTGGACAGAAAGAACATCTATACACATTACACCTGTTTCAGCTAAACAAGTGATAGCCATTTGCTGACTCATTCCTCAGGCCTTGACCAATCAGGGTCAAGGTGCCTACTTTAAATTTCAAATAATGCTCAACAGTTAACTGCCAGTCATCATCACTGGTGTATTCTCCATGGCAACACCTGTACCAGAGTCTATTTGCCAACCAATCAGCACTCTCTTCACACACAGTATAAATTGTTTTTCCCCCTTATATTGGTATTCTTGCAAAGTATCCTGATGAGTGCAAGAAGAAAAGCTTCGACATGTCTTTTTTCAGCAATACTCAAGTAGTGATCTTGGGTTTGAAGAACCTGAAGATTGTGGGAGGGAAAAAAAATCAGATCAAAGGAGGTTCGGATAACATTATAAACTCCTAAAAGTGCTGCCATCATACCCTCACATCACTTTTATACGGCAGATTTTTTTGACTTCTGCTCCCAGCAGGGAATCTCATCCTGCTGATTGCACCTTTCAGAAATTCCATTTTAACTAATCACAAAATTGGAATTTCTCATGTACGCTCGATGGGTGAGGCTGACTGCTGGGAGTGCAAAGTTAAAACACAGAAAACTTCTCTGGGAAAGAGTGAGAATATTTTATAGTACTTTTGAGTAGTTTTATTTTGTTTCATTCAAGGTAATGATCATCACCTTCTAAACTTATGATCACTGCCGTCTAGAAGGATAAGGGCAGGGAACACCATCATGGGAAGTTCTCCTCCAAGTCACTCACCATCCTGACTTGGAAATACATCATTGTTCCTTTACTGTCACTGGGTCAAAATCCTGGAACTCCCTTCCTAATAGCACTGTGTGTGTACCTATACCACATGGACGGCAGCGCTTCAAAGCAGTATCTCACCACCATCTTCTCAAGGGCAACTAGGGATGGGCAATAAATACTGGCACACATCCCGTGAATGAATTTTAAAAAAAAATCACTGGTCCATCAAGGGTCATTTCAATTTAGTTGATGTTGATCACATCCTTATCAAGAATTAAATTTATGACTGAATCACTGCTAGATGATCAACTTATTCCACAATGGGTTACTAGCAAATGACACTTCAGTTGCATTATGTGCACTATGGTGCAGTTATTAGCCAAGTCAAAATTTAATTTTATTACATGAAGTTCTGACTAGCATTTTAGAGATCTAATTCTATGATGGTTTTCAGTTTTCAAGGCAAAAACAAACAAATTTGTTTATATGGTTTTAAAAGGGAGGCTTTGGTGAATAAATACTCTTCCTGGCCATCTGTCCCTGCAGTTTACATTACTTTTAATCTATGAAAATGTAATGATTTTCAGCTGAAATCTTTGTTAGATGAAGGCTACTCTTTTGTCCCCGTCAAACCAAGACACTCACTTGTTAATTAGTAATCAAACAGGCATGAAAGAGGGAACGGTATGGTTCCATAAACACACTGTTCTGTGAGCCTATGATAATGGAGCAATCGGCGCTGAGCTGTTAAGGTCATACCATTATCAAGCTTGGCATTTCAGCTAACAATGTGACAGGTGCTGATGCCCCCATCACACAACAGGTGACAGGACCTGAAATTTTGAAATTTAATGTGTGAATGTAGGCCTGAATCTGAAAAAGCACAGTTTTACATTTCCTGCACTGCATAATTTCTCCCATTTAGAAATGATACAAAATCCAAATGTCGGACTGAACTAAGAGACAGAATTTTATGGTCCTGGAGGTTGGTATTCGAAAACATGGGCTCTAAATCAAACAGGAATTGGAATATGTAAGGACAGAATATCAATGTACATACAATGAAAGATGTATGCATTTACTGATATCTTTTTTCCTAGGCAGAGGTCTCTGTTAGGCACAAAGTGTGTGTATGTTGGAGATATTTCTGGTTGCTTTGCAAATCTGTGAAATGCTGTATATAGAGAGGGGTGACAAATGGCTTAGTGTTAATTCTGACAAGGAATGGGGCAAAAGTCCTTCAAAGTACAGTTAGAACACCTTGACAGCCTGGTTAAATAGATTGTCTGGTTTCAATTTCTGACCTGGTTTCTAAGGCAGCACCTTAGCATACAATTAATCTGTGCTATACTAATGTATTCAGCTGATTGCTATTTTAACAGAGAGATCAACCCATTGCAATAATGGACAAAGATATTTGATATGAACGCATGAAATATTTAACCACACCGCCTCCCTCCAACCGCTCACCGCCACAAATTTTGTTTCTCATTTCTCAAGTATGTTAACTCTTTAATGTGGGTGTTGGCTGCACAGGTTTAGATGACCATCAGCAATGGAAGGCATTACAACCAAGTTTTATACGCTGTTTCCAGGAGTCATCACTGGGCAAAATCTTGTCAAGGCAACGGGGGCCTCGGCTGCTGCTTGGAGAGCTGGTTAGAGCACTGTGTCGCCTCTTTTTGGGAAGGCCCACTGTATTTTGTGCCACTTGGCAGGCCAGCAGCTGACCTTCCCCTATGATCAAGGACCTCAGAGGCAGAGGTCTCGCCCACCTCAAGCTGCTGGCTAGGGGCTGGAAGCTCTTCTGAACTCAGCATTGCCACTGGGGAGGCTGTGGCTGCTGCTGGTATGACACCCATCCAATGCCTTGGGTTGAGAAGGGGCACAGGCACAGTTGCATGACAGCAGGAAGGGGTCTCATGGGAGGGGGTCAGCAGCAAGGGCAGTGGGATGCCTCTCAACATGACCTCTCCCCGCTTCCCGATGCCGGGTCCCTTGATCAGTCACTGACTGCCTTTGCACAAGGGCCCCCCCCGTAAGCCCAACAAGTAAACATGCCATGGTTTGCTTGTTGGGCCACTGGTATGGTGAACCCCCATGTCTGCTGCTGGGAAATATCAGCAACGGCAGGATGAGACCCTTATATGGGCATTGATTGCCTACTTAAGAGCCTCAACTGGCAGCAGGTGTGAAAGCCATCCACAGACTTTCCTGCTACAGAATTAATTGGAGTGGAGACAGTAAGGAAGCAGAGACCCCCCTCTTGCCACCCTCCCACCTGATTAAATGCCACCCAGCCACCAACACGCCAGAGGGGAGAGCACAGGATTCTGCCCACTACATTTGATTAGGAGCAGAAAGCCTGGCTGAATTTGACATCCTTAGTTGGGCTCCTAACCTCAGAAGTTACCATCCCAATCATTGAGGTTCAGTTTTTTCAACTCAGGCTATATATTGAATTTAAGGTCTGCTCAGCATATTTCCATACTGGACAGTGTATTTACCATCTGAGCCAACAACATTCTCGCAAATCACATTTGTTAATATTAATACCAGCTTAATGTCAAACTCTAACAGCTTTACCTCAACCATCATTTTCACAACAGTCTTTTTACTTTCACATGTAGCAATTAAAATCACATTTGAAAATTGCATTTCCATTTTAATATGACTGGGGCACACAACCAGTAATTTTAGCAGACCTGATTTTATCTTTTCTGAAGCAGCTTTCAAAATTGGATTAAAAATTAAGAGTGTCAGCACCTTCAGATTGATGGTCTCTAAATTTATGCTAACCAAATTGACATTTACCTTTAGTTGAAGTCTATCAACACATGTTTGAGTTACCGACCCACTGCCCAAGAATTTTTAAACACTGATGTTAGAATCACATGCTATTCAAACAGTGATATACACCTTCATTGTTTTTGTAATGATCAGTGTAAGGATGCCTCAAACTCAATTAAGTGATTTCTTAAATGATTACTTGTAGTTCAGGCTCATGTGTGTTGCCCAAATGCGAGTTTATTATTCAGACAGAAAAACACTACTGGTTACACAGTAAACACATACTACCTGGTTTCTTGCAGACTCAAAGTGATCAGGCTTAGTTTCTGAAGTTGTTTCCCTTCTGACTGCCTGGAAGCTCTCCTCAGAAGGCCCTCAATCTAGGAAAATGCTACTTGTCTTTCAAAATAAAGCCCAGAACCTTCTCCTTTGATGTCAAATCATGTCACCTGATGCTCAGAAATGTGTAAGAAAATGGAGTGAATGTGTAGGAAAATGAGATTTCTCCACATAAACCTCCAGATTATAATAAAACGTCTGTTTCTATGATAGAAAGGAACAGGTGACACCCTGGGAATTATCCATTAGACTTCCTGTCCCCCACTGTTACAGCCAAATTACAATGCTCACACCTATGCTAACTTGGAAAGTTCTCAGATGTGAATGACTTAAAGGGATGACTTGACTAAAAGATTTGACTAGGAAGTATAACAAAACAGAGATTAATAATCAGTCAGCAACTTGCCAAGGCTCCTTCGACAGCACCTTCCTAACCCACGACTTCCTTCATCTAGAAGGACAAAGGCAGCAGATGCATTGGAACACAACAACCTGCAGTTTCCTTCCAAGTCACACGTCTGATTTGGACTATATCATTGTTCCTTCATAATCGCCAGGTCAAAATTCTGAAACTTCCTTCCTCACATCTCTGTGGGTTTACTTACACCACATGGACTGCAGCAATCCGAAAAGGAAGCTCACCACCACCCTCTCAAGGGCAATTGAGGATGGGAAATAAATTCTGACCTTGCCAGCAAACACCACATCCCATGAATGAATAAAATAAAAATCGTATTTGTACACAATCAAAAACTTGTCATCATGCTTAAAGGTCTCTGCACCAAACTATTAAAACATCCATGGACGTTGAATCTGTTTGCTGCATATGGATTAGCACAGTCTCCTTTTAAGAGATTGGACCCAAGTCCAAAGAACTTAGGTGTAGCTTGACAAAAATCAAGGACCCATATGCACAGAGAGATAAATCTAGCATTTAGATAGCTAAAACTAGGATGATTATCACCAGAGATCACCAGTAAACTTCCTGCTGCTTGCCTAGCCAGAACCACCCTGCCAATTAGACTGGAATTGTTCATATCCAACTCAAGAAAGGCTGTTGACAAACAGCTGGAACAAGTTGGAAGAATCCCAGTCTCCAATGACAGGTTATACCACTTCATAGCCTATTAATGGCCATAATAACTGGTCAATCATTACAAATCCCTTGAAACGATACTTGAAAGAACGTTTGAACCCATTTGGCTTGGAGCGTTATTTCAGTCTTGAACTGGAAGGTCAACTGGCAATACAAATAGGAGAGATATCCAAGATCAAGTGCTCCAGATTGGATAATTTCTAAGTAATTAATAACTAATCCAATTTTACTCCATTTTGATACATTGCGGTTTGAGTGGTACATATTTTCAAACGTCCAAAATAAACCTGTAGTATGGATTATTCGATGGAAGGATGGAAGCTGCTGAAAGGCAGAATTCTTTCTTAAGTATAAATGGAAAATACTGGAAAAACTCAGCAGGCCTAGCAGCATCTATGGAGGGAAAGGGAATTAATGTTTCGAGTCTGCATGATTCTTCTTCAGAGGAATCCTTTCTTAGCTTAACAACTGAAAAAACAAAGATCTTTTCTAAAGTGACCTTTCAATCAAATTTGCAGGGTTCATTTTGACAATTTTTTAATCCAACAAACTGGCATTAAATAAATACTCGTCACTTGAGTATGTTTGCATTAGACTAGACAATAAGTCTTCTTAAAACCTGTCCAAATGAAAATAATATTCAAGAATAAAGATTATTCCTTCCATAAGCATTTCTAAAAATGCAACATTTTCAAACACCTGTCACTGAACCTCGATTTGTTTTTGGTTGCTGAATATGGACCACAAAATATTTTAGGAAGCAAAATTATCAATAGGAGTAATTTCAAAGGAAAAAGTCAGGTAAGTAATTCACAGGAGGAATATCAGCCCTCTCTCCACCCTCCATTGTGCTTCAAGGGCAATCCCCAACTTAACGTTCGGCTTTTATGTGGCGTTCAATAAAATGATAGAGGCTGACATTTGGCACCAAACAGCATGCGTCAGTTCTTAGCCCAAGACCAAGCGATGAATGGCAGCTCAAAGGAGAAGGTCAAACAAATACTTGTTCAAGGAAGGAGAGGCTATAGCAGGGCCTTTTCCTTGAACATCTCTCTCCAATAGGGGAGATGGTAGCATTGGAGTGTTGTCACTGGACTTGTAGTCCAGAGACTCAGGGTAAAGCTCTGGGACCTGGGTTTGAATCCCACCACAGCAGATGTTGGAATTTGAATTCAATAAAAAGCTAGAATTAAAGGTCTCACGATGGCCATAAAACTATTGATGATTGTTGTAAAAACCCCTCTGGTTTGCTAATATCCCTTAGGGAAGGAAATCTGCTATCCTTACCTGGTCTGGCCTACATGTGATTCCAGACCCACAGCAATGTGGCTGACTCTTAAATGCCCTCTGAACAAGGGCAATTCAGGATGGGCAACAAATACTGGCCTAGCCAGTGACACCCACATCCCATGAATGAATAAATAAAAAATATTCATTTTTCCCAGTAGGTGGATGGCTTATAGTTGTGTGTTTATCTTCTAGAAAATAATTGCCCTCCAATGGTATTGATGTAGATATTTTCCTGGATGTTATAATGTGATCATGTCTATTTTCCTACTATTTTATTGTGTGAAGGATAAGGCATCTGGTTACTGTCAGAGCAATGCTGACTTGTGATGTCTGCTGTTATTGGAACATGAACAGCTTCATAAATGCAGTTGGTGAACTTACCAACCTGTTCCATGGACAATAATGATGGAAATACTTTTCTGGGCCCCACAATAATAACCTTGGGTACCACTGCCTTGGAATTCCCCCTCTTTGGTGATTGCACACTTCCCTCCCTATGCATCCCATTCTTGCTTTGCTGTTGAGGGAGGAGGGTGGAGGGGTGTTGCCCAAAATGGAGTAGCCTTAACCTGCATGGGGACATGTGGTTGGCACCATGTAGCTCGCCAGCTGGAAGCAACTGAGGCCAGGGCTTCAAAGTTGTGACCGTTTCTTTGCCATTGGGAGAGGAAAGATGCTCAGCAGTCAGGCACGACCCCCTTTTGTCTAGTTTACTGTTTATTTCCCCACTCTCTTGGGGAATGGCATGATGGAAATCTGCCTTTATTGTCTGATTCCCCTTAATCCACAGCATTATGTTAAATTGGGTCTGTGCAATGTCACAAGCGTTTGAACCTCAAAATCAATATCAAAAGATGAATGTGAATTCTTTATTAGTGTAAAACTAATGAATTCTTAATTCAAGAACACGACTGGCGACTGAGACAAAAGCTGATCATGCTTTTAATGCCTTAAAGGTTTCCACATCTAAATTAAGTTCTATTGGATTGTTTTCAGCCCAATATAATGTTCTAATCAGAGCTGATCACGTTTCCTTAAATGCTCTTGTTCAGTTTTTCAATTCTTTTATCCTCTATGTGAGGGCTTCCTGTGTTTCCACCCCCCAACCCCCATAACCACTGACCCAACAAATCAACAAAGGTCTTGCAAATTCGATTCTGTAAATGGATGATGCTCACCTTTCAATTTTCCCTTCTGGCTCAGGAAAATCACCTCAAATTCACTTGCCAGATCCCCAAACAGCCTTGTCTGTGATTACATGTTTAGTATGTGGGAATTTTATGCCTTTCTGTGCTAGAGTCTATGAGTTGCCACTGTACTGTGCCACTCAACCTTTAAATCCAATACATTTTAAATCTTATCATATAAATTAGCTACAGGTAGACTGGTTTAATGTGAAGAACATATTGGGCCAGATTTTTGCAGTGTCATGGAGACTCCGTGGAACTTTAAAAATGAGGGACGGGACCTGGATCTGGAAGTCCAGCCCCCATTTCTGACAGATTCCATTTTCCCCAGTTGGGGAAAGGGGGCAGGGTGTGTCTCACACATGAGGGAAACTCAAATTCTGCAGGGCCATTTGAACATAGTGTTGAGTTCAAACAGACTCCATTTTCTTGTAACAAGGGCCGTAACCTGCATTGTGGGAGTCACAAATTTTTGGGAGAGCAGTAAATGTTCATAAAGGGTGGATAAGATATGTAGAACTGTCAAACTGTGAAGTTATTTAAGTTCTCAGCCCTTTAAAATTGAGGGAAAAAAACAGCCTGACTGGATCAGTGAATTGAAAATAATCTATTTCATTAGTTACAATAGCTGTTTGTTGACATTAGCCCAAGGGCTATCATATTGTTCATGGTTGACTGCTTTCCAGAATTTACAATTACCCCAGTAGGCAGAGTTGTGAGTTTGCAGTTTGATTGACAGAAGTCTGCTGATGGTGGATATTGGGTGAGTTTGCATTGCGGGCATAAGGGAAAAGGGTGGTGGGTGGGGGACATGGGTTGGCATTACATTTGCATCGAGGGTATGAAGGGCCATGGGTAGGGGGAATGAGTTGGCATGGATGGGAGTTGGGGGTGGGGGGCTGGTGAGGGCGGTGTGATGGCTGAGGGCTAGAGGGCCAAATATTTAACAAAACAACTGGGACAAAGTTCCAGAGAATAGAGGTGGGCCCCTTAAACAGCCCACCTCAACACTCAACAGCCTGTGTGGCCACCTCCATCTACATCCAGGAGCGATGGGCCTAGCTTCATCTCACACCTCCCCGGAGCAAAAATCTGATGGTGTGGTGCACCTTTTCCTGAGGTGGGTGTGCTGAGCCAGGAAATTTCCCAACTTTAGCTATCCACGTTGGGAGAGAAAATCCAACTTATTGAGTGAGCTCTCCACTTTGAAACCAAGACCTCAGGCTTGAATACAATTACCATCCTAAAGTATAGTGATGAATACAGTAAAAGAGCACTCAAGTTACAGCCTTGATTCAAACATGGACAAAAAAGCTGAACTCCAGAGGTGAGATGAGTGTGACTGCCCTTGACATCAAGGCAACATTTGACCAAGTGTGGCATCAAGGACCCCTATCAAAACTGGAGTAAATGGGAATCGGGGGGACACTCTCCGCTGGTTGGAGTCATACCTAGTACAAAGGAAGATGGTTGTGGTTGTTGGGGGTCAATCATCTCAGTTCCAGGATATCAGTGCAGGAGTTCCTCAGGGTAGTATCCTAGGTCCAACCATTCTCAGTTGCTTTATCAATGACCTTCCTTCCATCATATGGTCAGAAGTAGGGATGTTCACTGATGATTGCACAATGTTCAGCACCATTCGCAACTCCTCAGATACTGAAACAGTCCAAGTCCAAATGCATTAAGACTTGGACAATATCTAAGCTTTGGCTGACAAATGGCAAGTAACATTCGCACCACACAAGTGCCAGGCAATGACTATCTCCAACAAGAGCAAATCTAACCATTGATCCTTGATGTTCAATGGCATTACCATCACTGAATCTCCCACCATCAACATCCTGGGGTACCACTGACCCGAAATTGAACTGGCTTAGCCATATAAATACTGTGGCTACAAGAGCAGGTCAGGGGCTAGGAATCATGCGATGAGTAACTCACCTCCTGACTCCGCAAAGCCTGTCCATCATTTACAAGGCACAAGTCAGGAGTGACTTTCACAGCATTCACAAACATTCACTCCCTCCACCACTGACGCACAGCGGCAGCATTGTGTACCATCTACAAGATGCACAACAGGATTTCACCTTCCAAACCCAGAACCATGGCCACCAGCTCTGAAGAAATCATACAGCAGCATCTGTTTCTCTCTCCACGGATGCTGCCAGATCTGCTGAGTTTTTCCAGCATTTTCTGTTTTATTTCAGATTTCCAGCATCTGCAGTATTTTTTTTTTTACCATTACCATCCAGAAGGACAAGGGCAGCAGATAGATGAGAACACTACCACCTGAAAGTTCCCCTCCAAGCCACTCACCATCCTGACTTGGAAATATATCGCCGTTCATTCACTGTTGCTGGGTCAAAATCCTGGAACTCCCTTCCTTAACAGCACTTGTGGGTGTTCCTACAGCACAAGGACTGCAGCTCACCACCACCTTCTCAAGGGCAATTAGGGATGGGCAACAAATGCTGGCCTTGCCAGCAATGCCTGCATCCCGTGAATAAATGAAAGAAAACAGTTATCCATGCAACTAGGCTAGAATAACAGAGGATGACAAAATCTGGGCATCCATAGGGAAAAAATATCACATTTTATCTCAACTTGCACAAAACTTAAAAACACAGAGATTAATAAAAAAATACCTTTAATATCAGATTGTACCAGAAAAAAGACAAAAACACTAGGTTAAGTGAAAAATTGGAATCCATCCAAAGGTAACCTGACTATAGCCTGTTGTAAATATCCACATGAATCAAATGATGTTTGTGTTGGAAATTAATCTACAAGTCCCCGAGATGGCGACACAGGGCTGGAAACTCCATCTGAAAATTTAGCTTGTATAATGCAGGCTAGCAGCTCTGATGGCTTAGTTAATAAGATCAATGTGTAAGTGAGTCATATAGATGACAAGGCCCCAGAACTGATGCCTAGTCAGGCTTAGTTCACGTCACCTACAGCAACTGTTGGGATTTAGAGCTAATTCATCATGGAATGATCTTGGTACATTACAATACTATTATTAAAGTTAGCTCACAAGAGATTAATTTCATCAGCAGCTGGTGCTTGTGAGGGGTGGTGCATTAAAACTAGGCAAACCAGTTTGTGACTGGATACTACCTGCCACTTCCATTTCAGGCAATGTATCTCACTTAAACCCATCTGTGGATCATCCTGTTATCAACTGACAGTCATGTTTAATTGTGCATTGCAGGAGTTGTCTCTCAGGACCTTCACCCAGGTGCATGGAAGTGAAGGGAATTGTTTTAATTGACAGCACCACTGACCATCGTGCATAGGGGGAACTGAAATGGGGTCAAAGGTCAAGCTGATGATTTGCTGACCAGTTGAGAAATGAGGAAAGGAAGGGGCACATGTTCAGTCAGGTGCATAAGAGACCCCCAGGGAATGAACAGATTCCCTTTTTAAAAACCAAGGGAAGTAGAATCAGAGGAAGAACTGGCCAGGAAAGTGATACTTAACCAACCAAAAGGGACAGTGTGTTTTTACATGAGACGTCAATTGTAAGAGTGTGGCACCGGAGTCATGAGATTAGACATGAGGAGTCAGGAGATTCCTTTGTTCTTTTTGTGTGTGCAAGACCTAGTGAATTTGATGGTGGGGGCATTTAAGCAGTTGGGGGGGTGGTGGGTGGCACAGCTGCCACCTTCCCACCTCCACCCCAATTAAGTCCCTAGCAGGAAGAAGGGCCCATGGACAGCTTTCCCGCCCTGCCACCAATTGAGGCCCTTAAGTGGGCAATTAATGCTCACGTAAGGGCTTCATCCTGTCGTTGCTGGTATTAACCCAACAACGGGCAGAGAGCTTGCCATGTGAGGATCACAACAAGCAAACCCGTATGGGGTTGCTGGCAGGCTCCCAGGGGGAGCGGTTTCCTAGTTCAAAGGCAATCTGGCATCAGGAAGGGGGCTGACCTGCTAAGAGCCAAACCCCACCCCCTGACCTTGCTGTTGACCCCTTTCCCTTCCTCCCCTGCAATGCTCCACCCCCAATCCCCTTCCACACCATCACTCACTTCTGACCTGGGATCCAGTGACAATCCTCAGGTAGGTGTCCAATGGTACTGCCATTCTCAGTGGGTGGAACTCTGTCCCCGGGGTCCTTGATCCTCCAGTAAGTGGCCAAGACACCTGTCACCTCCACAAGATTCCACGCTGACATTTCTGAGAGTTAATTTGTGATTTTATATAAATAAATAAAACATTGATACTCTGAAACAATTGTTGGGTATCTCTATTATTTAAAGGGTATCGGCACGAGTATGACATGTTTTCTTATTTTCTGAACCAGGTTAGACTGAAGTAAGGTGGATTTCCCATAAATGTTCATTTATCAATTGTAATTGTTGACTTATATTTAACCTCGTTTCACTGAAGTGTTAATTCAATCTGCCCTTTTTGAAAGTGGGTGTAGAGGTACATGAGATTACAGTACCCATTTCACACAACAAGCAGTCTCATTTTTTACCACTCCCTGGTCTATGACTGTATATTGAGCAATAAAGATAAATGCCTAATCATAAGGGGGCATAGGATCTCTTTATGGGAAAAGCAATGATGCAGAAACCAAGAGTGTTTCCAGTGTCAACACCATTGGCAGGATTTTCCTTGCAGGGTTTGGTGGGGTTTGGAGGGGTGGAAGTGGGAAACAGGCATCAGGACTGCTTGTGGGTGCCAGACCTGTCCTGGGGCAAGCAGTCAGCGCTCCCAATTTTCACGGGAATGGAAGATAAATTAGCTTGAGAGCAGGTTGGGTGGCTCAAAAATGGCTGCAGGAGTGGGTCAGAAAGAGAATGGGCCCTAATTCAAACCAAACATGGCAGACATTACTGTGGTTACTGATGGAGCAGGAGTAGTAGAGGGCTGGAACCAGGGCAGGGCTGATTCTTGCTTTGTGGGTACAGACCTGGAGGCCCCCAGGAGAGGAAGGAGGTCCTCTTCCTACATGGTGCCAGGAGGAGACTCCTCCTAGATCAAAGAGGACTGGATCAAGGTGACAGAGAGTGAGTGAGAGTCCAGTGTAGGAAGAAGTTCAATGACCTTATTCACTCTGGCAAGGAGAGTGCAACACAGAGCTTCATGTCAGGCCTCTGGATATTCACCCTCCAGCAGACACTGCAGCTGAGGCTTCAGGGAATGCTACTCCTGAACATGGTGGCAATGTGTGCCCAGTTTACTTACTGACCTCTCAGTAAGGCCCAGAACCATGGTGTTGTTGAGGAACTGCCAGCTTTTTAACATTAATGAGCCACTGGCATTGGCCAAAGAGGCCAGCAGCTCCTCATCGCTGTCATTTAGTCCTTGTGGGAGAAATCAGCTCACAATGCCTGCAAGAAGGCCGAGACAATGGGAGAGGTTCCATACCTGCAGCTTGTCATCACCTCCATGGAGGTGGGAGCCATGGACATCGCCAGGAAGGCTGACCATGAGAAAGACAAAGAAGATGGGCATCCCTGGTGGCGTGG
Organism: Carcharodon carcharias; assembly: GCF_017639515.1. Taxonomy (NCBI): domain Eukaryota; kingdom Metazoa; phylum Chordata; class Chondrichthyes; order Lamniformes; family Lamnidae; genus Carcharodon; species Carcharodon carcharias. Next base: position 138,119,283 of record NC_054475.1, on the reverse strand, counting down.
GTGAATATAAATCGGAATGTGTATGCTTAAGGGGGTGCAGGTGACTCCAGCCCATTCCAGCATACTGAAGACTCAGCTGCTTTTGGAAGCCTCAGCATTACTGCTCTCTAAGGCTAGTTCTCTTGATCTCTTTCTGTGCACAAAGACTAATTCCTGTACCATCACCAGGCCAAGCGCTGTCAGAGCAGACCTCTGAACAAGCACAATCATATCTCACAAGTGCGTCCTCCACCTGGTAGATACGAGGACTCACTGAGACGAGTGTGTGTGCATAGACAGGGTAGTACTGGGTGATGACCAGAGCAATATTGAGCAGGTGTAGGGGCAGAGGCAGAGACAGAGGGAGCTCTAGGCAGTCCCTCTTGCAATATGGAAGACAGACACAGCCCCGCTCAATTGGGCATAGATGCTGGGACTTGGAAAGTCTCAAGAAAGGCGGCTCTATGATCAGCAGCAACAAATGTGCTTCCACCTGTTAGAGTTCCTCAAGGCAGTGCGAGGCGAGGTCACAGGCTGAAAATGGAAGAGAATTGGAGGAGTCCATTCAGTTCATGTGCACCAGAATGTCTCAGGGCTTTTAACACACGAGATCCTCCACTGAGAGATTGGCTTACCTCATGGAGCACCATATGCAGGGATACTGAATGGATGCAGGAATTGCATACTGACATTCTCAGAAAGCATGTCACACTCTGTAACTTTGTCTGGCCAGTGGTGCTGATGGCACAGGGATACCTGGAGGGAATGCCAGTTGTGTCCCAACTGGTGGTCCCCTTTAGCCATCCAGTCTGCCAGCCAATGGCTGAGGCATCCAGAGATAGAGGTGAAATCCAGTGCTCTCTGTGCCTGAAAAGCCCCATCTGTAATGAAATGAATAAGCTGCCAGCTCTCACAAATAGGGCACCAGTTGCACGCAAGATAGTGTGCAGATTGCAAGATGCCACCAATGTCCCAGCATGTGCAGTTGATCATAGGAAGGAGCCAAAAGTGAAGAATTTCAAAGCCACAGAGGCTTTGATGGCTATGAACAGGGCATGGTGGCCAGTGCTGTGAAGTGTGAGAACTTCTACGATGAGGGCAAAAGTCTCTCTGGCCATCCGCTTGGAGAGAAACAGGGGCAACCTGCCGCTCTGAATTTTACATTCGGTGGCGGCCATGGAAGTATAAGAGATTCCCCCTTTCGGGGGTTGCGGGGGAGGCGGTGGGTGGGAGGGACAGCTGAACACATGCGATCTTGCGCGTTCAGTTCACTACTTATTCATCCGGGCGGACTGTGGCAAATCTCGTGGCAGGTGAGGGCAGAAGTCATCCTCCCAACAGTTACCTCATCGGCTTGGAGGTCCGGGCACCATATTTAAAGGGCACCTAGGCAGCCTCCCTCCCTTTCCCCCTTAGCCTGCCTCCCAGGTCCAGCCTCCACCCCAACCTTCCACCTTACCACTCCCTCCTGGCCTTTGTGCAGCTTGAGATACTGGCACCCGATATGAGTGAAGATATGGGCGGGCCCCAAGAAGGCAAAAGCAAAGTCTTGGAAGAAGTGAAGCTCACCAGTTGTGCACCACTTCTATACAGTCATAAAACTAAATGTTCTAATTTCTTGCCAGCAGGGAACTTAATTTGGAGGGGGGGTGGGGGGGGCTCAATTCCAGCAAGGTGGCCTTTCAATGCCTTCATCGGGAAGCTTGACCCATCTTTAGCCCACCTTTAAAGTCCCAAGAACAGAATTCCGACAGTTTGTACCCGTTGGGAAACTGATTTTTGGCCTCACATCAAATTAAGTTTGTCTGTCTGCCATGCTTCCTGCTGCTGGTAGGAACTGGAAGATTCCATCCACAGATTCCTCCAGCACTGGTTCTCAGTCATCTGAACGTAGCTCTATTGCTGGTAGATTCTATGCTGGTGGATACTTTCCATTGCCTTCCTGCCCCTTGTCCCTCTCCTTTGTACTCCTGATGCTTGTGGATCTACCCTTCCTGAAGAGGACATTGCTCCTTATCTCCACAGGAGCTATGCTCTCATTGCCAGCGTTCATTGTGCTTAGCTGGCCTCTCAATTATGTTTCGAAGCCTTGCCACCTCCTCTTATTCCCCGCAATGCGAATAGGGTAATGACCTCCTGCACTGCCTGTGCGCTTATTGAGCACACTCCTCACAGCCTGCGCTGACCCAATGGCACACGTGTGCCAATTGCTGAGTCACCCACAAAGCCATATAAGTCCACATAATTTGTTGGGGTGGTCATAGTTAACTTCTCTACTGAATCCACGTCTATCCACCTGGTGTGCCCTAGACCCAGCGTGCAGCCTGCGAGCATCCACCCAAAGCCAACATGAAAACGATCGCGGTTATACACATTCTCTGGGTCGCATGCCCAGGTGAAATTCGCCAACACCGGGAACAATGATTTGAATCAGCACACCAGTTATGAAAACCACTGATATTTTCATCACTGACTGCCCATGTAAGGATCTAAAACTCCAGCCTAATATTTACAAGAGCATGCTGCAACTGATCTCAGCATCTCTGAACAAACAAGTGGAGAGATTACAAATTTAATGCCCTCACTTGTAACAGAGGTTAGTGGTCAGCAATTATATTAACATTTTGGGGGTTACTATTGACCAGAAACTGAACTGGACTAGCCATATAAATACAGTGGCTACAAGAGCAGGTCGGAGGCTAGGAATCCTGCAGTGAATGACTCACCTCCTGACCCCCCAAAGCTGCTCACCATCTACAAAGCACAAGTCAGGCATGTGATGGAATACTCCCCACTTGCCTGGATGAGTGCAGCTCCAACAACACTCAAGAAGCTTGACACCATTCAGGACAAATCAGCCTGCTTGATTGGCACCACATCCACAAACATTTACTCTCTCCGCCACCAGCACACAGTAGTAGCAGCAGCAGAGTGTACCATCACAAGATGCACTGCAGGAACTTACCAAGCCTCCTTAGACAGCACCTTCCAAACCCATGACCACTATCATCTAGAAGGACAAGGGCAGCAGACACATGGGAACAACACCACCTGGTGGTGCTCACCATCCTGACTTGGAAATATATTGCCATTCCTTCATTGTTGCTGGGTCAAAATCCTGGAACTCCCTCCCTACCAGCCCTGTGGGTGTACCTACACCACATGGACTGCAATGGTTCAAGGAGACAGCTCACCACCACCTTCTCAATGGCAACGAGGGGTGAGCAATAAATGCTGGCCTAGTCGGCGACATTCACATTTCATGTACGAATGAAAAAAAAAGTTTAACTTTGTTACAATCCATAATTGAATAATCTACTACCATTCAGTCTGTGTTCTTCAAACAGAAGAATTTTTATATGCTTGAGCTACCATGGAATGGAACAATGTCAGTGAGGAGTGATAAAGTAACATGAAGAACATATGTCAAAAGTTCAATTTGCTTCAGCAGGAATGTTCTTGGTTAGTTTTTATGTCAGCAACAACTGTCAGTAGTGTCCATAGCCTTGGCATATGCTGACATGCATATTAGAATGTTTTAGGCTTTCCCCTCCTGAGGGAGCTGATTCATGCTGCTGTATGGTTCCTAATCAAATTTTCCTTCCTTTAGCACTGAGGCTGAAGCCAATACTAGCAACCCACCAGTTCTCAAGCTGAGCAATAGCAAAGGCCAAATACTTAATTTGCCAGTGTCCTGTTCCACATAGCTCAATATAACATAATGAGTTGACTTAACCCATTGGGTCAATGGAGAGCTCAATAGATAGTTTGTTAAGAAACTAGCCTGATCTCACATCTCTTGTACATAGCGAGGGTAATTGTGACTTTGAATTGATGGTACAAAATAGGCAACCACAAAGTCTATGGAAATTAAAAACAAAAATCAGGAATGTAGTAAGGTGACCTGGTGATTCAACATCATCCATTTTGCACTATCACACAAAATCAAAATTAGCCCGGTCAGTCAAAACAAAGGACAGAATTTTGCCGTCGGTGAGCAGGGGGTGGGGCCTGCTCGCCAATGCATAAAATGACGTGGGGTGACTTTGGGGGGAACTCCCAATGTCATCCCGCCCCATTTAAATTTTCAGGAAGGCGGTGGCACAGCCAAATCTGCTGTGCGGCCACCGACCTGTCAATGGCCAATTGAGGCCAGTGAAAAGATCATTTAAACAATTAAAGGACCTGCCCGTCTAAACTAAGGTCCTGACAGGCCAGGACCCCCGGCGGGGAATAGAAAAAACATGAAACCTCCTCCATCAGTGGGATGAGGTTTCATGTAGGGTTTAAAAATGTTTAATAAAGTTTTACTGTAATTTATGAACATGTCCCACCTCATGTGACAGGTTAAGGATTTTTTTTTCTATTTTTAATATTTTTAGAAGTGCAAGCGATCTCCCTGAGGCAGCACTTAGTCTCAGGAATATGTGCGCTCTTCCGTGCGCATGCGCAACAGAGTGTGCACTCTCACTTTTGGGGAATACCCCCGCCCGCACAGGAAGCACAAAGCGCTTCCCAGTGGACGTCACGCTGGGTGGGCCTTAATTGGCCCACCCATGTAAAATGGCGGTGGGGCCTGCTTCTCCGGCGGGGATCTGCTCCCCGCCCGCTGGAGATCGGGTGGGGCCCACCCGCCCGGCAGGCAGAAAATTCTGCCCCAAGTCTAGTTTTCAGATGAAGCAGGTTAAAGGGCAGAGGATAAACGGACCAAGGTACAGAGATGTAATTCAACCCCTATCTAAACTCATATATTCTGCCTATATCATTATATTCCCACTATAAATTTGAATATCCACATTATCATAGAAAGTACCTCTGTAACCTTGTCAAGCTGTAATCATACTTTTGGCTGTTATGGTGTTGTGACACCTCTACTGTTGAGAGGGTGTAATTACAACTCAACACATTTACACAGGGCAAACTATTTTTATTATGTGCGAACATTTGAATTTGTGGGCAAAATTGCTAGGAAATGTGAAGATGTAAAATTTTTAATAGAAATATTGTGCCATTAATCATTGGAAAATTTTATGTACTTTAAGATATAACATAACAACAAAAAACTGCTTAGAGGTATTCATTTACAAGGAGCTACTGGGCTTGAGAATTATGATTGAGACATTTAAAAGCACAGGCTCCTGGAGACAACTTGAAATAAACAACATCAATGTTGAACACAGCACAATAAACACAGAAACAAGCACTATTCTTTGTAAAATAACCCAAATGATAAATAACATTTGTTGCCTGTTGTTCAGCCCCATAACCAATACTGACAGAATGCTAGACAAAGAAAATCAATCCAAAACCAGGAAGCCAAACTCCCATGGAACTGATTAAATCAGCAAACCAAATATCTAGGCTGGACAAAGTGAAGAACTATGCTATAGAATACATTTAAAATAAACAGCAGGCAAATAATTGGAAAGCGGCAATTTAAAATATTGAATCAAATGTCATGAGGTTAAGACTCATCTAATTTATGATAGATTTATCAGAGGGGGCCCTATTGATAAAATGAAACTAAATCCTAACAGACCAAATTACAAGACAGAAAACACAGAACAGCAGGATTTAAACAAATCCAGGCCAGCTTCCTCGTGTGTACTTGTAAAGGGAGAATTCATGAAAAAGTCACAATCCAGACATGTGAGTCTGATGAATGTCAAATAATGAACGATGCAGAATGCTAGGCAAAATAAGGTCAGTAGAGCAAACTGATTGGCATCACTGATGGTGGGGACATCAGGAGCAAGTCAAGAAGGAGCATCTGCCCAGCACTTCTGGATAAAGGCAAATGTTTCGGCTTTGATTTTTTCACTCCTGCCAAGTCTTGAAGATGGGGATATTTAATGGAAACTCTGCCTGTAGGTAGCCACCACTATTTAAGACTGGCTGTGATAGGAAAGCAGAGTTTTTGGCCTTATCTGTTGGTTGTGGGATTGCTTAGCTCTACTTAAAGAATGTTGCTCCTGTTGTTGAGCATGCATGTTGACCTGTGTTATTGCCTCATGGGGTTGGCACCTCACTTTCAGGTGATCAATGATAGTATTGTGTTCCAAGAGTTTCCACTATTAACTTAACTGATCATCATTGTTCTACAAACTTTGGGACTAAACAGTGAGTTCAACAACTTCAGCTTGTAAACCCTTTTGTTGCCTTTTTATTTGCTAGTTTTGTTTTTTTTTCTTTTTTGGATGGAAGCTGTTACTGATGCTGCCATTTACACCTCCTCTAAACACATCTTTTGTTTATTTACTTGTCCCATTGCCACTTCATTTAGCCTTCCACCATGAACCCATTTGATGTTTAATTTCTCCTGCCTTTTAATTTATCACATACCTTCCATTTTGTTCTTTTCCCCTCGCTCCCCGGTTTTCACTTGCTTAAAACCTATTATATTTTTAACTTTTCCCAGTTCTGATGAAAGACGATCAACCTGAAACATTGGCCAGAACTTTTACCTCGATGGGCGGGCCCCACTGGCTTGGCAGCGGGTGGGCAGCCAAACTCCGCCTCCGAAATGGGGCCCGCCATTTTGAGTGGGCAGGCCAATTAAGGCCCTCCCAGTGGCCTGCCTGACAGGAAACGCTATGCAGATTCCCCATCTGTCAAAGTGTGCTCTTTTGCACATGCGTGTGAAAGAGCGCACTTCTCCCTGAGACTAAGTGCTATCTCAGGGAGATTACTGACAGTATAAAAATCTTTAAAAATAGAAAAATATCAAAATTAACATGTCCCCCTCATGTGACAATATCACACAAGATGGGACATGTTAATAAGAAGCACAAACTTTATTAAAGTTTTTAAAATCGGACATGAAACCTCATCCCGCCAGTGAATGAGGTTTCATGTATTATCAGAAGCTCGCTGGGGCTCCTGGCCTGCCCACCAGCCTTAAGGTTGGACGGGCAGGGCATTTAACAAGCTTAATTATCCTGTCAATGATGGCCATTGGCTATTGACAGGTCGGCGGGCAGCCAGCTGTCTGCCCACCTTCCTTAATATTTAAATGGACTGGGATGACATCGGGGGTTCCTCCCAACGTCATCCTGCATCATTTTCCTCTCGGCAAGCGGGCCCCGCCCCCAAACTACCGACAGGAAAATTCTGCCTATTAACTCTGTTTCTTTCGCCACACTTGCTGCCAAAACTACTTGTGCAGAATTTTCAAAGGCTGATGGGTGTGGGAACCGAGGCAGGTGGGCACATAATTCTGTGCTGCCAGCTGGGATATTGGTTTGCCAGCATCATCCTACCCCTGATCATTTTCTGTAAGGCTGAGCCAATGGTGGAAGCAACCCGCGGGGTCGCCTATTAAGCTGTCATTAAGCCCCTCTCCCATATTTTCCAGTCAACAGATGGGCCCCACACAGCGGCCAAAATACAGCCAGTTAAACAAGACAGCCTCCTGTTGGGGGAAGGGTGGGGGCACTTTCATCCTGTTAGGGCTGACCCATCACCCCTCATGACCATCCAATCACAGCTATGGCTGATGGCCATCCAGTTTGCCCCTCCACAAACACTGCCAGGCAGCTGTGACCTTTTTAACTCTTTTTTATTTCTCTTCAGATGGCACCTCCATTGTAAGGCATCCTCTCTCTCTCTCCCCCTATAGGCATCAGCAGTTCCCATCCAGGGCGAGTGGGGCTGCCAATGAGACACTGCTGGAGGGCTTCCAGTTAGCCCTCCATCCTTGGGGCCAACCTGCCATTCGTAATTGGACGGTGAACACACCTTCTGACCACTAATTTGCTAGAGTCCTTTGAGGATATAACAATCTGAGTTCATAAAGGGGAGCCAGTAGATGTAGTGTATTTGGATTTCCAGAAGGCATTCGATAAGGTGCCACATAAAAGGTTATTGCACAAGATAAGAGCTCATGGTATTGGTGGTTATGTATTAGCATGGATTGAGAAGACAGGGTCATGATTAATGGGTCTTTTTCAAGTTGGAAAAATGCAACTAGTGGAGTGCCACAAAGATCAGTCCTAGGGCCTCAATTATTTACTATATATATTAATGACTTGGAGGAGGGAACAGGGTATAATATATCCATATTTGATGATGATACAAAAATAGGTGAGAGGGCATGTTGAGAGTTAAGAATGAAGGATGATCTTATTGAAACATACAAGATTCTGAGGGGGTTTGACAGCGTAGATGTTGAGAAGATGTTTCCACTAGTGGAGGAATCTCAAAACTAGGGGACATAGTTACAGAATGAGGGGATACTCATTTAAAACTGAGATGTGAAGGAATTTCTTCTCTGAGGGTAGTGAAAGTCTGGAATTCTGTACCTCAGAGAGTTGTGGAGGTTAGATCACTGAAAGTTTTTAAAGAGGAGGTAGAAATATTTTTGAAATATCAAGGAGTTGAGGGCTATGAGGAGCTGGCACAAAAGAGGAGTTGAGGTCTTGGGCGGATCAGCCATGATCTTATTGACTGGTGGGGCAAGCTTGAGGGGCCGAGCGGCCTACTCCTGCTCCTATTTCTTATGTTCTAATTGGCCAAACCAGCCAAAATCAATCACAGGTTACTGCTGTCAACACACCGTGGGGTCTGGACCTGCATTTGACCTCAACATAGATTCAAAATGTAAAATCCTTCCCTCTGTCTCAGATTTCCAGTACCCACAATATTTTAGAATATTGCTGATTAGAATCTGCTGATCTTAGTTTTCTACTGTTACAAATCAATAATAGGGATTCAGCAGCACCAACTGCTCAGAACATATTATAAAGGGCGGGATTTTCCGCATCCACTGCCGTGATCTTCCACAAATCAATGGACTTCTGGCTGGGACACCGCCTCGCCCGTGGCGGGTCCTTCCCTCGACGGGGCTGGAAAATCCCAGCCAAAATACACAAGAGATACAAAGAGCTGAGTTTTTCGGTCATCGGGCATGCGCGATCGGCGGGCCTGGGAACAGATAGGAAATGGGTCGCCAGCCATCGCTGGCTGGCCATTAACTGCTCGCCAAAATGCCAACATAACCGAGTGTGCGGGTGAGTGATTCGAGTGCACTCCCTAATGGCAGACAGCTGCCCCGGGGATCTGCAGACCTCCACAGACTAAAATACACACCAAAAATGCTGCAAATATGTCCATGCAGCATAATCCAGCACCTGAAAGCATACCTCAAATCAAAACAGTACTCAGATTTCGCTTTTTATTTTGTTTCTCTGCGGAGATTTCATCCTGCCCCGGATCAAGTTTTCAGCAAAAACGTGAATGCCGCCTGGGAGAATGGTCTATCTGCCAACTGTAACTGTGGATGGGACGTGTAAAAATCGCTGTTGATTGCATCGTGAACCGGCTTAATTTCCCATGTAATTGCCGGCGGGCACGTTTCTGACTGCTACACATGCCCACCGAGCGAAATATCGCATAGTGCACAGTGACGTCGGCGTGGGCCTGCCCGCCGGGTGTAAAATTCTGGCCAAAATCTCAAGTCCATGCCTTTTTTCACCAGTCATATTGGTATCAATAGGTATACCAGAGATAACTCCATATCTACATTGATGACATGAAGGTAAAAATGACTAGCTACTCTTTTTAATGAATCTCTTGACGTGTTCAGGTAAATTTTCTGTGAACACTCTTTTAATATGATCAACAACGATCCATTTACTACAGATTAAATAAAGCTTCCCCCCCAGCCCCCAGAGTGAGCACAGGCATTTTGGACAGAGCTTTTAACTTTAATAATATAAAATAGTTGGTAGCAAATCAGCTACTCATTATATACCTCACCTGACAAGCCTTTAAAATTAGCCGAGATGTCTAATGGACAGCTGATATATTAGCACCAGATAATACCCACACCAAAGTTAAAAGTTCTGTCCTTCATTCAAAACGCATCAACCAACTTGTTAAAATTAGTCTACAGAATAATTTCTATCCCATGGTTAACTAGCACGGCAGGAACAAATTCAGCAATGTCCCTTTCTGTATTATATTTTTATGCTAGATATCTTTTTCTTGATATGTATGTCTAATCAAAATCAAATGTCACTCTGCAGATCAGAGGATTTAACAGAAAACAATGCGACATGAAATTAAGAGTTAGAAGAGATGCACGTCAGGATAAATTAAATGTTTTTTCATATTAATGCAATAGACATTCAAGCCTGATGTCCATACACTTACGTTTATATTCTGAAAAGCATTGGGAACTCAAATTTAATCAGTCATTGCTAGCTTGTCTATAGGATTACAGATAGAACTAATCATTTGAGACAGGTTCAAAATCTGATTCAATAATTCACCATAAATAAGTGTTTCAAAAAGTTGCCTTCTGGGCAGGCAGACTCTATTTGTATAGCCTAATATAAAAGCAAAATACTGTGGATACTGGACATCTGAAATAAATCAGAAAATTCTGGTAATAGCCAGCTGGTCTGGCAGCATCTGTGGAGAGAAAACATGTTTCAGGTTGATGACTTTCTTTCAGAACTGCTAAAATGGCAATGACTGATAGATACTTTTCAGAATTATAATGTTTAGGAGATGGTTTTAAAAAATATAAACAGAATTGAATCTTTGTAAAATTCAAAGCACTATTACACAAATCATTTTGATCAGATAGTTTCTTTCATCTCCAATGCCTCTGGTACTGCTTTTTCATCCACTATTGAACAGGCCTAAAGGTGAAACTTTAACTGAATTCTATATGAATTTTTCTCACTTTTGAGACATTTTCAAGAAGTGAAAGCACTATGATGTATAATGACTTGCATCAATTTTAAAAATATTTTGCCACATTAATGACCACAAATATGTAGCAATTGCCTCAGAATTTAATTGATCACATTTTGACCGATTTCAGTAAGTAGCAGAGATTTTTGTATTAAAATTGAATAACAGGCCACATTTTGCTATAGCAGGATAGCTAACATTAGTTACACTCAAAAGATTTTACTAACTAAATTTCTGAATGTGAGAGCCAATAACAGTGCAGTGACAGAAACAGGACATCCAGGAGTTGAGTGAACAGAACAACGAACAAGGCTTCTCCTTAGCAAATAAGATTTAAACACTATTAAATAAATAGGAGTACTGAGAAGGAGGTTTTTTTAAAAAATCTATTCATTCATAGCGTTTTCTGTCGGGAAGGCCGCTGGGCGAGCTTTAATTGGCCCACCCACTCAAAATGGTGGCGGGTCCAGTTTCAGCAGCGGGGGTCAGCTGTCCACCCGCCGCCGAGCTGGTGGGGCCTGCATGCCCACCAAGGGCAAAATTCTGACCATATTTTCTGCTAGACAAGAAATGAACGACTCAATAATAGTTCTAAAACGAAATTGTATTTTCCATGATGCTCTGTCCCACAATGTTGCTTTAATGTCAGAATGAAACTGACTGAATACAAGTCTCTGAAGCAGTCTTCAAATAAAATATCCATTTTATTTCTTCTAACAGAATTTTCATTGGCGCAGGATTGTCAGAATCCTAAGGAATTCCCTGAGGTGATCACTTGAGTATTCTTTACAGAGAAAATTTACAGCATGGAGCCACATGGGCTCTATGAATGAACCAAGGAATGCTCATATAACATCGCAGCGTTATCTTTATGTCTCCAATAACTGACCACATAATTTTTCCTTACTCTGTCCATATATTGACTTTCCCTTGTTCTTATACTAAAAGGGAGTAAAATCCTTCTTCAACCTAAAACACTTGAATGTTTATTTTTATGCACAATTCATCACCCAATAACACTGTTGCTCAAGCATGGGCAATTTTAAAAAGGTATGATTGCCAATAGTCCAAATTTCTTTTATGGAAATAAATAATGGAGAAAAACAAAGACTTTCCCCACTGTTTTTAAAAAAAATGAATTATCCCCTTGCTATGCAAACAGTCCACCACATTACACAGGAATTACACATCAAAAATATTAATTGGACACCCTGAGGTGGGTTATAAATTCAAGTCAGCTCTGAAGAAGTCAGATTCGAAACATTAACTCTGTTTCTCTCTTCACGGATGTAGCCAGACCTGCTGAGTTTCTCCAACATTTTATGCTTTTATCATAAATGCAAGTTCTTTCTATTCAAATTAACCACTTAGTACATGAGCTACATAGTTATATACTTAGTTAGACTACAATGATCTTTTTCAGTCCTCTGCATTCCTGTATTCTTATGTTCTCCAATATTTGTTTCTCTCTTTGCTTTTTGCATTCTTCCCCCTTCTTCAATAGCATCTCCCAAACCCATTACCTCCTTTCAATTTTAAAATTACCACTTGAAAAAGACAAATTGCAGTATGTACTGGGGAAGGGTGTTTTAATATTCTGCATGCTAACAAGGAGTGAAGCAAACATAGGATGTGCTGAAAGTGCACAGCATGTTAGTCAGCAGCTGGAGCAGTAAGATAGCTTTTCCAGTTGCAAAGCTAACCTTCAGGTGACAGAGCTGGACTGTGTTTCCAGCAGACTTATTCAAAATTTCCAACATTCACAAATGTTTAATACATAGGTAACACATGTTGGCTATGCGATGACTCATATTCTAGCTGTTAACCAGCTGAAGGTTAGAAGGAACATATAGAAAACAACTGTGATCCATCTGACCACAGTACTCCTTTTGACATATCACCAGTCTCTTATTCTGTCAGCTAGCTATAAATTAAATTCCTTTTGAATTTGACACAATCTGCTTCACCAGATAGTTTTTGTATTAATTTGTGCAACAATTAGCTGATAAATGAACAATGTTGTAAATCTTACATGGTAGGGTCATTTTCAAATTAGATCACAAATTTGTACAGTATCTAAATTTATTTTTCTTTTGGTGAAATTTGTGTACTTAGCACGGTAAAATATTTCAGTCATGGAACAGTCTTTTATCTTTTGCACCCAGTCGAGGCTCTGCAAAACAATTCCATGGTTGACAGAAGGAAAAAAATCCTTCATCTCATCAGTTTGAGATACAGGTATGAAATGGATTAATTTTGTTATCCAGGTCTCCTTAAAATTATTAAAGCAAAGTATGCATTTATCTTACATCTAAAGGTGAGTTAGATCTTTCAGAATTAAATGTTACTGGGAATGGAATACTAGCTGTTTCTTGCTATTTTATTTGAAACTAAGGTTATACCCACATGAACATTCCGTCTTCTCAATAGGCTGTGACAATGTCTCTCAGCAAATGAGATATGTTGCACCACAGATGGTGATTTGAATGAGTATGAAGACATATTCTGTCTAGGATGAACACAAAGCATCACATTGAATTAAAACAAGGAACGAGGGCACTCAGAGCATAAATATGCTATGTTGTGTTAACTCAACATTATTACAATTATGCAGCTCTTCCATGATGCCTTTTCCTGCCTGGTTGATGCTCTAACTACAAAACTGAAAAAGTAAATATTTTTATTTAGAGCTTCCATCTCACTGAGGTGGCTTCAGGCCAATACACATCCAACAACCTTCTCTGAAAACTCTGCTCACATTTTGACAGCTGTGACAAATTGTACCAGAGCAGCTGATACAATCCACAGTATTCTAAAACAATCCACAGTATTCTAAAACAATCAACTCATTATAAAAAACAACCTGCAACATTCCAAATAAAAAAGTCAATTCACTTTATTTCCAAATGTCAATGGATCCTTTAAAAAGTTCTAGGATCCAGATCTGGATCCGCATTATTGCCAGAAACTAATCAGTTCTTCTCTGGGCCATACTCTGTGTACAAGTTTTGTTGAAACCTATGCATTAATTTTTGAGATATATTGTTTACAGGCAACAAGGGCAAAAACATTTCTTCTGCCCACCTTCAGTGGTGGAGCTAATGAAATAGCTAATCATTGCAACTACAAACTATACAACCTGTGAAGCTAAGACTTTCTCTTCAGCTTAAATAGTTGAGTTGGCGTTTGCCCTTTGACTACCCTTCAAAATCTGCCCCACATAAGTCCTGGGCCAGATTTTTGCTACAATGGTGGGCAACTTGATTCAAGAAGTTGCCTTGGTTTAAAGCACCCGGTCACACGCAATTTTCACTCTTGGTGATGGTGGGGAATGGAATTGGGCACACTGGGGCAGGCAAGTGCAGAGGAAGGCTAGTTAGAAGGCCCATTTTGGTTCCCTGGGACTTTGCGCCAGTCATCATAAAAGCAGCTAGGCCCGCTAGCCCTCACCACTCACACCAACCACACCCCATGGCTAAACAATTTGTTCTCACTATGCATGCTCAGATGAGAACCCAGACCAATAAAAACATCAGCTCAGCAGGGAGACCGTTTTGACAAGTGAGGTTAGTGGATTTTCCTTGATTAACATTTTTGAGTGGTTATAATGTCTTTTTCTGTTTTCTCTTTTGCCAATGTCTCAATATTTATTTGGACAAGATCAAGAGGTGTGAAGTGTTTGAAGCCTCTGTTATCGATAATTAAATTATCCATCTGATTAAAACTTATAGGATTGTAGGGACAGCATTTTCTTTCAACGAACATTTCTGAATGGACGTTTTTTATTCCCTCAGCTGTTCCACGATTGCAATTGGTAATATATGGCTCACCTGTTGTGTACAGAGTGCATACTGGGTGAATGAACATGGAAGGGGCATGAGTTGGCACTGAATTAACATGGTGAGTATGAAGGCCAATGGGGAATGAGGGGACATGAGTTAGCATTGACTTGGCATGGAAGCATTAGGAGCCATGGGGAGTGGGTGCAGAGGTTGAGGACTAGAGGGTCTAACTGCATTTATTACAACTGGGACAAAGCTGGCACTACTTCCAAAAGCCTTGCTACCTCCTTCCACAACTTTAGCAACATCCCCAAAACCTACATTCTTCACCATGCCTCCAATCATCATCATCTCTCTTATCCTTTCCATACTGCTCGGTGTCTGTTTCTCATCTCTCGAACTGGAAGATGGTATGTAAATATAAATGGTTATAATTGTTGTTAATAATTTATTAGAGAAAGATACTTTGTTTTAGAAACACTTATCTCTGGCTGACCAATAAACCAGCAGAGGCAAAAACTGTTTCCAAGGAACTATCCCTTAATTACATGTCTGAACCAGTTACATTTGAAGGTTAAACATTAGACTCCCTTCCAACACACTTTGACTCAGTCAATAATGTGTGGCCAAGACATGTAGGGCAAAAAGTCCCAGGCTTGTATTAGCTGAACTTACCTTTGTTAACAGTAGCACAGGGGCACAATAGTTAACTTAGGAACAGAAAAACAAATTCAACCAAATTTGCTGTTCCTCCACGACTCTTGCAGGAAAATGGATATTTATGGATGTTGAGTGTGTGAACTTATCCCATAGTTAAACAGTCTGCTAGCAAACATAAATGGAAAACAACCACTTGGACAAGGAATCAGGAGGCAACCTATATCCCTGATTGAGACAATTAACTTCAGGATGGCAAGAGGGAAAATTGGAGAACAGGAACATATCATGACAGCAATTAATTAGGTTTTTCAGAGATCTCAGGTGCATTCTAGCACAAATATGTGGGAAAAGCTAATCAGAGGATTTCAGCAATATGTTTGTTCTCATGTCATGGACAATGTTGGTATGGTTGCCAGTGTTACTCGCATGAGGTGACGCTGGATCTTTTCCTTGAACTGCTGTGAAGTCAATGAAAAAAATTAAATGATCCTCTTCTCATTAAGGGGCTATTTGGTGGGATTATTACAAGCTGACTGTGAGATTGAAAATAAGAAGGCTTTGTTCATTGTTATACAAACTTCAAACTTCTGGGAATTTTAATGGATCATCCATTTTCTGGCCTGACCATTGCCCCCCACCTCCATAATCTTTGGCTTGTTTGTAGATCAAAAATCTTACAGATGCTGATGAAAGGGAATTAATTCAAATTTGCTAATGGATCAAATTTGGCCAGGATTGGAAGTGGTTAACATGTACAGTATATGTGTACAGATTGCAAGTCTTCTCTATATTAGGAGATGATGAAATTTAAACTCCATTCCCAGATCGTGCTCATGATGTAGTCTGAGGCTTCAGGGCAGTACTGATGAACATTGCATTGTCAGAGGTCTTGTATAAGTTGTTGGTTGAAGTTCTGCACATTAAAGATGTCAGTGTATTAATTGAAGAAGGGTGAAGGTATCTCCAAATATCCTGATCTAAATTCCTCCATCAAGCAATGCTATCAAAAATAGATTACCTGTCAATTCATCACATTGTCTTTGTGCAATATGATTGACTGCTATTTATATAGAACATGACAATGAAATTCAAGGTAACTAATGTTTATAAACACCCTGGAACACTAACAGGTTGATAAGGCACTACATAAATTCAAGTTTAAAACTAAAGTTAGATAGCTTTCACAGGGGTCCAGTAAAATGACAGTTTGATGGACTTTCCCTCATAGTGGTCTCTGATTTTCACTGTCCAACAGGTGAAATAGCTGTGGAATTTGCAAGGGCAAGTGTTATGAAAGAGAAACTGGAGAAGCAAGACTGTGAAAGAAGACAGGAGAAGAATACATGCATGCTACTTGCCATTCCTTGGGGATCATGTGAAAATCCAGTTTGCTGTAGTTTGTCATGTTTGTTTTCGCGGGTGAGTAAATGTCTCCGGCACATAACTCCAAACTAGGCTTGCGGGCATCAAACTTTTTTCCCCCAAACTTCACAATGTTTTCTAGCAGAAACTAAAATTTCTCCTTCATAAAAATCATTGTTTGCTGTGTAAATTTAATCAGATCATCTTCACTGGAGAAGAATCAATTCTTTTTTTCCAGTCAGACTTTCTTGACAAACTAGGAAACGCAGAACATGTCAAATGAGAAACCCAACATCAAATCAATTAAAACAGGTTCTGTTTAATCAAAAACTAATCAGTGAAATAAACAGAGGAAGGGGTGATCAGAAATGAGAGAGCATAGCAAACGAATAAAACGACAAATGTGCACTCCAATCACACAAAAATGCCACGTTTATAATTGAGTGCTGAAGTGAGAGTTCTTTACTAGGAACAAAAATAGATAAAAGTTTACCTTTTTTCCCACTTTTTTTCGAAGGACATTATAAATTAAATGTTCTGATTTCTGTAAGTCATGGGCCTTTCAATTTTTCTCAATGCTTTTTCCTTGGCCCTCCCCTCTCGAAGATGTTGACTCCTTGTTGGGTGTAGTTCTTCCAAGTCCTGGCCAAGTAGCCATTATTAACACGTGAACTGGCAGGCTGCTTAATTGTAAAACACAGCCTGGTCCAATCCTGCCATCAATGCCTGTACATGTATCATTCAAACTGATTGCACTAAAAAGTAATTTGTAGCTGGCGTGGTGATATCTGTATCCCCTCGCAAAACTCGGGCTTTGACTGCAATTACAGTGCCTCTACCACCACCCCAGTTGAGAAAAAAATAACTCGGTACAATAGAGGGAACAGACATGGGACCTTCCTGTAATTTGCAACTTGACTATTCAGTGGGCAAACAAACAAACGGGGAGTTGGGATTTCAGTTGTTACAGAATCATAGCTCTATAAGCCATAGAAAATGATCTTTAGAATATTCATTGGTTTAGAACTGCCTCAAACTGCTGTGTGTAAATAACAACCACATCATACATAATTTGTCTCCCTGGGGGGATTTTCTGAATTCTCATAAAATATAGTATTAATAAATCAATGTTTGACTTCTTTAAAAACTAACAAAATTAAGAACTCTTATTCTACAGTCTCTAGCTATTATTTCTGTAGAAAATATGTTGGGGTACAAAAGACACCAGCTGCCTTCTGGTACCATGCTTAAGTGGCCATTCTTCATGCATGACCCTAGACAGTAGATATTGACAGCCAATATGTCAACATCTATAGAAGGCATCATAGCTTTCCCGATCATGTTTCAACCCATGGTCACACATACGACCGGTACTAAAAACATCTCACTGCATAGCAATCAGGTTAAGGAAATCGCAAAAATAGTGATCAAAAGAAGGAGATGCCATCTATTGGAGAGGAATGCAATATTGTAGGACCATCTAGGAACCAAATGACAGGAAAATGAATTTGATTAAAAAATCAAGCCCCTCCCTAAGCAAATATGAGAGAAGAGGAAATTATCGAATCAGTGATGTGTCAGGGAGAGGATGAGGAAGCTTCTGTTGACAAGGGCAAGGAAGGAACAGAACAAGTTATCATTTCACTTAAGAGTTCAGAAAACCAATTGCAACTGTGCGAATCTTCATACACAGTTATTATCTGAATCAGAGAATTCTTTTGGACTCATTAACAAGATAGAAACATTGTGCACCGAGAAAATCATGAACAATATAAAGCAGTTTATGCTTCATATTCTGTGTTTTCTTAAAATCAGAAATGATGTTCAATTCAAATGTCATCTCTTCGTTTTTTTGCTGCAGCAAACTGGCAAACCCAGTGAACAAACACCCTGATATGACAATCTTTTGTCAGCCCCGAGGGGTTTTGTTATAGCGACATTTGGCTGTACTGCCATTCATGGATCAGACAAGAGAGGCATATTTGGAAAAGGTCATCATCAAATATTTCAAAGCTCAAAGGATTCTTGCCATCAGTACCCTTCAAAATTCAAACAGCCACAAAGAAGTGATATTTATTGTAATGCTTTCCTGTTAACACTAAAAATACGTTTTCACTTAATCAAAGAGCAAATGCAAGTTCTGACAGGTCTTTAAATTGATGACGGCAATGGATTCTGGATGAACGATGGGTTATTTCAGCTAGAAAAGAAGGGAGAACATGGGGGCATCAGGACAAACTATTAAAAGAATTAATCCTTCAAACTAGCCTTAACAATATAATCAATACTCATTGCCTTTTAGTTTATCTGACTTACTATATACAGGTGTCTTTACACAAGATGCCATCCAAGGTTTCACAGCAGAAGTTTGAAGAACATTTTAGCAGCTGTTTTATTGGCTTGGGAGATGTGAAAAAATATGTGCTGTGTTCTTATAGCTGTTAACGTCTTTCAGTATTTAAATAGAATAATTTCTTCACCATGGGCTTGACCACAACGTCTTCAGAGTGCTGTGAAGTTGTATTTGAATTTATAAAGATATTCCTCCAACGAGTCAATAAACTTTTCCATCTCCTTAATATTCAACAATAAAAATAAATCTTCCCTGGCATGGTGGCTGTGATGGATGCCTCAATTAAGAGGGGTTGAAATTCCATTGTATGTCAGAATCTATGCACAGTACTGCATCACTGGATGAGTACCAGTTAATTTTATAATAGCAGGAGAGAGTTGACTATCCAATGAGCAATCTGCTGTCATTAAAATTACTATGTTCCAGCCAGTTCTTTTGAGCTTGGCTTTGTTTAAGTTTACTTTTACACTACAGCAGGTTTGAAAGAAAAAATAATTGGAAACGACCTCCTGGAGTTCATTTTACACCCAAATTACATGACACTGTCTATATTTATTTACTTTTACTGGTCAACTTTTCTTGTCTCTTCCTTTTCTGCAGGTTTCAACTGTTTGCTGAATTGCAGTTCCCCCCACATTCAAACAAACAAAGTCAGGCCCAGACTTTTGCTCCAGGTTAGGTGCGCAGAGATGGAAGAATTTGCTGGATCTGTGAGCCCAACCTCAAAATGTCTGCCTGAAATTCCAATTTTCGGTCTGGGAGGTGTGAACCAGAATTAGGACTCAGGGCAGGTAACCCAAGAAGTAATAAGTGGTTGGAGGCGGACCCAGCGCAGGTCACTGATAAAAAGTGGGTCTTCTGAAAGGCACATTTGAGATGTAGGTAATCAACAGTGAAGCCCCTGTGCCTCAGAGGAGATGTCATTGCCTTATCAGGTGAGTGTCCAAGTGGTAAATGTTGCCCAACTGTTAGCTGACCCAGGAACAGCTTTCCCTATAGGAGAATTGTCATTGTTGTTGCCTAATCAAAGTGTACTCTACTGAACCACTGAAGGCATGGAGTGGATTCTCAAGATGCAGCCATGGAGATGGCATCTTGCCACTGCTACCTGCTACAGGCACTTTGCAGTGGTGTAGTTAGCTGCCAAGACTCAGCAGGTGGATGAATGATGAACAGTGCCATGCTCATTATCCCATTCACTTGCTGTCATGCCACCCATCAATAAGATGTACCCACACTTGTTGACACTGGACCAGGTCCCTCACAGCTGCAAGCTATCACAGTCACACTTTTATGCTAAGAGGGAGCGAACCAGTAGAACAGTCAGTGGCCATGGAGCACAGCATGCTATCTTGGAGTCACAGCATACATGGCACCAAGCATGTGTGTAGAGCAAGTTTCTTCACCACACCTTACCAGTATTCATTGATGATAGGTGAAAATGTTTAGCGCATGTAAGCACACAAAAAAGTGAATGACACCATTGTAACCTGAATGCTTTATGACCCTTTTTGACTTATATTTTTATTCATAGAATGTCATACAGATACAGGGGAAGTGATGCTTCCAACTGCCACAGCCCTCACATTTGGCAGACGAGGTCCAGGATAGACCACCAGTCCTTTAGCTGGCTGGCTGGTGTAATGTCCCTGCAGCAACCAAGGCGGCTTGGATTCAAATAGTGGCTGTGGTAAGCACAGCTGGAAACCATCAGTGCTCACAGATTCAGAACAAGAAAAGGCTCAATGACCTGCTGCGTTCTGGCAAGGTGAGCAGCTTAGCTCATCCACACAGAGCTCCAAGTGAAGGGTCATTGCTGCATGCTGTAAATAAGATGTGAGAAATGGCACATGCTTCAGAGGTATGTGTACACAGCTCATGTAGGTGCATAAAGGACATGTGAATGGGCATTGTGATGCACAGACATAGTGATGAGCAACATCCCTCCATGCACTATATCAGGCTAACATAAATTCACATTGTTTTTGCAGTCAAAAAGGGTGAAGAGCACCATGGAGATGGCCCAGACTGGAGTTGGTCAGCTTGGCTGAGACACATCCATTCTGTGAAACAGATGGTGACGGAGATTGTCAGGTTGCCTGAACAGCTGCTTGTTGATGATGAATTACCGTTAGCAGCTGATAAAGGCGGTGTTGAAATCACCTTGATACAGCGTGGTAATGGTACAGACCATGCTGTCACTTTGCTGAACACAATGGGACATTAGCATGAGAGGGAGTGCAAAGATGGGGTTGCGTCATAAGGGCAGCGTGAGCATGGTTAAGGCAATGCCGTGCATCAGAGCATGCTTTCACAATGAGAAGGGCTATACCTAAATAACACCTTTTGTTTCACACAGGTCCCTAACCACCCCACCCAGATCGTCCCTCAGGCATCAACAGGAGGGAAAGATGTCTGAGGAGACAGTGTCACATCATACTAAAACACGCACCTCCAACTCAGAGACCAGCACATCAGAGGGGTGTAGCGTGCATGTAGAGTCAGAGGCACAAGGTGCAAGTCATTGCACCAGGATGCAGGAGGTGGTGTCAGAGTAAGAGGTATCTATTCACCGTCCCCTTTGGAGAAAAGGAAAGTCACAATGATGCCAAAGGTGGGCAGGAATGTGGAGCCACAGGAGTCATTTTATGGGCCGGTATTCAGATAATTGGCAGTTGTGTGGACATCTGGCAGAGTTCCCTGAGGCAGTGGGAGCCCTTGGACTCCAGATGGAGGAGTCCATCATTGTCATGAGCTCCACATTGTCCTGGGGGCTCAACCATATGAGCTCTAACCATGAGAGATTGGCTGATCTCATGGAGACACATATGCCAGCACTCAGACTGGATGCAAGAACAACGTCTCAGCTAGGAAAGTATGCATGCCTCCCTCAGTAGTCTGAATGAGTCCAATCAGAGTATGAGCACTGGCATCCATGGAATACATGAGGAGCTGTGTATCCTGAACGGGAACGTTGCACTCTTGGCATAGCGGTTGCTGGAATGGACAACTACTGCTCACCGGCAGCCAGCACCATCGACCCACCTGAAGACCAACCCAGGGCTGTGCAGGTCACTGAGGAGGGTGAAGGTACCGAGAGCTTCTCAGCACCCTCATCTTCCTCCACCAGCTAGTCCCTCTGCCAAAGCATTCATCTGCTGCATATGTGCCAGTGGCCTGCCCATGCAGAGATGCAGAGGCCGCAGCCTGAAGGAGGTCCCCAGTGGGTGCCTACATAAGGCAGCAGGCCACCACCTTCAATGCCATTGAGAGAAGTGAGCAGTCTGCCTCCACCATGGCAACATGGGCCGCACCTCATAGAAGCATGCAAGGGCAAAGAGTGCCATCTCACCTAGAGCACCAAAGGGTTCAACTTGGTTATACTTTTCATTATAAATAATGCATATGAGCTCCTTTATTATATTTCCTTACACTTGAGCATGTCTTTGTGTGTATTTGTACACTCACTCTCTTTCTCCAGGTACCATGCCTCAAGAAGGCATTGGTGACCATGGACTTCCACGTTAACCTTGCTAACTGAGCAACTGATGATTTAAATGGCCAGCTGCCTCCGTAAGACACACGTGTGCAAACGCGCCCGCAAAAATGGGAAGTGCTGTGTTCGGGGGTGGGATTTAAGATTTTCAGGCAGTTCCACTATTTTTGCCATGGAGGGGCTCTCCATCGTGGTGAAAATCTGGGCCTCATTGTTTAACGTCAAAGCACATGCGTGGCTGTTTGGTTATGTGTATGCATTGACTGAAGTGTCAGCAGACAAATCACATGAGGTATGTAAGGCACAGATTGGCGTTGCCTTCACACTTGCCAGAAAAAGCTCCTGGATATTGATCAGGAGTGACAAGACAGGCTGCACTAAATCCAGTTATACCTTTCACTGCCACTGGCTGATCAGCTGACTGAGCAAAACACACACTGCAAAAGATGCAAATGTTAGGGATCCAAATTGGGTTCTTTCTGGTCTGAATGGTTCAGCTAAACCCACTGAACCATTGAAGAACTTTATCACCCTTTCTGGCATCAAAAAGTATTTTTTAAGGAACTTTCAATGGACGGCAAAAGCTCCATATGATTACCTAGGGCCACAATTATCCAAGTTCATTCTTATAGTACTACAAAGTGAAGTGCAGTAAGAGCTCTCAGAAACATCGCTAGGCTGCTGTTTGTCTTAAATTTGTTCTGTATTTTGAAAGGCCAACCACAAAGAACTGTACAATGACGATTTGACGGGGTTGCAACAATTGTTACAGATTACTGATGTTGCCATGGCTATGTTCCATTAAATACTTCAAATCAATTCTATATGTAATTTATTTTAAAAACCCACCAAAAATCAATTCTGGAGAGTTCTTGAGTGGCTTAGTGAAAAGCACTTTGACAGTCATGCATTCTAAGATGTCCTGTTGCTAGATTTAGTGAATGACAGTACATTAGTGAACTCATGTCACGTGTCACAGTTTATTAGCAGAGGTTCAATTCCCTGATTCTCCGTCAAAAAGATCTTTTGCCTCATTCACTCTCCCTGCTCTCCTGAAGAAGGCAACTCATCAGGGAACGGTTCAATAACCATTAATCATTCTCCCACAACTTGCTTAACCAACAACATATTCATAAAGCACCTTTAGTATAATGAAATGTCTCAAGGTGCTTCACAGAATCATTATAAAGCAAAGTATAACACCGAGCCATATAAGGAGATATTAGATCGGATGACCAAATGATTGGTCATAAAGGTAGGTTTAAGGATGTCTTAGAGGGGGAAAATGAGGTGGAGAGGTCTAGGGAGGGTTTTTCAGAGCTTTTGACCTCAACAACTGAAGCCATAGCCATCACTGATGGAGCAATTAAAATCAGGGATCTCAAGGGTCAGAATTAGATGAGTGCAGATACCTCAGAGGGTTTTGGGGCTGGAGGAGATTAGAGAGAGAAAGGGAGGGTCAAGGCCATGAATGGATTTTGAAACAAGGATGAGAATCTTAAAATTAAGACATTGCTTGACCGGGAGCCAATGTAGGTCAGTGAGCACAGGGGAGATAGGTGACCTGGCTTTGTGAGTTAAGGAACAGGAAGCCAACAACCTCAAGTTTACAGAAGATAGAATGTAGAAGACCAGCCAGGAGTGCAATGGAATAGTTGAGTCTAGATGTACAGAAATGGTCCATCTCTACGTACTATGGATGTTCAACAGGCTATTCAAGCCTGAGGACCATCACAACCAAAGACTATCCACTCTGGCTTAATATCCACATGTGTAAACTTTCTCCAGTAGTCACTGCATAACAGTCAAGACCAAGAACCCAGACTGATTTTTATTCCCCTATTAGCGAGGTGCAGTCACGAGTAGGGTTCTCCTTATATTAATTGTCAGTGGAAGTGAGAACTGTTGGTAAAACAACAGTGATGGGGAAGAAAAGGAATGAATGACCTTGAGCCATCAAATGCCTCCTAGGTCAACAACAAAAACAGAAAATGCTGGAAAAACTCAGCAGAGCCCTGAAGGAGGGTCATACGGACTCAAAATGTTAACTCTGTTTCTCTCTCCACAGGTGTTGCCAGACCTGCTGAGTTCTCCCAGCATTTTCTGTTTTTGTTTCAGGTTTCCAGCATCCATGGTATTTTGCTTTTATCTAAATGTCTCCTAGGTGACTGGTTTCAGAATTACATTGAGGCCAAATGAGTGTTTGCCTTCATTGAGTGTGGTATAGGAGACTATTGGCAAAACAAAATAAACTGAAAACAGTGGAGGAGGAGCAAGTTGCAAACTGATTTTCTCAATGTCCTACAAAAATACTGCATGATCTTTTGCAGTAGGTTTTAAGGTTATTTTAAATACTATAGTGAACATTTTGACAATTTTGCAGCATTTGCAATGTACAGATTTTGATTTTTAAGTTGTCCTACCGACACTCCTACTGACTGAATCAAAGCAGCCAAATATCTAAAAGAATTTAAACACACTTTAGCCCAATTTATTGACTGACTTTGACTCAAGTTACTTTAATGTGACAAAACTTTAAAGAAAAGCACCGAATATTTCAAAATAAATGAATAATTAATAGGCATGGGTGTAAAATGATATGTAACTTTTCTAGCCTGATCTAAAAAATAAATTCACTAGTGTTCAGTACAATCCAGAACTTTTCCTATTGAATGGTTGGGCACTGGAAGAATAGGAAGTAGGAGAGCCTTTAATCGTATCAGTGTAATCATTGGGATTTATCAAGTAAAATGTGATTAAAAAAATACAGGGAGAGAGAAAATCATTCTCTGTCCAATTTACTGGGCCTACCAACATACTCAAGTTCAGTGGGAATGTTACACAAGAGCTTGTGACCTCCTGTCCTGCCGGTTTATAATTATAATTGTATTCCTGCATGGGCAATGATTATATTGAATTTTAATATGTGATTCACACAACAGCTATAAATGGGAGGATAGCTTTACCCTGGTCCACTCCTCCATCACCCCCTACTCCTCAACCCCCTTCTATGGCACCATCCCATGCCCACACAAAAGATGCAACACCTGCCCCTTCACTTCTTCTCTCCTCACCGTCCAAGGGCCCAAACACTCCTTTCAAGTGAAGCAGCATTTCACTTGCATTTCCCCCAACTTAGTCTACTGCATTCGTTGCTCTCAATGTGGTCTCCTCTACATTGGAGAGACCAAACGTAAACTGGGCGACCACTTTGCAGAACACCTGCAGTCTGTCCGCAAGAATGACCCAAACCTCCCTGTCGCTTGCCATTTTAACACTCCACCCTGCTCTCTTGCCCACATGTCTGTCCTTGGCTTGCTGCATTGTTCCAGTGAAGCCCAACGCAAACTGGAGGAACAACACCTCATCTTCCGACTAGGCACTTTACAGCCTTCCAGACTGAATATTGAATTCAACAACTTTAGGTCTTGAGCTCTCTCCTCCATCCCCACCCCCTTTCTGTTTCCCCCTTCCTTTTGTTTTTTCCAATAAATTATATAGATTTTTCTTTTCCAACCTATTTCCATTATTTTTAAATATTTTTAAATCTTTTATGCTTCCCCCACCCCCACTAGAGCTATACCTTGAGTGCCCTACCATCCATTCTTAATTAGCACATTCGTTTAGATAATATCACCAACTTTAACACCTATGTGTTCTTTTGTTCTGTTTGTGACATCTTTTGATGATCTGCTTCTATTACTGCTTGTTTGTCCCTACAACCACACCAACGCCCTCCACTTCTCTCTCTCTCCCCCCTCCCAAACCATCCCCCCCCACCAAATACACCTTAAACCAGCTTATATTTCACCCCTTTCTTGGACTCACTCAAGTTCTGTCAAAGGGTCATGAGGACTCGAAATGTCAACTCTTTTCTTCTCCGCCGATGCTGCCAGGCCTGCTGAGTTTTTCCAGGTAATTCTGTTTTTGTTTTGGATTTCCAGCATCCGCAGTTTTTTTGTTTTTATTACTTTTTCATTGTTTTGTCCCTATCCCCACAACCTCCTCGAATCCTGTGTATCATCGTCCTTCCTTCCCTCGAGTCTGGCTCCCTTTGTATCCATGGGCTGAATTTTATGGGGCTCAGTATTCCCTACCCCTCCGACCGAAAAGTCAGTCATCAGCCTGTTCACCTGAAACCCAGCTGGCCTGCAGTGATATTACACTGGGAGCAGCCTTGATTGTTTCAGAGTGGGGCTTCCGCCCCCATCAGAGTGGCCAGAAGTTTTGCAGTCCTATCAGCACCATGATCGAGCAGTGGCCACTGCTGGGCCTAAGGCAGTCCCCAAGGAAGAAGACTGATGTAGCTCGGACTTAAAGGCAAGTCTGGCATTCTGGATGGGAATGGCTGGCAGACCCCAGTGAGGGTGGGGCTTGCTGAGTGGGGGACAGGGGACCAGGTATGAGAAGCTGGGTGGGGAAGGTTAAAAATGGGGGGGAAAACAATCGGGGCTAGGGTGCCTCTGATGGGTACAGAGGAGCTCCCCAAAGGAGGTACATGCCCATTCCTGCCTGACAGCAGCTTACAGTGAAAGCTGCCAGGCCACTCCCTGCAAATAAAATAGTAACAGAGGAAGAATGAAACCTTTAAATGGCCCTTATTTGGCATCTAAGTGCTTCAATAGGCCTAAGGATGGGCGGGCTACCAGATATCGTCCCCACCCACCATAATACAGGAGACAGGTCCAGGGTGGGTGAGAAGATGATGGGAAAGCCACCTGCTTTATTTTACCAGCTCCCCAGCCTTCAAATATGCCAAGGTGGGAGGGGGCGTTCTCTCTCCCGTTAAAGCTTCCACAAAATGTAGTCACTGATGACCATGCCTTTGGTCACCTGCAATAATGCCTCTTACATCATTAGGCATGTTTCCTCAGTTTTTGGTTCTAAGTTTCTCGGGCTTGTTTTGTGTCTCCTTTCCATTCCACTTCTGAATTTTTCCTCCTTGTTCATTTTCCACATGCTTCCTGGATATCTGCTTAATACTGCCCCCACCCCCACAAACCCTTCTTATACTGTTTCTTGCTTACTTCAAATCCTTCAAGCTCCTCCCCTGACTTGATGGCAACTCAAAGGCCCAACATTCCACCTTTGCCCTTGATCAAAATAACTACCCTTTTCTCAGTCTTACTTTCACAGCAGCAGGAACTTGTGATGAGGTTGTTCCAGCATCATCAGCAAAAAAAAATCATTCTTATCCCTTGCACTATACGTTTTCCAGGGATATATGGTCAAGGAAGGCCGATGATAGTAATAAAATACGAGAAGTTTGAAGGCAAGAACTCCAAGTGCAGGATTCATATATGGAGACGATGAGTAGACACCAAACGGATCACAATCAAAATGTCAATGGAGGAGTTGAAAATTTTTGACACATACATAAGAGAATATATTTTTCCTGAAAAATGGTACTTCTTCAGAAATCTATCTTAACTAACCTTCTGTTACCTGATTTTCATTAACAAACATTGAAAGATAATGTTGTAATGGGTACTTTCTTTCCTTTGTGAGAAGGGTATTATATAACTGTTCAGTATTTTGTGTTGACTGATCATGAGATTTAGGAAAATATGAAAAATGTCACTCTAAGCAAATGTTTAGAAACTGCTGTGACTTCAATAATGTATCTGATTTTGGACATATAATACAAACCCTTTTGTATAAAAAGCAAATTCAAACTGAAACATTTTGAACTCTGCCTTGTTTTCATAACGAATGTTGACACCAATGATTTGCAGGAGGAACAAAGTAAGGTTCCACAAACCGACGATCTTAAGGTTATAAGACCATAAGACACAGGAGCAGAAATTAGGCTATTCGGCCCATCGAGTCTGTCCGTCATTCAATCATGGCTGATAAGTTTCTCAACCCCATTCTCCCGCCTTCTCCCTGTAACCTTTGATTCCCTTACCAATCAAGAAACTATCTCAGTCTTAAATACACTCAATGACCTGGCCTCCACAGCCTTCTGTAGCATTGAATTCCATAGGTTATAAGACAGATGGACAAGGAAGGCCATTCAGCCCATCTTAATCTCAGCCATCCAGAATTCTGAGGCCCATTTCACATACTAATCACTGTAGGCCAGGATACAAGCAGTTTTCCTGGTATCTGGAATAACATTCCTCCTTCAACCAACACTCCTCCTTCAACCAACACAACAAAAAAAACAGATCATGGGCAGAGTTTAATCGCTCCGATGATGAAGGTCACTATTGGAGACCAGACCCAGAAGTGGGCAACATTTCTACTAGCGGTGGGAATGGCCGGCCAACCACAGTTACAAGATGAATGGCCAATAAACGTGGTAGAGGTGTGGGGCCTGACCAATCATGTGGCATGGCCTGGAAGGAAGTCTCCAAACCTTCCATCATCTGTTGAGGTGGAAGGTCCAGGCGCCATTTTTAAACAGCATCTAGACTTGCTGGCAGCAGCAGCTTCAGTGGCGCAGCGCAGACAGGAATCTAACTCCAGAGCTCCAGAGTCAGCCTCCTTCCCTTCCACTGAACCCCAACTCACCAGACAAAACTCCAGATCAACCTCGTTTGTCCTGATCCATGGCCGACATTGAAGGGACTGTCCAACTGTCACATGGCTCAGACCAGACAAATGGTGGCCCCACAGTTCAGCAATGCCTTCCTGCAGGTTCTGCTCCAGGCCAGCTGGGATTGGCAAGTGGTGCTTTTCCCGATATCATCAGGAGACCCTCCTGCATGACCATGGAAGCCTAGATGAAGATTGCAGTAGAGGTTAGCAGCCATAGGGTTCACATATGCACCTGGGTCCAATGTAGAAAGAGGCTCAGCAACATGCTCTCCACTGCCAGGGTGAGCAGGACAGGAATCATTAGAACAATGTGGCTCTCATGGGGGCAACAAGCAAAATGTCTCAGCAAGGGAAAGGAGCAGGTACGTGGGAGAAAGAAGTGCAGCAGATGTATAGTGAGGCTTGTATGGTTGTGGGCGAGAAGTAGTTGGCTCACGCTTCCATCATTGTACAGGTACCATACGCGTGGAAATGTGCATTGGACAACCAGGTGGCCCAATTATCTGTCAGGAGAATGCGAGCCGTTAAGCAGGTTAGTTGTCCAATGAGTGCAGACTCATTCTCCCCATCTGTCTGCAGGAGGAAAATAGCATGCTACAGCAGAGAATGCGCAAATATGGGCAGAGGTGCAGCTGACATTAAGATACTCACACCTGCAGGAGGAGCTGGTGATGGAACTGGCCGAAGAGCAGCACAGCTGAGCTGGAGAGCAGGGCGGCCGGGAAAGCACAGGTGGCGAGGTAGGAGTGCAGAGAGAAGAAAGCAAAGAGGTCTTGAGCTTGGTGTCAACCATTGGGCAGAAAGGGATGGGATGAGAGTGTGAGAATAACGTGAACTTAATGCTCTGTTTTCCGATGCAGGTCTTCATATTCCAGAGTAATTACCTGCTCCATTGTCTATGACCTTGCAGATGACCTCTGAAGAGGAGAACATCAGAGCCTCAGAGGGTGCATCACCACATCTTTCCCAAGTACCCTCCACCAGTGCAGATATAATCTGCAATCTGGATATGCGATTGAAGTTAGAGTCTGGGTCACAATTTGGTGAGCCCATCACAGCTCCATGCTAAAGCAGCTGATGGAGGCTGTAACAACTGAGGGACCTGACAACTGAAGGCTAGTTCCCGGCTGATGATGGACCTCTAGCCACGGTCACAAAAAAAACATTCTGGAGATGCAACAACACGCATGGGAAGATCTGGTGGAGTTCCTAGAGGTATTATACAAACATGCAGATGATGGAGGAGTACATAGAGCCTCGAGTTCTGCCAAGTCTCAGGTAGGTAAACAATTGATTTCCTCCATGTAGAGGTTGGTGACTGTCAATGAGAGCCAGGTTCAGCAGACCAGTCAGTCAGTTAGTGGCTGCCAGTTATGTGTTCGGGCCTGCATGCCATCCCTCTAGCCATGGGCTGCATATAGCAGTGGCCAGGCAAGAGAAAGGGGTCGAAGCACCTAGACATCCCCCTCAGGTGTCCCTCCTTCTCCAGTATTCAAGGAAGTGCCATCGCACACTGACTGGGGGGGGGGTAAGGAGTGCCAGTCTGCCACTTCTGGGACTCCACTCAGGGCACTGAGGGTGAGCAGTTGCTCCTTAGTCCCTCTGCCAGTGACCCCAGTGCCTCCAATAGTTGCAGCCAAAGAGGATGCACGTGCACTGGTGTAGGAGACTATCAGTATGCCACAGACCTCCAGGTATCTCAGGCTATGGGGCATAGCACTCAGCAGCCTGCCTGCACCTCAGCTGTGGATATCAGAGTCTTGCCATGTCGTATTGATGATAAGCATAAGAGAAAGAGCACAGAGGCACATCAGGGTGGCATGGACATTCAAATTTAGATTACAGAATATGTCAGTGTGTGATTAAATAGTCTGGTTTAATTTTATTCATGTGTATTGGATAGTCTTGTTGTCATCGCCTGGTTAGCAGTGTGAGTGCCTGCAGAATAATTATCAAACCTGTAAAGCACAGTAGTGACCTCTCTATCACTGGAGTGTTTGGTCGACGGACAATGCTCAGTTGCTGTTGGGAAGAAATGCAGAAGTCCCATGGATGTAATGTCAAAAATATAGGACTTGTCAAAGGCATCATGCCTGCTGGAATCCAGTGAGAATAAGGGACTCATGGACCTCCCTCATGTCTTTCTATGGCCCACATTTGGTCCAGGAACCTCAACATGAAGACCAGCCTCCTCTGCTCCTCCTCCCCTTCCTCCTCAACAGATGAGGAGTGTGGCTCCTCTAGATCCAGGGTTGGCAAGGCCTCCCTCACTCTGTTGTGCAAGGTTACTTGACACGCAGATGACTATAATCCTGGAGATCCTCTGAAGCACATATTGGAGAGCTCTGCCAGAGGGTTCCAGATAGCAGAAATTCATTTTCCACAAGTCAATGGTCGACTTAATCATTGCCCATGCTGATCCATAGCATTCATTACATCACTCCTCAGCTGGAGTTCAATGTGTCACACTGGTGTCATCAGCCAGGTCTTGACCAGATTGACCCCACACACCTACATGGATGTATTCTGGGTGATGGGGCTTCGAAGAATTGTGGCACATAGAAATGGTGAAGAATGTGAGCATTAGGAAAGCTCCCTGGGAACTGAGCACACACCTGAAGGATACATCTGCTGTGATAGCCTATCAATTGCACTGTAATGGAGTGGAAGCCCTTTCTGTTGATAAATGATGCAGGCTGGTCCCAGGAGGCCCATTTTGCCACATACGTGCAATGGTTAATCCCCTGAACTTGCAGGAAGCCTGTAATGGCTCCAAAGCTTAGTCTTTTTTTTTGCCTGGCTCTCAGAGTCCATTCTGTATTGCAAAAATTCTGCCCTTTCAAACAAGGTATTTGTCACCTGATGCAGCAGTGAGAATCTGACTGGGAGATGCTGCACATGTGACTTCTTCCAGTGTTCCACTGGGATTAGTGTAGATGTTTAAATGATGCCATCACTTTCAAAGCCATAAAAGTGACGAGTTCCCTCCAAGTCCCAGGAACCACAGCTCATCTATTGGCACTTATATTCCATTCTCCTTGAAATAAAAGTAGGAAACTTTACTGCAGCTTTACAGTGTCTTGGTGAGAACACATTTTAAAAAAAAAAATAATTTATGGGGTGTGGGCTTTGCTGGCTGGGCCAGCATTTATTGCCCATCCCTGGATGCCCTTGAGGTGGTGGTGGCGAATTGCCTTCTTGAACTGCTGCAGTCCATGTGGTGTAGGTACACCCACAGTGCTGTTAGGAAGGGAGTTCCAGGATTTTGACCCAGCAACAGTGAAGGGATGGCAATACATTTCCAAGTCAAGATGGAGGGAAACTTCCAGGTGATGGTGTTATGGTGTTCCCATCTATCTACTGCCCTTGTCCTTCTAGGTGGTAGTAGTCGTGGGTTTGGAACGTGCTCTCTAAAGGAGCCTTGGTGAATTCCTGCAGTGCATGATGTAGATGGTGAACACTGCTGCTACAGTGTGTTGGTGGTGGGGGGAGTGAGTGTGGTGTTAATCAATTCAGCTGCTTTGTCTTGGATGGTATCAAGCTTCTTGAGTGTTGTGGATGCTGCACTCATCCAGGCAAGTGGGGAGTGTGACTTGTGCCTTGTAGACAGTGGCCAGGGTTTCAGGTGGGGTGGGGGGCGGGGGGCATGTGGTGATTCAATAGGTGAGTTACACATCGCAGCATTCTTAGCCTCTTACCTGCCCTTGTAGCCACAGTATTTACATGGCTAGTCCAGTTCAGTTTCTGGTCCATGGTAATGACCAGGATGTTGATAATGGGGGATTCAGTGATGGTAATGCCAATGAACATCAAGGGGTGATGATTGGATTTTCTCTTGTTGAACATGGTCATTGCTTGACACTTGTGTGGTGTGAATGTCCCTTGCCACTTATCCAGGCTTGGCTGACATTGTCCAGGTCTTGCTGTATTTGGACATGGACTGCTTCAGTATCTGAGGAGTCGCGAATAGTGCTGAACATTTTGCAATTATCAGTGAACAACCCCGCTTCTGACCCCATGATGGAAGAAAGGTCATTGATGAAGCAGCTGAAGATGGTTGGGCCTAGGACACAACCCTGAGAAACTCCTACAGTGATGTCCTGGAATGGAGATAACTGATCTCTGACAACCACAACCATCTTCCTATGTGCTAGGTATGATTCCAAGCAGAGAGTCTCCCCCCACCACCCCCCATCCCAATTCCCACTGACTCCAGTTTTGCTGGGGCTCCTTGATGCCACACTCGGTCAAACGCTGCCTTGATGAGAAGGGCAGTCACTCTCACCTCACCTCAGGAGCTCAGCTATTTTGTCCATGCTTGAACCAAGGCTGTAATGAGGTCAGGAGCTGAGTAGACCTGGCGGAACCCAAACTGGGCATCAGTAATTAGGCTATTGCTAAGCAAGTGCCACTTAATAGCACTGATGATCGAGAGTAGACTGATGGGGTGGTAATTGGCCAGGTTGGATTTGTCCTGATTTTTGTGTACAGGACACATCTGGGCAATTTTCCACATTGCTCGGTAGATGCCAGTGTTGTAGCTGTACTGGAACAGCTTGGCTAGAGGTGTGGTAATTCTGCTACACAAGTCTTCAGTACTATTGCTGGAATATTGTCAGGGCCCACAGCCTTTGCAGTATCCAATGCCTTCAGCCATTTCTTGATATCACATGGAGTGAATCGAATTGCTGAAGACTGGCATCTGTGATACTGGGGACCTACTGAAGGGGCCCCGAGATGGATCATCCACTCGGCACTTCTGGCTGAAGATTGTAGCAAATGCTTCAGGCTTATCTTTTGCACTGATGTGCTGGGCTCCTCCATCATTGGGGATGGTGATATTTATGGAGCCTCATCTTCCAATGAGTTGTTTAATTGTCTACCACCATTCAAGACTGGATGTGGCGGGACTGCGGAGCTTAGATCTGATCCGTTGGTTGTGGGAGCACTTAGCTCTGTCTATCATTTGCTGCTTAAATTGTTTGGCACACAAGCAGTCCTGTGTCATAGCTTCAGCAGGTTAACACCCATTTTAGGTATGCCTGGTGCTCCTCCTGGCATGCCCTCCTGCGCTCTTCATTGAACCATAGCTGATCCCCTGGTAATGGTAGAGTGGGATATATGCCAGGCCGTGAGGTTATAGATTGTGTTCGAGTACAATCCTGTGTTGCTGATGGCCCACAGTACCTCATGGATGCCCAGTGAGTTGCTAGATCTGTTCAAAATCTATCCCTTTTAAGCACGGTGGTAGTGCCACACAACACGATGGAGGGTATTCTCAATGTGCGGTGGTCATGCCTACCAATACTGTTGTGGACAGATGTGTCTGCAGCAGGCAGGTTGGTGAGGATGAGGTCAAGTATGTTTTTCCCTCTTGTTGGTTCCTTCACCACCTGCTGCATTAAGGACTTGGCCAGCTTGGTCAGTAGTGATGCAACTGAGCCACTCTTGGTGATGGACTTTGAAGTCCCCCACCCAGAGTAAATTTGGTGCTCTTGCCACCTTTAATGCTTCCTCCAAGTGGTGTTCAACATGGAGGGGCACTGATTCATCAGCTGAGGGAGGGTGGTACATGGCAATCAGCAGGAGGTTTCCTTGCTCACATTTGAGCTGATGCCATGAGACTTCTAGGGTCCAGGAGTTGATGTTGAAGACTCCCAGGGCAACTCCCTCCCAACTACGCATCACTGTGCCGCCTCCTCTGCTGGGTCTGTCCTGCTAATGGGACAGGACTTACCCAGGAATGATGATGGTGGTCTCTGGGACATTATCTCCAAGATATGATTCTGTGAGGATGACTGTCAGGTTGTTGCTTGACTAGTCTGTGAGACAGCTCTCCCAGTTTTGGCACTAGCCCTCAGATGTTAATAAGGAGGACTTTGCAGGGTCGACGGGGCTGAGTTTGCTGTTGTCATTTCCAGTGCCTAGGTCGATGCCGGATGGTCCATCTGGTCTCATTCCTTTTTTGTGACTTTGTAGTGATTTGATATAACTGATTGGCTTGCTAGGTCATTTCAGAGGGCATTTAATAGTCAACCACATTGCTTTGGACTGGAGTCGCATGTAGGCCAGACCAGGTAAAGACAACAGATTTCCTCCCCTAAAGGACATTAGTGAATCAGACAGCAATCAACAATGGTTTCATGGTCATCATTAGACTTTTAATTCCAGATTTTTATTGAATTCAAATTCCACCATCTGCCATGGCAGGAATCAAACCTGGGTCCCCAGAGCATTACCCTTGGTCTCTGGATTACAAGTCCAGTTTTGGCCTCCTTATTTGAAAAAGGACATAATTGCATCAGAAACAGTTCAGAGAAGGTTCACTTGACTAATTCCTTTGAGGAAGGCTCATCTTATGAACAAAGATAGAACAGGCTGGGTCTATACCAATTGGTGTTTAGAAGAATAAGAGGTGATCTTATTGAAACAGATAAGACACTGACCAGAATTAATAAGAGAATGCTTCCTCTTACAGGGCAGACTAGACCTAGAGGACACAGTTTAAGAATAAATGCTTTTCCTTTTAAAGGTGGAGATGAGGAGAATTTTGTTTCTCTCAGAAGGTCATTAGTATGTGGAATTCTCTTTCCCAGAGAGCAGTGGGAGTTGGATGATTGAATTTATTCAAGGCTGCATTAGATTTTTGGTAGACAATAACGGAGTCAAAGATTAAAAGGACAGACATGAAGTTGGAGTTAAGATCATAATCAGATCAGCCATGATCTTATTGAATGGCAGAGAAGGCCCAAGGGGATGAATCGCCTACACCTACTCCAAAATGTACAGGCACTTAAATGACCTTCCCACAGCAAAGAGTTGGTATTACCTTCCACTTCCTCCTAGCTGCTAGGATAATTCAGATCTTTTATCCCAACGTCAGAGAACTGACATGCCGCCTCCAGTGCGATTCAGCAACCCCTCCCTTCAAAAGAATCAAATCCTGCCCCATCTGTTCATTTACTTCCTGTTTTTGGAACAATGTTTGGAAGATTATTAAGTTTAGTAGCATAACAACAGGTAAAGGTAGCAGAAGACCTTTCGGTCCATCTAGGCTCCCCATCCACAATAGTACCCTGGAATTTCTAATGAACTTGAATCTCTTTTTTTGACAAGAAACTGGAAACAACACAAAGCTAGGTAGGAAAGTAAACTGTGAAAAGGAGGTAAAGAGGCTAAAAAGTGACGTAAGTGGGCAAGGTTCTGGCAAATGGAGTATAATGTGGACAAATGTGAAATCATTTTGAGATGAAAAATTTAAAAAAGCTTATTATGGTGAGAGATTGCAGAGCTCTGAGATTCAGAGGGATTTGGGTGTCCTAGTGCATGAGTCACGAAAGGCTTGTATGCAGGTACTCAGGTAATTAGGAAAGTTAACAAATGTTATCATTTATTGTAAGGGAAATTAATTACAAAAGGAAGAAGGTTATGCTTCAGTTGTACAGGGCATTGATGAGACCACATCTGAATTAGTGTACACAGTACTGGTCTCCTTTTTGATAGAAAGATGTAAATGCATTAGCAGTTCAGAGAAGGTTTACTAGGCTATGGGCGGGTTGTCTTATGAGTAAAAGGCTGGACAGTTTAGGCTTGTATCCACTAGAATTTTGAAGAGTAAGAGGTGACTTGATTGAAACATTTAAGATTTTGAGGGGTCTTGACAGGGTGGATGTGGAGAGAGTGTTGCCTCTTGTGGGAAAGTCTAGAACTGGGGGTCACTGTTTAAAAATAAGGAGCAGAATCATTCCAGATTTGCACCAAATGTGGTAGCAGGCGGGTAAATTGACATTTTATCCACCGGCCACGATGGCAGGTTTTCATGCCGTTATCATCACAAACCCACTGTATTACTCCTGCATTCCCAGGAAACACACTGTTTCCATGGCAGGCGGGCTCTCATTCACTCACCAGACCATCACCTCTCTGCTTCCTCATGCCAGGTGCTATGTTTAAGTCCAGCACTTACAGGTCACGATTACTGAAGGGAAGATGTCCACAAAAGGCAAAAACACTACAGCCCCCAGGTTGAATGATGAGTCACCAGAGTTCCATTTGGATGCCATGGAGGCCCACCATGATGTGCTCTATCTCCTGCTCTGACTGCAGGATGGGCAGCAGCATCACCAATCCAGCATGGCAGGCAGTGGCAGTGGGGTTAATGCCAATGCTACACAGAAGAGGTTGGCCATCCAATGCAGATATAGGATGAATAATCTCATCTGTGCTGCCAGGGTAAGGCAACCATCTAATCACTAATTTTACACACTCAAGTTCAGCACACATTCATTGGCATCTTACTCACTGCCAGCTCAAGGGACATTCACTGGCATCTCACTCACTGCCAGCTCAAGGGACACCACCACCCACTCTCTCATACATACCCTCATATGTCCAACTGGTCATCTCCTCTGGAGAGTGCATCCTCCACCCTCACCATCTTGAGGCCACTTGCATAGATCAACATATAACCCCACACACATCCTCTGGGATACCGCCTTCCCCAGTACAGCTCTCATCCTGCAGCCTCTTCCCTTGCCTGAGGCCACTTCTCCCCCACGCCCAAGCAAAATCTTGCCCTGCAGCTATTGAAAAACCATCCACATAAGGCTGATCTGGTAGGTAGAGACATGTCTGTAATGTGGTGCGGTCTGTGAAGCCTGGCACTGATGACTGCAAGTGCTGCCCGAAGCAAGGTAGACCTTGAAGTCCTGAGCGAAATGCAGCCTGCCAGATGCACATCACTTATGCGCTGTTGTGAAATACATCAGCTTGTTTTCCTGCCAATGTGGGTGGATGATCCAGCCAGGAGGGGGATGAATCTTTTGGGCTGGCCTTATAATGATATGCTGATTTATTACAATGAGGTTCCTAACGATCAATGGCGAGAAACACAGCCCGCCATTGGCAGGCCAAGTGGGTAATTGCAAACTGGTTTCACACCATCGTGAAACTGATTGCACCAAATTGTCTGCTCACACCATCGAACGTGCCCAAAACTGGCGAGCACGGAACATCCCGGCCAAGGGGTCGCTCATTTAAGGCAGATGGGGAGAAATTCACTCGGTGGATTGAGAGTCTTTGGAACTCTTCCTCAAAAGGCAGTGGAAGCAGAGTCTTTGAATATTTTTAAGGCAGAGATAGAGATTCTTGGCCAACAAGGGGATCAAAGGTCATCGGGAGTGGGCAGGAACGTGGGATTGAGGTTACATTCAGATCACCCATAATTTTACTGAATGGCAGAGCAAGCTCAAGGGACCGAGTAGCCTACTCCTGCTCCTAATTTGTATTTTTGTATGCAAACTGTCACTATATTCAAAAGTAATCAATGGTCTTAATGCACTTTTGGGCATTCTGAGAATCTGACAGTCACGGCACAAAAACAAGTTTGGTCTTTACTTATGTGAAAAAGGACCTGCTGACATCATCCTTAGATTGCCTTTCACTAATTTTAACCTGTACTTGTTATCCCACTTTGTCAAAGGTTATCCTAATGTAATATTAAGTTTATTTTTCTATGCCATTTACTGCTTTATATATTACTCTGAGGTCTTCTTTAGGTCACATACTTTCAAAACTGAAAGGCATAAGCTTGGTCTTCCCCCATACCTCAGTGTTCTGCCATAAGGGATCAATCTCACAGCTCTTTTCTCAACTGCTTTCAGGGCCCGAATGCATCTATTGTTCAATGTGATGGCTGAGGATACAAAGCACTAAAGGTGCAT
Source organism: Carcharodon carcharias (assembly GCF_017639515.1). Lineage (NCBI taxonomy): Eukaryota > Metazoa > Chordata > Chondrichthyes > Lamniformes > Lamnidae > Carcharodon > Carcharodon carcharias. Next base: position 138,080,685 of record NC_054475.1, on the reverse strand, counting down.
TCTGGCCAGACCACTGCAATACACCATCCTATATGTAGTTCAGGTCTATTGATTGCTGCTCTGCAGTGACAGGTTAAGAACCAAAGCAAGTATCTCTAGATTCCTTTCAACCTCATTCATAGAATATGTACATTATTCATTTTCCTTGCTCTGTCGAATGCTTCATTTGTCAGCATTGTGCTTCATTTGTCACACGCTGTTTTTCTCATACTCCAAATTAAATGGAAATTGAGTAAGATTGAGAGACCTTATTGGTAAAAAAAACTTACTACCTATCCTTACCGTTGAATGGGACAGCCTTCATCTCAACTGATACACTTTTTGCAGCCATTGGCAAAATCTCCTCAATCATTCTTATTTTATCATGAAATTAATTTAGCCCTTTCCCCCAAAAATTTCACAGTCAATTCATTTCCCTCATATTGCAATGAAGTTGCATTCTTTACAAATACAGCAAGGCTTAGCAAAAATTATTACCTCAGGCAGCAATTTCGAATACCTGCTGTTAGGGTATTTAGAATTGAAATATAGAGATCCATTATATACCTCTGTGCTTAATAATGTTCAATCCTGGTGGTAGTATTTCACAGGTTCATTGCAATCTGTAGTGTAGTGTTATTACATTGTAAAAAAAATAAATAATCAGCGTTCTTTGCTCCATGCTTTCTAGCCTGTTCTGTACAGCAGCAAAAATAACCAAGAATTCAAAAGAAAATTAAGTCCGCAAGGCTGGTATGAGTAGAGATTGGGAGAAGCGCTTGCCAAACTCTAACTGGTGTCATCTGAGTGTCAGTACAATTAAATTCCAACATTCATCAGCTGCATTTATTTATGCCCAGACCACATGCATCATTAAAAAAGTATTACTCCAACAATCTATAGCATGTGCTAATTTAACAATCTTTCATCAATCATGAAACAATTAATAATGTTGTCCAAGAAGATCTACAGACAAATATGTAAACTATCCCATCCAACAGGCAACTGACAGGATTGTGCACCTTACCTAAATTTACTTTCCATCGTACAATGAGTAACAAATCATATCCTGTCAGTTTGTTGCAGGGTAGGTGAGGTTAAAATTACACCTACTATTCCCTCTGGTTTTTGTTGCTTTTCTTATAAGTTTAGAAGGGATGCAAAACACTATCATGCCACTCAAACATTTCAAGCACTTCTCATGCAATTAATTACTTTGAAAGGACTGTTGCTATGGATATAAATGCAACAGTCCTTACGCATCTAGTCAGGCCCTAAAACAAGAAGTGTGATAAGAAACAAAGAAATACTTGCATTTATATAGCATTGGACATCTCAGAGCAGTTTATAGTCAATGAAGTGCTTTAGAAGTGTAGTCACTGTTGTATGATGGAAAAAACAGCAGCCAATTTACACAGAGCAAGCTCCACAAACAGCAATATGATAATGACCAGATAATTCATTACTTCTGTGATGTTGACTAAGGGATAAATATTGCACAGGACACTGGGGTTAACTCCCCTGATCTACTTTGAAATACCATATGGGATCTTTTACATCCACCCTAGCTGGCAGACGGGACCTCAGCTTAACATCGAAAATGCTGCACCTTTGATAATGGAGCACTCCCTCAGTACTGCAGTGGAGCATCATCCTTTATTCTTGTGTTTATGCCCTGGAGTGGGTCTTGAACTCAGAGACTCAGGTGAGAATGCTACCCAGAGTTGCAGCTAACACTCATGATGAATTAATCTGTTCATCAGTGATATTGATTGGTGGATGAGCGTTGGTCAGGGACAACTCCCTGTTCTTCTTCAAATAGTGTTATGGGGTCTGGAATACTCAACTGAACTACTGGTAGACAGGGTATTGACACAATACCTCAATCAAAAAATGACATCTGCAACTGTATAACACTTCCTAATGTTCCAGTTGAATACCCCAGGAGCAAAGAAAGAGGACATGCATCTAAATTAATATGGATTCTGCTTCTATCACTCTTCCTGGTAGGGCATTCAATACCCTGACAATCCTCTGCATGTAAAATACATTCTCCTACCCTCTCCCTGCATTACTTTCTTGATGATTTTAAATTTATCTCCTCCATTTTCTAACTCACCAATCAGTGGAAATCGCTTATCCCAATTTACATTATCAAAATAATTTTCAACACCACTGTCAGATTTTCACTTACCTTTCTTTGTTTAATGACAACCACCCAATTCCTGACAGCAATTTGGTCAGTAAGGTCATGGTGAAACACTTAGGAATTAACTAAGGACTTGAAACAAAATGCAAAACAAATGCAAGTGTTTATTTCTTCTTTACCTAAAGCTTTTTGTATAATGGGAAGTCTGAGAATAGAGGGAATCATTTGAATGAAGATTCAAATGCCTGGGAGCAAGAGCAACTGCAGTAAAGCAGTCTGCCCTGGTGCAAAACTAACATTACATGTTGGCCATTCATTATAGAAACTACCTGATGTTCAAATTAGAGTTCAAGATACCTCAGATAATTACATACGGACATATGAATTAGGAGCAGGAGTAGGCCACTCAGCCCTTCGAGCCTGCACCACCATTCAATGAGATCATGGCTAGCCTGATTGTAACCTCAACTCACATTCCTGCCTACCCTTGATAACATTTTAGCCTCTTGCTTATCAAGAATCTATCAACATCTGCCATAAAAATATTCAAAGGCATCGCACTTTGAGGAAGAGGATTCCAAACTCTCACGACCTTCCAGGAGAAAATATTTCTCCTCATGTCTGTCTTAAATAGGCGACCCCCTTATTTTTAAACAATAGCCTAAAATTTTGTATGTTACAATGAGATCGCCTCTCATTCTTCTGAACTCCATAGAATATAAGTCCAATTTGCTCAGCAACTCCTTGTAGAATAACCCCTTCATCTCAGGGACCAATTTAATGAACATTCACTGTACCACCACCAGTGCAAGTATATTCTTTCTTAAATTTGGAGACCATAACAGCATACAGTATTCCAGATGTGGTCTCACCAAAACCCTATACAATTGTAGCAAGACTTCTTTATTCTTGTACTCCAATCCCCTTAAAATAAAGGCCAACATGCCATTTGCCTTCCTAATTGCTTGCTGCACCTGCATGTTAACTTGCTGTACTCCTTGTACAAGCACATTCAAGTCTCTTTGAACATCAACACTTATCAACTTTCCCATCTTTTAAAAAATATTCTGCTTTTCCATTCTTATGACCAAAATGAATAACTTCACACTTCTGCACATTATACTCCACCTGCCATCTTGTTGCCCAATCACCTAACCTGTCTACATCTCTTTGCAGCCTGTGTCCTCCCAACAGTTTACCTTTTATCTAGCTTGGTATCATCAGCAAATTTAGAAGAGATAGTCATGTATCAAAGTCATTAAAATGGGGATTGTAAATAGCTGAAGCTCAAGCACTGATCCCTGCAGAACTTCACTATTCCCTGCCTGCCAACCTGAAAAAGCCCTGTTTATGCCCACTTTTATTTCTATCTATTAGCCAATTCTCTGTGTTAGTTTCTAACCCCAACTCCATGAGCCCTTATCCTGCTTCTTGACCTTTTGTGTGGCACCTTATCAAATGCTTTTTGAAAATCCAGCTATACAGCATCTACTGGTTCACCTTTATCCACCCTATAAATTACAACCTCAAAAAAACTAATAAATTGTCAAACAGGATTCCACCAACATTTCTCTTCTGAAATTAATTTCTTCACTTTTTTTAGCCCGTGTTACCATTTTTATATTCTTATAAAAGCTCTTACAATCTGTTTTTTATAATTCTGGCCAGTTTACTCTTATATTCTGCTTCTTCCCTATTAACATTTTGGTGGCCTTTTGCTGGTTTCTAAAACACCCCAAATCAAACTTGCTATTATTTTTTTGCAACATTGTAAGCCCCTTTTAACCTAAGGCTATCCTTAACTTCCTCAGGTGAGACACAGATGAGTTTTGCTGAGTTTTTGTTTTTGAATGGAATATTTTTTTTTTGAACATTGAGCTGTTTCTTCAAATGTTTCCCACTGTTCATTTACCTCCATAACTTTTAATCTATCTGCCCAATTAACCTTAACCAATTCTCCACTTAAACTTCAACAAAGCCAATTATATAGGTATAGGAATCTTGTTTGAGATTGGAATAACTTACTTATCCCATTATTTCTCAATGTATCTTTTACTATGACATTACTAATTAAGCCTGCTTCATAACACAATACGAGATCTAAGATAACTTTATCCCTATGTAGTGCTCCAAGAAAATGTCACAAAAACTTCTGCAAACTCATCTTCTTGACTGCTCTTGCCAATTTGATTGTCTCAATCCATATGAAGATCAAAATCTCCTACAACTATTACATCGCCTTTGTTACAAGCTTCAATAATCTCTTGTTAAATGATTTGTCCAATGGTATAACTACTGTTAAGAACTTACTAACTACTCCCACTAGTGTTTTCTGATTTGGCTGTTCCTAATTTCCATCTATTATGATTCAACTTCATGATTTTCTGAGGCCAGATCCTTTTCTCACTAATGACCTTATGTCATCCTTTACTATCAGGGCTACACCTCCTCCTTTGCCATTCTGTCTGTCTTTTCAAAATATTGTGTTATTTATTTCCCAACCTTGATTACCCTGTGATCATGTCTCTGAAATAGCGATTAGATCTAAACTATTTATCTCTATTTGTGTCACTAGTTCACCTATCTTATTGCAGATTTTTCATGCATTCAGATAAAGCAGTTTTAATTTCATTTTTTTTTTACTTCTATTCCCCACGATGACCTTAGTTACTGATATACATTTTTTGTTAAACTCTCCGTCCCTTCCTGTCCCACTCTGGTTATCTTTACCCATGATACTATACTGTTCTGTTGCCTCGACCTTTCTCTTAGGATTTCCAAACTTCCCTTCATCTGAACCTTCCCCCACTCCACAGCCCAAGTTATACAATTAGCCAGGACACTGGTTCAAGTGCAGTCCATCCCAACAGAATAGCTCCCCCCCCCACCGCTGCACCCCCCATCCAGCCATGAGGTGTCCTTAACTCTTGCAACATAACTTACCAAGCTCCTATTCACAGCTGCAGAAAATACTATTGATCCTCCTGACTATACTGCTTCCTATCACTACCGCATTCCTGCATTTCCCCCACTTGAATGGCATCCTTTACCATGGTGCCTCATCCACCTTGCACTGCTTCTCCTCATCCATACAGGTAATAAGCCTGTTGGACAACATCAGGGGCTACAACTCCTCCATCACTACAAGCTGATTCCTCTTACTTACAGTCACACCCTCTTGGCCCCAAGCACTAGCCAACACCAGTTCTGCCTAACGTAAATGGTGTAACTGTCGCCTGGAAAAAAGTGCCCATATAACTCTCCCCATTCCTGATACACCACAATGTCTACAACTCAGACTCCAGCTCAGCAACCCTGAGTCTAAGTTGCACAAACTACAGACACTTACCACAGATATGGTTGTCTGGGATTGCAGTGCATTCCACAGATTCACATATGCTGCATTCACAGCACACCACCAGCCAGCCATTTCTTTCCAGCTTTATTTATTTAATTAGTCAAATAATTAATAATTTACATGGGTAAATAGAAAGTTGCACTCACTTAGCTTGGAGTCAAAGGAAGAAAAGTCACCAACTATAGGAGGCTGAAAGAAAAGTAGAAAAAGGAGCACCTCTTTCCTCCCCAGTGCCAAATTCCCATGTGAATCAATTTCCCAACTACACACTCTATCTACATCTCACTCAAGCATAGCATCCTCTCCATACATCTGTCTGTGCAATTTGAAAAACCTGTCGGCTTCTGATATCACTGATGAGTCACTAGCTAGCTTAACTTCCTGCTACAGTAATTAATGTCTATTGAACCAACTAATTTCAGCTGATTAACAGATAACTACCACTGCCATTCAGTGCCCTGCTTAACAAGGCTATTTAGCTCACTTGAAGGTTGAAAGTTCTGTATCAGAGCCTCATTCATCATCTAAATTTAAACGTGCCCTTCAGTGAAGTATTGAATGCAGATTGCCTGATCCCAACAGGCAACCCATATTCAAACTGGGAAAATGGTGGTAAATACACCTCGAGTGAACTTTATGGACTGGGCAGCCATTATGCCACAGGCTCATCTTCAGAAAAGAAGGGCATAAATGTGGTGGAATATGTCCTTAAGTACATTTATGCCACATTTGCCTTGATTCACTAGAAAACCAATTAGGGCAGAAAACCTAAACCAATTATTATGCTTCTCCTGTGAATCAATATTAAGCTGATCAGAAAGCCCAAACTCAATGGCTTTGACCATCTCAAGTTTATTGTCAGGATCCCATTTTTCACTCAATTCTAGTACTTATGTTTCTGTGTTTTAGAAAAGATAATGACACGCATTCACAAAAGGAGCAGCAAATATGGTGGAGCTCCTCATACCACAACATCAAGTGATTTACTGAGTGGGGTGGGGTTAACAATGAGTTAAATTCTTTATGGCATTGTCTGTGGAGGTATAAGGAGGAAGAATCATCAATATTCTACAACTCTCTAAAAGTAATTGTGCATTCAATAATTTGTGGCCCGTAAGAGACATAACAAAATTGTTTTCAGGGGTCAGTCTTAGCCTGAATAAATACAAACACTGTCAGACCAACATAACATCAAGGTCCTAAGTTACTTTGGCATTCAACTAAAACTAACATGTATTTTTACCCAATAGGTCTTTCATTTTAGGGAGAAAAACGGAATAACTAAATAATGATGATAATATGTAACTGCAACTAAGAGAGAAAAAAAGTACAGTTTGGAATAAATACCATAATTCTGGAAGTTCCATTTTACTAGTGCTTTGGCCACAGATTTAGGAATGGTAGTGGTAACCTAAAAAAACGCGCAAAAGAGGTCCACAGGAAGTTTGCAAATTGCGGGGAGTTCAGCAATGTCCAGCAGTCATTCTCTTGTCACATCACAGTTAGGTTAGTTTAATCTTCAGTTCGTTGTATTGTTTCAAGTTGACTTCAGTTTTCTGTCAAAGTCATCAGTTTATCTTCATCCTGAAGGTGACCCTACAAGGCTACTTTAGATTAATTCCGTGTGCTTTAATATTAGGAAAAGCACAGACATTGGCAGTGTAGATTAAACCCAGAAAATTAATTCAAAAATGTGGATTTATCAGGCACCATCATCTCTGCTGTCATGAAATATTAAAAATTAATTGTGTAATATTATTGAGCTGTGACTGCTTGCCTATCTTTTTCATCCATGCCAATGTTTTTCAAAGCCTATTTTAATTTTCAAGTGGGAGGATTGAAAATATATATACCAAAATAATGTGATTATAGTCAAACAATTTTCATTTGCATGATTGGAAAAAAAGGCTACCAATTCCAATTTTATGAAAACACTCTTGCAGTGCTGTGAATGAGAGAAAAGTATTTTTCAAATATTACAACTAGTACCACAAAGAGGAAATGAGGAAAGAAAAAAATTGCTATTATATAGTGCCTTTCACAACCTTAGGACATCCCAAAGCTCTTTTCCTGCAATTAAGTACTTTTGAAATATAGTCAATGTTGTAATATAGGGAAACGTGACAGCCAATTTGCATACAGAAAGGTCCCATAAACAGCAAAGAGATAAATGACCAGAAGATTTTTTTGAGAGATATTGGTTGAAGGACCATTTTGGCCAGAACAACAGGAGGATGCTCTTTTTCTTCTTTAAATGGTGCCATGGGATCTTTTACATCTACCTGTGTGATACATTGTTACATTATTCCAAAATGATTTCAGAACTATATTGTCATGCGTAGGTATACAAGAATATCAAGAGTGCCACATCACTCACTAATGCACTACAGTCCTTGTACCAAAGTGATAATTATTGTCCCACAGCAAATGGTATGATCTGGAAAAATACACTTCGACCTGCATTTTTGAGTCAGCAGGGAACACATCCCTGTTGACTCTGGCTGCCCCACAGCCATTTTATCCAGTCCCTACAGCAACAGCGCTGCAATGGCTGGAAGAGGAACTACATGGAGCTGCCTGAGACTAAGACCCAGGGCAGGAGACCCAGGTAAGTGTCAAGGTTCCCAGGGGGGAAGGATAGGGAAGGCTTGGGGGGGGTTGCGAGGGTATGATCGTGGTCTCAGAAGGTAGGCCGGGGTGGTGGGGAGGGAGGTCCAGAGGTCACCGGGCCTTAAGAGGAGGGTGCCCAGGTCAAAAGGGGGCTTCTGATGGAGGTGCCTGCTCCCCACCTCCCACCCGAGATCTAACCTTGATTTTTTTTGGGTTTCTCCCACGGAGCTTCAATCCGTCCGTCAGCCTAAAAATTGAGGCCGATTGGGAAACAGCTCTTAAGCGGACATTAGTTGGCCACTTACGAGCCTCAATTGTGGCAAGGGTGGGTTTCCCGTCCGAGGCCTTGCCTGCTCCAATGTAAAATCATTGCAAGGTCAGGATGGGCGGTAAACCGGAGGGAATCCCCTCCTTGCAATTTCATGCTCACACTGGCCTAAAAACCTGCAGGGGCATGGGGGAGCATAAAATTCTGGCCTTGAAGAAAGTTCAGATATGTGTGTAAAACTGAGATTATTTTAAAATTCTGGGAACCACAATACATAACACGAGGACAGCATGTGTCTATGAGTAAAACTCAAACATTTTAAACACATTTAATGCTGAATTAGATTGAGGAATATCAACCTGAATTAATGCCGGCGAGAGAGAGAAAATGTGCAGTGAATCATGTGAAAACAAGATGGCTCCCACCATGACAATTAATGCACCTACTGCCCACGATGAATTGGGATGTCGATGATGTCATGGAGGCATGAGAAGTTTAAGCAAAAGTGCAGCTTTCCATTTAGTAACTTTCTAAAAGGCACTTGAGAAAGGAAAGGATCAGCTACATTTTTCTTTTGGGCAGGGGAGAAAAGTTAAATCCTTTCAATGGCTGGGAGAGGAGTGAGGATGGCAATAAAAACCAAGACAAAATTTGAGAAATTTAGCACACATCTTTGTCCAAAGTCAAACCACTAGATCCACCGATATGAATTTCAGAGCCTGAGGCAGGAATCAGGTGAGCCTGTTGATAATTTCTTAATGAGATTGAGAAATGTAGCTACTAAGTATAAATTCAAAGAAACAGATGAAAAAGTGATAGATCAGCTCATCTGGGGCACTGTGCATGCTGATGTACAAAAAGATTTGATTAGATAGGACAAGTTCACAGTATTGCAGGCTGTCGACACTGCCAGAGCACAGGAGCCATGAGTAGACAGAGGAAGACACTGACTACCCAAATAACTAGCCTTCAGTTAATACAAGGGAAAGGCAGCAGGGTTTATGCAGTGAAACAGCAACAAAAGAATGCACATCAGACAGCATGAAAGATTTGCAAGAGCTGTGGATGACCAGACAGAAGGAAATGTCTCCGATAAGAATCAAACTGCAGAACTTGTGAAAAGCCTGATCATTGGGAAAAGATGTGCAAAACAAAGAAAGAAGATGGTAAAGGAGTTACCAGAGGTAGAGCAACAGGGAGAATGAAAAAGCAAATATATCAAAACATCCAAACCCTGAAAGATGATGATAAGTTTAGGACACAATAGATATAGGAACCATATAAATGCATGAAATGTCTGGATGCAACAGTTCTGAGAGAAAATAAATTCATACAGCCATCCATATCTGGATGAAGGTGAGAAATAAGTCCACACCCCTAAATCTGAATCATGATAGTGGAGCACAGAGTAATATCATCCTGCTCAAGTTATACCAGAAGATCTTTCCTGAAAATCTGAAAGAAAATGATTACCCAAAGAAAGATGCCCTGAAACTGAGCAAAGTCAAGCTGGCATCATATGCTGGAACTGAGATTCAACAACTAGGAATGACCCAAATCAGAGGGACACACAAAAGAAAATACATTAACTGCATGATCTATATCACTGAAAGAAATGATCCTGCTATCCTAGGGTTAAGCAGTTGTGAAGAGCTGCAGCTGATCTCAGTAAACCATGAGATGAAGGAAGAATCACTGAGGGTTGAAGGTTGTACAGCCATTGAAAAACACCCTCCAACCAGAAGTAAGAAAGATTTAATCCAAGTGTATCCAGGGTGGATTGAAGAGATGGTTGGATGCTTGAAGATTTTGAGTATCACATCACCATTGACCCAGAGAAGAATACAGTGATTCATGCCCCAAGTACAGCTAAAAGGAAAGCTTGAAAGAGAGCTCCAAGAGATAGAAGAAAAGAAACTGATTGCCTGAGTTAGAGGGCCCACAGGTTAGATAAATTCCATCGTTGTGAGAAAGAGGCCAAATGGATGGCTACAAATGTGCCTGCATTCCAAAGGTTTTAATGAGGCATTAAGAGGAATCACCACATTACTTCAACGCTGGAAGAAATCACACCAGCATTGGTAGTAGCAAAAGTTTTCAGCAAGCTTAATGCCAGAAACGGGATACTGGTAGCTGAAGCTTGAGGAGCAAACTTCATTGCTGACAACATTCAACACACACTTTGGTTAGTATAAATAGCTGCATCTACCTTTTGGCCTCTAACTGAGCCAGAATGTGTTCCAGTAGGAAGTGGACATGACATAAAGACGATAAAAAGGAGCAGTTGCATATATGACGATATCCAGATTTATGGTGTAGTTAAAAAAAGACTATGAACTGCATGAAGGCGTGGGGAGAACCAGGAAAGCTGGGATCAGGCCAAACACAGACAAATGCACCATGAAGATGACAGAATGTCTTTGGAATGGTATATACCCCTGATGGCTTCAAGGTGAGTACTGAAAAATTCACAGCCATCTCTAAGATGGCAGCTCCAAGAGACAAGAAAGAGCTGAGAAATTTTCAATACTGAGACCGACGAATACCAAATCCATGAGATGGAGGCACAACGCTTTATTAACTGAGCAATACCATGAATAATGCTTTTTTTCTGAGAAAAGAAAACAAGCTGTAAAAGAGTTTTAAGTTCAGAATTACACATTTAATTATAAAAGTCAATTTTAAATTTTCTTTAAAAAGTTAATGATTAAAAAGTTATGTTAACAAATAGAGACATTACTTTTCTTGGAAGAAAAAGGGATGTTATATAGCTATATTATTCCAAAATGATTTAGAAACTATATTGTGGTATATATAGGTATACATGTATATCCACATCACACACTCTGCATGACAATCAGTGTACCAAAACAACAATGCATCATCCTGCAGCACATGGTCAGATCTGGAAAAAGTATTTGTTTAAAAGAATGCAAAACTTAAACTTTCCCTGACCCAACCTGACAACCCTCCCAACCCAACCCAACTACCACCGCCCCACCCCCCAGCCAACCTCCCTCACCCGCCAGCCAACCTACCCACCCACCTCACCAACCTTACCTACCTACCCACTTCATTCATCTGTCAGCCTGCTGCCTGATGCACTTGCTGCCCTATGTACCTGCCACACTACCCACCTACTACCCCGATCCAGCTGTCACCCTTCCACCCAACCCAGCTGCCACCCTACCCCTTCAGCTACTTACCTTACCCACCCTACCCCCTTACTTTCTCTCTGAAGCTTTTCAAAGAAGCTTTGGGACATTTTAACTTACTGACCAGAACACTGCAGCAAATGCCATAAAAAGGGGCTAGTGGCTTGACCTCTCCCGATGCTCCAGCACTATAATGAAGCTCTTTGAGGGACAGTATGCTTCACATTTCTGAAGAATCGAAAATCAGAAGTGCTAGCCAGAAAGGCTGAGCTCCAGAATGGCGGAGAAATGTAAGAGCGGAGTGCCAATCAGGAAGATGCTGAATATTGCTGTCAATTGGACACTGACCTGTGTTTTTCTTTTGTTAAGGGCAATACTAACTGCATGTGGTGAAGGTCGAAAGAACTTATGCGATGCACTGGCCATACAATTTCCCACCATTCTTTTCCAACAGGAAGCAGGAATGATTGTGCACTAACCCAAGAAGGAAGTTCCTTGGATGACATGTTAGGCTACAATAATTTATGAAGACCATTTTCACATCTGTCTGTCTATTTAAATTAGCCTACAACAATTGCCTAGTTAAAAATTAGACTGGTGCTGGTATAATGTTAGCCCAACCAAGGTTATTTACTGGGTCTGGAGATCCAAGTGTCGATATAAATAAGATATATTGTGCATTCTATATTATCCAGTGGTTATAAATCATATATTTTATGTCATAATTTTTCAGAGTGTCTGTTATCAAGTCAAGAGCAGATTAAGTTTACATACTTAGGGCATTCCCAAATGAGAAAAATGCTGCATTATAAATCACATAGTGAGCATCAAATTTATCTGATCTTAATCTATATTGAATATTAAATTCAATTTCTTTCCACCTAAATAAAAGATAGATAGCCACAGTAGGCATAAGTACATATTACAATGTCAGGATAATCTATCAAACTGGTCCTAAGAGATGGATACCAGGTGGTTAACATATTTACAATAATGAAGTACTACAATCATGGAACATCTCAAGCCCCTGAGTGAGTACTACCACACAGGAAATGGTGCGTTACCTGATCCGTGAAGGTCTTCTTCGTGAGTGAAAGAATAATAAGCAGCAGGATCGACTTCCTAAGCTACAGTCAATATTTGTTCAGATTGGTCTTTGGAAACTGCTGCATAAGTTTGTCCTTTAACTCTTTCAGCTAATAAACCTGTATTTATGGCTGAGAAATATGCACACGATGCAGCACCAACCTTACTGTACTCCATTTTTTAAACCAAAAGTTATTTTATTCCCATTTGACATTCTATACATTAAATTTATCTAAAGGAAGAAAGAACCAAACAGGAATTTGAACAAAACTTTCTGGAGACATAAACCATAAAAGTGGAGCAAAAGTGGTTTACATTACAGTATTATCCTAATTCAGACAGGACATATCAAAAATAATTATGATTTTGCAATATATCAAAATATAAATTTCTACATACTCCCTTTGGAGATTTTGTATCTGAAACTTTATATTTATGAGATATTTACAATTATAGATGGTTATAAAGAAGGCTCTGAGCTTATTTCATCTCAATCACTCAGAATACCATAACCACTGTTCCCCCAATATTTTTTTTTAATATTCACCTGATCGGGCAGACAGAATTTTGCTTTACCATTCCAACTGAAGACTGTGTCTCCAATAATGGACTCAAACCCACTGCATCTGACTCAGCAGAAAGCATGCTATCAATAACAATTTCACAGGTCCCAGCAACCATCCAGTACCAGTTAATCGACATTTTACATATATTAGACAGAACAGTTAGTATTCACACACTGATTGGCTGCAGAAAGGATCAGGTCAAGCCTAATTTTGCCCTCATCCAATATTCATAGATACTTTGGCGTAGAAATTCGTACAATCTTGGGAACAGCTCCTGCACCGGAGAGGTAAATCCAAGGCCCACCAAACATGGGGCCTCGAGTTTCAAGTACAGGGAGCACAGTGATCTGCAATTAATATTGAGAAATCAGGCTGTCTGTATGATCAATTAAGCAGTACTAATAGTCCAGGACAAATTTAAGAAATAGTCTTCTCTTTCACTCTAATGGAACATATTGAGTTCATATTTGGTGCTGTATGACTTGTATACATTACTGCCTTTTTCTGTCACTTTTATGGCTAGTCTGCCAACGTTATAGCAGCTGATTGGGATAACTACTCCCCCATGGAAATTCACTCACGTTTGCTCAGGGCACTAAAAGGCTGGCTACATCCCATTTTAATAAAAACAGAAAATGCTGGAAAATCTCAACAGGTCTGGCTGCCAGATGCTGCCAGACGTGATGAGTTTTTCCAACATTTCCTGTTTCTATTTAAGATTTCCAGCATCTGTAGTATTTTGCTTTTAACCCCATTTTAATATCTTGTTACGAGCTTTTCGCAGCATTGGCAACTACACAAGTGCAAGCTTCTGAGGTGATAATGGAAAGTACAGTTTTAGCTTTAAATGCGGGAAACTGGCACTGCTCTAGATTTCACTCACAAATTGTCAACACGCTGCTTTTAAACCACAAACTCAGGTAAAATGGTGGCTAAATTCAAGGTAATTTTTAAAGAAAAAATGTGTGCCTACCCTATCTGTTACAAAGATGAATTTCAAAGGGAATTTTTTTTTCAGCCCAGGAGGTCAAAAAATTGATATGGTTTGTCACTGTTCTAACCAAAGCAACATCTGGTACACTTGATGATGTTGTTGGTATTAAGAAATGTATTATTAAGAAATATATTAAGAAATGACCATGGCAGGAGCACCATACATCTACCACCAACAGTGCATTATCCATATAAAAGTGCCTTTTCAGAACAAGATAAACTGTGTTGGAGCTGTTGATCCATTGATTAATTTGACTGTCAGAGCAGAGAGGTATAGGAGCTATAAAAATGACACAAGCCGTCTGTGCTAACTTTATGTAGTATGTATTATACCTGTCTACCATGGAGGTACCAATAAAAATAGAATTCTATCAAAATAAATCTGCAACCTAAAATATTGTAAGTACACAGCACTGTTTCTATGTTCCACACAGTACTCTGTTAAAAATGCCACATCAATGTACATTAAAATAATACAACATAAATCTCAAGGGGTTTATTTTCCCCTGATAAGCATTATTTAACACACATGTTGAGCTTCGTTTTCTTCCTGATCTCTCATTTGTCACCAAGACTTCTTTCTTTCGCCTCTGAAAAACTGCCTGCCTTCTGCTAAGCTTTTTCTCCTATGCTGCCAAAATACTTATTTAAACCTTTATTACATCAAGTTTCTCTTGTTCCAATGAAAGTGCTCCAAGGATAACTGAAATGGTTGTCAATAGTCTGACACTGAAGGACGTAAATGCAGTTCCAGCACTATTTTGACTGTAAACCGAATGAGAAGAAAATTCTCATTCTTGGGATCTCTCCCCATGAACTCATCCTGCCACATATCGGCAATCTATTCTACCTATACTTACCTACATGCGCTGTTGACTCTTTTGACACAACCCTGCTCCTGCTTACCCACTGTTAGATATTGACACCTGGAGCTGTTTCTTCAGCTGCTGTATTCCTGCCTTCTGAAACTCTCTTCCTTATCACCTCCACTATGCTGTTGTCTCCTCTCTGTCTTCAGATGCCTGCTTAATGCCTTTTTGTTGGGTCACGAAAAAAGAACAGCACCTTAAAACTCAAGAAGCCTGGATAGAGGAGTTCCCAAATCCTAGAAAAAAGATACACGTGCTACCCAATGTCTCAGTGAGGAGCTGGAGGGTTTTATACCCCCAAGTGATCTACTGAAAAGTGAGAAAGCTGAGGACAGAAGAAAACACAGGCAAAAAAATCCAAACATTTTCTTGCACTTGTTTACCAATTCTGTTCTGTAGACCTATCAACAGATTCTTTATCAAGTTGTTGTGCTTTAAATAAACGGTGACATTGATGAAGCAGGTGTAATATGTCTCTGTCCACACTGTTGTTGTAGTGCTTCTTGTGATTTGGTGTGTAGCTTCCTTAAAAAAAATGACCTCAAAAGACCAGCTAAGTGCAATGGTCCATTTTAAAAAATCTCCAATTCTATTTATGATAATAAAGGTATTGAGGCACTCATTACAGGCCTACATTTTACATTTGTTCCATAGGTTCTTAGCCTATTGTACTACAACAAACCAGGCACAATGGACATATAATTTCTCCATATGCTACAAGTAACACACAATTTGCCAAAGTACCCCAAAGGCAGCCCTTTAGGAACGGCTTTCTATCTTCAATAGGCCAGATTAGTACTGAGCAATTCTATAAAGAAAGCTAATATTTTCACATACTGTGGTATAAATTTATAGGCCGATAGATTGGAATTCCATAATTTTTTTTATTCATCATGGGATGTGTGTACCGCTGGAAAGGCCAGCATTTATTGCTCATTCCCTAAGTTCCCCTTGTGATAGGTAATGGTGAGCTGCCTACTTGAACTACTGTAGTTCTTGTGGTGTAGCTACACACACAGTGCAGTTAGGGAGTTCTAGGATTTCGATTCAGTGACAGTGAAGAAACGGTGATGCAGTTCTAAACTATAACCATGCGTGACTTGGAGGGGAAGTTGCAGGTGCTGGTGTTCTTTTGTGTGTCTGCTGCCCTTGATGTTCTAGATGGTCAAGGTCATGGATTTGGAAGATGCTGTCAAGCAGCATTGGTAACTTGCTGCCGTGCATCTTGCAGATGATACAGATTGCTGCTATTGTCGATGGTGGAGGGGAATGAACGTTTAAGGCATTGGCTAGGGTGTTGATCAAGCAAGTTACTTTTTTCTGAATGATGTTGAGCTTCTTGTGTGTTGTTAGAACTGCACTCATCCAGTTAAGTTCCTTTTAATGGTAACCCCTCCCACCCCAGGATGTTGATAGTAGGGGATTCAGCGATGGTAATACTGTTGAATGTCAAGGGGAGAGGGAAAAGGTGATTAGGTTTTGTCTTGCTAGCCATTGCCTAACACTTGTGTGGCACAGATGTTACTTGCCACTTGCCACTTGCCTGAATTTTGATCACATCTTGCTGCTTGAAGTGATGGGCTGCTTCAGTAATTGAGGAATTCTGAATACTGTGCAATCATCAGCGAATATCCCCATTTCTGATTTTATGATGGACAGGAAGTCATTGATGAAGCAGTTGAAAATGTTTAGGCCTAAGACACTGCCCTGAGGAACTCTATTGCAATTTGCTGGGGCTGTGATGATTGATTTTTAACAAGCAAAACCATCTTCCTTTGTGCTCAGTATGACTCCAACCAGTGGAGAGCTTTCCTCCTGAATCCATTGACTTCAATTTTTCTTTGATACCACACGCAGTTAATTGCTGCCTTGATATCAAGGGCAATCAGTCTCATTTCACCTCTGGAGTTCAGCTTTTTTGTTCATGTTTGGACCAAGGCTGTAATGAGGTCTGAAGTTGAATGGCCCTTGCAGATCTCAAACTGCTGAGATCAGGTGAAACTCAGGTTGCTGCTGAGTAAAGGCCACTTGATAGCACTGTCAACAACACTTTTCGTCACTTTGTTGATGATTGAGAGTCGACTGGTGCAGGCAGTAATTGGCTGGTTTGGATTTGTCCTGCTTTTTGTGCACAGAAAATGTCTGGGCAATTTTCCACATTGTCCGGTTGATTCCAGTGTTATATCTGTACTGGAATAGCTTGACTAGGGGCACAGCTAGCCTTGGAGCACAAATCCTCAGTCATACAGCTAGTACGCTGTCAGGTCCCACAAACTTTGTATCCAGTCTGTTCAGCCATTTTTGATATCACATTGAGTGACGTGAATTGGCTAAAGGCTTTCTGCCGAGTTTTCCAAGAGGAGGCCAAGATGAATAATCCACTCAGCACTTCTGGCTGAAGATTGTTGCAAATGCTCCAGCTTTGTCTTTTGCACTGATGTGCTGGGCACCCCAATCACAGATTATATCAGTTGTGGCTCAGTTAGTAGTACTCTAGCCTCTGAGTCAACAGATTCTGGGTTCAAGTTTCACTCCAAGCTTGAGCACTTCACTCAAAGCTGACATTCCAGTGCAGTACTGAGGGAATGCTGCATTGTTGGAGATGTCATCCTTTGGATGAGACATTAAACTGAGGCTCCATCTGTCTGCTCAGGTGGATATAATAGATCTCATGGCACTATTTTGAAGAAGAGCAAGGGAGCTATCCCTGGTGTCCTGGCAAATATTTATTCCTCAACCAACACCACAAAAACAGATTATTGAGCCATTATCACATTTCTCTTTGTGGGAGATAGCTGTGCTCAGATTAGCTGCTACATTTCGACAACTACACTTCAAAAGTATTTTGTTGGTTTTAAAATGCTTTGAGATGTCCGGTGGTTATGAAAAGCACGATATAAATGCAAGTATTTTCTTCTTTGCTGCAGAGTTAGTAGATGCATTGGTTGTAATCTTCCAAAATTCCCTATATTCTGAAAAGGTTCCAGAGGATTTGAAAATCACAAATGTAACATCTCTACTTAAGAAAGCAGGTAGATAGAAAGCAGGAAGCTATCGGTCAGTTAACCTAATATGTGTCTTTGGGAAAATGCTGGAATCCATTATTAAGTAATAAAAGTAGGACATTTAGAAAATCATAATGTATTCAGGCCGAGTCAACATGGTTTTGTGAAAGGAAAATCGCGTTTGATTAATTTATTAGAGTTCATTGAGGAAGCAAAAAGGATGGTGGATAAGGGGTAACCTGTAGCTGTTGTTATGACCACATGAGGAGGAGTGAAATGACTCCCATATTCTACCACTCCAGGTCTGACTGTATTTTTGTAATTTATAAGGTGGAAGATATTAATTTGATGTCTGCGCTTAACCATTTACGTGCTGATTGCAAAGAAAGCAGTCTGAGAGGCGTTCTTGAGTTTAAAACACAAAGCGGTTTGTTTTTCTCTACTGAGCAAAAAAGCAACCAAGGTAAAGATGTAAAGATGTTTAAAAAGGTGAACCCGTGTCCCAATCTTTGCAATGCTAACTCATGTACTCATATACACACACACAACTATGCAAAATTACACACTCTACAGTAGGACAGGTGGTGGCATAGTGGTATTCTTACTGGACTGGTACCCTAGAAACATAGGGTACTTCTCTGGGGACACAGGTTCAATTCCCACCATTGATAATTTGAGCCCAATAAAAAAACTGGAATTAAAAGTCTAATGATGACCATTGTTGTAAAGACCCATCTGGTTCACTAATGCCCTTTAGAGACATAGATGCCCTCACATACCATTGAAAAAAAAGGAAGTTATTAAAATTCACTGATGAAAGGCAAAAAATAGAATTCACCCTTATAAGGAAGAGGAATTTTTTTCCCACTTAAAATTTCAGTCGAGTTGAAGCCGATGTAAATTGCAATTTCTGGATACATAATCTGTATTTTCCAAAAGTCAATGATTTTTGTACCTGAGGTTACTGTTGATAGGAATTCTCTATCTTTGTGGTGGCTTCCAAAATGTATCAGAGATAGAGCCTTGAACTTAAGAGAGGGGAGAGATTTCTTCCAGACTTCTGCTTGGAAGCTTGGGTGTTGTAATAAAAGCTATTTCAAAACGGTTATTCTAATCACATGACCTCTCTCGCCATCATGATTTCAGAAGGTAATTGATTAGCTCATACCTGCACAGACCATAGCTATTATTTGGTGGCCTATTTGGTGGCCTAAGTGATTAGATTCTGTAATATCCTAGCCAGTAACTCCTGAATTATCCATCCTCCGTATTGATGAAATAGGAAGCGCACTTTTGATATAGCCATTGTCCTGGTGGACTTTCTGTCTCTGCATTAAAGGTAGCTTTATAGAAATGCAAATGGTGAGGTCCAGTACAGTTTCAGTTCGTCTTTTGAAGTAGTTCTTGACATCAGCAGGTGTGAAATTCCATGGGAGGTTGCCTTGGCATATCTTAATTGTAATTGGAAATTTCCAGAAACTGGTCAACTTGCAATACATACACATATATGTATATATATTACAGATAGTAAATAGTTGAGGCCTCAGCACTGTTCACATATATATATGAGCAGTGCTGAGGCCTCAACTATTTACAATCTGTATCATAGATTTGGATGCAGGAACTGAATGTATGGTTTCTAAATTGGTGGATGCCACAAAGATAGTTAGGAAAATGAGTTGTCAAGAGGCTGGGATTTTTTGGTCCCACCATCATCACAGACAGGATGGGAACATTTGGAGAGCTGGCAACAGCTCTGCAAATTTTCCTGCCCCACTTTCAATGATGCCTGCCAGTGTTGGGACAGAAAAATCCCACCCAACGAGTCTGCAAAGGGATATAGATAGATTATGTGGGCAAAAATTTGGCAGTATTATGTGGAAAAATGCAATGTTGTTCAATTTGGCAGGAAGAATAGAAAAGCAGCATTTCATTTAAATGGCAAGAGACTGCAGAGCTCTGCTGTACAGAGGGATCTGAGTGTCCTAGCACATGAATCACAAAAAGTTAGTTTGCAGATACAGCAAGTGCTTAGGAAGGCAAATGGAATATTAGCATTTATTGCAAGGGGAATAGAATATAAAAGTAGGGAATTTTACTGCAGCTATACGGGGGCCTTAATGAAACTGCATTTGGAGCACTGTGTATAGTTTTTGTCTCCTTACTTAAGCAAGGATATAATTGCATTTGAAGCAGTTCAGAGAAAGTTCACTCAACTGATTCCAGAGGTGAAGGATTGTCTTATGAGGAATGTTTGAGCAGGTTGCGCCTATGCCCATTGGTGTTTAGAAGAATGAGAGGACATCTTATCGAAGCATATAAGATCCTGAGGGGAGTTGACAGAGTGGATGCTGAGAGCACATTTCCCCTCATGGGAGATTGGGGTCCCCCATTTAAGATTGAGATGAGGAGGTTTTTTTTTAACTCTCTGAGGGTTGTTAGTCTGTAGAATTCTCTTCTCCAGAGAGCAGTGGAGGCAGGGTCATTATTTTTTGTTTTTATCATTGAATATAGTCAAGGCTAAATCAAGCATTATGAGGCTGCAGGAAAGGGAGTTGAGCCCACAACCAGATCAGCCATGATCTTATTGAATGGTGGAGCAGGCCTGAGGAGCTGAATGGCTTACTCCTGCTCCTATTTCTTGTGTTCATTCTTTATTGGGATGTTCACAAGGCTGATATTTCAGTTTTAGCTATGTCTGCTGCTGCTCCTGGCATGCTCTCCTAAACTCATTTAACCAGGGTGGGTCTGTTGGCTTGATGGTAACGGTGGAATGAGGATGCCTCGTTCTGCGCTGCTACATCTGTTCTGAATCTATCCCATTTAACATGGTGGTAGTGCTACACAACACAATGGAGAGTGTTCTCAATGTGAAGACGGATTTTACCCCCTCAAGGGCTGTGCAGTGGTCACTCCTGGCAGTTCTGGACAGACATATCTGCAGCAGGTAGATTGGTGAAGATGAGGTCAAGTAGGTTTTTCAGTCTTGTTGATTCTCTCACCACCTGCTGCAGGCCGTGGCTGGCAACTATGTCCTGAATGACCATAGTAGTGGTGCTACCAAGCCACTCTTGGTGATGGACATTGAAGTCCCCCACCCAGAATACATCCCATGCTATGCCCTCATTACCCTCAGTACTTCTTCAAGTAATGTTCAATGTGGAGAAGTACTGATTCATGAGCCGAGGGAGGGTGGTAGGTGGCAATCAGCAGGTGGGTTTCCTTGCTCGTGTTTGACCTGATGCCATGAGATGTCCTAGGGTCCACAGCCAATGTACAGGATTCCCACAACTACTCCTTACTGACCATATACCACTATGCCCCTGTCACCTCTGTTACGTCTGTCCTGCAAGTGGGACAGGGCAGACTGAGGACTGGTGATAGAGAAGTCTGGGGAATTGGTTGTAGGGTATGATACAGTGAGCATGCCTATATTAGGCTGTTGCTTGAATAGTCCTTGGGACAGCTCTACCAATTTTGGTACAAGTCCCCTTATGTTATTTAAGAGGACTATGCAAGGTCAACTGGGCAGTGTTTGCCGTTGTTGTTTCTGCATCTTGGTCAATGCCAAGTGGTTTGTCCAGTTTTCTTCTTATTTGACGTCTTGAAAAAATGGTATTGATTTGGGGGGTGGGGGCTTTCTAACTTATTGAAGGAAAGAATTTACATTTATATAGTGCATTTCATGAATTCAGCAAGTCCCAAAGTGCTTTATTGTCAATGAAGTAATTTTTAAAGTGTAGTCACTGTTGTGATATAGGAAATGCAGCAGCCAATTTGTGCACAGGCTGCTTCCACAAACATCAATGTGATAAGCAGATATCTGTTTTGGGATTTTCTTTTTTTATTCATTCAAGGTGGTGGGCTTCACTAGCTGGGCCAGCATTTATTGCCCATCCCTAGTTGTCCTTGAGAAGTTGGTGGTTAACCGCCTTCTTGAACCGCTGCAGTCCATGTGGTGTAGGTACACCCATAGTGCTGTTAGGAAGGGAGCTCCAGAATTTGACCCAGCGACAGTGAAGGAACGGTGATATATTTGCAAGTCAGGATGGTGAGTGACTAGGAGGGGAGCCTCCAGGTGGTGGTGTTCCCATCTATCTGCTGCCCTTATCCTTCTAGATGGTAGAGGTCATGGGTTTGGAAGATGCTGTCTAAGTAGCCTTGGTGAGTTCCTGCTCTGCATCTTGTAAATGGTACACACTGCTGCTACCATACTTTAGTGGTGGAGGGAATAAATTTTTGTGGATGTGGTGCCAATCAAGCAGGCTGCTTTGTTCTGGACGGTGTCAAGCTTCTTCAGTGTTATGGAAGCAGGCAAGTGGAGAGTATTTATTATACTCCTCACTTTTGCCTTGTAGATGGTGGGCAGGCTTTGGGGAGTCAGTGGGCGAGTTACTCGTCACAGGATTCCTAGCCTCTGACCTGCTCTTTTAGCCACAGTATTTATACGGCTAGGCTAGTTTAGTTTCTGGTCAATGGTAACCCTCAGGATATTGATAGCGGGGGATTCAGTGATGGTAATGCCGTTGAACATCAAGGGGTGATGGTTAGATTCTCTTTTGTTGAAGATGATCATTGCCTGGCACTTATGTGGCACAAATGATACTTGTCATTTGTCAGCCCAAGCCTGGATATTATCCAGGTCTTGCTGCATTTGGACGTAGACTGCTTCAGTATCTGAGGAGTCATGAATGGTGCTTAACATTGTGCAATCATCAGCAAACATCCCCGCTTTTGAACTTATGATGGAAGGAAGGTCATTGATGAAGCAGTTGAAGATGGTTGGGCCGAGAACACTGCCCTGAGGAACTCCTGCAGTGATGTCCTGGAGCTGAGGTGACTGACCTCTGACAACCAGAACAATCTTCCTTTGTGCTGGATATGACTCCAACCAGTGGAGAGTTTACTCCCTGATCCCCATTGACTCCAGTTTTGCTAGGGCTCCTTGACGCCACACTTGATCTAATACAGCCTTGGTGTCAAGGGCATTCCCTCTCACCTCACCTTGGGAGTTCAGCTGTCTTGATATGTTTGAACCAAGGCTGTAATGAGGTCAGGAGCTGAGTAGCCCTGGCGGAAGCCAAACACAGTACCAGTGAGCATGTTATTGCTAAGCTAGTGCTGCTTGATAGCACTGTTGATGGCCTATTCCATTACTTTACTGATGATTGATAGTAGATGTTGCTTGAGGGATAATTATTGACCAGGACTCAAAGGTTAACTTCCCTCTTCTTCAAAATAGTGAATTTAGATCTTTTATGTTTACATGAAAGGTGGAGCCTGGATTTAACTTCTCATTTGAAAGATAGCATCTTCAACAGTGCAGCACTCCCTCTGCTTCACTGGTTTGCCTGCCTGGTCTCTATAGGGATGACTGACACAGAATCTCTTGGCAGTGAAACCATCTGAATTTGGTGTTCCCTTGGTTGAAATCCTAACAGCCAACCAGTAGACCAGTAAGCCTCAACTGACTGAAAGACACAAAACCACTGGCAATTAATTCCCTGTGCTGTAAAGTCTTGCTTGTAACTACTCCTACCAGGAAATCTGCTATCATGGTATGATGCGCTCCTCTGTCTTGCATCATCCTCATGGCTCAATTGCAACAGTTCTGTGACATCTGTCATCCAACTACAGATAAGGTGATCCTTCTTTCTACTGCCCTCCGCTTTTCCCTCTAGAAAAGATCTCTGTAGCTTTTCAGCTCTGATCAAATGGCTGAAATACTGGCATGTTCTTTTCTGGATATCACTTATTAGAGTTCCTTTTGCTCCTGCAATTTCAAGCACCTCTCCATTTATCTTACAGTCTCTATTTGGAATATGAAGCCAGGAGTAATTTTGTGAAAACTCAAGAGTGAAACAAAGATTCCACAGCCACAAATCAGCCGGACGTACCCCACCACACCCCCACCCCCCCAGCCATACAAACGTAAAATAAGGCTTAATGACGTCAGGTTGGTCTAAACAATGTCATCACAAAATTACAGAAGGTGAGTGGGCATGGAAATTGGCAGCCCACCGCCATTTTGAAATTACGAATTAATAAGCTTGTTCACAACCTAATCATCGACCATTTTTCATTGCTCTGCGTACTTAAGGCATCAGACATGAAAAAGGTTGAGAGCGTTTTACAGCAGCTATGACAAGGTGGCACAAGGGTGGAAGAAAAGGCCTGCCACCATGGCTGAATGTAGCAGCAGATGCTACTGGTGAAGGTGGCAATATCTGTATTCTTTTTCTTATCTTATTTTTTAAACTTGTTGGAGCCTGTCACAAGAAATTAAGAAAGATTCAGAGAGCATGGGGCGTTTAAGCTTGTAGCTGTGGCTGGCTTCCTGTTCACCGCATTACCCCTCTGTCACATGACATCCCAACTTACAGTCCTGACTGGGCAGAGAGCTCCCCTTTGCACCTCTAATTGGCTTCCTTCCTGCTGGACACCTGATGCTTGATTGGATGAGCTGAGGCAGTGGGGGTTGAAGCGGGAATGAGTGGAGCACCCAGTTTTAATTCTGCCACCCTCACCCCACTGAAAAATGTGAAATCCAGTTCAAGGAAGAAAACTCAGAAGACTTTATCCACTTTCTTTAATGCGTCAGAAAGCTGGACAGTAAATAAAGATCTGTGGAATACAATAGAGGCCTTTGAAATGTGGATGCTAAGAGTTACTGTAAAGGTTACTGTAAATTAGATTTCTCCTGAACACCCCAAATGCCTATTGTTCAAAACAGATTGGAAAAATCTTGCCTCAATCAGCTTTTGAAGCACACTATATTTTGTTTTAAACAATTTATTACTATTTCCTTTGATTTGATGTTAAGAACATACAATTTTATAGGAATCAGAAAAGGCCATTATTATATCTTTCAACTAGCCCTCTTCAAATGAAATTTCCCAGTTCGCCTACTCACCAGAAAAACACCCGATTGCCTTTTGACTCCATTTATAAGACTCAGTTCAATGACCTTTCTTACATCACTTGTTTCAAAAATTACCCTTGGGTGAAAAACATTGTGTATGACTCCCCCATTTTACTCCTAATTTCCAAATGATTAAACTTGTGTTCCCAGTTATTTAGATCCACTTTCATAATAAACAATTCACCTGTTCACTTTTTCAATTCTCTGCAAAACATTTTAAACTTATTCACCTTGCTTCCAAGTCTCTGATGCTCGGTTAACTGAATTTATGATTTTATGATTCTAGGTTAACTGAACTTATGATTTTTCGTCACATTTTCTGAGACAATATTTTGCCTTTTGTCACTCTACCCCTGCAGACACAACAGAAATCCAGGAACTGCATGTGGTGAGTCATTTGTATTGTGTTTTGTCATTCTAAAAGTATTTCAATCCTTATTCATTTCGGTGAGTTTTCATTTCTGCCCTCCTCAAAGCTGAGATACCAGTGCTAGAAAATGAAACACTATACAAGTGAAATTATGTCCTTTGCAGTTGAAACTCTCCTCCTCCTGAGCAAAACAAGCTGCCTTAATTGTAACCTCAGAAAATGTGCAGTCTACTGCAGCATTGAATGTTGCATTAAGGGGCCAATTAATAAGAGCACCAAATTATACCTCTTTCAGTTCTACCCTCCTTCAATATGCTCTGGCTCATAGGGTGTGCTGACAATTTCCACTTGGGCATTGCCAATGCTGCCCTCTAACTGGGTGTCCAGGTGCAGAAAGGTTTGATTATTCCTTGATTTTCCCTCCATTGAGAATGTATTTATCTTCAATTAAGCATCTTCTAGATTTCAGGTTTAGCTGTATGTTATGTGGTTGGGACGTAAAGAACAATAGTACATCACACACTCTGCTATTGACCAGGCAAAATTTTACAGTGCTCTTATGTCCTTATTAACTAAGCAGTTTACATAATTGAATGCTGAAGTGTTCTGCTTAGTATTGTGATGGTGTTTCTTCAGCAATATCACAGAAACTACGCTATACACGCCAACATCTTGGAAAGAGGGGTGTGGATAATTTTCTATGAAAACAGCTTATTCTATTAATACTTCAATGTATCCTGAAAGAAAGACACATTTTTATATTGCCTCATCAAATTTCAAAAAGCACTGCCATCAATCGCTTAAAAATGCAGTAACTGTTGTTTTTTAGTGGCAAAAGCAGCAGCCATTTTTCAAGTAACAAGATCCCAAAAGCAGCAAGGACATAACTTGCTAGTTAAGCATTTTTTAATATGTTGGCTGAGGGAATAATATTGACTAAGATACAATACCCGGAAGAGAAAAAAACAGTTCAGACCAGTACTCTTATTTCCCAGTTTTTACTGGGGTTCTATTTTAAAGTATACCAGACCAGTTTGGACCAGTATTCTTATTTTCCAGTTTTTACTGCTTTTTTGTTGTGGTTGTTCTCTACTGTGGCAGGGCCTCTGGTAGCAGTTGGCTATTATGGGGGAGAACACAAAGCAGGGGGACTGGTTGGCCCCTGTGGACACCTCCCTGCAGGAAGCAGTGCTTTTGGCAAGCTGACAGGCGGAGCCAGATGCCATGAGGTGAGGGAGAAAGCACCAAGGACAGTTTGAGGACTTGTAAATGGCAGTCTGGCAGGAGCCAAGGCCATGAATAGAGAAGCCTGAAGCCCCTGAGGGTTGCTAAAGACCAGGAAGGGGAATTGGAGATGTAGTTAGACTGACTGCACACCCTTGAGTCTGAGAAACCTTGTGGAGAGAGAGAGAGAGAGAGAGAGAGAGAAGCAAGATAGCAGCAAGGTGCTGGGGCAGCGGTTTAAGATTGGTGAGTCACTGCGTTGAGGAATTGAGGCCATGAATAGGACAGAGATCTGAAGCATCGGCCATGAAAATTTTCTGAAAATGGTTTGTTCCTTGAAGTTAAGCTATCCTTTGGGTGTTTATACAGCTTTGATGCCGTGGAATGAGGGGACCTCATTTCTTTTAGCCATTATGCTGTACACGTGCTTAAATCTCATGTCACATTTTGGTGTCAGAAGTGGGATTCCACAACACAGACATTGAATCATGGTGGACGAAATGGAAAAGTGCCTGGTTGAGATAGAGCAGATGATGAAAGAATTGAAACGAGCCCTGTCAGTGAGGGAAGCCAAAGTAACTGCAGCTGTAGCAGAGGCACAGGCTTCATAGGATGACGCTAAGAGTTGAAGTATTGACCGGAAAGCGATTTCCAGTGTACCCTATTTTAATGTAGCAGGGGAAGGATGGAATATCCCTTAACGGAAATTCCACCTGCTCTTGGGTAGGAAGCTGGACAGATTTGGGGGGAAGACCAGAGACATCAATGACCTAGCAGCCAAGGACTGGATTGAGGAGACACAGCTGGTCATGGCATACAGGGGCCTCAGCGAGAGGGAGCAGGCAACTTTTGTGGTGGAATATCTGTGCTGGAAAGCTCGCCGGGAAATACTGGGGGGAGATGTGCAGACGTTCGAAGAAGATCTTTGAGGTCCTGGCAGGGGTTTTCGGCAACAGCAGTAGCATGCCACAGCTGCAACAGTGGTTTTATGTGTACAAGCAAGCTGAAGGAGAGGACCTAGTCTCCGCAGCGCTGGAGCTGGTAAAGTTGTTCGACTACATCGTTCTCCTGGATTCCTCCATCAAGTCAACCAGGGACATGCAGCTGAAAAAATCGCCTAGCTCAAGCAGGGAGGGATAAAGACACCTGGGGGGCTTTGAGGAGACCTAACAATGTCAAACTCTGACTGTCCTTCTTTGCCAAATGTGACTATATCATTCAGATCACAGGGACAGACTGGGTTCCTAAGACCAGGAACGAGGTCACCATTGGGGGCTGGGGTGGGTGCGGTGTTGGTGACTGTCGGCACACATGAGGATATAGACCTTTGGCTGAAGAGGCAAGCGGAACAGGTTGCTGCACAGGAAGCACAAATCCAATCGCCTATCTCTACAGTGGGCCTTGCGACCGAGCACGCCCAAGGGATACTCCAATTAGGAGCTGGAATTGTAACAGCATTGGGCACTTCCAATGAGACTGCCCTCAAAAACCACAAGCACCACAAGTGTCAGGCATGCCGAATCCATCCAGCGCAACTCCATTCCTACCCCCTCACTAGAGAAGATACAGACCAGGAAAAGGAAATGGAAACACTGAGGCCCTCAGTCAGAAGACTGAACATGGAAGGAAACCCACTTTTGCCAGTTTAGAGAAGATTATGGCTGATGCCATGTCCATGTCTCAAGCAAACAGGAAGCATTCACCTCCCAACCCCCTGAAATCTGGGCATGGAGTCATCAAAGTATCACTGATGTGCTTATGAGGGAGCACAGAGCGACACCTTTGCCATCCATCTCAGGTGGGGACCTCAGGCAGCTTCAGCTGGTCGATGAAGACATCAGTAGATTTCACTTCTACTGGAAGACTAAACATCCACCGACCTGACTCTGCATAATGATGGAGTCCAAAAGAGCATGTAAACTGCTGAGGTGCTGGAACAGGATCAAGGAGTAGTGTAAGGTTCTCTATCAGCTGGTCCAGGACAACAGGATAGTGGTGAAGCAACTTATCCTGCCTGGCAGTGTCAAGCGTCAAATGTTCACTGCAATTTATGGTCAGGTGGGACACTGAGCATCTGAGAAGACAGCTGCACTGATGAGAAGGTGGTGTTACCGGCCAGGGATGGCTGCTGGTATTGCTGACTACTGCCAGAACTGTGAGAGGTGTACTTTGGCCAAAGCAGTGAAGCAGCTTGACACCAGTGGTTGCATTCATGATGTAAAACTGTAGCTGGAGGGCAACCTCAGATGACCATTCCAAGAGGGGAGCTGCTCGATGCCAAAAGTCTGGTGGGTGATGTGGGGGCAAGCAGCCCACTTAATGGCATAGCGGAACTTGAAGTGCCAGCCAGCGATGGCCTGAGTGAAAAGGAGTTGGGTAGTGATGAGGAATCCTGGAATGTGTGTGTCAGGGATCACGGGGGTGCATCCAATGTGAGGCCAACTCCAGTGCCAGAAGAAAATGCTGAGATGTCAGACAGGGAGGTTTCAACGAAACCAACCAGTCTGCTGATCATACGGTCCCTGGATTCATGACCGATCTAGATCTCTATATGGCTGACCCATCACAGAGCCTGAGTGCTATTGGAAATATTAGTTCAGAAGAGAGGCTGAGAAGGTCATCTTGAGCAAATGCTGGATATCACCCCATCCTGTACCATTTGCCCAGATTGGTGATTCACGAAGGGAATACTGCCACCAATGTGGACTCGAATATGCTAGTTGCCATAGCTCAATCAAACTTGCTGATCACATGATTGGTCAGTAGATAGTCATAGTGTGATATGTCTAGTTGGCGGGTCAGCAACTTTCAAGTAGGGAAGTGTGTAGTGGGGCCTCCAGCAGTTTTGACAATAGTAGGGGAAAGCAACAATCAGAACTGGTTGGCTCTTTAGGGCCGTCCCTTCAGGGAGCAGTGTCTTTGACAAGCTGAGGGGTGGAACCAGGTGTCATGAGGTGAGGGAGAAAGAAGCAAGGACAAATCGAGGACTTATGAACGGCATTGTGGCAGGAACCAAGGTCATGAATAGAGCAGCTTGAAGCCCCTGTGGGTAGCTACAGATCTAGGAAGGGGAATTGGAGATCTAGTCAGACTGACTGGCAGTACCTCTGAGTCTGAAAAGTCTTGCAGCGAAAGAAGAGAACAGGGCAGCAGCAAAGAGCTGGAGTGGCAGTTCAAGACTGATGAGTCATTGCGTTGAGGAGCCGAGGCCATGTAGAAGGCAGAGGTCTAAAGCATCGGCTGTGAATGTTCTCTGCAAATAGCTTGTTCCTCGAAGTTAAGCTTTCCCTTGAGAGTTTATAAAGCTTTGATGCCAGTGGAATGAAGGGCATTTGTTTTTTTCTAAACTTTGTGCAGTCCATGTGCTTAAATCACATGTCACACTACCATTCTTTGAGAGATTCCATGGCCCAGGACAATAAGCAAACACAACTTGTATTTATGTAGCTTCTTTAACATATAAGAATGTTCCAAGGTGTTTCACAGAAGGTGCAAGAAGGGTAATAGTTGGAGAAACACAAATTTCATGGAGGGAAGGGGTGAGTCTTGGAGGAATTTAAACACAAGCGTGAGAATTTTAAATATGCAGCATTGGAGGACCAGGAGACACCGTAGTTCCAAAATGATGATATTTAGGGGACGAAGACAGTACCTTAGAAAAGGGAAAGATTTACATAGTAAGCTAAGCCTGGGAGAATGAAATAAAGTTGGGTGGTTAGCAGCTTCATAAGATAGGACCAAGAGATCTCACTGCAAAGATGAACTCAGAGAGACCATGAGGGAAGTTAAGAGAGAAGCTAGAGAACAATGTACTTTCAGAGGTAGGGCAGAGGAAATGGCATTGTGGCAGGGGTAGCTTAATAAGCGGTCTCAATTCTTGTGCAAAGGAGTTAATGAGTTGGTCAAACTTCCTGGAAGTAAGGGTGGAGGGAGCATGAAAGAGGAGGCAGTGGCAATTGGGAAGAAAAGCCAGTGGTTATCTTTGATTCCCAATTTAAAATTTCATCCAAATGATGATACCTTAAACAATGCAATGTTTTTTCAGTTCTGCATTGTGATGTTAACAGAAATTTGTCAGTTGGATTTACATGCTATTAATGTCTGTTGAAGTATTGTGACGTGGACTATTTGACCAACATTTTTAACCTTAAAATTATGGTATAGCAAGCATTTTAGATTAGGATATTTGCTATTGTTTAAGTTAACATCACACATTTGAAAAAAAAATCAAGTATTTGAATGAAATTTCTGACGTGTAAATAGTTGGTGATCTGGGGATCCTAACAAACATATCAATGGCAATATTTTCGTAAGGATACATCTGACTTTATCCAAGCTTAGCTAAAAATTGAACTACTTGAACAGAAAAAACAAGGCCATAATGCAGGATACCATCAATTTTCAAAAGAGTAGACTTAGTGTTTTGATAATGCAAAGCTTGGGTTTAGCAAAGCACACTGTACAATGAGATTTGATTTAGAGAGGAGAAAAATTGTGTATGGAAGTGAATGTGCAATGAAGAAGAAACAGGAAAGGAAAGTTCTGAGCAGCATTTACTATTGTAGCAGCAATAAAATAGTGAAAGACAAGATAGGTTATGATAGAGAGAAAGATTGCCTATCAAATGATGATGGCTGAATCTAGTGCAGTTCCTGTAGTGAAATCCTAGAGAAGGTAGCTTTCTAAGACAGCATGAAAGTTTTTTTTCTGAAAGCTACTGCAAAACTATAAGCTGCTTTCTTTTCATTTCCCAGAATTGCTCTTATTTGTTTATTGGGTAAAAGTGATTCTTACAAATTTAACTGTACTATCCAATGGGATATATATCAAATATCAAGTTTGACAAGCCCATCAGATATTGACCTTGTGTCAATGATGACTGCATTGCTGGTGGAACTCAGACATAAATAAGTAAGCTGTAATAAATAATAAGATATTTCTGTAACACGGATTTTAACCTCAGTACCAGTCTGTTCAGAAACAAGAGCATAAATCCTCTAATTATTGTACACTATTAATGCCACTGGATTTAAAGTTTGAACAATTTGTTAAATAAAACTGGAACATTTGTATTTGTATTTGGAAGAAAAAGAGAGAAGTGAGGCAAGGTATTGCCTCTTAAAAGTATGGGGCGTGAAATTCAGCATGGATTCCATTAGTCTCCTACTAAAATGTTTATGGGAAGCCAGGAGACCTAACTGTACTGGGTAATTCTGTCATTTCCATAACTTCCCATTTTGTCTTCTAAGGGATGGAAACCCTGACCTGGCAGAGGGCTCCCACCAGATTGGCTCATTCGGGACCTAGCATATTTGTGTAGCAGTTATGTCAAGTGGGTTGGAGTGCACCAACCTCCTGATGGACAATTGTGAGCTTCATTAGTAGGGTACGGGCAGGGAAGATGTCACAACCCCAAAGAAATAGATGTTTTAAAAATATAAATCAGATCAGGGATCAAGGGGCACATGCAAGGGGTTGGAGGTGGAGGTACTGGGCACCTCTCTCCATTGATGGGCAGGTGCAGGGTTTTCCACGAGACGGGGGAGGCAAATTCTGGAGATCATCATGCTTACTTATTGTCTCAGTGCTTTTCAGTGAGTTGTTCAGTTATTTTGATCTGCAATCCTGTCTGATAATTATCAGGTCTATTTAATATTTGTAAAGCGTTTACATAAATGTTTTCTGAAAGTTGTTTGCCCGCCTATGACTGGTAAAATAATAGATAGGAATTTTACATGAATGTTTTGACCAATGTGTTACAGATATCACACTGTGAAATTTCAGCTCCAATACTTTCCATTTTCATACAAAATACTGGTACAACGTATAGGTTTCCTTATTCAAACAATGAGGTCCAGTATCTGTTCAGTTAGGTTTTGTAGAGATTCCCACTCCAAAGACTATCAGTGCAAAATGAGGCTGAACATTTATTGCAAAATAATTCACCCTGAATGTTTTTTTTTGTTCCAGAGGAAGGTTATTCATATAAGAGTTGCAATCCAATTATTGTAACTTCAACAATCACAGCCAGAAATCTAAAAGTGATAATTAACAGATTTACAGCATTTCTATTTTTATTTCTCCTTTTCGCACCAATTCTTTCCTCTCTCTCAACCTTTTCTAGAGGCACTGACTCCGTGTGGAACACAGTTCAATGAATACCAAACATCCTCTTCATATCACACTTGTTACCATTCTTCACACACCTAGGCTGGAATTTTATGGTCCCGTTGTGGCTGGGACAGGGCCATAAAGTGTGGCAAGCTATCCTAAACTCCATTGACTTTGACGGAACTGTAAAATTCCGCCCCTAGGTATTGAATGTTAGTAGGCTATTCATCTATGATTGAAATATCACAGCCTGGGCTGATCTAATCTCCATCTGTGTCCACTGACAACTGCTTCCTGCTGAAAAACAATCAGAAATTGGAGCAATGATTGATTTTCCCCTTCCTTAATCCATAGGCTCCAACACTATCTCTTGCCGAGCGCAACAATTGAATCCATGGCCCTCTTTGCCTGTATAGCTCAGTCAATAACAACTTGAACCAAATACAAAAGCAAAAGCACTACAAGGAATGGTCAGGGGAGTGGGACTCGCTAAATTGCACTGACAAAAAGCTGGCACAGGCACAATGTGCCAAATGGCCTTCTTCTGAGCTGTAATTAAATATTGTGGATGTTGGAAATCTTAAATAAGCACACAAAATGCTGGATTTACTCAGTAAGTCAGGCAGTATCTGTGGAGAGAGAGAAACACTGTTAATGGGCAGAATTTTCTCAGCCCTGTGTCTTTAGAGTCGAGGGGACCGTGAAGAATAGGAAAATAAACACTGGGCTGTCTCTCCATCATCTCCCCGCCTCTTTGTGCTTTTCTTAGAGTTGAGCTCATAGTGGTGACAGCAACCAGCCTGGCCCTGGCAAGAATCTAATCAAGGTATTTAAGGAGGCAATTAGCACCTATTTTACCACAGCAATGCAATCTTCTGAGAATCGCCTGGGTTCCCCACCCTGCCAGCACACTGGCAACTCAAGAGGAGGCAGTTGCATTGTGGGAGGACAGAGATTCAAACACTTAAAGATCTTAACTGTGCACCTTTAAAAAGATACCAAGGATGTTGTCTTCCTGGATCAGAGGTTTGCCACTGCACCTAAGGACTGATGTCTCTGGTCATGTTGGGACTAATGCAGTGTTGGCAGCTCCACTGGTGAAGGTGCTGCCTCCACTGATTTCCTGCTGCTCTTATGCTTGGACCCCAGAAGCATGGTGAGACAGTAAAGGCTTCCAGCCAATGAAGCAATGGGTCATGATGAGTCAAACTCCTGCCTTCTGCCCCTGCCCAAAATTCCTAATTGGACGACGAGTGCGGAGGCATCATGATAATTGATCGCTTCCTGTAAGATTGCATAGGCTGGCACACTGCATGCAACGAATGGGATGAGGACTTGAAAATGGTCCCATTGCTGGAAAATTTTCAAAGTTGGAAAATTCAACTCACAATGTGGAAAGACAGCACCATGCTTCTCAAGCTTTCCCTTGGCCATCATGCTATGGCTGTAAGGGCCCACAGAGAATTCTGTTCCCTGTGGACAGGAGGTACGAGGTAGCATCAGAGAAGAAGCAGTAGTGGCTGAAAGTGATTGAGGAGGTTGGCAGTGGAACTGTGTGACCTCACTCCTGAATACTGTGCTGCAAGAGGTTCAATGACCTGACCAGGGCAGGAAAGGTGAGTGGCATTCCACATTCAAATGTAAAATCCCTCAGACTGCATTCTCCAGCCTTCTTCTGCACATCACTCCCCAGAACAACAAACCTAGCAGGTGCACCCATCCGCGTCTCTCCTCACATCCCCTTCTGACCAACCACAGATACTCAGCCTCACCTTATTGCAATTCACATTCATCCCTCACCTTCTATAGAAGTTGTTGTCCAAATTTCTCAAAACATTCCACTTCTCACATTCATTGGTCTCTTCTTTCTCTCCTTGGAGGAGAAGAGCAGAGAGAACAGCAGGGAGAGGCAGAGAACCAGTGGTCCTCCAGTCATTGACCACTGCAGAGGAGGAAGCACTGGAGATAAGCCAGATCGCTACATGGCAGGCAATTGGTAATGGAGAGATCGGGGTCTCCCAGCTATCTGGTGACAGAATTAACATAGGCACGTGGTGTACAACACTCATTCATGCAGATTTGATGACAACAGTCAATGAAATTGGATGATCTGCACAATGATGACACAGAATCCTTTCACCTTGTCAGTTCTAATTCATATCTTTCATCTCCTACAGTTCCCACAACAGCCCCTGAGCAGCTGCCATTGGAGGACAAAGACTCCTCAGAGGAGGCATCACACAACTCATGCATATCCTCTGCCTGGTCACATGGTCCATCAAGAAAGGTGGCTGGGTTGTCACATGGTGAAGCACACATCATATGCGAGCAGGAGCAGTTGGAGACAGGAACACCAGTGGAGAGTCCCCGCTGAAGGGTGCAGGACCACCCAAGTTCTGTTCAGCAAGATGCAGATGCTGAGCCTTGGGGGATGTTAATAAGGGGAATTATTCTGGAGCAGCAGCAGAAAATGTTTGACGTTCTGTCAGCCTTTCCATAGGCACTGTGCATATTTGGAGAGAGGTGGGAGGATTCTGTCTCTAGCATGTGCCATGATGTCCTAAATCTTCAAGCTGATATCTATGTCCATTTTGTTATGGAAGACAGATGGTAACTGCCAAGCTGCTCAAATCCCAACGGGAAACTTGAAGCAGCTGCTACAACTATTTGCAATTTGCATTGACTTTGAGATGTGGGCTTTGATTTCAGTAAGAAGGCCCCCAAGGCTTAAAGGTTTTTTACAAAACTAAATTAAACATTTATTAATAAAAGAAATAATTTTAAACACAAACATAGGTCTAAAAAATTACTGCTATGATAACTCCTAGCTCCCCTAATTAATCTAACTCCCAATTACACCTTGGTTAGGGCAACAGTAAAACACAGATTTAAACAGACCCAGGCAAAGCACTGGACAGTCAAATTCAAAGTTAGTTTTTCCTCAGCTTTGGTTCCTTTTAGACAGCAACTTGAGGCTTTTCACACTTATGTTAGATTTTACAAAATGCTTTCTTATGCACAACCTTCTTTCCTTTATACATATTTTCCTCTCTGAATGCAAATCCCCATTGTTTCACTATGTCTTTGGACTTTACTTCCCTAATAATAAGAATCTATCATAGTATCAATTTTACAAGTAATCTTTGCCAATAATAAACACAATGTTTCTTAACTTCTCTTGGCCAGGTGAAACATTTCTCCCTCTCTTTTGAATTCAAGTTATTCTGATATATTTAAAAATGCAAATGTTCACTTTATACCTCACATTCTAAAACTTCACCCATGCTTACCTATTTAGTATTTCAAATCTAGCTTCTCTTCTTACATCAAAGCCTTCAGGCCAGCTGTCTCTAATTCAATTAAGTCCCCCCTAAACAGATACACACATACATAGACACAGACCCCACTATTACTCTACAATAAATTCCAAATAACACTATGAAAACTATTATATCTTCCTGACGATGGAAAGACCCACCGCCTGCATGGCGCACCAGTTGAGCCATTTCACCAAGTGCATGTTGGCCATCACCAAGAACTTCATATTCAGACTGTTACCTTCGTGGGAATTGAGGAAATCCCCACTTTGGTCATTCACTGCCACACTGAATTGCAGCAAAGGCTGTCCGGTTTTTGGCGACCAGGGAATTGCAAGTGAACCATGATAGGGAGAAAAGGTCCATGGAAATGTGGCCCAAAGCACTTCCACACCTGAGCCCTTGTCAACACCTCACAATCAGCACCCCGCATGCTGCCTCCTATCCTGATGGATGAGCCTTGCCCTGCACACATGAAGATGGGGCAGTCTTTGACAGGGATCTCAGAGGCTCTAAAGCATAGAAGAAATCAACTATGAGCAACTGAGCAGTCATAGCAGGGAAATAATTAGGGTGCCTGTAGTGATGGCACTCTTGCCTCTGAGTCAGAAGGTTGTGGGTTTAAAGCCACCCACTGCAGAGACCTGAGCACCAAATCTAGGCTGCCATTCCCAGTGGAGTACTGAGGGAGTGCTACACTGTTGGAGGTGCCGTCTTCTGGATGAGACATTAAAGTGATGCCCCAACTCAGGTGGACATAAAAGATCACCTAGCACTATGAAGGTAGGGCAGTCTTTGACAGGGATCTCAGAGGCTCTACAGCATAGAAGACATCAACCATGAGCAACTGAGCAGTCATAGCAGGGAAACAATTAGTGTGCCTGTAGTTCTGCTGAAGCCATATGGATTGCAGCATGTAAGAGTAACAGGGAGAGGCAGAGGAAAGGTTTGTAGTTGCACAATGGTATTCACTTGGATATTTAACACAGTACTACATTATCACATTTTTGTTCAATATTTATAAACCATAAACTTTATTTAAAAGCTCTATTGTCCTGTCCTCACCATTATTATCTGCTGCTTGCCAAGTGGCTTTCTGACTATGGAAGAACTGTATGATAAGAGTAAAATATGAATAATAATTGTCTGTGAGAGGGATGGATTGTTGCTTGTGGAACTGCTTTGTGTTGGTGGCTGTAAGGGCACAGGGGAGTCAGAATTGATGTGCGAGATGGCTGTCCTGCCACAGATTAGCTGAAGTGTGCCTTAATTAGTCCCCGGGCATCTCTGGCAACTAGGTGATCAGCTACAGATGCCCTCTCCAACCACGTCAGGCACCTTTTCCTCCTCCTGTCGCTTTTCTAGCTTTTCCCCCAAAGTTGCAGAGATGTCATCACCTTCACCCTTCTGCAGTTCCAATCCTCACTGCTGGCTAGTATTGTGCAAGGCACAGCAGGTCACTATTGTTCTGGATAACTTTGCTGAAGAATAGTCCTAGTTCTTTCCAGGCACCTGAATCACACCTTTAGCAACCCAATGGCTTGGTCAATGACACATTTTTATGTTCATGTGACTTTGGTTTCCTGGGTAGGGCTTCTTGCATGTGTCATCAATCAGATCCTCAGAGGGTAGCCTTGATTCAAGGAATCATCCACTGACATTGTTTGGAGCTCAGTGGATTTGGGAGACTTGGTGCAGGACGAGGCAGCTCCTTGGGTATATTGCACAGACATGCATGATCACTTTTTGTTGGTTACATACCAACTGAAGATTGATGGGGTGGAATCTCTTTTAGTTGAATGAATGTGCTCAAGTTAAATGTAGAGGTCCACAGATTCCTGTTGGTTTCCTGATATGCTGGCAGTTTCTGATCTTTCAACCTGGCACCTATACAGAAACCAACCCATCCGGTCAGGTTAAAACAACCCTCTAAATGACAGAAGAGATGATGGTGAAAGGCAAAAGGAGTTGGTAATAGAACAAGTATAGAAGTATAGGAAACAAAATGATCGACCTAGAGGCGGTGTAAATGGGAACAACAGAATCGTCACCAACAGCTGCCATCTGAAAAAATGGCAACAAAGGTACTGGTGTGAAACTGTTGAACTCAATGTTGAGCCAGGGAGACTGTAAAATGCCTAAATGAAAGATGATATGCTGTCCCTCAAGCTCCGTTGGGCTTCATTATGATGGTGTAGAAGGTGGAGTACAAAGATGTCCAAGTGTGAATGGGGCGGAATTAAAATGAGAAGCCACTGGAATCTCAGAGTCACACTTGCAAACTGAACAGAATTGTTCTGTAAAAATCACCCAATCTGTGTTTGTTCTCACCAATGTAGAGGAGACTGCATTGTGAGCAGCAAATACAGTATATTAAATTAAATTGCCATATCATTTAGAAGGAGTGCTTGCCACCCTTGACAGTAGGAAGAGTTGAGGTAAAATGACAAATATTGTATCTCCTGCACTCACATAGATAGATGCTACAAGAAGGGGAGGGAACCTGTAATGCAGGGATGATTGAGAAGTGGTCCAAGGTGTTGCAGAGTGAATGGTCCCTTGGGAATGCAGGGAGGAAAGGGGAAGATCTATTTGGTAGTGGTATCACGCTGGAGGTGATGGAATACACACTGGTGGAGGATAATCAGTTGAACATGGAGGCTGCTCAGGTGGAAGGTGAGGATAAGGAGGACCCTATCATGGTTCTGGAAGGGAGGAGAAGGGTAAGAACAGAAGTGCAGGAAATGTAATGGACATGGTCAAGGGCCTGGTTAACCACGCGGAGGAGAATCTTCAGTTGAGGAAAAAGGAAGATAATCAGAAGTGCTGCAATGGAAGGTGGCACTATCAGAAGAGACAAATCAGAGATGGAGAAACAGGGAGGATGGAATAGAGTCCTTACAGGAAGGGGGATGGGGGAAAGTGTCAGTGAAGGTAGCTCTGGAAGTAAGTGGGCTTATAGTGAATATTGCTTGATAGCCTTTCCACAGAACTGGAGATAGAGAAATCTGTGAAGGGAAGAGTTGGACATGGGGCATGTGTGAATGAAGGATGGGTGGGAATTGGAAGTAACATTTTCCACTTTGGGGTAATACAAGTAAATGGCATCAATACAGTCATCAATGTATGGGAAAAAAGAGATGGGAAGGGGATCTGAGTCCATCTGGAACATAGAGTGTTTCACATATCCTACAAAAAGGTAGATATGGTTAGGTCCCATGCAGGTTCCCATAGCAACAACTTTTATTTGGAAGAGTGATTCAAAGAGAAATTATTCAATATGAGGACGAGTATGGGATTTGTTGGGCCTCCATTCAAGAACCAAGTGGAGAACCCTCAGGGGGTCCTAGTGGGGGCTGGAAGTGTTGAGGGTGAAAAGGAAACAATTAAATCTATGGAAACTGCTAAAGTGAAAGTGGACATCAGAACAGTCGTGTATGTAGGTGCGAAGAGACTGGACACAGGGGAAAAAAGAGAGGTGAGAAGCTAGGTGTGTAAGGTTAAGTAGGTGAGGGGGTAGGGTGGCAGGTGTGTGAAGGGTAGGGTGGCAGGAAAATGGGTGAGGGGCTATAGGGTGGCAGGAAAGTGGGCGAGGGGTAGGAGGGCAGGTATGTGGGTGAAGGGTAGGATTGCAGTTAAATTGGTAAGGAGGTAGAGTGGCAGGTAAGTGGTTGAGTGGGTAGAGTGGCAGGTAAGGGGTGAGGGGCTAGGGTGGGTCAGGGGATTTGGAGAGTCAGGGGTAGTTGAGTCGGGGGGCTAGTCAACAGGTAGTTGGGTCAGGAGGGTAGTTGGGGGGGTCAAGGGGTAGTCAGGGGGTCAAGTTTGGGGGGGGGAAGTCGAGGTGTTGGACAGTAGTTAGGTCTGGGAGGGTGGTTGGGTGATCATGGAGTTGTAGTTGGGGGTGGCCAGTGGGCAGTTGGTGGGGTGGGGGGAGTCAGAACTGGTATTAATCATTCTAACTTTTCCACAGTAATTGTTCTTGTAAGTGAGTTGGAACCATCGGAAGCCTCCAACTTTAACTCAGAGTTTCAGAGGGTTCCAGATGCCCAAAACTTCCCAGGCAACTCCCAAGTAGTCAGTGCATGGGAACCTCTGAGGGATCTCCCAGTGCATCTTATGGGGTACCTCTGGAGTATGACCATCTGGAGATCAAAAGTTCTGGGCCAGCGTTTGGCTTGGACATGAGATAATGGAGTACTGCAAGTTCAAGGGATGTCATTTTGAGTGAATGAGGGGACCAGAGAAATTCAGGTGACCAATATCATGCCAGCAATTATCAGGGAAATGATCTAGAGAGGGTAAGAGGCCCGAGGGAGGGGTCCTGGTGGGACGAGGCTTCTGAAGATGGGAGAAAAGGTCCGCTGCTTTGGGGAAAGATCCTGGGCAAGGAAGTGGGCACAGAGGTGAAGTCGATGGAAGAAGAGGTTAGTGTTGTGCCCAGCTCGAAATTCATTGAGATGGAGATGTAAGGGGATGAAGCTGAGACTTTTGCTGAGGGCAGATTATCCAGGGTTGGAGAGGAGAATTTCAGAGGGGAAACTGAAAACATGTTAAGAGATTGGAAGAGGAGATGAAATCAGAGGAAAATGAAGTTGAAAAAGGAGCCAGTGGGGCATTAGTATTCAACCAATCAACCAGTTCTGATGAAAGGTCATCCATCTGAAGTGTTCACTTTATTTTGATTCCACAGATTCTGTCTGACCTGCTCAATATGTCTAGGATGTTCTGTTTCTATTTCTAGGAACTGTAATTTTAGTTCACCAAGTAATTTGACTGAGATGCTAACGGCAGTTTCCAACACTTGAACCAATAATGGCTGATCTCACAGAAGAGAAAATACATTAACTATCGTATTATAACATTGTCCAGTTTTGTACAAACCTGTCACCATCATTTCTTGAATTTCCACTAATGATTCTTTGTTGGCTCTCAGTTGCATTCTGTGCTAGAAGACCTTTCAGATTAAACTAAATGGCCCCAACGGGATACAGTACATGTTGTCTCCAGGTCTTATATCAGTATGCTATTGATTTACAAAGGTTACTCTATTTTACATAAACAAATTAGATTTTCTGCCACTGTGCTGGCTATCTTATCCCAGTGCCAATATATTTGTTTAGGTACCTTCACCAAAAGCTCTGGGTATCAAAGTCTGCTTGAATTAGCAAAACATAATCCTCCTGACTCCTTGGGCAACAATTTCTTAAATTCCTTTCTAAATTTCACTTAATTCTTAGAAAAACCTAACATTCCCAAACATGTACATTTGAAATCCTTTTGCCAAATTATCTTAAATGTTGATGCTTGTCCATCTCTGTTGATATCAGCAAAGTGTGAGTTATGTGATTTTATTAATAGCCCAGTTAGTAAAGTCAGCTGCTCTAGTGTTTGGAACTGGTGCTGGTCTAACACTGCTTTGGAAGTCTTTAAAGGAAAATAACAAGGCAAAAAACTGTCCACACCAGCATGGACTGGTTAGGTTGAATGATCTCTTCCTGTTTAATTTTGTTCAAGGGACGTGAGCATCACTGAGTAGGACAGCATTTGTTGCCCAATTACCCTTGAGAAGGTGGAGGTGAGCTGCCTTCTTGAACCACTGCAATCCATCTGGTGTAGGTACACCCACAGTGCTGTTAGGAAGAGAGTTCCAGGATTTTGACTCAGTGACAGTGAAGGAATGTTGATATAGTTCCAAATCAGGATGGTGTGTGGCTTGAAGGGGAACTTCCAGCTGGTGGTTTACCCATGCATCTGCTACCCTTGTCCTTCTACATACCTGAGGTCACAGGTTTGAAAACTATCCCGTATCTACCTGACCTTTTCCTTTGATTCTTTTTACAAGTCATGTTACAGTTGATGCAATACAACTGACTAAGTGCACATTCAGAAATTGGTCAGAATATAGACTGACCAGGCAAATACCCAATCATCTGATTCCCCACAGCTAATTGCAATCCTGACCTTCTACCCAGTAGGTTAATACTTTTCAGAATGATGAATGTTAACAGCAGATAATCTCAGGTAATTAATTTATGTTGAAATTCTAGAAGCACTCTGACTTCACACTGCTGACATTGTCCTTCACCTCTCCTTATTCACTTGAATGCCTTCTTTGGAATTTATAAAAATTTATTCAATCTATCAGATTAGAATCTCACAGACATGACTGAACTGGACCTGGTCAAATTTATTTTCACCCTGAGCTCTCTGGAGACCTGTCAAGGTATGTAAAATTATTCAACAGTTTGTTTTTAGAGCATGCCTATTCTTGCCGAAACTCCAGTAACAAACTTAGACTTTAAATTTTCCTGAAAATATAAATGCCCCAAGGTACCTAATCAAGGTTTAAGAACTTGAACTAAGAGCAGGAAGTTCCAAAGGTATTTATCTAACCTTATTAAATTTGTTAGATTAGTATCAGAATTGACATGCTCATGCGTGTGTGTGTGTGAGAGAGTGATGTCTTTATAAGAAAAGAAAGAAATTCATAAAATAGCTGAAGAAACACAATACCCAGTTCCCATGTGCAGCTAATGCTGTATTCTAAAATGGAAGTGCTGCACCCCTATGCTGAGTAATGTGTTTTTAATAGGTGTGCATGTTGTGTAAGTACATGTGAGTGCAAGGGCAGATTGGTCTAATGGGATCCAATAGCTGAGCAACTAGTTATTGGTGAAATATATTTTTGTTGCTAGGTAGTCTAGGTTTGTATGATTCCCAGAACTTAAGTGGCAGATCTGATTTCGGACAGTGGAGTCTATCCCATGTTTGTTAACTAGCTTTCTTCAAAACTGTCTGACCTACAGAGTACTTCCAACATGTTTTGTTTTTCTTCAGTATTCAGTGATAGATTCAGAAGGCCTAAGAAATTGAATGTTGGCTCTTGTGAATCCAAAGCCTGAGCTTATTTGATTGTCTGCATTCAACCCTATTATCTGCCTAATCCATAAGGAATATGGGAGTATATAGAATCAAAAGAAACTATTGAGGTCCACTTGACCAGTCTCAACGTTTGCAAAATGCCACACACTATCCTATTTCTCATTTTCTCTACCAAGATCTGAATTTTTGCTCCCAAGTCAGGTGGGCAGGGTTGCGAATTTTCATGACGCCCCAAACTCGACTCAGGAAAAACTTGCCCGAATAGCCGGATTTTCGTTTCGGGCTGGGTGGTATTGGTGCTAACTGGAGTTAGGCCCACCAGCATCCAGAAACAGTGCCGAGGCAGCTACAGGGGCTGCCAAGTGCCAAAGCCTGCTTCAGTGCTCTGGGACTTCATCCCAGTTATAATAGCAATAAAGCCCTCTAGACCTCACCCCTCACACTGCCACAAACTCTCCACACACCATCTATGCCAACTAATGCCACCTCATGCCCCCCCACCCACCCTCATATCCTCCATGCCAGCTAATGCCACTCCACTCATCCCAATGGCCCTTTATAGCCCCATGCCAACTTAGTGTCAATTCATGCCAACCACCATCCTCCCACCACACTTCACCCTTACCCTCTTTCATGCCAACTCACCCAGTCTCCGTCATGGGCAGACCTCAGGAGACATGCTGAGATGAAATAAAATAAAGTTATAAGTATTATTATACATACAAGTGTACATTCAAATACCTTCAAGTACCTAATCCCTAATAAAGTGAACATTTGTATTCATAGCCTGACATCAAAGATAGCTAATCCCTTTATAACCTCTTGGGGCTGTCAATCAAACTGATTTTACAAGACTCCCCATCATGATAATAATAGGTTGTGAAAACAGCCAAACAGTACTAATACTATAAGGAAAGCCCTCTGGCCTACACGAACAAACAGCAATTGAAATTGCAAGCACTCTTTTTTTCAAACGAGTGACAAAGCAAGCTGTTTGTTATTTTTCAAAATTTAAAGAGCAGGAAGTTTAAATCACTTGACAGCTCAACAGTTCCACAGAATTTATTTACCTTTCATGAACATTCATGTCCACCAAACAGGCACATGACCCCTCCAAAAGGACACATGACCCCTCCAAAAGGGCACATGACCCCTCCAAAAGAGCACATGACCTCTCCAAAGAATTCTGGTAGGTTTAGAACTTTTCCTCAAATTTGTAAAGCCCACGAGTCGTGTTTCAGATAA
This sequence comes from Carcharodon carcharias, assembly GCF_017639515.1. Classification (NCBI taxonomy): domain Eukaryota; kingdom Metazoa; phylum Chordata; class Chondrichthyes; order Lamniformes; family Lamnidae; genus Carcharodon; species Carcharodon carcharias. The sequence continues at coordinate 138,036,576 of NC_054475.1, read as the reverse complement.
CTGAGTGATGAAAATTACTTCTGAGTGAAGACAACTACACATCTAAATATGCTGCTGCCTCTCTGAACCGTGGATGTGTGAAATAAGTCCTGTCCCCATTCTCTGCCCCTCCCATGTCGAAAATGGGTGGGTGCTGGATCTGAAGGTGGGATTTCTGGATTCGGGGCTCCAGCTCCATGAAAATTCATTATCTATTCAGTTTCCTCTTAAATTGCCATTACCGTAAAGATTATCACATTACTTTATTAGTTATCTTGGCATTTTCACATCTTCAAATTTTGGCTGACACTTATGCAGTACTATATTGATTCATAAGAAAAGTGATCTTTCAGATGCAATTTTAAACCTCGCGGTTCAGATCTCCTGGTACTAATCAAAGAAGAACAGGGGGTTTTCTGTGTGCTAACCAACATTCCTACCTCAACCAACACTATCAGCAAAAGATTAACTGGTTAGTTATCTCATTACTGCATGTGTGATTTTTGTGTATGCCAAATGGTTGCTGTGTTGACCTCCATTAACAGCCTCTGCATTTCAAAAGTAATTTATTGTATATGAAGCTTTACAGACCTTCCTGAGATATGTAAGAAGGCAACATACAAATTCAAACCCTTTCCCAAAGCTTTCAAATCTACATAAAATAGACCTAAGGGCTTGCAATTGAAGTTTACGGGTTTTCGTTTCTTATGTATATGAAAAATAAATTGTTGTTTGCATATTTTGGAGAGATTGACCAATTAAAAAAATGAGTTTTTGTATGAATCAGTCTTTCAGCTGATAGTCTGCAAAGAATTCAATAACATAACATTCAATTGGAAACCTTTCATTTCTTAAGGCTTTTCCACTGCACATATTGATGAGCTGTTTAGTTTTCTCATGGGGCATTCAATTTTGCTTGTTCCAGATTACAGGACAATGGTACCTGAACTGAATTCAAGTTTGACTATTAGGAACCTAAAACCTCCAACTGACACAAGGATATGTATTATTTCAAAAATGCTCATTTCTTTACAATTAGTCAAGGGTTACTTGGTTGTCCTGGTCAGACTGCAGATCCTGGCTGAATGCATTACCGAACCCCTGTAGGTTTCAGAACTGAAAGATCTACAATTGACATAATCTTCTTAATCCTGCAGCGGCACGAGAAATGCCATGACCAAAGGAAACCATTATATATTGCCTTCATCGATCTCACCAAGACATTCGAACATGAGAGCAGAGGTGATCCAGTTACGCAGCCGAAGATAGATTGGCTACCTGCCGAAGCTGCTCAATGTGATCTCCTCTTTCCCTGACAACATGGTGAGTAAGGTCAGCTATGACTTGGCAACATTGGAATCCTTTGAGATCCGCAGTGGGGTCAAACAGGGTTGTGTTCTGGAGCTGACACTCTTTGACATATTCTTCTCTTTCCTGCTGTTATTTGCCTTCAGGCCATCTACAGAGGATCTAGCTACATATCAGATTTGATGGAAAGCTGTTCAGCCTTGTTTACCCAAGATCCAAGACAAAGGTGCGCCAAGTCCTTATCGGAGTGTTGCTGTACACATTTGATGCCGTATTAACATTCCATATCAAGGGACACCTTCAGTGGCAAATGGGACAGGCTCTCTCACATCTTTAAAGAGTTTGATTTGACTATCAGCATCAGGAAGACAAACGTTATGATGCAGAATATTGCCACACTGCCATCTATCAGCATTGACAATGTGACACTGGAGGTTGTTGATAGCTTCACATATCTAGGCTTCATAATCACCAGCAATCTGTCACTTGATGCTGAAATTAACACACACATCACAAAAGCTGCAGCTGTTATGGCTAAGCTGAGTAAGAGAATGTGGAACAACAGCAACCTGAACACCAAACTGCAAGTCTACCAAGCCTGTTTCCTCGTGCACTCCTCTACAGTGGTGAGACCTGGACAATATATGCTAGGCAAGAGACAAATCTGAACAGTTTCCACATTCTCTGTCTCAGACATATGCTTGGCATACCTTGGCAGGACAAAGTCACTAAGTCAAAGGTGCTGCAGCGTGCTAATTTCATCAGCATACATTCATTGCTATGCCAACGATGTCTGCGATGGCTCAGTCAGGTTCATCAGACGGATGACAGCACTATACCTAAAGACCTAGTGTATGGTGAACTGACCACTGATCCATGACCTCCTGGGCATCCATATCACTCTAAAAGCACATCTACAAGTGAGATATTAAGATGGTGGACATTGACGCTGACAACTGGGAGACGGCTGCTGACAGCTGTGACCTCTGGAGGTTGACTATTTGGAAGGGCATTGGAAGAGGTGAGCAGAAACGCTCAGCTGACTGAGGAGTGAGCCCAGAGAAAACAGAGGCCAGCGAATTGTGCACCTTCTCAGCCAACTGTCTTCCCTGACAGCTAATGTGGCAGAGACAGCTATGCCAGAGTGGTGCTCCTGTGTCACACCAAGCAATTCTTAACACAAAGTTGACCACCATGGGGCAAACTATCTTCTTACGAGATAGAAGGCTGCCATCATGACTTGATCATTTTGTATTTTATATTCCCTGGAAAGATGGGAGGGTCTTTGCCTTGGAACTAATAATCAAATAATTTCTCATTTTGATTTTTTTATGCCTGACAAGCAAGTATCAGTAAATGTCTATGAAGTCTGCATGAGCAGAAAAACTAATTCAGCTTTAGACTAATCATTTTTTTCACAGCTTGCATTTATGTAAATGTAGGAATTCCTGTCAGGATGTGATTCTAATGGGGATGGACTCCACCTTTTTTAATTACATGGCTGTTGCCACCTAAAACCTGTGAATAGCTCCCCCATCTTCCATATAGTGCAGTCTTGTTCAAAACGGCTATAGCATCCTAAGTTATTTCATAACATTTAAATATAAATATGAGCAGTATTATTTGTAAAAAGGAAAGCAGCCAGCCAGTGTTTTATTCTCTCCCTTCAAATAAGTAACTTCAATTGTCAGGAGGATATAGGAGGTGGAAAAGATCTCAATAGCCCAATCATCCTGTCCTAAGAATAGGGCACCATATCAAATCAGGAAAAATGAGGTTTAGACATTAGACCAAGATAACAGGTTATATATGGTCCAGAGATTTCCAGTAGATGACCTAGAATAATGGACACAAAAGGGAAGAAGTAATTACTGTTTTCTAGCTTCTTCACACATATGTTCAAGTAAAGTCCTAAATTAGGTTTTCACAATTAAGCCCTGCAAAATTAAAACCTATCTATCGTCTGAACATATTGACTGATAACGTCAGAGCTTCAGGGCAGTGTATCTTGGGATTACCAAAGATGAGCTGGGGACACCCCTGAGGACATTCTCAGGTGAGAATTGCATGGCAATTACCCTGGAAGTTCAAACTTGCGGTGGGCAATTGGCCTGCACTGGGAACCATTCGATAATGTGATTTAAATCGCCAACCTTGGATGGTCTGACTGTGATCTTAATAGTTACCCAGAAAAAGTTAGAAGAATTAAAACCACTTCTAGCTTCTGCGTAACTATAGCATTGACCCACTCTGACACGCTCCCCCCCCATAGGACTCCGCCCACCCCACTAAACTACCTCCACGGGCTATGAGACAGCCCCCACTACCCCTCACCCCCTCATTAGCCACACCCCCAACACCAATACCGCCCCCTCAACCCTGACCCCACAGGGATCTCTCCCCATCTACATCCACATCCCCCCGACTGCCCGCCCCACCCCCCTCCCCCACCGACTACTCTCCAAACCACTGACTGCCCTCCCCACCCATTGGCTAGACCCCCATTATCCCGGTTATCCTCCCCACCCCACAACTACAGCCCCACCCACTCAACTGCCCTCCATACCCCCTGACTACACTCTCAGTCCCCTGACTGTGCTCCCCACCCCGACTACACTCCCAGCCCCCTACTCCCCTCCCAACACCCCAACTAGCCCCCCACCCCCAACTGCCGTCCCCACCCCCAACTAAACCCCCACACACCTTACTTTCCCCCAGCCCCCAATTACAGCCCAATATCCTGACTGCCCCCACACCTCCAACTGCCTTCCCCACTCCTGACTACACCCTCACCCCCTGACTGCCCTCCTCTTCCCCAACACCTCCGCTGACCACCCGATACCTCCCACAATGACCACCCTCCCCACTGACCACGCTCCCCCACAACTGACCACCCTCCTCTGTACCCCCACATTGTCCACCCCATCGCCCCCCAACCCCCACCCACAACTGACCACGAGAAATTAATTCCAGTTCTGAACCTAATTAAACCAGCATCCTATTTTAATACATCAGTCTTATTTGACATGAAAACTACCTTATTTCTATATAATTCTGTAGGATCTTAACGTCAGATTATTTTGGATCATTTATTCTACATTTCACATTATTCCTGATATTGGCTCATGTACCCTCCAGTACCACAATTTTGAAGCAGAAGGGCCTTTGTACACGATAATGGAATGTTAATTGAACCTACCCTGACTGTCTTCATTAATTGGTGATTAAAATTAAAATAGCCAAATCTGCTCAAAACCTAGCATATCTAACCAACGAATACCTCAGCCAAATGGAGCATTACACCCCAGTTTCAAAGTCTTCGTTAATGTTGAGTCAGCTGCTCTCTGCTGGGATGATGATAAGGCCAGTGGAATTGGCCCTATCAACCACTAAATCTGATAGAGGAGAAAAAAAAAAGATCAGCCAGGGTTTCTGCTCCTGATTGACATCCAGCCGGGTATCTCTCATGATTGTGGTCTGCTATATGCTTCACAGATTGGCTCAGCAAAGGGGAGTGGCCCTTGAAGATCTGGAGACAGTGGAAGCTGTAACGTCTTCAGGAGCAAAGGAGGTACAGGACGCAGGACAGGATGGGTGGCGGACATGGAGGAGCCTTCTGCTGCACGTGGAGGTCCAGGTGACCATGGAGATGGCCAGACTTGAGGGAGGCTGTCACTGGGATGCAACTGACCTCCCCTCTAACCACCTCTGGTTCACCTATGTGACTGACTTGTTCAGGTTGCAAAGTGCTTAATCTATTCAATGGGCATCAGTGCTCAAGTTCATTACAGGCTGTTCCAGGCTACATAAAGCGACATGAATTCTGCACAGGATAGTGCTCTGGTCCTGCATGCATTCCAGGTACTGCCACGTATGGCTCTCCATGAGGTTTGCCACTCTGCCATGGGAGGAGCTCGTGTGTTCAAAGCCATGGTCAAGCTCATCTGCTGCATGGGCTCGTCCAATTGCAGTCCATGAGCCTGCATAGCTCAGGAAATTCTGACAGATGGAAAGACATCTACTCCTGCTTCTCCAAGTACTGACCCCAAATCTGTGACTCTCGAGGGCACTCATCGCTGCCTAGCAGAGAATTACTCTGATTGTGTGCAGATCATCATGGATTGGCTCCCTGCTGTGTTTCAAGATTAAGTGGTAGACCTTACCCATAGGATGGTGTGAAGTCAGGAGTGCACAAGGCTTTGTTCATTGGTTGTCATCCCATCTTCCGGACAGTCACATGGGGTTATTGGGAGAGGCTCTTTTATTCAGGGTCATATGTTGAGATTGGATCCCCAAAGTGATTGGTCTGCTTGTATCACTTTTATTGCCAGTAGCTGCACATTACAGTCTTCACGCACAGACAGGAGAGAAGAGAGAATCATTGACTGTATTTGTGAAGGGGCTCTGAGTCAACAAAGTGAAAGCTTAAAATCATGGACCTTCAAAGTTTTTAACAACTGATGTTGTACTCTTTGCACAATGCCAGTTTTGCAGAGGATCTTAGAAATGGGGACAGCAGAGACAGGCTTCAGAATAGATTCTTCTCTTACCTGAAGGTCAGCACTTAAAAAAAAAAGGGATGATTCAGGCACAATACTCTTGACCGAGGCAAGCCTTTTATCCTACCCATTCTGGAGTCGGGCCTCCTCCATTTCCATGTCCAGGTGGTCCAACCACATGGCAGACCCGCCCTTTACCTCATTAAGAGCCCAACCCATGGAAAAATCGCTGCTGGTATCGGATTTGTGATGGAGTTGGGTTCACGATCCAGAATCAAGCCCTTTTCCCGTTTTCCGTGTCCTCTGGGAAAATCCGGCCTTTGCTTGCACAGTCAACAGTGCTTGTATTCAAGTCCAATTGACTGAAAGAAAAGCTGACTAAAACAAAGCTGCGTACAAATAGGAAATTGTGATTTCATTTTCCATATTGCCTTTATGCCAGTCTCTGGAGGTAGTGTGTAGGCTTTGTGCTGCTCATCTTTTTGTTGCTTTCCAGGAAGAGGTAGCAGAAGAATGATACTAAGAAGACAGGCTAGCTTACCATTCATAGGTCAAGTGAAAAGGGCCTTGTGAATGATGGGATTGGCAGTAAAGATTGCTTCCATATTGATAGATTTAGATGGAAGCAGAGAAGAGAGAAAAAGGTTTTGTACAAGAGATTTGATTGGTTTGGAAATTGAAGAAATTAGCATTCAATAGGATTTGGACACAAACAATTGTGGATACATACAGTTGTGTATGTATTTATATTCTTCTCCATCTTATCCAAGCATGATGTTTAGGCTTATTAGATGACTTGCTGTGGTATCTTGAAAATCATACAGTAGATGGTTCCCAGATCTCTTAAGGTTGACTTATTGTGAAGAATATGTTCCCAAGGGTCTCACTAGCCTTGGAGATGCTCATTTACTAAAAATTACTGAAATCATCAGGTTATCTATCTGACAATGAACACTCCAACCGTTCCTGTGCAAAACTCTAGAATATTAATTGAACATTATAAATCTGTCTTATTCATCTTTGACTAGTTGCATCATATAAATATTGTTCCGTCAAGACTTTACTCATCCGCATCCTTCCAATTCCACTCTCAACCAGATGTGTTTTCACTATTGTTTAAACAATTTTATGGATATATAATTAACTTTTTTTTCCTGCAACTTTTCTTTACACTGCTGCTACTCTGAAAGATAGTGTCGAATCAATGTAGATTAGGACAGCCACCTAATGGTGCGACCCCGTCTGCTTTTATCCAAGTGGAGCCTTCATTCTGGATTTAGCTGCTAGGTTATCTTTAGCACAAAACTAAAATCATTTTACACCACTCTTAAATTTGAAATGTAAATGAAAGTCATAAGCCCTAAAATGATCTTGGTCTCATTTCACCCAACTCTGCTGAATACATTAATGCCATTTTTCAATCGCAGGATCTTCAATTTGCAGCCAGTATTCTAAACGTGGTCTCACCAATGAGCTTCACAGGGTTAAAATAACCTATTTTCAGTAAATTCAAATTGTCTCAAGGTGTGTGCCATTAATTGTTTATCCTAATTGATAAAAAATGTCCACCTATTTGTTACCTTCTCTGACCAGGCTAAAGAGATTGATGTACTGGTATAATGTTTTTTACTATGTTGACTGCTCAAGTTTTATAATAACACCACTGGGAGGAGACAGGGTCATCCAGTCTATTTATTTGTCCGTGTTAGAAAATAACATTTCACCCTGAGTGAGACGAATGGTGATTAACGAATTGATGAAATTTGGTTAGAACAGCAAGCATTTGTGCATTGAATTAGTAACTCTAATTTTGTAATATTACAGTACGGAGTCAGTTCCAACACAATCATAAAAATGATGACAGATGCTCTCTTAGCAATTCACTGCACCCATCATCTGTTCTGACATCCAGGCGAAATTCAACAGGGGCAATTCAGCAGACAAAATAGAGTCAAAGAAATAAGAGAATCATCTACAGCATTTTAAAAGCAAAGCTGATTGTATCAATAGAAAAATTAACCCACCAGAATAAAGGAAATCGTCAGACAATAGGAGCGAAGACAATAAATGTGGAACAAAACATAAAGGCCAGTTATATTATTTATTCGTTCACAGGAAGTGGGCGTGGCTGACCAGGCCAGTATTTATTATCCATGCCTAATTGCCCTTAAGAAGATGGTGGTGAGTCGCCTTCTTGAACCACTGCAGTCCATGTGGTGTAGGTACCACCCACAGTGCTGTTAGGAAGGGAGTTCCAGGATTTTGACCCAGCAACAGTGAAGGAATGACAATATAGTTCCAACTCAGGATGGTGTCTGGCTTGGAGAGGAACTTCCAGGTGATGGTGTTCCCATGCATCTGTTGCCCTTGTCCTTCTAGGTGGTAGAGATTGCGGGTTTGGAAGAGTCTGTCGATGGAGCCTTGGTGAGTTGCTGCAGTGCATCTTGGAGATGGTACACACTACTGCCACTGTGCGTGGCAGGGAGTGAATGTTGAAGGTGGTGCCAATCAAGCGGGCTGCCTTGTCCTGGATGGTGTCGAGCTTCTTGAGTGTTGTTGGAGCTGCCCTCATCCAGGAAAGTGGAGTATTTTATCACACTCCTGACTTATGCCTTGTAGATGATGGACAGGCTTTGGGCAGTTAGGAGACAAGTTACTCATTGCAGAATTCCCAGCCTCAGACCTGCTCTTGTAGCCACAGTAATTTTATGGCTCGTCCAGTTCAGTTTCTGGCCAATGGTAACTCCCAGGATGTTGATAGTGGGAGATTCATCAATAGAAATGCCATTGAATGTCGAAGGAAGCTGGTTAGACTCTCCCTTGTTGAGATGATCATTGCCTGGCACTTGTGTGGCACAAATGTTATTTGCCATTTTTCAGCCCAAGCCTCAATGTTGGCAGGTCTTGCTGCATAGGGACGTGGACTGCTTGCAGTCGCAAATGGTGCTGAACATTGTGCAATCATCAGCAAATATCCCCACTCTGACCTTATGATGGAAGGAAGGTCATTGATGAAGATCATTGAGAACTAGGTGCAACAGAAAGAGGTGGTGCAGGGGGCTGGTGATAGGGCATTATATTTTGGGATGGTCATAATATGCTGAGCAGAATAAAGCTTTTATTTCTCCTTCCTGAAGCCACTAACACTTATTGTTGCTAAATTATATTGTGCTGCTGTCTATTAATGCCAATTTTAACAACAATGTGGAAGCATTCATATTGAGTGCTGGCTAGCTAGTTAATCATGCAGGGCATCATAGAACCATAGAACACTACAGCACAGAAAACAGGCAATTCGGCCCTTCTAGTCTATGCTGAAATATTATTCCGCTAGTCCCATTCACCTGCACCTAGTCCACAACCCTCCACTCCTCTCCCATCCATGTATCTATCCAAATTATTCTTAAAACTTAAGAGTGAGCCCACATGTCAGATGGTAGCTCGTTCCACACTCTCACCACTCTCTGAGTGAAGAAGTTCCCCCTAATGTTCCCCCTAAACCTTTCCCCTTTCACGCTAAAGCCATGTCCTCTTGTGTTTATCTCTCCTAATCTAAGTGGAAATAGCCTACTCGCAGTTACTCTGTCTATACCCCTCATAATTTTGTAAACTTCTATCAAATCTCCCCTCATTCTTCCAAGCTCCAAGGAATAAAGTCCTAACCTGTTTAATCTTTCCCTGTAACTCAACTCCTTAAGACCCGGCAACATCCTAGTAAATCTTCTCTGCACTTTCTCAATCTCACTGATATCCTTCCTGTAGTTAGGCGACCAGAACTGCACACAATACTCCAAAGTTGGCCTCACCAACGTCTTATACAACCTCACCATAACATCCCAACTCCTATACTCAATACTTTGATTTATGAAGGCCAGTATGCCAAAAGCTTTTTTTTACAACCCTGTCTACCTGTGACGCCACTTTCAGGGAATTATGTATCTGAACTCCCAGATCCCTTTGTTCCTCCGCACTCCTCAGTGCCCTACCATTTACTGTGTATGTCCTACCTTGGTTTGTCCTTCCAAAATGTAACACCTCACACTTTTCCGCATTAAATTCCATCTGCCATTTTCTGTTGGTCCAGATCCCTCTGCAAGCTTTGAAAGCCTTCCTCGCTGTCCACAACGCCTCCAATCTTAGTGGCATCAGCAAACTTGCTGATCCAATTTACCACATTATCATCCAAATCATTGATAAAGACAGCAAACAACAATGGTCCCAGCACAATCCAATTCTGTTCTCATCCAATGTCCATCAATGCATTTTCCTTCAGGGGCCTCACTGTACCAATCAGAAGTGGTATCCTGGATGCTTCATCCCTTCCAGGAGTGCTTAGGCCAACTGTAGCACCAAACTACCGATTCAACATGAATAGGCCCAGGATTGTAAATAATGAAACTGTATGCAGCATCAGAACACAACTGGAGACAACTACAATACTGATAGTTGTCTTGGAAGGTTAACTTACAAGAACCATCGTACTAAAAATCTTAAATTTGTGAGGCTCTACTCCTGAAGTGAAGGGAACAGGAAGTCAGGAATACTGTAAGTAGACTCCATTAACACCCCCACCATATTTCCAGAGCCACACTCCTGTTGAGTGAAGCTCTGCACAAAGTTTCAAAGCCACAGAATTATAAACATCATACAATGTATACAGGGCAGGTTCTGAAGACCTGTGCTCCAGAACCTGCCGCAACCATAACCAAGCTGTTCCAGCACAGCAACAACACTGGCATCTACCCAGCTATGTGGAAAATTGCCCAATTATGTCCTGTAAACAAATCCAACCTTGGGCATTTACCACCCCATCAGTTGACTCTCAATCATCAGTAAAGTAATGGAAGGGGTCATCAACGGTGCTATCAAGCGGCACTTGCTTAGCAATAACCTGCTCACTGATGTCCAGTTTGAGTACCACCAGGGCCACTCAGCTCCTGACCTCAATACAAACTTGGTTCAAACATGGACAAAAGAACTGAACTCCAGAAGTGAGGTGAGAGTGACTGTCCTTGATATCAAGGCCACATTTGACCAAGTGTGGCATCAAGGAGCCCTAGTAAAGCTGGAGTCAATGGGAATCGGGGGAAAACTCTCCATTGGTTGGAGTTACACCTAGCATAAAGGAAGATGGTTGTGATTGTTGGAGGTCAGTCACCTCAGCTCCAGGCCATCAATGCAGGAGTTCCTCATGGTAGTGTCCTGGGCCCAAACACCTTCAGCTACTTCATCAATGGCCTTCTTTCCATCATAAGGTCAGAAGTGGAAATATTCGCTGATGATTCCACAATGTTCAGCACCATTCACAACTCCTCAGATACTGAAGCAGTCCATGTCCAAATGCAGTAAAACGTGGACAATATCCAGGCTTGGGCTGACAAGTAGCAAGAAACATTTGCGCCACACAAGTGTCAGGCAATGACCATCTTCAACAAGAGAGAATATAACCATGGCCCCTTGACGTTGAATGGCATTATCATCACTGATTCCGCCACTATCAACATCCTGGGGGTTACCATTGAACAGAAACTGAACTGGACTAGCCATATAAATACAGTGGCTACAAGACCAGGTCAGAGGTCAGGACTCCTGCAATGAGTAACTCACTTCCTGACTCCCCAAAGCCTGTCCACCATCTTCAAGGCACAAGTCAAGAGTGTGACGGAATACTCCACATTTGCCTGGGTGTGTGCAGTTCCCATAACACTCAAGAAGCTTGACACAAATCAGGTCAAAGCAGTCCGCTTGATTGGCACCACATCCAAACATTCATTCCCTCCACCACCGACGCACAGTCGTAGCAATGTGTACCATCTATAAGGTGTACTGCAGGAATTCACCAAGGCTCCTTAGACAGCATCTTCCAAACCCACAACCGCTATCATCTAGAAAGACAAGGGCAGCAGATACATGGGAACTCCACCACCTGGAAGTTCCCCTCCAAGCCACTTGCCATTCTGACTTAGACTGGGTCAAAATCCCAGAACTCCCTTCCTAACAGCACTGCGGGTGTAAGTACAGCACATGGACTGCAGCGGTTCAAGAAGGCAGCTCACCACCACCTTCTCAAATGCAACTAGTGATGGGCAATAAATGCTGGCCCAGCCAGTGAAGCCCACATGCCAGGAATGAATAAAAAAAAATCATCCTGTCAGTCAGCCAAAGATACTGCACGAGTTACATCATAATCATTAATTCTGTTGTGGGTGAGCCATTGCACATCAAGAAGATGGATTGGATAATTTTAAGTGTCTACACAGCTAGCCGGGAGCCTCACTTACCAGCAGTGCAAATTGGAAATTTTGGCAGGCACTACACCCATGGTTTTCTGACCACCAAAAATATCTTGCAGGCAGGCTACCCCTACCAGTGGTAACTATGTACAAAGTTATTCCTGGATATGCTGAAAGTTACTGATAGTAAAAAGTGTAACTTAGAAAATCGAAATAAAGACAAAATGACTCACTCTGCCTGGCTTAAAATCAAGCAGTGAATCTAAAGCAATTGCATGTAGCGCTGAGTGATTTCATAGCTATTACCTAACACAGGGGTTTCAACTGACAGTTTGAAACTGCTCAAGCCTCACTTGCAGTTGATTACATCATTTGAAAATCTTAATTAGGTTCCTGCATTAACAGTGAGCAGCATTCTATATATAATTCACTCACATGAGCACATCTGATACTGTATAGCGAGTGTATCTGTCAATTTTAGATGGAGCAGAGCAGCCAACATTTGGCAGCAGCATAAGCTATGTCATTTTTCATTCTTCTACTTTATATGGATGTGGCATTCACATGAGTGACAGACATTTCCCACATAACACCTTGAAACTTCTGTAATCGTAGCATGCAGCTTTCACATCTAAACTGCTAATAACTAATCTCTTTTTTTGGTTCATTTGGTAGTACTCTCATCTCTGATCCAGCACACTTGAGTTCAGGTCACGTCAGTATTTGAGGTAATAACCAAGGTTCAGTATTGTACTGAGTGCTGCTCTGTTGGAATTGTGGTTCTCCAAATGAGATTTTTAAACTGAGACCTCGTCCGCCTGTTCTATTAGTCTAAGTAGACACTAACAATCCCAAGGCAGGAGAGTTGGGAATACTTTCAGAATTCAATATTCATCCCTCAAATAATATCCCAAAAAGAAACTAACAGGTTAATCAGCTTTGTGCTGATCTTGGGATTTTGGTGTCTTCTATGAACTGTATATCAAAGTGATATACAAATTAGGAGTAGCCAGTCAGCCCCTCGAGCCTGCTCCGCTGGCCATTTGATATGATCATGGCTGATCCGACTGTGGCCTCAAGTCTACGTCCTTGTCTACCCCCTATACTCTTTGACTCCCTTGTTAATCAAGAATCTATTTAACTCTGCCTTAAAAATATTCAATGACCCTGCCTCCACTGCTGTCTGGGGAAGAGAATTCCACAGACCAACGCCCCTCTGAGAGAAAAAAATTCTTCTCAGCCCCGTCTTAAATGGGAGGCACCTTACTTTTAAACTGTCCCCCCTAATTCAAGTCTCTCTCATAAGGGGAAACATCTTTTCAGCATCCACCCTTTCATGTCTCCTCAGGATCATATATGTTTCAATAAGATCACGTCTCATTCTTTCAGAGTCCGATGGATGCAGGCCCAATCTGTTCAACCTTTCCTCAAAAGATAACCTCTTCATCCCAGGAATCAGTCGAGTGAAACTTCTCTTAAGTGCTTCAAATGCAACTACATATTTTCTTAAGGAGACCAAAACTGTACACAGTACTCATGTGCAGTTTCACTAGGGCCCTGTACAGCTTTAGCAACACTTCCTTACTTTTGTACTTGATCCCCCTTTTGTACTTGATCATCAACATTCCATTTGCTTTCCTAGTCACTTTCTGTACCTGCATACTAACTCTTTGTGGATTCATGTACCAGGACACCCAGACCCCTCTTTACAGCAGAGCTTTGCAATCTCTTTTGATTTAAACAATATACTGCTTTTCTATTCTTCCTGTCAAACTGGACAATCTGACATTTTCCCACATTACAATCCATTTGCCAAATTTTTGCCAACTCACTTAGCCTATCTATATTGCTTTGAGACATTTATGAAAGATGTAAAAGGTGCAATACAAATGCAAATCTTGAATTACCTGGAAAAACTCAGCAGGTCTGGCAGCATCGGCGGCGAAGAAAAGAGTTGACATTTCGAGTCCTCATGACCCTTCAACAGAACTAGGTGAATCCAAGGAGAGGGGTGAAATATAAGCTGGTTTAAGGTGTGGGGGGGCAGAGGGTTGGGTGGGGGGAGAGAAGTGGAGGGGGGTGGTGTGGTTGTAGGGACAAGCAAGCAGTGATAGGAGCAGATCATCAAAAGATGTCACAGACAAAAGAACAAAAGAACACAGAGGTGTTGAAGTTGGTGATATTATCTAAGCGAATGTGATAATTAAGAATGGATGGTAGGGCACTCAATGTATAGCTCTAGTGGGGGTGGGGGGAGCATAAAAGATTTAAAAATATTTTAAAATAATGGAAATAGGTGGGAAAAGAAAAATCTATATAAATTATTGGAAAAAACAAAAGGAAGGGGGAAGAAACAGAAAGGGGGTGGGGATGAAGGAGGGAGTTCAAGACCTAAAGTTGTTGAATTCAATATTCAGTCCAGAAGGCTGTGAAGTGGCTAGTTGGAAGATGAGGTGCTGTTCCTCCAGTTTGCGTTGGGCTTCACTGGAACAATGCAGCAGGCCAAGGACAGACATGTGGGCAAGAGAGCAGGGTGGAGTGTTAAAATGGCAAGCGACAGGGAGGTTTGGGTCATTCTTGCGGACAGACCGCAGGTGTTCTGCAAAGCGGTCGCCCAGTTTACGTTTGGTCTCTCCAATGTAGAGGAGACCTTGGATTCACCTAGTTCTGTCGAAGGGTCATGAGGACTCGAAACGTCAACTTTTTTCTTCTCCGCCGATGCTGCCAGACCTGCTGAGTTTTTCCAGGTAATTCTGTTTTTGTTTTGGATTTCCAGCATCCACAGTTTTTTGTTTTTATCAAATGCAAATCCTGTTGTTTTTATTTCATCTTCTCCTCAAGATGCAAGCCCCTCCTGGAGTTCAATTCCTCAGGTGCCCTCTTGGGGTACTTTGTTCAAGAGGCTACCCTTAACATGTGAGTCTACGCAGAGAAAATCAGCGAGGTATTCAACTGTGGAAGATGTCACTGCTAAACTTGACCCTATCCTCACTCAGCATTCATGGAAGGACACTTTCCAACACTGGGTACTGGATAGAAATGGAAGTAAGAACTCTGGTTGATTTAGCCTATTTCCTAAGAATGGGTGAGATGGGGGTCAGTTGTGCAAATTGTCTTCTTTGTTGCTATCAACTCATTCAGGACAGATTGAAAATCAAAACGTGACTTTTTAAAAATAATTTATTCATTCATAGGTTGTAAGCATTGCTGGCAAAGCCACTATTTATTGCCTATTGTTAAATGCCTTCAAGAGGGTGGCAGTGACAACTGAGAGCTGCTAGGCCACTCCAGGGAACAGTAAGAGTCAATCACATTGCTGTGTTTCTGCAGTCATTTGTAAGTCAGAATAAGTAAGGATGGCAGATTTCCCTCCTGAATGGACATTAGTGAATCAATTGGGGTTTTTTGGACGATCCAATGGTTTTGTGATCACCATGATTGGTAGTAACTTTTTATTCCAGACTCAATTAACTGAATTTAAATTTACTTAATTTTATTGGATTAGATTTTTGCATGATGTACATTAAAATTGTACTTGCCCATAAACTTTCAATGGGTTTGTGCACAGAATTTATGATAAATTAGAGCCAAAAATGCCACACATTCAACAGAGCATCTTGGACCTGGATGAGAAAGGCAAGCAAGTATGTATCATCTTAATCAGATTGAAGAATTGTTAATAAGCAACTCAGAGTTTGAGCCAGCAAGTGTTAGCTGAAATATGAATTCAATGTCAAAGTAAGTACAGAAAGCAAAGTAAATAGAAGGGAAGGAAAATGGGATTGAGAGATAAACAAGTTAGAAAGAATAAGTTTAAAAAGCCTGCAAAAATAATGAAGCCCTGAAGGAATGAGACTCACACTTGTAAAAATTAATTTTCATTGCCAGATTGTTTAGCAGTTGTTAAGGTGTCTCACATCACGTATTGGAATGGGCAAGCCCTAACTTTTCTGGAAGGTTTAGTCTGCAATTGTGAAGTAGGTACAGGATATTTCACCATTTAATTTATTTGAGTTTTAAGTCAGATGATAAGATACCATTTTCTGGAAGCTTCTGAAGAAACAGGGGATCTCTGATAACAATTTAAGGATTTCTGTGTTAAACTGCACAGGTGCAGTCACCAGAAGTTGCTGGCCAATTTACACATAAATAACGGTGAGCGTTGTTGCCACACGGTTATTTTGACAGCAATATCCGGCTTAATGGTAATTGCTCTGAGGTACAAAAGTGCAAGAGGGAAATTGTTACATGACAAAATGTTACAAGATGAATGTTAATAGTTTTTTTCCACCAGCTGTGCTGTTAAGTAGAAATGAACAGGAACATTTTTAAGAAGAGTGCAGCATACTAAATTGCTCCTTTCTAATGGAGTGTTATGGGAAGTAATTTGAAATATATTTACCAAGCCAGTGGATCTGGCTTTTTGTTTTTCCCTTCCATACTCTTTTCAATGGTTCATATTTTTAGTTCACTGCACCTTTTTGAAAATAGAGTTTTTAAACTGAAAGAGGAACTTCCTGCTAAAGTATCATGCACAACACGGTAAGCCATCTTTAAACATTTATGCTCCCAGAAAATAAACTCAGTATTGTACAGTTGTAAGTTGGTGGTATTCCCCATCCAGCACTCCTGTGCTTATTTTCAGTCCCTCTTCTCGCTAACTCTTTTTGTGTTGCACATTATTTCTGACCAAAGGTTATTGGTGAACTCATTCTGCAATACTGCTGATGCCAACTCTTGTAAGATTTTGAGGTACATTTGAGAAAAATCATCTTCATGGGTTAGGAGGGAGTGTGTGCTATTGGTAGCAAAATTATACATATATACATATGTATATTCCTTCATCCACTGATTCCTGTGGCACTCTACTAGTTACAGCTTGCCAACCCAAAAATAACCCATTAACCCTACTCTCTGCTTCCTGTTAGCTAACCAATCCTCATCCATGCTAATATCCTACCCTCTGCATCATGGGGCAGGATTTTGCCCTCAACGGGGTGCTCTGCGGGGGTGGTCGGGAAGCTGACTACCGTCCGCGATTGGCTCTGCACCGTGGTTTCACATGGGCGGGCCAATTAAGGGCCGCCTTGTGTGGGTCGCGAGTGGCAACGCTCAACGCTGCCTGTGCAGGCGGGGGGAGGAGGGAGAGCCTGGCCTGGCATGCAGTTCATGCATGCATGAGAAAGAGCGTTTCAATCTCCCTGAGGCACGGAGCTGCTTCAGGAAGACTGAAGCGCTGTGTAAAAAAAAAATAAAGAGAATAGAAATTTAACAAAACATATCCCCTCTTGTGGCTCTGTCACATGAGCTGGGACATGTTTTTAATTCAAAAACGCAGTTTTTATTTCATGTTTATTTGCTATAGGAAACCTCATCCCACTCATGGATGAGATTTCACAAAAAATGTAAAGGCCGCTTGGCCTTTTCGCCTGCCCGCCAACTGTAAGGTTGAATGGGCAGCATACATTTGAATTTAATTAGATTGTTAATGGGCTTGATAGGCCTTTTAATTATCGGCGGGTACGCAGATGACTCCGGCTGAGACTGCGTGATGACGTCAGGATGCACGCTCCACATCATCCCGTGTTATTTTACGCTCGGGCGTGTCGGGCACCCGCACGCCGAGTGTAATATTCCGCCCATGAACGCTTATTTGGTGTGGTAACCTTTTGATGTGGTACCTTATTGAATGCCTTTTGGAAATCCAAGTACACCACATTTACAGGGACTCCTTTATCCACCTTGCTTGTTACTCCCTCAAAGAAGACCAATAAATGAGTCAAATAAGATTTCCCTTTCACAAAATCATGTTGACTCTAAATGATTGCATGTGCGATTTTCTAAATGTCCTGCCATTACTTCTTTAATAATGGATTCTAGCTTTTTCCCTATGACAGATATTAGGCCAACTGGCCTATTGTTTCCTGCTTTCTGTCTCCCTCTTTTCTTGAATAGTGGTGATTTTCATTTGTAATTTTCCAATCTGCTGGGACCTTTCCTGAATCTAGGGAATTTTTGAAGATCACAACTAATGTATCGACTATCTTTGCAGCCATTTATTTTAGGGCCCTAGGATGTAGGCAGTCAGGCCCAGGGGACTTGTCTGCTTTTAGTTCAAACAGCTTTCCCAGTACCTTTTCCTTGGCAATTGTGATTATTTTAAATTCCTCCCTCCCTTTTACCACTTGATTTTCATGTATTCTTGACATGTTTTTTTGTTTCTTCAACAGCGAAAACAGAAAAATACCTGTTCAATGCTTCTGCCCTTTTCTTTGTTTCCCATTATGAAATCCAGAGGACAAAACATATAATCCGTGAGCTCAAAATAAGAGATTTCAGACAGAATTCATTTGTCAAACTCCAAAGGCCATGAACTTGAATGGAACAAATGAGTTCAAGAAGGTGTGTTTCTGGAAAAAGAAGGAAGGTACGTAATCCATGATATGTATGGCACAGCTTTTAGCAACCATGCCCTTATGGAATTGTCATTCTAAAATATCCTGCACACTAGCTCTCTCTCACCCTCAAAAGTATCCTCAAACTTGAATGTATTAACATGGCATCTAGCCCTCAATTGCTCTTCCTGCTTGGGTGTCTTGACTTTGTTAAGTTCCTTTGTAAAGGAATGTTTTGTTCCATGAACTCTGTTATGAAAATGGAAGCTTCTATCTATGCAATTGTCAACTTTCTTCAGTAGCAGCACTTTCATCTCTGAATCAGAAGGTTAGAGGCTCAAGTCCCACAACGGGAACTCAGCATGCATCAAGGCTAACACTTTTAAGTGAGTGTCACATTGTTGGAGGTGCCAATTTCCAGACAAGATATTAAACAAAGGCCCCATCTGTCTAGTCAGATGGAAAGAAAATATTCAATTGCACTTTTTGAAGGCCAGAACATTCTCCCAGTGTCCTGGCCAACTTGCATTCCCCCAGTTACCTCCAAGAAGAGCTTAATTGGTTGTTCAACTCATTGCATTTTGTGGGATCTTGTTATGTATAAATTAACTACCTACAAAATAGGGATTAATTTGAGGCTTTCTGAGGAGATGAATGTAAATACAAAATCTTTCCTTTTTTAGGTGTGAAAATCAATCAAAATCAATATGCTTGTCGACCTTTTCCTTTTTCCTAAACGCTGACATTCTAACCATACAAGTTCAGATTATAGAAACATAGAAACTAGGAGAAGCAGTAGGCCATTCAGCCCTTTGAGCCTGCTCCGCCATGCATTATGATCATGGCTGATCATCCAACTCAATAGCCTGCTTCCACTTTCTCCCCATACCCTTTGATCCCTTTGGCCCCAAGAGCTATATCTAACTCCTTCTTGAAAACATACAATGTTTTGGTCTCAACTACTTTGTGGTAATGAATTCCACAGGCTCACCACTCTCTGGGTGAAGAAATTTCTCCTCATCTCAGTCCTAAATGGTCTACCCCATATCCTCAGACTGTGACCCCTGGTTCTGGACTCCCCCACCATCGGGCACATCCTTCCTGCATCTATCCTGTCTAGTCCTGTTAGGATTTTATAGGTTTCCATGAGATCCCCCCTCATTCTTCTGAACTCCAGCGAATATAATCCTAATCGACTCAATCTCTCCTCATATTTCAGTCCTGTCATCCCAGGAATCAGTTATATTGAGGGTTGTATTGGAAAGGTGGAATTGTACATTGTATTATTGCAACTGACTGAGCTATAAGCTTTATTTGACCAATATAGTAAAATTATTTAATATTGAACTTTGCCAATTGTTTTCTAGAAATCAAAGTGTATTATGCTGTTGGGTTTAACCATGTCCACTTGGCCTCAAAGAAATCGAGGAAGTTAGTTAGACAATATTGTTCCCCACTGAATCCATGTTGGCTGCTGTTGTTATTAATGTACAGATAATTTTCAAGTTTACACCAATCAGCTTCATTATTTTACATGGGCTTGACGTAAGGATAATGGGGTTATTGTTGCCTTTGCAATATTCATGTCCTATTTGAATAATGTGAACCACTTTGGCCTGCTTCAACCTTCTGATATCTCCCAGTGTTCAGGACATCCTCAAAATGATTATCAATGCTTCACAAATTCTCCCTGCTCTCCTTTAGAGATTAATGGTAAGTACAATGCCTATCAGGGGATGTTTTGTTTTGAGCTAGATTGTCTGGGATTTACAGTGGATAATGAAGTCATCAGTTCTGCCTATTAAGTCTGTTTAAGACAGGCACACCTCTCCTCTATTCTCACCCCTTTTGTATCCCTTTTATCAATATTCATTTTTATTTTTTTTATTTTTATTTTTTATTTTTTATCCACTTATTTTTCTTTTTATATATTTTCATTTTTATTCATTTATTCATTGTTTTATCCCCACCTTTTGTTTTATTTTTGATTGTTTTTCCCTAGCACTGCACCCCCACAAGGGCCATCAGTCACTTGTTCATGTTGTTCTTTTAAGAGTGCTTAACCTTGACCCGCTATTATCAACTTCTGCTTTCTTACCTTAAAGCCACTATCAGCACCTTCTTTAGCCCTTACCAGTACCATTAACACCCACTTTGTCCTTTTGTTCATGACATCTTTGTCAATCTCCCCTTTGCCCCCACATTTTGCTAGCCTTCTATCCAATTTCACCTGCTCCACCCCCCTTAAACACTATAAATTCATCACATTTTTACTTCTCTTTAGCTCTAAAGAGCTAACCCTGTTTTTCTTTCCACAAATGCTGTTAGACCTGCTAGGTTTTTCCAGCATTTTCTGTTCTTGTTTCAGATTTCCATCATCCACAGTATTTGCTTTCATCACATAGTTATTATCTGCTGTTGTGAACATTTTGATGAGTGGTCATTTAGAATGTTTCCTATCCTCTGCTCATCTTGTTTTGAGCCTATTTGTATCTTTTACAGTTCTCCTCTCTTCTGTGACTCAGACCCTGGCTGGTTTCCCATACCATACCTTCAATAAACTTTAGATCCACTCAACAATCGCCATATGCCCATTGACCTCTATTGGCTTTTAGCTCGCACCGCCTCAAATTTAAATTCTCATTCTTATGTTTAAATCTCTTCTTGATCTGGCCGGTCCCTGCCTCCAAACTTTTCTCCAACTTATCAATCCTTGAAGAGCTCTGCATTCCTCTGATTCAGGACTCTTGTGCATCCTCACTCACATCGCCCTGCCATTGGTAGCCATGGCATCTGCTGTGCAGGTCCTAAGTTCTAGAATTTCCACAATGAGCCTCACCTCTTCCTTTAAGAAAACTCCTTACAACTGACCTCAATAATTAGGCTTTTAGACAGTTTGGCATCCATATTTGTTTAAACATGCTTCTGTGAAGGGCCTCAAGTCATTTTTCTACATTTAAGGTGCTAATATAATTTCAAGTTGTTGTTGCTGTTGTCATTGCCCTTCTCTTTATTAATTTATGGGATGTGGGCTTCGTTGGCTAGGCCAGAATTTATTGCTCATCCCTAATTGCCCTTGAGAAGGTGGTAGTGAGCTGCCTTCTTGAACCGTTGCAGTCCCTATAGTGTATGTACACCCACAGTGCTGTTAGGGAGGGAGTTCCAGGATTTTCACCCAGTGACAGTGAAGAAATGGTGATATATTAGGATGGTGAGTGGTTTGAAGTGGAACTTCCAGGTGGTGGCGTCTCCCTGTATGTGTTATCCTTTTCCTTTTAAATGGTGGCAGTCATGGGTTTGGAAGATGCTGCCTAAAGAAACTTGGTGAGTTTCTACAGTGCATCTTGTAGATGGTACACAGTGCTGTCACTGTGCGCCGGTGGTGGAGGGAGTGAATGTTTTTGAAAGGGGTGCCAATCAAGTGGGCTGCTTTGTCCTGAATGGGGTCAAGCTTCTTGAGTGTTGAGGGAGCTGCACTCATCCAGGCATTGGAAAATTTTCCATCACACTCCTGACTTGTGCCTTGTAGATGGTGGACAGGCCTTGGGGAGTTGGAAGGTGAGTTACTTGGCACAGGATTCCTAGCCTCTGACTTGTTATTTTAGCCACAGTATTTATATGGCTAGTCCAGTTGAGTTTCTGGTCAATGGTAACCCTCAGGGTGTTGATAGTGGGGGATTCAGTGATGTTAATGCCATTGAACATCAAGGGGCGATGGTTAGATTCTCTCTTGCTGAGATGGTCATTGCCTGACACTTGTGTGGCGCGAATGTTTCTTGCCACTTGTCAGCCCAAGCCTGGATATTGTTCAGGTCTTGCTGCATTTGGACATGGACTGCTTCAATATCTGAAGAGTCACAAATGATGCTGAACATTGTGCAATCATCAGCTAACATCCCCACTTCTGACCATATGATGGAAGGAAGGTCATTGATGAAGCAGTTGAAGACAGTTGGGCCGAGGACACTACCGTGAGGAACTCCTGCAGTGATGTCTTTGAGCTGAGATGATTGACGTCTGACAACTACAACCATCTTCCTTTGTGCTAGGTATAACTCCAATCAGTGGAGGGTTTTCCGCCTGATTCTCATTGAATCCAGTTTTGCTAGGGCTCCTTGATGACACATGTCAAATGTGGCCTTGATGTCAAGGGCAGTCACTCTCAGCTCACCTCTGGAGTTCTGTTCTTTTGTCCATGTTTGAACTTAATGTTGAATGATTGAAAAAAATGCTTACTGTTAGAATTTGCATCTTTAGTTTATGGTTTGTGGCTTTGATTTTCTCCTTTTGCCCTTTTAAACATCCTCTTCAGCATACTTATGCATGTTGCTTCATTCCCTCCAGTGAACCACATCCATTTCTTTTTGCAGGCTTTATAGGCACCTTTTTCCTATTTATTTCACTACTGATTTATTTATTAATTCATTCAGGGTCATATCTATTTGGTTTCAGCTTATTTGGTTTAGCTACTTTTTTACCCAGCATACTCAATATTATGCTTTTAAGAATGTTATCTAGTGCAGTATTCTTGAACAGCCTGTCCAATCATTTATGGATGCTAGCTTAAGGTAAGCACTACCTTTCATAGCTTCATGGATGCTATGGTCATGAAGCAGTAATGCATTGCATTTACCAACAATTTCTCTATAGCACTAATTTTTTTGCTAATTTATATTAGATTGGTTGAAATAATCCATTAAAATAACTTTCCTATTCTCAAATGTCCTTCTCACTACTTCATAGAACAAACTATCTTCCTTCCAGGATATCTATAGCATTAGCTTAGTGTTTTTAATACTGTTTTTGCACATAGTAGTCCATTATGTAGTTTTGTATCACACTGAAACAACTTCTTTTACATTACAGGTCTCTGACATTTATTGCTGCACCATTTCCTATCGGTCAACTTTCTTGTCTAAGCTCTTTTACATACGTATCAACAATCCTTTTGATTTAGTCAAGTCTCTCATGTTCTTACTAAATAGTAGCTCCTTATTTTCACAATCTATAAGACCATAAGACGTCGGAGCAGAAGTAGGCCATTCGGCCTATCGAGTCTGCTCCGCCATTCAATGAGATCATGGCTGATCTGATAATCCTCAACTCCACTTTTCTGCCTTTTCCCCATAACTCTTGATTCCCTTACTGATTAAAATCTGTCCATCTCCATCTTGAATATATTTAACGACCCAGCTTCTATAGCCCTCTGTGGTAAATAATTCCACAGATTAACTACCCTCTGGGAGAAGAAATTCCTCCTCATCTTTGTTTTACATGGGCGACCCCTTACTCTGAGATTATGTCCTCTAGTCCTAGACTCTCCCATAAGGGGGAACAACCCTGTCAAGCCCCCTAAGAATCAATAAGATGTCCTCTCATTCTTCTAAACTCCAATGAGTACAGGCCCAATCTACTCAACCTCCCCTCATAAGAAAATCCCTCCACTCCCGGAATCAACCTAGTGAACCTTCACTGGACTGCCTCCAATGCCAGTATATCTTTCTTTAGATAAGGGGACCAAAACTGTTCAAAGTATTCTAGGTGTGGCCTAACTAATGCCTTGTATAGTTTTAGCAAGACTTCCCTATTTATACTCCATTCCCTTTGAAGTAAAGACTGACATTCCACTTGCCTTCCTTATTACCTGTTGAATTTGTATATTAGCTTTTTAGGATTCATGCACAAGAACTCCCAAATCCCTCTGTGCTTAGCCTTCTGCAGTCTTTCTCCATTTAAATAACATTTAGCTCCTCTATTCTTCCTTCCAAAGTGCATAACCTCACATTTTCCCACACTATATTCCATCTGCCACATTTTTGCCCACTCACTTAATCTGTCTATATCCCTCTGTAGACACCTTGTGTCATTCTCACCACTTGCCTTCCCACTTATTTTTGTATCATCCGCAAATTTGATAATAGTACATTCACTTCTCTCATCTAAGTCATTAATATATATTGTAAATAATTGAGGCCCCAGTACTGACCCCTGTGGCACTCCACTAGTTACAGGTTGCCATCCTGAACATGCCCCCCTTAACCCAACTCTGTCTTCTATTAGTTAGCCAATCCTCTATCCATGCTAATATACCACCCCCAACACCATGGGTTCTTATCTTATTAAGTAGCCTTACATGTGGTACCTTTTGGAAAGCCAAATATATTACATCTAGAGTTCCCCTTTATCTATCCTGCTTTTTACCTCCTCAAAGGATTCTAATAAATTTGTCAGGCATGATTTCCCTTTCAGTACCAATATATATCAATATATATTCTATATCAATATATGTATCTCTGAATATAAATCTACCTTCTTTCTTGACTCCCAGTTTTTGCCTGTTCGTGTATGTGTGTCAAGTTACTATGTCCATACCCACTTCAGATTACACCAAGATGGATCTTGTGTTGCCCTCTCACTACTTATCAAGTATAAATAATGTCTAATACTGCTTCAATATTCATCACATTTCTCTTTCTCCTTACGTGGTTTAGGTGCACCCCTTTCCTGCTACACTACTCCTTTTCATTCTGAACCTATCCTTAGTTATTTGCAAATGTAACCCTATTTATTACATGATGCCAGCCTTCATTTATTTCCTGGATTTTTTGCAAGATTTCTGCTCCTTTTTGGATCGCAAGCTATACTAAAGAACATTCCAACAAATCCTTTATCTTTGAGTTTTAAGATGATCCTCTTGTAATATTTTAATGTTTATATATTGATGCATCATTTGTCATATTCTTATAATCATATCCAGAAATAAATATCCCAGACTCCTCATTGATATCCTTGAGTATGTTTAGTTCGTCTGACAGGAATGATTAGAGCTGACAACACAATGATCTACATCAGGAGTGACTACGGAAATCCATAGCATTGACTCTGGATCCTATGAAGACTCATGGCTTCATATCAAATATGTCAGGGCTATCACCACTTCTACCTTGTCTCAACTGGGACTAAGTCAGTAATGCTCCATGTTGAATGTCATTTAGAAGAGGATCTTCTAAAGGAAATAAGGACTCCAAAGGCACTCTGAGTGGTGGATTCAATGTCTGTCATCACAGTGCCTCATAGTACCACCACTGACAAAGCTGCCCAAGTCCTGGAACTACATAATCATACCTTCACTGTTTGCTTTGATCTGCATAGGTCGTGAGGGAAATAACAGAAGGATGTAACATTGACACCACAGAAGTGCCAGGCAATTATCATTTCCAACAAGAGAGAATTTAACCATCACCCATTAACTTTCAATGGTATTTCCAACATTGATTCTCTCACTATCAATATCTTGGGCATTACTATCGGCCAGAAACTGAACTGGACCAGCCATATAAATATGGTGGCCACCAGAGCAGGTCAGAGGCTGGAAATTCTGCAGCAAGTAACTCATCTCATGTATCCTTAAAGCTTGTCTACCATCTACAAGGCATAAGTCAGGAGTGCGATGGAACATTCTCCACTTGCCTGTATAAGTGTATTTCCAACAAAACACAAGATGTTCAACACTATCCAGCGCAAAGCAACCACTTAGTGGTAGCAGTGTGTACCATCTACAAGATGCAGTGCAGCAACTGCCAAACCTCCTTCAGCAGCACCTCCCAAACCCATGACCTCTACCATCGAGAAGGACAAGGACAACAGGCACATGGGAACATTATGATCTGCAAATTCACTTCCAAGGCAGACAGCATTCTGACTTGGAACCATATCACTGTTCCTTCACTGTGGCTCGGTCAAAAACCTGGGACCCCTTTATATACACACTGCGGATGTATCTAGACCACATGAACTGCAGTGGTTCCAGAAGGCAGCTTGGTACCACCTTCTCAAGGGCAACTAGGGATGGGCAGCAAATTCCTGCCCTGCCAGCAATGGTTACATCCCAAGAATGAACAAAAGAAGTAACCTGCCTGACTTCATCCTTATCAATGTACATGTTGCAGAGATCTCAATTTAAAATAGCACTAGTGAAAGTGGTTCACATGAAGACAATATCTCATCTCTGTCTCCTCTCGTGGGAGAGACAGAACTTGGAGTCTAACATTGGACATCCATGACTTGCTATTGCATGGCCATTTGGAATATTGCCGTAAAATAGTGGGATTAATCTAATCCAACTAATTATCACCATATCAACTTCTCCCCAATCATCAATACCTCACAAATCCATCAATAGTGTTGTCAAGTGACACCTATCCATAAGTAACCTACTCACCAATGCTCAATTTGGATCCCATCAAAACAGTCTCCAGACTTCATCTCAACCTTGACCCAGACATAGACAATGGATCTGAATGCCTGAGGAGAGATGAGAATAACTTCCCTTGGCTTCAAGGCAGCTTTTGACAACAGTTTGACTCCAAGCAGGACCAACAAAACTGATGTCAATTGGAGTTAAAGA
The DNA here is from genome assembly GCF_017639515.1 of Carcharodon carcharias. NCBI lineage: Eukaryota > Metazoa > Chordata > Chondrichthyes > Lamniformes > Lamnidae > Carcharodon > Carcharodon carcharias. The sequence goes on along the minus strand of NC_054475.1, from coordinate 138,009,755 downwards.
AAACTATCTAGTGGGTAGAATCCTTGATGCAAAGGCAGGTGGTTTCATTTGTTGGTGGTCAATCATCACAGCCCAAAGACATGATTTCAAGGGATCCTTAATAATGTAATTTGACACCACCATGTTCAACAGTATCATCAATGATCTATCTTCTGTCATAAGGCTAGGTGTAGGAATCGTTCACTGACAATTCCATAGCATTGCATCCCACTCAAAGCTTTTTGCTAGTGAGGCATTCTATACCTATTTACAACAGGATCTATATAATTTCCATACTTGAGCTGACAAGAGGCAGGTATCGTTTGTGTGATATAAGTATAACCTAATGATTTTCACGAACATAAAAAATCATAGCCACCTTCCACTGACTTTCTATGCTACTATCATCTCTGAGTCCCACACAATCTATATTCTTGAAATTACTACTGACCAGAAGCTGAATTGGGCAGGTCATATTAACTCAGTAGCTACGAAAGCAGAACAGGAATGGGGTACTCTGCAAAGAGTGGCTTAGCTTCAAAGTCTCTCTACTGTTTACAAGGCTCAAGTAATGAGTATGATGGACTACTTATCATTTGCCTGAATGAGTAAAGTTGCAACAAAACTTAAGAAGCTTGACATCATCAAGAACAGAGCAATTTGTTTAATTGGTGCCCCTGCTATTAATCTCAGTACTTAATCAACATAGCATCTCCTCTACTGCAACTTCTACCACCACGAAAGGAAAAAAGTAGAATTTTTTTGGAAATATTGTACCTTAATGTTCACCAATAAGTCACACCTGATTTGGACATTTATCACCTTTCCTTTATTCTCACTTGGTCAGAATCTTGGAATTCCCTGCAAAGCACTACTGTGGGAGCACCATCACCACAAAACTGAGTCAGTTCAAGGAGAGGGCCCAATGCCACCTACTCAGGTAACCAGAGATATGCACAGCCTTGCCTGCAATATTCAGATCCTAAGAATAAATAATGAAAAATGCACAGGTCAGAAATGTGAAAAATGCATTGTTGGCCTGTATCAATGGGCTGAGATGCACAAAAAAATGGCAGACACTGGTAGTTTTACTGTTTGGCACTTGTCAGTATAAATTTAGATTTTACCCAAATTCTACAGTAGGATGTTTCATAACAGAGGAGTTATGAATGGAGCAGAATAATCTGGAGTTATCAATCAAAAGCCCTATTCCTTACCTTCTCACCATGTATTTACAACACAGGACCATGTCATTCAGCCCATCAGGTTTACTCCACTGTTTGTGCTCCACATGAACCTCCTTTCACTTCTCATCATCCATCTCCATCAACATATCCTTCTATCCCTTTCCCCTCATGTGTGTAACTAGCTTCCCTTTGAAAGTATCTATGCTATTCGCCTCCATTACTCCCCAGTTAGCAAGATCCACATTCTAACTACTGCCTAAGAAATATCTCCTGAATTCCCCTTAACTCTCCTGAAAGTTAATTTATTAATGACAATTATATATTTATGGCACCAGTGCCAGTTTTACAGACAAGTGGAAGCATCTCCTCTGTGTCTACCCTATTAAACACTTCCATTATCTTAAAGATCCTATTGGACTTCTAAAAGAAAAGAAGCATGGCTTTGTCAATAATTTCTGATAAGCATAACTTGTCAGTTCTGGTTTCATTCCAGTCAATCATTTTTACACCTTCTCCATTACTTCTATATCTGTTTTATAATATGAAGGCCATTACTGGTCTGCTGCACTGGTCTCACACAAACTCTGGTCACCTGGTCAGGAGCCAATTGAAACATTGTTGCCAGGCAGTTCCCCATTAGACCAGACTCCTCCTCAGCACCATACTGTCTTTCATGGCACACTCTGTTCCAGGACAGCAACATTGTATATATCACTCACACTACTCAAGTAGATAGGTTTTCTTTTGATGAGCAAGACCAAAACACAGATTAAAATTAGAGCTTGGCCATTCAGTGGGTGGTGTCAGACAGTATTCCATGTGTGATTTAACCAAGGAATTTAACTTCTCTGCTATATAATTCTGTCCCTCTAGAAATGAAGTCCAATGCTTGGGTTTCTTTCATGGTCAAATTAATCTGTGTCACTACCTTTCCTGATCTTTGTAACTGTATCCTGAGATCTCTCTGTTCTCCTACTCCACTAGACAGTTATTTTCCAAGGGCTATGTGGCCTTCTTATTCTTCCTACCAAAATGTACTGCCTCACACTCACTTTTTTAAAAATTCATTTGCCAATTACATTCCCGTTCTGCAAGTTTATTAATATTTTCCTGCATTTTGTCAGTTTTCATCTGTATCAATGTCATCCCCAATTTAGTGCCATCAGCTTATTTTGAAATTACACTTCTGATTCCCAAGTTCAAACCATTTATATAAATGGTGAACCAGTGATCTCATCATCGGTACTTGTGGAGCGTCGTTTGCCAAGCTGAGGAGCTATCTCTAACCTCTACTCTCTGTTTCCTGTTTTGTAGCCAGCTTACTATACAGTCTGTTACCAGCTCCCTGACACAACATGCTCAGACTTCCATCATGAGTCTACTGTGCAATACCTCACTGAACGTTGTTTGAAAAACAACATTTATTAGTGTACTGTATTATATGTTTTTTGTTAATTCTCCAAATAAACCAATCAGGCTTGTCAAGCACGACCTTCCCTTTTGGAAACCATGCTGATGATTCTATCAAATTTTCAGTTTCTAGCTGTTTTTCTATCTTACCTTTGATTAAGGATTCCATTATCTTTCTTATTACTGAGTCTAAGCTTATTGGTCTACAATTCCTTGGGTTTATTCTATCTCCCATTTTATATATGAGAATCACATTAGCTACCCGGTAGTCCTCTGACACTATTCCCTTTTCTAATTAATTTTTATATGTATGTATTGGACACTTCCCTATGGAGTTCCTGCAATAATAACAGGCCTACAATAACCATGACTATCTGCTTTGACCACTGCTCACTTCAATATTGCTCGAGTCTTGAAGCAGTCATTGGCTGAATGCTGTCTTGATGTCAAAGGCAGCTATTATTTCCTCTCCTTTGTGCCTGCCTTCAGGAGGTCTGTGGCTTGAAAACAAGTCACAATCATGGCTTAAGCAGTTATCCATACCTAATTTCACTTACTTGCAATTTTCTTATCAAAATGCAGTCAGCACCCTGAAATAGCCACATGTAAACATCCAAGCATCTGTAATAGAATTCCATTGCACAGCTGTATAAACAAAGTCTCCAGAGCTGAAAACATTAAAACCTTTGAAATAATTGAATGACCTCAGCCATCTGCTCAAGCTTAAAAACAGAGAACAGATGTCTGAGTAGTCAACAAGAGACCTTAGCAGCCATCTGTTCAAGCTTAAAATCAGGGAACAAATGTCTGAGCTGTCATTCAATTAAAATATTAAATCACAAGGGACAATTGAAACAGTCAAATCTGAATATCAATACTAACAGTCATTTGGTAGTACAGAACTTGAGTAACGCTGATAAAAGACATTGGCCAGGATTTTACGACTGCACCGCAGATGTAATGAGCCATTTAAATCTCCATTCAGGTCAGTGGGGCTGTAATATCCTGCAGGGCGGGAGGGGCTGTAAAATTCTGGCCATTTTGTTGAAACTTTTCGTCCTGCACTCATCAGGACAATTACTAGAATACCAATGTCAGGGGAAGCAACAACTTTATACTGTTTAAGAAGAAAGTGCTGATTGGTTGGCAAGTTGACCCTGATTGGTGGAGGCGTTGCCATGGAAAATGCACCAGTTAATGGTGATGACAGTTAACTGCCAAGAATTGTTTGAAATTTAAACCAGGTAGCTTGACTCTGACTGGTTAAGGCATTGCCCTGAGGAAAGAACCAGCAAATGGTTATCACTTATGAAGTGATAAAGCATAAAGTTGTGGCTTCCCCTGACATTGGTATTCTTGCAATTGTCCTGATGAGTGCAAGATGAAAAGCTTCAAAAAAATCTTTTTAGTAATACTCAATATCAATACTGTTCAATGCAGAAGACACTTTATCCATTGGATAATTTACTCTATTGCATCCGAGCACTTTTCCACTTTCACATTGTTGATCAATTTAATGTTCACCTACCTTTTAAGAACAAAGCCCTATCACCGTAATAAAACAAATTTAACTTATCATACAGCATTATATTATGATATGGGAAGTTGTCAGCATATTTTCAACTTACCTATCAAGAAGTTCCCAGACAAGGGTAACTTACTCACTACAGAACTTCCAGCCTCTGGCCTGCTTTTGTAGCCACAGTATTTATATGGCTGATCCAGTTCAGTTTCCGGCCAACAGTAACCCCCAGGTTGTTAATGGTGTGGGATTCAGCAATGATAATGTCAATGAATGTCAAAAGGAGATGGTTAGATTCTCACTTGTAGGAAATGGTCATTGTCTGGCACGTCTAATGTCGTGAATGTTACTTGCCACTTATCAGCCAAAGCTGAAATATTATTCAGGTCTTGCTATATATGGATATGAACTACTTCAGTATCTAAGGAGTTACGGATGGTACTGAACACAGGGAAATCATCAGTGAACGTCCCCAATTCTGACCTTATCATGGAGGGGAGATCATCGATTAAGTAGCTGAAAGTGGCTGGGCCTAAGACACTACCCGGAGGAACTCTTGCAGTGATCTCCTGGGGCTGAGATGATTGGCCTTCAACTACTACAATCATTTTCCTTTGAAATAGTTATGTCTCCAACCAGTGGAGAGTTTTCCCATTGAATTTCCAATGGCTTCAATTTTGCTAGACGCTCATTAATGCCACAATTGGATAAATATCACTGTGATGTCAAGGGCAGTCACACTCATCTAGCCCCTTGAGTCAACCCTTTTGTCCAAACCTGTAATGACGTTAGGAGTCAAGTGGCCCTGGAGGAACCTAACCTGAGCATTGGCGAGCAGATTGTTGCTGTGTAAGTTCTGCTTGATAGCACTGTCAAATACACCTTCCATCATTTTGCTGATGATCGAGAGTAGACTGATACAATGGCATATCTGGGCAACTTTTCACATTGTCATGTGGATGTCATTGTTGTAGCTGTACTGGAACAGCTTGTTTAGGGGCACGACTAGTTCTGAAGTACAAGTCTTCAGTATTACAGTCAGCTTGTTATCAGGGCTCATAGGCATTGCTATATCCAGTGCCTTTAGCTATTTTTGATATTACATGGAGTGAATTAAATTAGTTGAAGACTGGCATTTGTGTTGCTGGGGACCTCAGGACGAGAGTGAGATAAATCATCCACTTGGCACTTCTGGCAGAAGATGGTTGCAAATGCTCCAGCCTTGTCTTTTGCACTTAGGTGCTGGGCTCCCCATCACTGAGAATGGGGTATTTGTGGAGCTTCCTCCTCTGGTTAGTTGCTTAATTGCCCACCATCATTCACATTCTTCCTCCCATTAAGACAAAAGATATGCCATTCAAAATAATTATCACCAGGTTGGAGGAACATTTTAATCCTAAGTCATTAGAGATAGCGGAAAGTTACAAATTTGGAATCAGAAACCAGGAAAGCAGTGAGTTACAGTCATTGAGTATATTGTGGGAGTGACAAATGTATTGTTACATTGAATCTTTGGCATAGTCTTACACCATGAATTAAGAGCCAAATTCATATGTGGTCTGGTGGATGAAAGAATCCAGTCGAAGTTACTAAACCCAAAATTTTACATTTGAACAAGCGAGCATGCAAGTTTGCTTTTACCATAGAGATGGAATCGAAGAATCCTTGAGAATTTTGCTCTATGCAAGTGATTAGTAGAGCCTCTGTTCACTGTCAGACATCTGCCAAGTTTAAAGTAGGGAGACCTGATCAGAGAAGTGCTGTTGATATAAGTTTGGTGACGTGTTATCGCTATAATAGCAACCACACGGTAGAAGCATGTCTACAGATATGCTAAATGCTTTAATTGCTAAAAGATAGGCTTCCTGTGTGAAGGCCAAAGCAGGAAAAAATTATTCTTTCTCATAGTAATGGAAAACAGCGGCATCACATGAGTGGAATTCACAATCTTGAAGTGAATTCAGAATGCTTAGGCAAAGAGCTAGGGATGTACAGTATTTATGCCACAAATAATCATTCAAATGAAAGAGAATTTTGTACAAAAATGTTAGTGAATCAATAGTATATCAATATGTGCATTGATACAGCTGCTGGTTGCTTGATCATGAGCAGAGACATGTACAAGAGCAAATTCAGTGACGTACCTCTGAGAGCACAGTTCAATTGAAACCCTACTCTGGTGAGGGGTTAGAAATGTGTCGACAAATGGAGTGCCGTATAAAGGCAAGTTCAATGTTACCCATTGTTGCAGCGAGATATGTCAACAAACTGTTAATAAATAAGGACAAGCTTTGTAAGCCAAAATAAGACTGGAAGCACATTTTCCAAATTGAGACAACCAAGAAGCTTGATCAGCTAATAAAAAGCACATACTAACATTTTCAAAGACAGTTATGAAGGTATAATTAATGTGAAAGTATACATCCGAATCAGGCCCGATGCAAGACCAGCATATTGCAAGGCTAAGCCAATTCCTTTTGCTCTCAAAACCCAGTTTGAGGAGGAAGTAAAGAAGCTGGAGAGAGGTGACGTGCGAGTGAAAACGGATCATAGTGATTGGACAGCCCAAATTGTAGTGGTGCCTAAGTCAGATAAAACCGTGAGAGTATACAGAGACAACAAAGTCACAATCAACCAGGCAATTGACAATGGGCAGTAACCACTATTGACCTCTCAAGATTTGCATGCAACATTAGATATTCACCAAGTTGGATTTGTCCCATGCTTATGCATAGCTCAGTATAGATTGAGAAAATCAACAGTATTTCACGATAAACGTACACATGGGCTGGGATTTTCCGGCCCTGCTATGGCGGAACCCATCGTGGGGGATGCGGTGTGCCAGCTTAAAGTCCATTGGTGTGAAGTCTTCTCTGAAAATCTTCCAAGCTACAATGGATAAGGCTTTGCAAGGAGTGCCGCATTGCTTCTACAATCAGAATGCTATTTTGATCATGACCACAAAAGAGCAAGAGAATCTTTAATTGTTGAATAAAGTGTTCAAAAGGCTCAATGATCACAATGTAAAGTTAAAAGGGTGCAAGTATGTTTTTGTGCAATCTGGGGTGGTGTACCTTGGCCTGAAAATCAATGAAAATGAACTACAGCCAGTGAAAGAGAAGAGGCTATAGAAAATGCTCCAAAACCAAAAGACATGTTTGAGGTTAAATCTTTTTTAGGCATGGTTCAATATTGCTCGCAATTTATTCCTGAGTGTGCAATGGTGTTAGCTTCACTACATCAGTTGTTGAAAAAAGATGTGAAATGAAAATGGTCTAAAGCACAATAAATGCTTTAATGCATGCAAGAGAAGTTTGACCAGTGATGCACTAGTCGCTCATTACCACATAAATTGTGACCTGAAATTCGTATGTGAGGCTTCAAACTATGGAGTTGGGAGAGTGATCAGCCACATCATGGATGATGGTCAAGATCATTGCATTTGCTGCATGTACACTGACCAAGAGTGAACACCACTATGTACAGTTAGAAAAGGAAGTACTTGAAATCAATTTTGTTAGGTAGAAACTTTACGCTAGTAAGAACTCATGAAACTCTAGTAGCTATTCTGGGTCCAAAATCTGCAATATTGACAATGACAGAATCAAGAATGCAACGGTGCAATCTTCACAGTAGGAATTGTGGATGGGGACTTTCCAATCACTGCAACTGAAATTGCAGCTATAACACAGAAAGATGCAGTTTTAAAAATATTATAGATACAGACTTTGAATGGTTGAATAGAGTTTGACCGGTGTACAGACAAGAAACTGAAACTGTTACAGAATTGATATAATGAGTTGTCATGTGAACAGTGCAACATTAAGTGGGGTCACAGAGTGCTAATACCTAGTTTTTGAAGAGACAAGATTCTGGCAGAACTTCATACTGAACAGATTGGAATGATCAGCATGAAATCCATTGCCAGAAGTTATTAACCTGATCTAGATGGTGATCCAGAATCATTGGTACCATTTGCCAAAACTGCAGAAGTAAGTAGCCTAAAATTCCTTTACATGGGTGAGTCGCACATTTCAAGGAATGCATAGACTTTTGTGTAAACGAAAACAAAAGATTGAAACTGGAATTGAATCAGGAGAGGGAGGATGACTTAAACAACATGAAAGCAAATTGTAGGAAGATAATTAACCAGGAACATTCATGGAAAATAAAGGCTATTAGAAAACATTCTGGACGGCAAAGACATATAAGTGGATTGAGAGAAAGAAAATACAGTAGAAGTCCAAAACAAAGAAACAAGATTTTCTGTAAGTCCAAATCCTGACTCTCTACCAAAGCCTGCAAGAAGATGAGGAAGACTTCATAAACCAATTGTTAGGTTTGATTTATAGATGGAATTTAAAGGGAAAAAAAATCTCTTGTATTCATGCCAAATGTGCATATTCACAAAGATTTGTTTGTTTTTGGATTTGTATATTATCTAAGGGAATCTCTTGTGTTGCAGTGATAGCATTCCTACCTCAGGGCCAGAAGTCCCAATTCCGTACATGATGGTGATAGAAGGCATGGCCAAACAGGTTGATTATCACCCTTTAAATCCTTCCAATACACCTGATGGCAGGCAGTAAGAGAGATTCCTGGTCAGCCATACTGCAGAAGGCAATGGCAAACCACTGCAGCACTTTGACAAGCATAATCGTGGACCAATCCAATGGAAGTCCATGGTCACCAATGCCTGCTTAGGGAATGGTACCTAGGGCTGCGCGTGTGTCCTGACATCACCCCACGTTATTTAGATTTTCAGTTTGGTGGGTGTGCAGCCAATTTGTCTGCGCGCCCACCGAACTGTCAAAGGACTATTAAGGCCATTAAAGAAATAATTAAAGTGATTAATGGACCTTAAGGTTAGGCCTGGAGCCCAGGCGGGCTTCTGAAAAAACACGTGCGGGATGCGGTTTCATAAGGTTATTAAAATTTGTATGAAATCTCTAAAAAAAAAGAAATTGACATGTCCCACCTCAGGTGACAGTGGCACATGAGGGGACATGCCAGTAATTTTTTTCTCATCTTTATTTAATGTTTCAGCCCTGAGCCGATCTCCCTGAGGCAGCACTTTGCCTCAAGGAGACCTGTGCGCTCTTTTGCGCGCATGCACGAAAGAGTGCACTCCTGGCTCAGGGAATCCAAACCCCCCCCCCCCAAACCGCCCACACAGGGAATGCATAGCGCTTCCTGGCGGACGTCACGTTGGGCGGGTCTTAATTGGCCTGCCCATGTATAATGGCGGCGCACCCTCGCCTGCTTGTGCCCACTCCCACAAAACTCCCCCGACTGGTGGAAGATCCTGCTCCTAAAGGAGGAGGAGGATAGTGAGTGCGATGCAAATAATTTATTGAAAATAAAACTTTTTGTAAAAATGGGGGAAACAGTGTAATGTATTCATATGTTATGAGCATGCCAAGTGCATGATGACATCAATAAACATGTGACCTGACTACCTTGATGTCTGTCTCTCTTTACAAGTCACTCTCAATATATAATCACCGCAGTGACCAAAGCCCTCGCAGGAGGGTGCTACCCCTGTTCCAAACATTGGAATTGCGTCTTCAGAAGCTTGACGGCCTCCTCAATGATTGTCCTACTGAGCAGGTGGCATTGTTTGTACTGCTTCTATGCCTTTGTCTGGGCTTCACATAGAGGGGTGAGCAGCCATGTCTTCAAGGGATACCTCTTGTCCCCTAGAATCAAAACATGAATAGTGAAGATTTGAGGCAACCTAGCCTGCCGAAGGACGAAGGAGTCAAGGCAGCTGCCAGGAGAGTGAGCCCAAAAATGGAGGAAGGTCTTGTTTTGGTTGCAGTCCAGTTAAATGTTAAGGGAATGAAAGCACTTCCTGTTGATGGATCTCACTGGTCACTTGCTGGGTGCCTTCTTAGCCACATGGTTGCAATTGATGGTGCCCTGCACCTGGGGGAATCCAGAAATGGCAGAAAAACCCAATGCCCTCTGTCTCTGTATCCCATGCCTGTGGTGAAATGAATGTCCTGTCCAGCTCTGGCAAAGAGGACATCAGTAGTGACCTACAAGGTGTAGTGGTGTGCAGCTGTTTGTGAAATGTGAGTAAGGTCCGCAGCTGATCCTTGGAAGGAGACAGAAGTGAAGAAGGTCAAGGTCACAGTGACTATGACAAGAACTGGCAGGGCATGTCAGCTCAGCATTGTGAGGTGTGAAGTCTTTGGCGATGAGGTCACAGATATCTTTGATCATCTTCTTGGAGATTCACAGTCCCCTGCAGCACTGGGTCTAGGTGGTCTCCATTTGTTTCACCCTCAGTGGTGGATCCTATGGTGAGAGTATGGCCTCCGTGTCTTTCCTGCCCTTTCCTCTCCTGTCTGGGTTTCTACACTTCCTGCGAGGGCATTGCCACTGGATCTAAAATTTAACAGTCGCGCCCTCACTGCCAACTGCAGCCTTTCTTTTAGACAGGTGACCATCTTATTGTGATTGTCAGCCTTGCCCCCACTCTTCTGCCCCCCCCCCCGATACCAGGGCAAGACTTCTGAAAATACCCGAGTGCTATGCCTCTTACTGCCACCTGCACAGTGCCAAGGGCACCTATTTTACAAATGTCAAGTCCATCTTCACTCCACTGACCCTCTTATGTGACTGGGCTGATGCCCTGGGGCAGCCATAATTGGCTCCCCACTCTGCACCTGCCGGCCTTCAGTAGGTCTGCAACAAACATTTCCTGAAACCTTTGCAGCCCCATCAAAATTCCACTCTCCCCCTCCAGAAAGCTTTTTAGATACTTTATGTGGCCTCAATGAGGAGGAGAGTGGGATCCCTTGTTAACATTTCCAGTGCCAGAAATGGAATCCTGAAACTGATACACTGGTAAGCGACAGCATTTTCCGCCCCTCACCCTCCCATCTCCCTTCTCGACTTCAAGGGACCCGAAAATTTACCCTAACATTTCAGGTCAATGACCTTTCATCTGTGAGTTCTGAAGAAAGGTCATCAACCTGAAATATTAATCCTATTTCTCTCTCACAGATGCTGCCAGACATGAGTATTTCTGGCATTTTCTGTTTTTCAGTACTTTATTTTTGTTTCAATATGTTTTGGCTTGTTTCGAATTTGAACTAAGACTTAGTTAATTGCTTTCCCTAAAGAGACTGTTAATTGTATCTAATGGTACAATTAGCAGCTCCTGCAAAGAGAAGAAGGAGAAAGATTACAATCAACAAGACTTAGTAGCGAGTCAAGTGGGTTCTAATTGCCCTGGCACCAAGCTGTCTTGGCCATTCTAAGCGACGGATCCCATGACTTTAATTTTTCTGAAACCCAAAACAATTGGGATGTTTACCATATTTTTACGACTGAAGGCAGCACATCGAATTGTTTCCCATGTTCCTATTACATTAACATATTTACAACATTTAAACAAGAATAAACACCAAGTGGCCCATGTGGGTGAAATTAAGTATCAGCAAATTTCTGGCATTTGGAGAATTAAAATTGAATCAGCATGCCCCTAAAGACGAGATCAACCACTTGAAATGCAAAAATTCATTTAAAACTGCAGAAGTGCAACTAGCATTATCTTAGTTCTGCTTACAGTATAACTGGTGTGCCCTCAGCATCTCAAACCACTGCTGGATGTGAGACTATAACTGGTTAAAACATGCATCATCATGTGACTCCCTTGACTATAGAGGGTAGTAGAATAGACCATGGCTAAGATTATAAATTGCCAAACAGATTTTTAACCAGTAAATGGATTACTGAAAAGAATCAGTGATACCTATGGCACTTGCCAATGACACATGATTTATAGTGGTTAAAGGCTTAACTTTCTCTCTTTGGAAGATAGGAAAAATAATGACCATCACACCTGCTACTTTAAACAGCAATTTGAACTGGATCTTGCACAAGGTCTACGTGGAAGCTCACTGCTGACCATTGAGTCGGCCTATCCTATCTCCCTGATGGACAACTCAGTTGAAACAGGTGAAAGCAAAATACTGCGGATGCTGGAAATCTGAAACAAAAACAGAAAATGCTGGAAAAACTCAGCAGGTCTGGCAGTATCTGTGGAGAGAGAAACAGAGTTAACGTTTCAAGTCCATATGACCCTTCTTCAGAGGGTCATATGGAGTTGAAACATTAACTCTGTTTCCCACTCCACAGATGCTGCCAGACCTGCTGAATTTTTCCAACATTTTCTGTTTTTGTTTCAGTTGAAACAGGACAAGCTAAGATATACTTTTAAACTTTGATCAGGGCAAAGAAAATTTAAATGTGCATTTCCTAACCTCAAAACAGAGCTGTCAGTGATGTACCCAGACCAGTAAAAGCACATGGGGTGCTTCCTTTTATATTGAATGGTTTGGCATTTCCCTTATATACCTGACATAAACAGAACAACTGTTCTTGGGCCTATTATGCAATAAAACAAACTCAATCACTTTTTGTCAGAGAACCTGCTTTATTTTTAATGGATTGGATAGGCTGGCTGTGCTTGAAGTTGCTAAGTCACCAGGGTTGGATGAGATGCATCAAAGAATATTGAGGAAAGTAAGGTATGGGTGGAACTTACATAGGCATTGGCCATAGTCTTCTAATCCTCTTTAGAAAAAGGGGTGGTGCCAGGGGACTGGAGGATTGCAAATGTTACACCCTTGTTCAAAAAAGGAATAAGCCCAGCAACTTCCTGCCAATCAATTTAATCTCTGTGATGGGGAAGCTTTCAGAAATTGAGACAAAATTAACAGTCACTTGGACAAATGTGGATTAATTAAGGAAATCCAGCACAGATCATTGAAGGTGGCAGGGAAAGATAAGAAAGTGGTTAATAAAGCGAACAGTATCTTGGGCTTTACAAATTGGGGTATAGAGTTCAAAAGCAAGGAAAATATGATCAATTTTTACGTAATTCCTCACCTAACATTCTCTGAAATCACAACTTCAAGTCAAACAACTTTAAGCAAATCATAGATTCCCACAAGAATTAATGTTAAAATTAGAGTTGGGTTCTTTTGGACACTTCTTGCCTAGAAAACCAAGGTACGAATTAAAATACTGTACCATACATGTACAGTGCTGTGCATTCCCAGTTGAAGTAACTTATAAAATACAACAAATTACTCAATAAAAAAGAAATGTTCCATAAATCTAAATTAATACCAGATGATATTTCTTGTCATCCAAAACAACCTTTAAGATATCTGTGGTGATTTTCATAGAGAACATTTGTTCTTTCAGTTTGCACAGTACTTTTAGCTTATCAAGTGAAGCAATAATAATGATAAAAACAGAAAATGCTGGAAAAACTCAGTCGGCCTGGCAGCATCTGTGGAGAGAGAAACAGACTGCTTCAGAGTAATACAGACTCTAAACTTTAACTCTGTTTCTCCCTCCATGATGCTGCCAGACCTGCTGAGTTTTTCCAGCATTTTTTTGTTTTATTTCAGATTTCCAGCATTCGCAGTATTTTGCTTTTATTGTAGATGACGTTCATGCCTTTGAACTTTTAAAGGGGTGCAAATGTCTTATCATTTCCCCACCCCCTGGTTAAGCAAGAAAGTAATAGTCATCTCAAGCCAAGTCCCTCGAAATACTGCCTAACAATGAATAGTATATCTTGAAATAAAATGGCATTCTTCCAAATTAATCTACTGTTGAAGCAAATCTTACCTAAGTTAAAATGCCAATGTTCTCTTCATAAAAGTAAATTTCGTGTAGAATGCTTTCTTCTGTTGGAATTAGGAGTTTTTTTTATCTCGCCTCAACTCTCTCAAAATTTCATTCCCCTAGTTTGGGGAGCACTCAGAAGTCAGGTGATCATCAATGCCTGGCCAGGCGACATTATAATGAATGCGACTTTAAAGGGGTATGTGCTCCCTATTGCCTCTGTGGTATTTACAGAAGACAACATTGTTCGAATCAATAAAGAGCAGTTAATTACTGTATAAAATCCTGGTTTGTCCTCAACTGGAGTATTGTGTCCAATTCTATGCACTGCATTAGAGAGGATGCAGAAAACATTCATGAGAATGGTTACAGAGATAAGGTTCTTCAGCTACATGGATAGTTAGGAGAAGCCGGGGTGGTTCTCCTTGTAGAAGGGAAGATTAAGGGGAGATATGATAAAGATTTTCAAAATCATGAAGGGTCTGGACAGAGTAGATAGGGAGAAATTGTTTCCATCAACAGAAGAGTCAGAGACCACCAAGTTCAGGTGATTGCCAAAAGAAGCAAGGTGACATGAGGGGAAACATTTTTTATGCAGTGTGTGCTTCAAACCTAGGATGCATTGTCCGAAAGTGAGATGGAGGCAGATTAGTGAAGTTTCTGCCCATCCTGCAGCCAGAGCAGGGATAGAGGATGTCATGGCAAGCCCCCATAGCATCCAAAGGCACTCGAGGGACGCTTCATTGAATCTGGGGCCTGCAGTCTTTTTGCCTTTCAGGGCCATGTCTTCTTTGCAGCAGTCGTGGGCTGGAAGCACTGAGAGGTGTTTGCATGGCAGGACTTCAAATATGGAGAAGTGAATTGGATACTTATGTGAAGCAGAAAACTTTGCAGGGAGGGCTACAGAAAAAAGCCATGGGAGTGGTACTGGATGGGTTCCTCTTCCAGAGAGCCATCATGAATATGATTGGATGAATGACATCCTTCTGTGCTGTAACCATTCTATGATTCTGTGTACCAATGCAGGAATAATCAGTGACAATTATAAAGTCACAGACAAATCTGTCTAATTTTGCCACAATGTAACAGATGTAAGCAGATGGTTATGAGCATGAAGACGATGCAGCAGTTCTGTATGACATGTGATGTGCAGAGGATTCCCTACTTGTTGATTATGTGGCACTATAGACAAAGGCATGCCCAAAAGGAGAGTGTGTAACATACATAGAATCATAGAGTCATAGATGTCTATAGCACCGGAAAAGGCCCTTCAGCCCATCGAGTCTGCACCAGTTAAACAAGTACCTAACTATTCTAATCCCATCTCCCAGCACTAGGCCCATAGCCTTGTATGCCATGGCATCAGAAGTGCACATCCAAATACTTCTTAAATGTTATGAGGGTTTCTGCCTCTACCACACTTTCAGGCAGTGAGTTCCAGATTCCCACCCTCTGGGTGAAAAAATTCTTCCTCACATCCCCTCTAAGTCTCCTGCGCCTTACCTTAAATCTATGCCCCCTGGTTATTGATCCCTCCACCAAGGGGAAAAATTCCTTCCTGTGTACCTTATTTATGCCCCTCACACTTTTATACATCTCAATCATGTCCCCCCTTAATCTCTTCTGCTCCAAGGAAAATAACCCCAGTCTATCCAATCTCACCTCATAACTAAGGCTCTCCAGCCCAGGCAACATCCCGGTAAATCTCCTCTGCGCTCTCTCAAGTGCAATCACATCCTTCCTATAATGTGGATTCCAGAACTGCATGAAATCTTCTAACTGTGGCCTAAGAAGAGTTTTATACAGTTCCAGCATGACCTCCCTGCTCTTATATTCTATGCCTAGGCTAATAAAGGCAAGTATCCTATATGCCTTCTTAACCACCTAATCTACCTGTCCTGCTTCCTTAAGGGACCGGTAGACATGCACACCAAGGTCCCTCTGATCCTTGGTACTTCCCACATGATGCATACTGTTGCTTGTTAATGAGGTCCTTACTTGTGATAAATTATATGGACTGGAGCAAGGGTTATTTCTCTCCATTTTGACTCTAGGTTGAAACCATCTTATCAGTTTTAAGTTTGTATGTATAAATGTAACCAAGCGTCAGAAGACTCCAGGTGGCATTGTCCCAGATTTGCACCAAGTGCAGTAACGGGCAGGTAAAACAACATTTTACCTGCTGGCCGCAATGGCGGCTTCTTACACTGTATCGCCCCAAACCTGCCACATTTAATTATGCATTCCCAGTAAAAACACCCTTTCCATGGCGGGCTGTGGAAATTTGCCCACCACAACATCACTTTGCCACTTCATCATGCCAGGCACCATAACTGAAGTCCAACCATGCGCACACCTCTCAGTGCTTCCAGCCCATGACTGCTGCAAAGAAGACATGGCCCTGAAAGGCAAAAAGAACTGCAGGCCCCCCAGCGCCAATGAAATGTCCCTTGAGTGCCTGTTGGATGCCATAGGGGCTCGCTGTGATGTCCTCTATCCCTCCTCTGGTGGCAGGATGTGCAGAAACCTCACTAATCTGGCTTGGGAGGTGATGACATCGGTAGTCAGCGCCAATGCCCTGCAAAAGAGGACAGCTACCCAGTGCCGAAAAAGGATAAATAGTCTCATCTGTTCAGCCAAGGTAAGTCACTCTTCTCATCTCTCTCAACTCTCACACTCACAAACCCATCACACATCCACAAGGATCTCATACCTCAAGGGACAACACCACTAACTCTCACACGCACTCTCACATCTCCATCAGGCTCATATCCTCTCGAACTTGTGTCCTCGTCCTGTCAATGGCTCCGCTCACCACACAAACATACAAACATTGCACACACTATCATGTGTCCTGCTCACACTCTCTGCCTCTGTTTTCATGCAGCTGAAGTCTGCTCACATCAGCAGGGAGAGGTCCCAGATCACATTAGGCCCACATTAAGCCCCTCACTCACTTTGAGGAATGTGCCATTTCACTGAGTGGTGAGGACGTGGACTGTGCCTATGGTGACAGTGAGGTCGGCGGCGAACACCATGATAAGGATCCTGCACCACATCATCCCTCTCTCAACGCAAATATGAGTGCTCTCTCTCTCCTGCTTTTGACTCTGCCGCGATGCACTACTTATTTCTACTTTGGTTCACAGGGAGCTCTGCCAAGCGACCAACACCCTCAGCCAGCCAGTCCCTCAGGTCCATCCACATCCTCACCTCCAGCCAAGAGGACACCTCCTCCACTGAAGAGCTGGAAATAAGCAGCCTGGAAGACCGGTCACAGCGCTTACCCACACCCTCCACCAGCACAGAGACACAGACCTCAGTGGGACCTGGATCTAGAGCAGGCTCGGGTTCACAATCTGGTGGCCACAGTACCAACACATGCCTACAGTAGCAGGAAGCAGGTTCGTGTGAGCTCCCCAGCACTTGGAGGGCTGCTGGGGATCAAACACCTGTGAGGTCCAAATCAGATGATGAGCTTCTAGATTTGGCCTTCCAACTCATCCTGGAGAGACGGCAGAAGGTGTGAGAACATCACACAAAGCTGTTGGAAGCAGAGTGGCACATGAGTTGGAGCAGTGCGTCCGTCTGCTCTCTGATGAAGTGGTGCCCACATGCGCGGGTATGGAGTTTTCTATGAGGAGGATGGCGGATGCCAGGAGAGTCTGCTCCAGTAGAATGCGGAAATGTGTGCAGACCTGCACTCCAGCACGGGAGCCATGGGTGAGTTCCTGCAGTGGCAATGCGAGAGAGAAGTGGGGCACATCAATGTCTCTCCAGGAATCAGGCCAGGGCCCCCGGGCACTCGAGGGGTGGAGGAGCAGCAGTTGGACACCCCGGGTCATCCACTCAGGAATCTCAGAGGCTGTCCTCTCCCTCTGAGTCCCCTTTGCCTGTGAGCACCTCAACCTTGTCCTCTGTCATAGCAGAGGGAGCAGCAGGCCAAAAAGGGATACTGGAGTGAGGAGTGCATGTGTGGCAGGGCCTTTTGGAGTCTTGTGCAAGCACATTCCCACACATGTGCATTCTTCCTGTATCTTATTCACCTCAACGTCCTAAGCATCTTGAATGCTACCTGCTGCAGTTTGCTTTCAGTTGTCCATCTGAGTTGACCTGCATCTCCACCCAACCAATGATCACGCTCCCAGCACCTGATCTCACACACCACTGCTGTTGTTTCACTTTCAATTTGGACAGCATGGTCTGGATTTACTTTTTCGCATATTCCCTCATCTTTTCGCCTTCCTCAGTTATCCATTTCCTGTCCACTGTCACGTCACCCGGCATCATCTTCCACTGCCCCTCCGTGACCTACCAGCCATGACCCTTTTCCTTTGGGGATGCCCAGATGGAATATGCATGTTCCCTTCCTTCTCGAAAATCCCACCCCCCTCCACATTAATCTTCCCAACCTCATCCTTCCCACCTCCAGTGTCCATGTCTGCCTCCGAGTCCCCACCAACCATCTTCACCATCCCTTCTATTGCTACTGTCAAACCCTAACCCTCCCACCCTACTACCCCACTCTGCCCTTGGTCATTCTCACCATTCCCTCATACCATGACCGTCCTCAGTTTGCTCCCCAGGAGGCAGTCATGGACCCATCAGACCCCCTCCGTCGCACGTTCACCTGGACATCTTCCTCTCTGGACCCTTTCACTGCACCCCCGCCCCACCTCCAGAACCCCTTGCCCCCACTGGAACCCCTCCCCCCTAAAGCCCTTCCCCACCCTTAGTCCTCCCACCCCTACCACCCACCCCCGGGCTTCTCCGCTTAGTCCCTCCACCTTCCTGGCTCTTTCAGATACCCTTACTTCTTCTGCCACCTTTAGTCCTTCCCCCTTCCTGACTCCTTCCTCCAGCCTTATCTCTTCCTCTAGTCTAACTTCTTCCTCCAGCCTTACTCCTTCCCCCTTCCTGACTCCCTCAGACATCCTCACGCGAGCATCAACTGTGTCTGTCCAACTTCAATGAGCTGCTTTGCAGCAGACCCATGAGAATCCACCCAGGATGCCATGGACATTCCACCAGGATCCCATTGCTGTCAGGCTCCAGCATCTTCTGCTCCTCAGATGTCCGCAATGTGAGCAAGGCCCTGGCGGTCAGGTTGACTTTGGCACGTCACAGTTGTAAAGACGTGTTCTGCACCGGCGTGGTTTCCCACTGATGTGGGCAGATGATCCAGTGGGTTGGGGATGAGTCTGGCGGGCTGGCCCTATAATGATATGCAGATGTATTACAATGAGACTCCTGATGTCCAATGGCGGGGAGCGCAGCCCATTATTGGCGGGCAGAGCAAATGATCACAAACTGATTTCATGATGTTGTGAAATCGATTTTTGGCCTTCTCGTCATATTGTCCACTCACGCCACCGGACACGCCTTATGCTAGTGGACACGGAAAATCCCAATCTGAGAGTTTAATTCTCACACTAGATCTTGGGAGCTAGAACTTGGCTGACACACCAGTCCAATACTGGGGAGGTGCAACTTTGTTAGAGAAGCTATTTTTTTGTAACAGACATCCCTACACATCAAAGTAATTTGCTAACTGAAGAACATTGAGATACCTTTGTAATACAATAATATGCAAATAAATACCAATTCTTTTTCTCTTCAAGTCCAATTTATTGTTTATTTATTTAGCAAATACTAATCTCCAAAGCCAAGTGATAGCCTCCTCATTTGCTAAGTCTAATGTGATTAGTCTGCCACATAGTCTGTAGAGGGACAAAACTCAGTAATGTGTAGTATCTCTCCCCAAATGTACAGAGGCCTCAGTACTGGAAGTTGAAGCTGTTTAGCAAGGGACACTCGCACCAAGGTAGCTTAAAGCCTCCCATCTGACAGATAAGGTTTGTCATGAGGAACTTGTTAGTGGCTTCCCATGTTTCCCATTCCTTGATCCAAAGAATGTCTGCTGGTAGATCTTGCTCAGGAAGGTTGCTCCATGTGGGATGTCAAGATGGAAGGTGGGCAGTAGGTGGGTTGAACAGGTCATCATGGCATGGTAAGTGAGGTGCAGCACAGATGGTTTCAACCAGCTTGTGGGTCACAGTCATCAGTGGATATGTGGGGGAATCAGTATCCAGGCATCCCTGAGGAAGCAAATAATCCTACCAGCTGATTGAATTCCAAAAGAAAATTAAAGAACTTCGAAAGAGCCTCCTTAGGAATTCCAGCCACCCCCCAAAACTGCCAGTCTCAACATTGAGCAGCCCTTTGGTTTTATAGCTTTAAGCTCTCCAAAACTTACAAATTAATGCTGAGGGCCTGTCAGCCGCTAAACAAAACGTCATTGGATGTCTTCAAGTCTAGTAAGGTGTTATGATTATGGACTATATTAAAGCAGTAATATAATAACATATTAAAGATAGGATACAATAGATGTGATTTTCTGGCCCCTCCAACTGGCCGGATCTTCCATCCTGTCAAAATCAACGGGGATTTGAATGGCTCTTTGCATCCATTGTGGGGAAACCCACCACGGGTGGGGCCAGAAAATCTCGGCCACTGTCTTAGATAAGGATTGCCAACATTTGGGCGATATTAAGAACATTGCTAGCATTGTACTTCTGAACATCAGACAAGATTCGTGTTCACAAGATGGCAAAACAGATGTGGAGGAGCAAAACCACATGGCCTAACCTAAACCATAGATCCACAAATAACCCACAACTTTATCAGGTGATCCAGTTTTTCTTAAAAGCTTCCAGCATTTTTATCTTCACTGCTCTATCAATGAATATTACAATCATTTCCTGCACTCCATCAATTTTGTCAAAGGGTGCTGGGGTAGGGCAGGGGGTTAAGATGGTATGGAAAAGGGAGTAGCTAATGGTGATTGTGAAAATTAGGCAATTCTGTGGTCTTTCTTCAGCCCTCAACAATTCAAAAGCTTTGTACAAGTAATTTTAGAGGGAGTTTGTGTCTAAAACTTTGGTGAACTCCTTTTTTGCTTGGAATGGGAGAAGAGCCATGCAAGTACATGTCACAACTGAACCTTGCATATGTGGTTGATCAGACATCAAGGTGACATCTGCATTACTGGATACTGTATTTACAAATAGACTAATAAAACGATGAATATTCCTCCATGAAGTCAAAGGCCCTTGGCTCCTTTGAGGGCTTGACATTTACCACTGCAGTCCTCAATACTTCCAAAGTTGGGAATTATTTATTAATGCATTGAGATTTGGGTTATGGCTCCTATCACATATTTTACTATACATTGAAACTTCAAATCAGTCAATTCAAAGTACAACTTTTCTCCATGGAGAAGATGCACAGTTAGACAAAATATCATAATCCATCAGAAATTGATACTTTCACAGTATCTATTAATCATTATTTGAACAATCATTTCAATATGGAAGCTGTGACTCATGTTCAAGCTCAATAGGCTCGCTATGTCCTTCTCATGAAGTTGCTGACTTTTGCTGGCATTCAGTTGAGGCATGAAGCCAAGTACTTATTCCACAGGATATATTTCCCTTCATGTGAAAAAGTTATAGAAAAAAAAATAGCACAGCTGTCATTATAAGCTACTGACACTTTAGTGAAATATATTTATAAAGCATTACGGACAGAAAAAAAATATATATCCCTACATATCCGAGTCTGGACAGGAAATATTGGCAAGTTATTTTATCATGAGATGCATCACAGTCAACTAAAATCAAAACCAAAATAAAGATCCACATAATGTGTTCAGAGTGCGAAAAAATTTAAGAGTTTTTAAGTGGATTTTTCTTTTTCTTTCAGGTTTTAAAAACATGAAAAGAAATTTATGTCAGCTTTAATTTAAGCAAAGACGATAGCTGTCACTGCCAGGGTGTCCTGTATTTTATGCGATCGTCCTGTAAATTAACCGTTTGTCCCGTGTCTCATATTATATCTTCCTGGGATGACACTTGTCCCATATTTTTACTGAATTTCTTGTGTAGCAATCTGGGAGACTGCCTGGAGCATCCTCTTGCTGTCTTTAATTCATGCATAGCCGCACTTTGCACCGCTGTCGGTCATAAGGTGGAGAAGGAGGACCGGGAGAGGCAAACTGGAAGATTGCACGCATGCGTTCTGCTCTCTTTTATTGAGTGGTTGATTATTAAGGATCCCTCCTCCATCCATGCCCTCATCAACTTTTTCTCTGCCACACCCTCCCCTTCTGGCTACGCTGCCCAACTTTCCCCTAGGATTGCTCAATCATCCTCGCTCTCACCAAATTTCTCTTTGTGCAATCCCCCTACCCCCACCTCCACTCTCACAAAGCACCCCGCTGCTCTCACCAACTTCCCCCTACTGCTCTGACCAACACCACCTCCCAAGTCTGGCCCCACGGCCTAAAGTGTCACTTATTTTTTTTCCTAAGATTTGTCACCTTGGTCACCACAATAATCTATTCAGCAATTTATTTCTGATGGCTCTATAGGTAAATATATTGCCTGACATCATTCTGATCCATCTAAATAAGGAAGATTTCGAAGACATCTTATGCAAAAGTTGACATCCCACATCATTGTTTGCAGTGTATGCAAATAGATATTTAAAAATTGCCAAATATTTTTTCAGTTGAGTCAATTTCCCTTTAAGGACTTGATGTTTATCACTGTGGGAATCGTTCTTCAAGCTTTCGAATTAACTGTCTATTCAATGTTACTCAAGTTGTCAGCATCCCTGAGTTAAAACAGAGAAAATTTGCCAGGATTCCCCTTTGTCATTGCTGTCCTGCTGATAGTCATGCATGTGTAAATGTTATATAAGGACAGACTTGGCTATGATAGCCTCTGGCAAATTGTCAATTGACACACACTGCCTGGGCTGACACATATAAAATAGCCACAGGGGGAAGGTACTGGAGGAGTGCTGGCATTTGTGGAATCATATCCCAAAAAGCCATGAGAAGTGTTAGAAGGGGAGAAAAAGGGGGCGGGTGGCGGAAAAACGTACAATTTTAAGGACTCTTGAGGCAACAAAAAAATGACACTATCTTTTCCTGCTGACATCAAACCTGAGCTCAATATATTGCATGGTACACACTTAGTTCTTTCCACATTGTGACGGAAAGGTCCTATTTGCTGCATCATTGCTTGCCGGAACTAAAGAAATGCCAAGTTACAAGTCAGTCTTGCGCATTAGAAGGATACATCACAGACTGGAATGGTAAAAGTATTTTATTAACAGCAAGGCAAGTTGTATTATTATTTTTCTGTGCACTCATCTATGTGCTAAAGAGATTGTATTACTTCCTACTGGATCATCAAGATTTTCCTTAAAAACAAAATCAGATTTACAATAGGACAGTGTGCTAGAACATTAACCTCACCCCTGAGTATTTAAACTCCATCCTACATGAATGTTGAAATCCAACCTGGTCGCTATCTGTCAGTGATGGTTAGTGTCAAATGTCAAACAAATCCTGAAAACTTCTCTTCACTATTCCTCACCATTTCTTCTCGTCATCTGGAAAAATGGACTCTTTGTTGGAATGCACACCCATTTTTGATGGCCACCTTCTAGTACCTCATCCAAATGGTGATTATTCATTATGAGCCTTGACAGTGCACAGGATATTTGATTGCAAAAGCATCAAAATAAAACCCAATCCTCACCCTTTCAGTCAACTACTAGCATAAATTGCTGGTTAGCAATTAGAAGTGAGAACTTTGGTTGGCTCTCTTCTCCAGAGGCAGGTGTATTGAAGCCAAATGTAGTACTCTAGTGTTGTCTTTGCTGAGATCACCTTACTCAGTGCTGACCAGCGTTAAGAACCGTGACTTTCCTGATTTGTATGGTTCAGTTAACTTACTGAAGCATCAAGTGACCCCAAATCCCACCTCCCACCACCCCCATTCAAATACTTTCAATCCAATTCCTAGAGGATACAATCAACAATCAAAAGCAATTCTGAATTTAGCATTAAATTAATTAGTGAATTGAATCTTGGTAAATGAGCAGAACAAGATATGGCCTGAGAAATGTTGATTCTGTAAATTATGGGCCAGGATTTTACGGCCCTACCATGGTGTGTCTCCCGCTGGCGGATGCGGCAAGCTGTTTAAATCTTCATTCAAAACAAAAACAAAAATACCTGGAAAAACTCAGCTTTTGTTTTGGATTTCCAGCACTGCAGTTTTTTGCTTAAATCTTCATTCAGTTCGGTGGGACTGTGATATCCTGTTGGGTGAGAGGGGCCATAAAATCCGGGCCTTGATGCCTGAGAAGTTTAGATAGTCATACAGGGAGCCTGACTGAAATATATTTCTGACCTCAACTTACTCAATTATGCCATTTACTGCAAGAAAATTCAGGATCTTGCCTCAGAGTAGATTCTTTACAAAACCAGATCTATGATAAACATAAATGCAAATGTGGCCCTCAAGTTAAGATAGTTCAGTGCTGGAAAATAGAACACTTCCCATTTCAGGCAGATAGCGTTTCTGCTGTAGGAACACCTAAAATCTAGACTGAGATTGTCTGAAATCTTCTTACTCAATAAGAAAGGAAGACTTGCATTTATATAGCATTTTTCATGACTCAAAACATTTTACAGCCAATAAAGTACTTTTGAAGTGTAAGTCACTGTTGTAAGATAGGAAATACTCTTATAGCAGCACTCAGGGAACTTTCCAAAAAGTGTGATTGTCCGTAGATCAATTGAAATGTTCAAATAAAATAAGGTGTAACTGGCAACCTGGTGACAAAGCAACAATACTCCTTTCATAAGTATGTGGGAGTGTTGTGAGAATACTAAAGATTGGTTTGAGCACAGAAAATAGTGGGTCATGGTGATTTTTTTTTCAAACTGAAAGACGGCAGACATTGGTGTTCCCCAAGAGTAAGTGCTAGGACCACTGCTTATTTGATCTACAAAAATGACTTAGATATTGGAAATACTGAGTAAAATTTCAAAATTTGCCTTGATACCAAACCTGGAGTTGTGGCAAACATTGGGTATCTTTTTTCATTCATTGATGGGTTGTGGGTGCCGCAGGCTAGGCCAGCATTTATTGCCCATTCCTAATTGCCCTTGAGATGGTGGTGGTGAGCTACCTTCTTGAAATGTTGCAGGCCTGTGGTGTAGGTACATCCGTAATGATGTTAGGGAGTGTCAGGAAGATATAATAATTGTCATAATGTTATTGGGATACATTGTAGAGTGATAGTGGAGTCTTTGTCTATGTCTGTGTGTGTATATGGGACTTAATTGAATTAAAGGCAGCTGGTCTGTGGACTTTAATGTGTCAGAAGGCAATCTAGGTTTGAAATGTTAAAAAGATAAACATAGGGGAAGTTTTAGAATGTGAGATGCAAAGGGAACATTTGCATTTTTAAAAAACCAGACTAGCTTGAATTCAAAAGAGGGGATAAAATGTTTCACCTAGCCAGGAGAAGTTAAGAAACAGTGTGTATATTTTCCCAAAGATTACTGGTAAAATTGGTATTATGATAGCTTTTTATTATTAGAGAGGTAAAGTTCAAAGACATAGTGAAACAATTTCAAAGGGGAAGTCTGTATAAAGGAGACGAGGTTGTGTGTAGGAACGAAGGCATTCTAAGATCTAACAAAAGTGTGAAAAGCCTCCAGCATCTAAGCTCAAGCTACTGTCTACAAGGAACTGAAGCTGAGAAAAACTCACTTTCAATTCGACTGTTCAGGGTATTGTGTGTTACTTTGCCTACGTCTCTTAAAATCCATGGGCAGAATTTTGCCATTGGCGAGCAGGGGGCAGGGCCCACTTGCCGACGCATAAAATGACGCAGGATGATGTTGGATGGAACCCCCAACGTCATCCTGCCCCATTTAAATTTTCAGGAAGGCGGGGGCGCAGGAAAATCAGGATCATTTCAACAATTAAAGGACCTGCCCGTCCAACCTTAAGGTTGGTGGACAGGCCGAGAGCCCCGGCGGCAAATAGAAAAAACATGAAACCTCATCCACCGGCGGGATGAGGTTTCATGCAGGGTTTTAAAAAGTTTAATAAAGTTATAGTGTAAATTATGAACATGTCCTGTCTCATGTGACATTGTTAAGGATTTTTTTTCCTATTTTAGTCTTTTTCAAAGTGGAAGCGATCTCCCTGAGGCTGCACCCTAGCCTCAGGGAGATGTGCGCTCTTTTGTGCCCATGTGCGAAACAGCGCACTCCTGCTTTTGGGGAATCCCCTCCGCCCACACAGGAAGCGCATAGCGCTTCCCGTCGGATGCAACGCTGGGCAGGCCTTAATTGGCCCACCCACGTAAAATGGCGGTGTGCCTTGCTTCTCCAGCAGGAATTGGCTCTCTGCCCGCCTGAGATTGGGTCAAGCCCGCCCACCCGACAGGCAGAAAATTCTGCTCCATGTGTTTTACTATTGCCTTAACGGAGGTGTAACTGGGGTTAGATTAGTTAGGGAATTTAGAAGTTATCATAGTAGTAATTTGTAGATTTTTGAAGGCAGCCGGACATACTGAGAGGGCAATTAGCAAAGCATATGAGATATTGGGCTTCATAAATAGAGGCATTGAGTACAACAGCTGGAAGTTATGCTGGACCTTTATAAAGATCTGGTTAGGTTGTAACTAAAGTATTACAACCAGTTCTTGTCACAACACCTTAGGAAGGATGCAAAGGTCCTTTAAAAAGTGCAGAGAAGGTTTACCAGATTGCTTCCAGAGATGAGGGATTTTAGCTATACAGTTAGATTGGTGAAGCTATGGTTGTTCTCCTTGGAGAAAAGGGGACTGGGGAGAGATCTGATGCAGGTGCACAGTTTTAGATAAGGTAGACAAAGAAAAACAGTTCCCATTAGCTGATGGTCCAAGACCTAGGGGATACAAATTGAATGTTTTAGGCAAGAGATGCAGGGGAATGAGAGGATGATTTTTTATTACACGGGCGGTAATGACCTGGATCTTATTTCTCTGTGAGTGCTGGAAGTGGAGATGATGATTTCAAAATAAAATTCAATGGGCACTTGAGAGAAATAAACTTACAGGGCTACAGTGATAGAGCAGGGGAATGGGCTGACTGGATTGCTCTACAGGGAGCTGGAATGGGCTCAAAGGGCTGAATGGCCTCCTTCTATGCCATAATAACTCTATGACTTTATGATTGGACAGGAGAGACAGAAATGAAACAAATGTTTGCAAGGCACATTAAGCGAGCAATGAGATGTGTGCGGTGAGGGGGACTGAGCTTGAAGACAGTGGGGGTGACAGGTATAAAACCAGATTCTAGATAGAATGGATCATAGGTTGGAAGGTGGTCAGCAGGTAGGTATGAATGCAGTAACCCTGAGAGTACAGGAGCTCAAGAATAATCAAACAGTGAAGTACTAAAGTGAAACAGCTTGTATCTATATAATGCCTTTAATGTTATAAGATGCTGCAAGGTGCTTCACAATAACATTATTAAAATTTGACACTGAGCCACACAAGGTGATATTTGGGCAGATGGCCAAAAGTTTGATCAAATAGGTAAGTTTTAAAAAGTATCTTATCAGGGTTAACAGAGGTAGAGAGGGGAAGTGATTTCCGGGGAATTTTAGAGATTAGGACCCATGCAGGCAATGGGGGGAGACGGAGGTGTAGTGGCATTGTTGCTGGACTAGTAATCCAGAGACCCAGGGTAATGATCTGGGGACCTGGGTTTGAATCCTGCCATGACAGATGGTGGAAATTGAATTCAATAAAAATTTTGAATTGATGATGACCATGAAACCATTGTCGATTGTTGTAAAAACCCATCTGGTTCACTAATGTCCTTTAGGGAAGGAAATCTTCCTACATGTGACTCCACATGAGTGAATGCGATTCATTCTTAAATGCCCTCTGAACAAGGGTAATGAGGGATGGGTAATAAATGTAGCCAGTGACACTCACATCCAATGAATAAAAAGAAAGAGGTATGACTGAATGGGAGGCTCTTGTAGCAATAAGGAGCGACAATGTGATGGGAATATCAGAAATCTGACTAAACCAGACACATTTAATATTCAGGGGTTTAGTGTACAGAAAGGAATGAAAGAATAGTAAATGAAAGAATGAAAGAATAGTGCCCAATATGTCAGGAACAACTGGAAGGTAAAGGAAGTTAATCCTGAGGGAGTGGTAAACTATAGAAAGAGCTACTTTGAATATAAATCAAATGTGAAAAGAAATCCAAGTTAATACTTCAGACAAGCAGCTCAACATAAGAAGTTTTCTCTTTGAGGAGATACAAAAGATATATGAGAGCAGGCATGTTACTTCAATAAGTGATTTCAATCAACCCAAAATAAATTGGAAAAACACAGATGATTTTGAGTCAGTTTGGATGAATGTAATGTATGACTGCTTCATGACCTGGCATATAAGGGATGGCATGAGAGGCAGTGTCTCATTGACCTGGCTATTGTAAGTGACCCTGAGTATATGGAAGCTGTAGGAACCCTATGTAGCACTGTGAGCACAGAATAGTCCATTTGAATATGAAATGGGACCAAATTAAATATAAGACCATAAGTAACTTTAAAAAATCTATATTCAGAGATGAGAGAAGATTTAAAACTGGTAGATGTTCAGATGTTCAGTGAAAGCTAAATGGGATTCCTTTAAAATGACAATTCTGGGCATCCACAACAAATAGATCTTTAATTTCACCAAATTTAAATCCTAAAGCGATTAACAAACAACTTAAAGGTGAAATAAAGAGGGAAAATGTTCTCTACAAACACTGCAAGGAGTGGGGACTAGGTTCCATGGAACGAACATGAGGTTACAAAAAAACAAGTTGGAATAAGAAAAGGTGAAGAGCAAGACCTAGAAAAAAGCATAACTGCTCTAATGGCAGAAATAGCAGAAGAATTGAACACACATTTTGGTTCTGTCTCCACAAAAGAGGACACAAATAATTTCCCAGAAATATTAGGGAACCAAGGGTCTAGTGAAAGGGAGGAATTGAAAAAAATCTGTGTTAGTACAAAAAATGGTGCTAGAGAAGGTAATGGGGTTAAAGGCTGAAAAATCCCCAGGGCCTGATAATCTACACCCCAGAGCACGGAAGGAAGTAGCCCTGGAAATATTGGATGCATTGCTGATCATCTTCCAAAATTATATAGACTCTGGAGCAGTTCCTACAGATTGGCAGGTGGCAAATGCAACCCCACTATTTAAAAAAGAAGGGAGAGAAAAAACAGAGAATTACAGACCAGTTAGACTAACACCAGTAGTGGGGAAAATGCTAGAGTCTGTTATAAAAGATGTGGTAACAGAACACTTGGAAAGCATTAATGGGATTAGACAAAAGTCAGCATGAGTTTATGAAAAGGAAATCATGCTTAACTAATCTACTGGAGTTTTTTGAAGATGTAACTAGTGGAATAGATAAGGGAGAACCAGTGGATGTGGTGTATTTGTATTTCAAGAAGGCTTTTGATAAGGTCCCACAGAAGAAGCTAGTGGCCAAAATTAAAGCACATGGGATTGGGGTAATATACTGGCATGGATTGAGAATCAGTTGACAGACCGGAAACAGAGCGCGGGAATAAATGGGTCTTTTTCCGGGTGGCAGGCGGTGACTAGTGCTATACCACAGGGATCAGTGCTTGGGCTCCGGCTGTTCACGATATATAAAAATGACTTAGATGAGGTAATCAAATGCAATATTTCCAAGTTTGCTGATGACACAAAACTGGGTGGGGTTGTGAGTTGTGAGGAAGATGCAAGGAGGCTTTAGGACAATTTAGACAAGTTGTGTGTGTTGGCAAACACAGATGCAGTATAACGTGGATAAATGTGAAGCTATATGCTTCAGTGTGAAAGCAGAAAGGCAGAGTATTATTTAAATGGTGATATATTGGGAAATGTGGATGTACAAAGGGATCTGGGTGTCCTTGTACACCAGTCAATGAAAGTAAATGGACAGGTGCAGCAAGCAATTAGGAAGGCAAATGGTATGTTGGCCTTCATTGCAAGAGGATTTGAGTTCAGAAGTAGGGATGTCTTACTGCAGCTATACAGGGCCTTGGGGAGACCACACCTGGAGTATTGCATGCAGTTTTGGTCTCCCTGCCTAAGAAAGGATATGCTTGCCATAGAGGGAGTGCAGCGAAGGTTCACTAGGCTGATACCAGGGATGGCAGGACTGTCGTATGTGGAGAGATTGGTTCGATCGGGCCTGTAATCACTAGCTTAGAAGAATGAGAAGGGAACTGATTGAAATGTATAAAATTCTAACAGGGACAGACAGACTAGTTGCAGGGAGGATGTTTCCCCTAGTTGGGGAGTCTAGAACTAGGGGCCACAGTCTCAGGTTACAGGGCAGGTATTTGGGACTGAGATGAGGAAAACTTTCTTCACTCAGAGGGTGGTCAACCTGTGGAATTCTCTACCACGAGAAGGCTGTGGAGGCCGGGTTACTGAATAAATTCAAGAAAGAAATTGAAAATTTTTTGGATATTAGGGGCATCAAGGGGTATGGAGAGAAAGTGGGAATATGGCGTTGAGATAGAGGATCAGCCATGATCATACTGAATGGCCTACTCCAGCTCCTAGTTTCTATGTGTGCAGGGGCAGAACATGACAGTAAAAAATTACTTGTATACATTCCCCATGATTTGCCCACTATACACATTGCATGGTTTATCTCCTCCACTTGTAAAACTCAGTCCTTTATGTGTAATCTAAAATGAAAAAGGAAAGTTCAATGGTCATTGAAAAATATACAATCAATAAACCAGTTTGGTTTATTTTTAAATGTATTTCCATCCATTGTTTTATCTCTACTTTTTAGCCTATTTCGATCCCTTCCCCCCACCCCACCCCCACTAGGGCTATCTGTACCTTGCTCGTCCTGCTTTCTATCCTTAATGTCACCTATTAGCACATTTCTTAGCTAATATCACCGTCAACACCTTTGTCCTTTTGTCTATGACATCTTTTGGCTATCTCCACCTATCACTGGCTCCCTATCCAGCTCTACCTGTCCCACTACCGCCCGCCTTAAACCAGCTTATATTTCACCTCTCTTCTATTTTTCCTTAGTTCTGTTGAAGAGTCATATGGACTCGAAACATTAACTGTATTCTTCTCCGCAGATGCTGTCAGACCTGCTGAGTTTTTCCAGGCATTTTTATTTTTGTTTTTGTTTTGGATTTCCAGCATCCGCAGTTTTTTGCTTTTAACCAGTTTGGATACTATGTGAAGTTCTGGCAGTTGTATTACAGCACAAATGAAAGATTATCTGCCAGCTATTTTGTACTTTTGGATTTTAACGAGGTGCTATTTATTTATCAAACATGTTTGTTACTGCAATCAGTGTTGAGTAGTGAAAGTTGTAAACCTGTTAGAGGTAACAAAACCAGAAAATGCTGGAAATACTCAGCAGGTCAGGCAGCATCTGTGGAGTGAGAAAAAGAGTTAATGTTGTAAGTGGATGAAATATCAACGACCTGAAACATTAACTCCGTTTTTTCTTTCCACAGTTGCTGCCTGATCTGCTGAATATTTGCAGCATTTTCTCTTTTTATTTCCAATTTCCAGCATCTGCAGTATTCTGCTTTTTGACCAGTTGGAGGTAATTAAGTATAATCAGTGACAAGGTGCAAACTATTCACTTAACACCTGTCTACAGGAAAAGTTCAGCTTGCTTAATATGTTTTGTTGAGAATGGATTATATTGTAAATGGAAAATACTTTAGCAATTTGTGGCTATTTAAACAATCGCCTCATTTAAACATGGGCAGTTTAGGTGGTGGAAACTGTACTACAATAATGAGAGGAATGCAAAGAAGTGAGGACATTAAAAGATGCAAAGGGACTTGAAATTTAGGATGAAAACTAGATACTAAATATTCTGAAAGATTAATTTAATCAAGAACAATATTCTCTACCTCCACCCAAAGTTTGGGAATTAAACTGCATTTTTGGATGGTTCCCAGCGCAGCGCAGTTGTACAGAGGAAGTGTGCACTTATGGGCAATTGCCGTGCAAACCCTTACCTGGGAATTTCCCAGAGGGATCCCCCAAATCCAACGCTGGGGAGCACAAAAGTTACAGGTCTATAAGACATGGTAATTATTATGAGGGACTATTGACTCTGTATGTATGTATGGACACTGTGGCACCAGTAGGCTTTAGGCAGATTAATTCAGTGTCTGCCTTCAAATAGGGTGACAATACAGAGACAGACAACTACAGATCCATTAGCCTTAATTTAATTCCATGTAAAATAATACAATTGTTATCACAAGAAAATTTCAGGTATTTGCGTGGAACAGTGATTTAACAAACACCAATCAAGATAGCTTTAGATGGGGAAGACCCTGTCTGATCAAGATCCTTAAGGAAGTAACAACCCACCTCTAATGGTGGTGCACATTGTGACGTTCTGTACTTAGGCTTCCAAACAATATTTGATAGAGTTCAGCTCTGTGGGGATTAACAGCAAAATGTGGTTATGGGTAAGAAATTGACTGAAGGGTATAAAATAACAGGCACTGATCAAAGAGGTAACACTAGAATGGGGAAATGTACTGAAACTGGTGCCCCAAAACTCAATATTAGGACCACTGTTGTGTCCAACTCGGAACCAACTTGGATGCAGAAACAAGAAATTTAATTGGTCAAATTTTCTGATAGTACCAAAGTCAAGAGAGGTAGTAGCAGTCCAAAAATGATGGAATTGGCTAAGCATGCCTGAATCTGAATGCGCTGAACAAAGGCAGATAAAATGTAATGAAGAGGAGTCTAAAGCATTTCACAAAGGAAGGATAACTGTGTGACACATGTTCCCCATGAATTGTGTTGAAATAGCTAAAGATGAGGGTGAAGGAAACCGAAAAGTCATTCAACTACATTCAACATTTAAAATGTCTAAGCAATGAAGAGCAACAATCAACAAAGCCACTAACTTCTTATGACCTAGACCACGATAAAAGAAGTTAAACAAGGCAATTGTTTTAGCGACAGGACAAGCTGTTCTAAGTAAGCTATTTGTAGTAGCCTCCGGTGAACAGTGATTTATTTTCTAGATGGTTACAATTGTATTTCTCATCTCGGTGTGAGGCAAAACTGCAATCAACACAAAAGTAATTGGCATATTTTAGATATAGAACCAGTGGAAACAATCAGCGGAACAGAATGCATAGTATATGGAAAATAAATTAGAGAATTCTCAAGGTTTGCAATATTTCAAATTAAAGGGGCCACTTTCTTTATGAAAATATGCTTGGCCTTGGCCAACTTTTTTTTAATTTAACAGGAGATCAATTTTATTATAATGAATTTACATACAAATGTGTGATGTGAGTGATTTAAGTTGTGGAAATGCATTCTTTTGATTTGCTTTCAAATGCTGTTTATCTGAATGGATCTCCCTGTCGCCCCTCCCACCGCATCACTTTTCTTTCATGCCCTCCTGCACTGACGACCTCATCTCCTGCTGGGGACAATCACCATTTGGTATCTTCCATAAATAGTCTTTATTCACATGTGAGCTTACAAGATGGGCATAAGCAGGATATTCAATCAGTATCACAACCAAACCAGTGTCTGGTCTCATCAAGCACCCACAATTGCACTTCTATCACTGATCCCCGAAGACTGATCAGTGCCTGGCTTTTTAACCAAGGCTTGGGAACTAGAAAGGAATGTTTAGTTCTGGTTCTGCCATTGCATGGCATGCTTTAGACATGTCCACCTAGATTTTCAAATCTTCAGCCAATTAAAGGCCAGGAGTAGGGCTGGGGGGTGTGTGGGGGGGTGGTGTGTAGTGGTGGTGGTTGGTTGCGGGGAGGTGGGGGGGGGTGCGAGGTTGAATCATCAGGTGAATCATCACTCCTCACTCACACCCTGAGTCTACCATGCCCAGGTCAAAGTGGGCTGTCCACATTGATGACTGGACATTGCATTCGGCAGAGGAACAAGGTCTTAATAGGCTGAATAATTAACGATAATTCAATTCAATTTCAATTCAAAGGTTTATTTATTTAAAAAATGAACTTCCACTGTGGCCAACAACCAAATCGAGGCAAGCTTTACAAAGAAGCATTCCAAGCAAAATACAAAATGAAAAAATGGTAGAAAGCACTGAGTGGAATAATGTACTGATCATTAGGT
The DNA here is from genome assembly GCF_017639515.1 of Carcharodon carcharias. NCBI lineage: Eukaryota > Metazoa > Chordata > Chondrichthyes > Lamniformes > Lamnidae > Carcharodon > Carcharodon carcharias. Next base: position 137,975,924 of record NC_054475.1, on the reverse strand, counting down.
AGCTACCATAATAGTAGCAAAATACTGCCAATGCTGGAAATCTGAAATCAAAACAGAATGTTCTGGAAATACGCAGCAGGTTTTGCAGTATATTATGGGGAGAAAAACAGAGTTAACCTCTCCAGTCAAAAATGACTCTATTTCAGAACTCCAATATTCTGAAGAAGTCATATTCGAATCCATAAATTGGACTAAATTTTTTGCCATTGAGAAGAGCCTCTATGTTGTGGCAAAATGGCGGAAGTGCCCAAAAATCTGAAGTCCTGCCCTGAACACGATGGGCGGAATCATCCCAGATTTGCACTAAGTGCAGTAGCGGGCAGGAAAAATGACGTTTCATGCTTTCCATGCCATACTATCCCAAACCCACCGCATTAATTATGTATTCCCGGGATACATGCTGTTTCAATGGTAGGTGGACACCATTTTGCCTGCTACATCGTCACCTCGCTGCTTCATCACGTCAGGCACCACATTTAAAGTACAGCTGTGCTTACTGCTTCCAGCCCAGGACTGCAACATAGAAGACATGGCCCCAAAAGGCAAGAAGACTGCAGCCCCCAAGCACCTTTTGGAAGCCCGCTGTGATGTTCCCTACTCTGGGCTGACTGCAGGAGGGGCAGCAACATTACCACTCCGGCTTGGTAGGCAATGGTAGTGGTGATCAGTGCCAATGTTGCACAGAAGAGGTTGGCCATCCAATGCAGATAGAGGATGAATGATCTCATCCATGCAGCCAGGGTATGGCAACCATCTCATTACACTAAACTTACACTCACAAGTCCATCACACATTCACTGGCATTCACTCACTGCCAGCTCAAAGGACATCACCACCCGTTCTCACACACACATCCTTACGTGGCCATCTGACTTCATCTCCTCTGGAGGCTGCCTCCTCAGCCCTCACCATTTTCAGCCAACTTGTACAGATCAACATGTGCCCCCACACACACCCTGGGTTACTATCCTTCCCCAGTACAGCCCTCGTCCTGCAGCCTCTTCCCTTGCCTGAGGCCACCTCTCCCTCTTCTCCAAGCAAGCCCTAACCCTGCAGCTGTTGAAAAGCCACCCACATATGGCTGATGTGGTAGGTTGAGACCTGCCCATGAGTCCCCTAAAAGTGATATGGTGCTATCTGTGAAGCCTGGCACTGATGACTGCAAGTGCTGCCCGAAGCAAGGTCACCAAACAAACCTTGAAGTCCCAAATGAAGCGCAGCCCACCAAGTGCACGCCTTATATATGCTGTTGTAAAAAACATCGGGGTGTTTCCCCGCTGACGTAGGCAGACGATCCAGCGGGGCTTGGGGTGACGATTCTGGTGGGTTGGCCTAATAATGATGTATTACAACAATGTTCCCGACATCCGATGGCGGGGAATGTGGCCCACCTTTGACGAGCTGAACGGATGATCGCAAACTGGTTTCATGCCGTAGTGAAACCAGTTGCACCACATTGCCCGCTCATGCCACAGAACACACCCAACGTCAGTGGGCACAGAAAATCGCAGCCGATACTTCCCATTTTTACATGGGCAGGGATGGGGGCAGTTTGTGTTTTGTGCGTGTGCCTTTCATGGAGGCAGCTGGCCATTTAAATCATTAACTGCCTCTACTGAAGTCAGCTTTTTGTCACCCAAGAATGTGAAATCCAAAGTGTAGAGACCTGGTAAGAGCAGGAGTGAACTTTGTGCATTTCTTTGGATCGCCAGGTTACTCCTTTGGAGAGGTATAGTATCCCTGTGGATATGGTCCCAAGACATCATTGGGGGAGGTCAGGTGCTTTTGGGAGAGGTCAGGTGACCTTTGGGGGAGGTAAGGTGACATAAAAGTAGGCATACAGGTCAGTAAAAAGTGCATAAATTCAATAACTGTCATAATAACAGGTCATCAGATCTGTCAAAATTAACTGTCAAAACTGTCAAAAGCACCTGTCAAGACAGCCTGTCAAAAGTATCAAGGGGATCTATCAGGGGACCTGTCAAGTGAGCTTGTCAAAAATGTCAAGAGGAACTGTCAAAAGCACCTACCAAAGGGAGCTGTCAAGTTGTCAAGGCATTTAAAAGTCTTGCCTGTAAATCTTTCAAAAAAAATGCCTGGAATGTTAAAAAACACATTGTTTGCTATTTCACTCTATTGTTGACATAAGCCTGACGGCTTCCATGACTGGAATACTGCTGCATGACAGGTTTCACAACCATTGATTATCACAGTAGGATGCCTGCCATTTCACGGCTACAAGTGGTTATAGGTCTTTAAAGTGGGGCTATGAATTCCAATGCTTGTTGTTCTAAGGGATTGTGCACAAATGAAATGTTTATTGTTATAAGGCTTTAAGTTGTTGAAGGAATGTAAATGTAGTAAATGGTTTTTATAAATGAGAGCGTTTTTTTCAATATAATGAAGTCTGTAATAGACAATTAGTACTTTATTTTATAGAACTTTATTTTATCTCATCTCTGTATGGTTTCTGAAGTCTGCCCTTAGTATGTACTGGGTGAGTTAGCATGGTAGTGTAAGGGTAAGGGAGGGTGCAGGACATTGGTTGGCATGAGCTGATACTCAAAGGGCCATTGTGGTTGGCAGAGGGGCATGGGTTAGCATTTGGGTATGAGGGGCCATAGGGTGGATACAGGGCATAGATTGGCAAAGAGGATATGAGGGGTTATGGGGCGGTTACAGGACATGAGGTGGCATGGGTTGGCATGGGTTGGGCATAGGGATTGTGTCGGGGGGGCGGCGGGAGCATTGTGAAAGCTGGAGGAATGTTTCATGCTTTATTCCGTTAAAAAAAATTTTGGATACAGTGCCGGATACCAAGACGTGCCTTTTGCCTTTTGCCCAGGCCCGCCTCTGCACCCAGCATCCTCCTCACCACACCAGGACATCCTGCCCCAACTTCTAATCCAACCGGACTATTTTTAAGTGAGGTTGAGGGTACCAGGAAATCTCCCGACTCTGCAACTCGACTTGTGGATGAAAATCCGGGCCATTTGCTTGGTTTCTCTCTGCACAGATGCTGCTAGACTTGCTATTTCCAGCACTTTCTGTTTTGGTGAGCAACCAATCTATCCCCGAGCCACCCTACTTCAAAATAGCTCGGGGTTGGGATTGTGGCATGGAGCTGGAATGGAGGCTGACAGTGGCAAATTGTGTCCCTGCCTGCCTCCAATCTAGACACCAACCCCCTGGAGTCTGACTTTAGCAAATATCTCTCTTAAAATTGCAGTGTTCTTACCTGACATTGAAATCAATATTGAGCAGCAATATGATCTGAGGATCACTGGTCTTTATAGCTCTGTTATTCACTGCTGAGTCATGATGTGATCCCAAATAGTACCCTTTTGAGTGTCTGAAAGAGGAACAAACACTTGCTTTTTCCCCCAAAGGATAAGAATCAACAATCAACAGGAATTTTACCACAGATTATTTGCATATATTCAAGGAATCTGTATCAAGGTTAGTATCAGCACAGACTTCAAAGCAGATTGCGCTCCTCTATGCCTTCACAGTTTGATGCATGGAATAAACAAACCCAAAAAGAGAGGGCATAGAAGCTAGACAGAATTAAATAGTCTCAAATGATGAATGCATAAACAAGAGAATCCAAATGATTGACAGAAACTCCTTCACATGACCATTATAATCAAACAGGAACCTCCAAAACCAAGCAAAACGGACACTACATGAAAATTGAAAAGCTATAATCCCAAATGAAAGCATTCAGTTCTTGTAGAAAGCAAATAGGGAAATCTGTGATTTTTAGAAGACAATCCAATCTTACTGTGTGCATCTTTCAACCTCATTAGAAATTGCACAATTTACTATGGTTACCAATAGCCCAGTTTCAGAGCGCATTGTATGAAGATTTTATAAATGGAAATCATACACAAGGGGAGCAGTTTTTAAATACTACAAGTTGTTGTTCCTGTAGAGAGAAATAGCTGTGAGAAATCCTTTCCCTGTGAATGACATTGAGCAAGACAGAGTAAATGTGTTCAGGAGATACCTAGATGCATTTCTGGAGAATGCAGAAGCTCAAAGTTATGGTAAGATGCCAGTAGGTGGATGAAAACCGATGAGGGTGTAATATAGACATTACAAAAATATTAGACTTCTTGTCTTCACTGCCTGGGTGTTAAACATTGCCGCAACAGTGTACAGCAATGAACATCTGGCTGGGAGGGTTACACATTCCTTACAGAATGGAATGGATTTTCCTTCCATTCACTTCAAGAGAAGGAAAATCAGAAGGTTTTGTTACTGATGTATCATCCTTCTTGGCAGATTTTTCTTTCTGCATTTTACACAAGCAATACTTAATGCCCAGGTGGAAAAACTGAATAATGATCTTCTATTTAAAATTAGGGCAGGATTGCAAGTAAAAGTTCTTGATTAAAAAAATATTCCAGGAAGGCAGTGTAGGTTAAAAAGGAAGCATGGCAGATTGTGGCCATGTATTTAAAAAGAATCGAGGGACCGGACAGCAGAGGCATTAGCACACTCATTAGAAAAAAAAAGTTTAGTCCCAGAAGGCTGGCAGATAACCAACATTATACTAATACTTAAAAAGGGAGAGAGGATGTCCAATGAACTGTAGACCAGTCAGCATAGCATGGAATGCTGTGAACAGTTCTTACTGTCACCATGTTGGAAAAAAGATTGTAGAGGCACTTGCAAAACAGTTGTAAAAGGATGCACCAGGAAGTCAAAGTTATATATATCATTAAAGCATCAACAAGCAGGCCTTCTTTTCTTTTGAAAAGAGAAGGCTAAGGGGTGACCTTAGAAGACCTTAAAGAAAAATCTTTAAAATTTTGAAACATTTTGATAGAGTCGATAGAATGTAGATAGAATGTGGGAAAGAGCAAAACTAAAGGTAATCAATATAAGATTGTCACCAAAAAACTAAATAGAGAATTCAGAAGAAACTTCTTTGCATAGTGAGTGGCAAGTTCATAGAATTTGCTAACACAGAGAGTGGTTGAGGCAAGTAATATCAAAGTATTTAATTGGAGGATGGCTTAGCCTTTGGCAGAATAGGAAATAGAGGATTATACTGCTAGAGATTGGTGAGGGAAGGTAGGCTAATTGTATATTACTATCAAACTTGGCTCAACGCAGGAAAGCATGTCAGGAGAGCACCAGGCATACCGGAAAATGAGGTGACAGCCTGGTGAAGCTACAACGCAGGACTACATGCATGCTAAACAGCAGAAAAATGTGATAGGCAGAGCAAAGTAATCCCACAACCAATGGATTAACTCAAAGTTCTGCAGTCGTGCCACATCCAGGCATGAATGGTGGTGGACAATTAAACAATTAGCTAGAGGAATAGGATCCATAAACATCCTCAAAAAGGGGGGGCTCAACACATCAGTTTAAGATAAGGTGAAACATTTGCAGCCATCTTCTGCCAGAAGGGCTGAGTGGATGATCCACTCCTCCTCCTCCTGAGGTCCTCAGGATAGATGTCAATCTTCAGCCATTTTGATTCGCTCCAAGTGATATTAAAAAATGGCTGAACACACTGGATGCAACAAAGGCCCTGACAACAGCCTGGCTGTAGTACCGAAGACTTATGCTCCAGAACAAGCCATGAACCTAGCCAAGCTTTTCCAGTACAGCTACAATATTGGCATTTAGTCAACAATGTGGTGATACTCACTATCATTTGCAACTCCTTGGACAATAAAGCAGTCCCTGTCTGTATGCAGCAAAACCTGGACAACATTCGGACTTGGGCTGATATATGGAAAGTAAGATTCTTGTCGTGCAAGTGCCAGACAATGACCATCTGCAACAAGAAAGAATCTAACCATCTCCCACCATCAACATCCTGGGGGTACCATTGACCAGAAGCCTAAGTGGACCAGCCATATAAATACTGTGGCTTTCTCAACTCCTGACTCTCCAAATCCTGTCTATCACCTACAGGTCAGATGTGTGATGAAACACTCTCCACTTGCCTGGAAGAGTGCAGCTTCAATAAACTCTAGATGCTCGACAATATGGAGGACAAAGCCGGCTGCTTGATTAGCACCACATCCACCACCTTAAAAATTCACTCCCTGCACCAGCGGTGCACAGTGGCAGCAGTATGTGCCATATACAAGTTCCACTTCAGCAACTCAATAAGCCTCCTTCGACAATACTTTGCAAACCCACGACCTCTAACAATTAGAAAGACAAGGGCAGCAGTTACATGGGAACAGCATCATCTGCAAGCTCCCACCTAAACCACACACCTTCCTGACTTTGAACTATATCACCGTGCCTTCACAGTCACTGGATCTCCCTTCCTAACAGCACCACAGCCATACCTGTGCCATATTAACGACAGTTTAAGGTCATTCATGCCTGCTCAAGGGTAATTAAGGATGGGCAACAAATGTTGGCCTAGCAAGTGACACTCACATCTCATAAATGAATAAAACAAATTAGTTGGGTGTTTAATTGTATTCAGGAGGTGCGCATTAACTGGGGAACATAGGAACAGGCTTTGACTGTTGTTGTCAGATTGGAGGTACAAGATATGTCTCTGTAAATAAAAACTTGTACGTATATAAAGACCAGGCTCCAATTCTATCCTTGCCTGGCTATCTGAATTATAATAGGATAGGAGGAGGCTTAACTGGAGTGTAAACAATGGCACGGATTGCTTGGGCTGAATTTTTAGTTTCTGTGCTATATATTCTGTGTAAATTTAGTAACTCTATTAATCAAAGATTCCTTAACAATACTAGAACATAAGGATGATACAGATGGTACAGTACAAGTAGGGAACTGTTACTCTAATAAGAGTTATTATAGACCACCAAATAGTGGAACTTATTCCGAGGAACTTATTGAAGAAATATTTAGATTCAACAGAATCATAATCGTGGGTGACTTTAATTATTCAAAGGTACATTGGCATATAAGTAATTTAACTAGCAAATTCAGGAAGGTTTTCTGCAGCATGTCTAGCAATTAGATTAAATTGCTTTTAGTCCAACAAAAGGGGAGAGTGCTGGATCTCACGCTAATAAATTTACTGTTGCAAATAGGTAAGGAGAATTTCTCTGGAGCAGCAACCGTAATTAAGTTTGATATGGAAAACTGAAAAAAAGTGTCAAAGATAAGGTACATCATTGAAAATAAAACACATTTTAATGAGCTAAGAGGGGAACTAGCCCTGTAAAATCGCAACAAAAAATGGCAGATAAGACAGATCAAACAGGATATGATTAGGATAATAACAGACATACACCCACAGAGTGAAGAGAGTACAGCAAAATTGAAGATCCTTGGATAAGTAGAGAAATTAAAATTTAAATGAGACTTAAAGGAGAGGCATATGAAAAATCTAGGCCAAATAATTCAAAACCAAATCAAGCATAATGAAGAAAATGTAGATGAGAAACAAAGAAGACTGGAAAGAATGACTATCAGGAACACGGGGGAAATAAGTGCCAGATTTTCTAAGCATACACAAAAGTTTAATAACAGGTCAATTGGAGACTAAACAGGACCCTACGTAATTTAGAAAGCATGATTTTATGAATGAAGGTACAGGTTATCAAGTCTTTTACGGCATTCAATGTGTTGCCAAAAACATTGGTTGAAACAAATTGTATGATAGTTTTTGAAAAGGTAGTTAATAAATATTTGAAAAAGAAAATAAGAGCATGGGGAAATGGGACTAAATTGATAACTAAATGAGGGCAGAGAGCTCAGGGAAGAACAGTTTACTGAATCAATTTGTAGTAGCAAATAGCAGCCAGAAGTTATCTTTGCATTCCAGGATGTTCCTGGAGTAGTGAATGGTTTTGACAGCAGAACAAATCTCGATCGTGCTTGATGTGGTCTAGCTTGATGTGGCAATTGATAACTAAACAAGTTGTACAGCACTTGAAGCTGAGGGAGTAAAGATGGGGATAACACCAGAAGGAGCAACTGGACTTGGAGACAGTAAGGGTTTTATTGAGGACAAGGGCATCAAAGGCAGAGCTGAAGGATTGATTCAGCAGATCAACAGCTCTAGAAGTATTGTGGTGAATGGAGGGTCAAAGCTAGGACAGTTGGAAATGGCATATTAAAAGGACAGCTGCAAGTGACTTTGAGGAGAGTTTTCTGGGGCTGAAGCAGATGAAATGGTGTTTGAAGGGGGTAGGGTTGCAAGTATTGAGATGTCTAAGAAAGTGATCAACAATGGATTTATCTCATTGAGATGATGGGAGTAAAGAGGTCATGTCAAATAGCAGGGTTGAGGGGATGAATTTGAATATGGGCAGGAGAGTTTATGCAGAGGGAGCATTAAGAATGAACAGTGAAATGAGAGGAGAGAAAACAAGTTGATCTGAGATGGAACCTGAAATTATTGAATTTGAGGGAAGAAAAGGAGGATATTTCAGTGAGAAAGTTAGTGTGACGCTCTAGAAGACCGATTGAAAATATTTCAACATGTACAAATATAACATCCCCCATAAACAAAATAAAAAATATATAGTGTATATATTTGTTAAAAATAATAAGAATTGATATTGATTTGGTCTTAATCATATTTGAATAGGCCATGCAGCAAGTCCTCACACTATAGCAACTGGAATAATCTGCATTTCTATATGTGTGGGATGGGTCATTTCCCCACAGGACCTTCTCTGTAAAAATACTAAGTTAATGCTAAATAATGAATGATTTTGTGATTTAGATTTATAATCACTGGGAATTGAATCAAGATGGCTAAATTCTTCTCAGTTAGGATCCTTAAGGATATTAGCCCCTAATGTGATGTAATAAAATTTTCATAGTCCAGTAACCACCTAATGCATTGACATAATTTTTAACTACATGGAATACTTAAATTGTAACACTGTACATTTGAAGTTTTGGATCTGAATAGGTTTATAATTTCATAAATATTAAAACAATTTGTACCGATTACCCTCCCGTTCTACAGAGAATTTCGCTCATAATTTAAATTTCATACTTGTATAAATACAATTGCATTTGGATTTATAATGAGATTATCTACTACAATTATAGCCTTTTTTTAAAAGAATATTTGAATGACATTATCATTTACATAGTACTGCAAGAAGTTAGATAGTTGAGAAATAAACTACTAGGAAATAGACTACTTGGTACTTGGTACAAAAATAAATGTTGTAGGTACACAGCAGGACAGTCAGCATCTGAAAAGACAGGTTGACATTTTTCATCAAAATTCTGACTAAATGTATCTACCAGAAATGTTAACCTGAAATTTCTCCCGTGACCTGCAATGTATTGGCAGAATTTTCTGTTCTAATTCCCAGCATTCAAGGTTTTTTATGTGTTTTTTTTTATTCCAGGCTGTTGGTAATCTCTGAAGAAAATAAAATAGCATTCACTTCAATTTAAAATAAAATAAATGTTGGCTCACCTGTAAAATTTTTAACTGAAGAAGCTTTACTGGTACAGTATAGTCATTTAGTACAATGATGAGTCATCTTGAGCACAGTCAGATCTAAGGTAGAAATTTCCTTTCAGAACCTTTGGAGGTGCACTAGCAAATTTAGAGCATTAATCCTAATTTCAATTTGGGATGATAGCTGTGCAGCCAATGGTTGAAATAGGGGACGAGCGAGCTTTCTCAACCTCGGATTCAAGGAAGTAGTAGCTACATGGAGAAAGCACAACGTCAGGCATCACAAGGTCACTGAATGAGGGCTGAAAGAATAGTCCCTGGCAATCAGGTAAATGCTGGGAGGGGATTCGGAGATGGATCATAAAAAGGGAGGAGGTTGTACTCTGGGATAGGAGAGGCCAAAACTACCCTTCTACCTCCTGGCCCCAAAAAGAAAGTCAAAAAAGTAAAAACTCTTAGCTTTTTGGGCCTCATCCTCCCCCAGTCATCCTTTCCAGTGGGTTAAATTAGCAGGAATGCCAATATCCCCACACAGACATCAGGCACCAGACTTGCCTGCTCAGAAGAACATTGGAAGGAAAATAAATCTTCACTTAACTCTCCAAGCAGGAACCTAACAGGGTCAGATAGGCAATAAAAACAAAATATGCTGGAAATACTCAGGCAGCATCTGTGGAGAGAAACAGAGTTAATGTTTCAGGCTGATGACCTTTCATCAGAAATTTTGATCTTGTATTTGGATCAGATAGGTTACCTGCTTACATTCCACCTGACTTTACTTTCAAATAATACCAATGGAAACCATTCAATATGATTAGCTTTCTATCAGATGATTTAAGTTAAATTGACCTCTCATGTTGAAATCAGAACCTCCAGGAAGACAATGACAACTCAACGGATAAGTCCCCATGGGCAATTTTAACTGCATGATTGCCTGGTTTCCTCAGGATGGGCATGGTTAAAATTGTCCTTTCTGTATGCTTTACAAGAATACCTTAAGATAATCTGGCATTCAATCAGCAAAGCTGGCAAAAAACACTCATTTTTCCAATTAGTTCCCTGACCACTGAATATCTTTTGCATGCTTTGATATACACTTCTAAAGATTAGCATTAACTTTCTGTCAAGCACATGGCCATTTCCTACGATCAATATTTTTTGTGCATGTAGCCAAGAGTGACACCTGTCTAAATATATTGAACTGTCACCATATTTATTCCACATTGTTAAAATATCCTTCTCATAAGAAAAGCAGGAAGGAAGGGATGAAAACAAACCGATGCCTAAAATGAATCTGAGGTTATCCACCTCCCTCCATCCTCAATGTTTTATTAAAAATTCTAATGCTTTCAAAAATGCCCAAGATCACAAATGCAACTCTGACCTCATTGGAGAATGAATTCTTATCATTAATATTTCCCTGCTGAAATAATTGTAGATACTACGAGTAAAGTACCATACCTGCAGTCAAGACCCCAGCAACTCCATGCCTCACAAACTCGCTGTTGCAAAATGTTTTGCTCAGCTACAATAATGATAGAACCTGGTCCGCCATGCATGAATGCTGTAACTGATGATGGCAAAGTAAAACTGTACAAGATCTTAGAAACATTCAGCTGACAGCAAACTTTGGATGCCCACAAAAAGAATGTAAATTATATACATAACACAGCAGAATTTATGCACTGCCCTAAATGAGTTAATTCACAGTGGCTGGATAAGGACAGGAATCCTATTGTCATAATATTCATGCAATGAATTGATCTGCGAGGTTAAACTAAACCATGCCTTACTATACCACTGAAAATAACTCCATTCTTAATATGCATATATAACTGATTTAATGTCACCTGAAGACACGTCATTGCAAAATTTTACAGAATTGCTTAGTTTTATTTCTTACCATTTTCTGCATCTGACTTCCTTTCCTGTTCAGTGTCAGTGAGAGAAAGCATTGAATTCGCACGGCTCGATAGGCAAGAGCTATGTTCAGATTTGATTTCTCGCATCCACAATCTTAAAGCATGATCAGGAGATGCAGCCCCTTCTGTCTCGGTATCAACATCAGAGCCTATTATCATAGGGTATCCATGCTGGGAAGGATCACACATATCTGCCTGATATCCACCACATAACATTGGTGGAGCCTCACAGAATTCCAAGGCTGAAAGAAACAAAAGGAGAGGAAGAAAAAGACAGACGGTGTGAGAATCAGACACTGAGCTTATCAAAAGAATGTATCTGAAGACAGGTTAACAGGACAATATGACAAGCTGCCATTCAACCTTTCTAACTGGAAGTCTTGGCAGACAACCTCTACAGTTTGACTGAATAAAATCAGCAATGAATTGGCTAAGCACACACGGACCAACATTTTAAAAGATGTTGCCTAAAAATATTCCTTTATGAGCTGAAATATGAAATGAAGTAATTCCAGTATGTACCATAATCATAGAATCATACAGCACAGAAGGAGTCCATTCAGCCCATTATGCTGTGAAACAGCAGTCATACTGACTACCTTGTGCATCACTTTTGTCTGTAACCCTGTAAGCTGTTTAAGGACATGCCCAAATCCTTTTTAAAATTGTTATGAAATCAGCTTCCCACACCTTTTCAGATAGACGATTCACAATCCCGTCACTCAAGTGAAACAAATTCTCTTACTTAAACCCGAAAATCTTAACAGACCACTTCTAGTCCTGTTTTTAATTTCACCTAGGAGTTCCCCTATACATTGCTGGATCTTGAGGGTTCCTTTACTCCTCTAGGGAGAAAACCAGAGTGTGCCATAGGTTTTAGGAATCCTCTTTAATTCTCTACAGTTTCCCAGTCTGGTACTTAGACTTCCAGAACCCACTCTATGTGAGGATTCCATTGAAAATCTCTTCCACTAATTATGCCAGGCAGATCTTTAATTCCTCATTTATTTCACAGAATCACAGAATCTTTACAGTGCAGAAGGAGAACATTCGGCCCATTGAGTCTGCACTGGCTCTGTGAAACATCATTCTACCTAATCCCACATCCCTGCTTTATCCCTGTAACCTTGCACATTCTTTCTTTTCAGATAGCCATCCATTTCCCTTTTAAATACCTCTCTCAAACCTGCCTCCAACACCCTTTCAGAAAGTTTGTTCCAGACTCCAGCCATCCTCTGGGTAAAAATAATTTTCCTCACATCACTTCTGCTCCTTTTGCCCATTATTTTGAATCTGTTCTTGATGTACTCTTGAGTGAGAACAGTTTCTCATTATTTACCCTGTCCATACCCCTCAGGATCTTGAATCCCTCTATCAAGTCTCTTTTCAGTCTTCTTTTCTCCAAGGAAAACAGATCCAACCTCTCCAATCTATCTGCATAGCTACAGCTCCTCACCCCTGGAATTATTCTTGTGAATCTCCTCTGTACTCTCTCCAATGCCTTCACACCCTTCCTCAAGTATGGTGCCCAGAACTGGACGCAGTACTCCAGATGAGGCCTAACTAGTGTCTTAAACAAGTTTAAGATGACCTCTTTACTCTTGTACTCAATGCCCTTAGTAATAAAACTTAGGATACCATATGCTTTATTAACTGCTCTATCAATATGCCCTGCCATCTTCAATGACTTATATACAAATATCTCGAGGGCTCTTTGTTCCTGCACCTCCTTTAGAGTTTTTCCCTTTACTTTATACTGTCTCTCCAAATTCTTCCTGCCAAAATGAATCAGCTCACACTTCTCTGCATTGAACTTCATCTGCCATTTGTCTGCCCAATCCACCAATAGTCTATGTCCTTTTGAACTTCAAGGCTATCTTCATCACAGTTGACAATGCTTCCAATCTTTGTATCATCTGCAAATGTTGAAATCATGCCCTGCACATCACAGTCTAGGTCATTAATATTTATCAAGAAGAGCAAGGGTCCCAACACTGACCCCTGGGGAACTCCAGACCTTCCTCCAATCTGAAAAACAACTATTTATCTCTGTTTTTTGTCACTCAGCCAATTTCTTATCCAAGTGCCTACTTTCCCTTTTATTCTATGGGCTAGAATTTTGCTCACAAGTCTTTTGTGTGGTACTGTGTCAAATGTCTTTTGAAAATCCATATACACCACATCAACAGCATTGCCCTTATCAACCTTTTCTGTTGCCTCCTCAAAAAACTCTAGCAAGTTACTTAAACAGGATTTTCCCTTAATGAATCCATGCTGGCTTTCCTTAATTATCTCGCACCTGTCTAAGTGACTATTGATTTTGACCCAATGCTCTTAATAAGCTTTTTGGACTTTTCATTCCGAGCATGGACCCGACTCACAATTCCTGCTTAATGGCTCCAGGTCAGCAACATCCCTGACTCCTAATCACAGAATCACAGAATCACACAGTGCAGAAGAGGCCCTTTGGCCCATTGAGTCTGCACCGACACGTGAGAAACCCTGACCTACCTACCTAATCCCATTTACCAGCACTTGGCCCATAGCCTTGAATGTTATGATGTGGCAGGTGCTCATCCAGGTACTTTTTAAAGGATGTGAGGCAACCCACCTCCACCACCCTCCCAGGCAGCACATTCCAGACCGTCACCATCCTCTGGGTAAAAAAGTTGCCCCTCACCTTGAACTTGTGTCCCCTCGTAACTGACCCTTCAACTAAGGGGAACAGCTGCTCCCTATCCACCCTCTCCATGCCCCTCATAATCTTGTACACCACGATCAGGTTGCCCCTCAGTCTTCTCTGTTCCAACGTAAACAACCCAAGTCTATCCAACCTCTCTTCATAACTTAAATGTTTCATTCCAGGCAACATCCTGGTGAATCTCCTCTGCACCCCCTCCAGTGCAATCACATCCTTCCTTTAATGTGGTGACAGGAACTGCACACAATACTCCAGCTGTGGCCTCACCAAGGATCTATACAACTCCAACATGACCTCCCTACTTTTGTAATCTATACCTCGATTGATAAAGGCAAGTGTCCCATATGCCTTTTTCACCACCCCACTAACATGCCCCTCTACCTTCAGAGATCTATGGACACACACACCAAGATCCCTTTGTTCCTCATAACTCCCTAGTGTCATGCCGTTCATTGAATACTTCCTTGTCAAATTACTCCTTCCAAGATGTATTACCTCACACTTTTCATGGTTAAATTTCATCTGCCACTTAACTGACCATTTGACCATCCTGTCTATATCTTCCTGTAGCCCAAGACACTCAACCTCGCTGTTAACCACCCGACCAATCTGCAAACTTACTAATCCTACCCCCCACATAATCATCTATGTCATTTATATAAATGACGAACAATAGGGAACCCAGAACAGATCCCTGTGGTACGCCACAGGACACTGGCTTCCAGTCACTAAAGCATCCTTCTATCATCACCCTCAGTCTCCTAAAACTAAGCCAATTTCGAATCCACCTTATCAAATAATGCTGTATCCCATGTGCATTTGCCTTCTTTATAAGTCTCCCATGTGGGACCTTGTCAAAGGCTTTGCTGAAATCCATATAAACTACATCAACTGCACTACCCTCATCTACACACCTGGTCACCTCCTCAAAAAATTCAATCAAATTTGTTAGGCATGACCTCCCTCTGACAAAGCCATGCTGACTATCCCTGATCAAACCTTGCCTCTCCAAGTGGAGATAGATTCTCTCCTTCAGAATTTTGTCCAATAGTTTCCCTACTACTGACATGAGACTCACTGGCCTGTAGTTCCCTGACTTCTCTCTCCAACCCTTCTTAAATAGCAGAACTACATTGGCTGTTCTTCAGTCCTCTGGCACCTCCCCCATGGCCAGAGAGGAATTAAAAATTTGGGTCAGAGCCCCTGCGATCTCCTCCCTTGCCTCCCTCAGCATTTTGGGACACAAATCATCCGGACCTGGAGATTTGTCCACTTTTAAATCTGCCAACACCTCCAATACCTTGCCACTTCCTGTATCAATTTGGTCAAGAACCTCACAGTCTCTCTCCCCAAGTTTGATACCTTCACCCTCATTCTCTTGGGTGAAGACGGATGTGAAGTATTCGTTCAACACTCTACCGATGTCCTCTGGCTCCACCTATAGATTGCCCCCTTGGTCCCTAATGGCCCCTACGCTTCCTGTTCTGGCTACTGGTGATACACAACTGCCTTCTCACAGCAATGTGACATACATGGGATGTTGCAAACAGAAATTTAAACCAACTATATTTTACCTTCAAAATAACCCTTTGATTCTGGGACCCATATGAATAATTTATGTCTAATGGAGATAATGGCCCTCTTACTCGATTTACCGGTTCCACCCAGAAACCCAATGTTTACACAGCTGTTAGCTTCTTTGATTTGGGGAACCTACATCAATAATTGAACCTTCCCTGTGTATACTGCAACTTCAACGCATTTTCTGAGATTTCTTGAGACAAACTGGCTCCTCCAGATAGATCCAAAGTAGTCATTATAATCTTAGGTGTGATTATCTTTTACCAACATTCTAGCAACATAATAAAACTTCCGCATTGAAATGCAATTACCCCAAGTTTTCTTGAATTGCATTTTGTTCGGGGTTGTTTATCAGTTTCTCAAGCAGATATTTCCATTTGTCTACATTTAAAACTCATTTCCTAAAAATACAAGTTATACCTCTGAAATACATGAATTATGAATTTAGACATTCACAGCAGAAACCTCCAGAGGGCAGTGGGAGCAGACGGCCATATAAGTTAACTCCCAGAACCTGGCCATGAGGATTTGGCAGCAATGCCACCAGAAGTTCTATGAGCTTGTACAGGTGGTCAAAGTCATTGAATGCACATTTAAAGGGCATTTTATGCCATCCTCCCAAGCTGTTCAATGCACTTTACACCCATTGCTCATCTATCAAAAGTCCTTGCAGTCAGGAGTCAGGCCTAACATTCACACATTCCACCCCACTGGTGCATTCTGTCCAATGATAGCATCCTCATACTCACCTCTCACTACATCCACATACCTCCCACTTTTCAGTTATAGTAATAATTTCAACCAGGCACACTATAATACAAACACTGACATTCTCACTCTTAGAGCATAACATGGTGCATAATCAAAGACAGCAGAGCAGAATCAATGGACAGGCACACGTACAACTCCCGAGCTTTTGGAGGAGATGGTACTGTGCATCATAGTACTGGCTGTGACAGATTCCATTGCATTTGGAGTCACCAAAACACTGAGGATGATGCTATGTTGCCTTATGCCCATCTCAAATCCCACTTCACCTTCAACCCGCTCCTTGGTGTGGAGTACAAGCAGCTGATGATTTGACCATAGATCTTTTGCTTTCTACCCCACTCTACCTCTGTCCTTCACCCCAACCTCACCTTCTGATTTCCTGCTGTCAGGCTTCCAGGAACTGTGGCTTGCCCATCCACAACAGCCCAAGGAGGAAGAGAACGAGCAATAGCAGAGCACTAATGAAGAGGCTCCATTGCTTGATCTGACACTCACAGCCACCAGCTCAGTTACTGGCACTGCATATACCTTGGAAACGACATGAAAATTGGGATGAGCACATGGTGAGTCACTGGGCAGGAGTGGGCTACAACCGTGCTGGGGAAAGGACAACTGATGTGTCAGCTTACTGGAGGTTAAGGTCACAGACAAGCTACTGCTGCTACAGAGGAATCAGATGAGGATTCCAATGGGGAGGCCTACAAATGAATGTTGATGAGCACGCGTACCGAGATATTCAAAGACTCTCTTGTCACTGTCAAGGAGCATGAAGAAGCTCAGCTCAAAATGTAGCAAAGGGCTTCATGCGAGCTTGGAGCCCATCTTTTCCACCATGGAAGTGGTGCCAAACTCCATGACAACACCAGGAGACCCAGCCATGATACAACATCTTGTAATTTATGTTAGACTAAAGTCATGAGATCTATGCTTGCTGCCACACATGTTCAGACTGCTGCCAACATCGCTGCAGATCTCAGTGCTCAAAGGTACATGTAGGCTTGCACAATAGTCAACCAATCTGTCTCCAATAGATCACTAAGGTTTCTGAGGGGCTGCTACGAGGGAGTATTAATGGTATCATGGAACATGCATCTGCTGGCCGTTCACAGGGTGACAGCATGCTCCCACCAATGCCGCTCTGCCAGTGCCCTTGTTGGTGTCCCTCAGCCAGCTAGCCTAGATATCAGCCACCCATATCAAGATGGTGCCATCTGAAATGCACCTTCAAGGCTCATAACTGCTCAAGGGCATCCTGCAAGGCCATCTGCAGTCTCCCCTATTGAAAGTCAGTATGCTACAGCCATTGGGGTAGCACTGTGTAAGAACATGAGGCCAAAGATACCCACAAGACTTGCATTAAGTGAATGCGCAAGGGTGAATAGTTCATTTCTGTTAGTAATACTGTTGGATAAAAATGTTATGGGAAAGCTTTTGTTAATAGTTTCTTCGCAGGAGCTTAGCCAATTGGACACTGTGATGGGGCGACACAGACAGATGGAAAGCCAGGATATTGTGAAGCCATGGTGGTGAAGGGATGACCTCTTAAGGGAAATGGGGTCTGAGTCAGCGCTTACAGAAATCCGTCCAGAGTCGAAGGATTCTGGATGCCTCCTTCCTGCCTCCACCTCTTCCTTCTCCTTCTCCTTTTCCTCCTTTCCCCGAACTGACCTTCGTATGACTGGTTGTAATGATTGTGCCATCATGACAATGATGTTGTGGAGGATGCAGCCTAACCTTTAATATGTACTCCATAGAGTACTGTAGTCCAGCAGTCCAGGCAGTAGAATTGTTGCTTAAGCAGGTCAATGGCCTGTCCCTCTATGTTTCTGGTTTTTATTGTACACCCGTTCTCTGGCATGATCAGGTGTCACAACAGATGAGTAGAGGGGATATCTCTTGTTTCTAAGCAGCCATCCTTTGGTTCATCTTGGTGGTCCCAAGTTAGAGGGAATGACAGACTGCCTTATGATAAAGACATCATGGCAGCTGCCCAGGTAACAGGCATTCACTGACATTATGGTTGCACATGGTTGCACACCAACAGTACATTGATGAAATTGATAAAATCTTTGTTGTTCTTGTGCCTCTTCACATTGACGTGGGGACCCACAGAGCCATGTGTATGCAGTTGATGGCCCCCTGCATCATTGAGAATCTCACTACCCTGGCAAAACTATGTGCCCAATCAACCTTCTTCTCTTGCTTTAGAGGGAAAACAATAAATTTGCCTTTCCCCCCATACAGGATCTCCATTGCGGTGTTGGATGGTGAACTGTGATGTGTTAGCTGTATAACCTGCTGCTGCCTGGAAGGATTCACTGGTGTAAAAGTTTAAAGCAATGGGAGCACTTCAGCCTGGTGTGAGGTTGCAGGTCCTGTTGGAAGAGTTGGCACAGTTCTGTAACTGCTTCCTTCATGAATCTGAGGCACCCTCACAAAATGCTCCTGGCTGAGGTGGAGGCTTGAGATGAGCTCCCTGAAAACCTACGGTGGATAGGGACTACTATGGAGAACTCTCCTCCACCTCATGTTGTGCAGAGCCTCTCCTTTCAGGACCATCACCCCCATTTGCCTATCAAGTTACAGACCAAGAGGCTCTGCAACTACAGCCCCCATAACTACTGCAAACTTGGGAGTTTGAATTTTACACTGGGGGTGGCATTCCCGTCTCCCCCACTCACAGGTGGAGTCTGGACTGTGAGGTAAGTCTGGGGTCTCACTGTTGACAAGCAGATAGGCCTCGGAGACGGGGGCAGGGAATGATAGGTCAAGGGGGAGAGCATGGGAAGAGTTAATGCCTGGGGCTTCAATGGCCTGAGGGGGTCTGAAAAGGAGGCGCCCCCACCCCAATTGTCCAGACACCAGTCCACCAGGTTTCACCTGGCAGGCTGGACACTTGGTGCTAGCCTCCCTTGCCATTGAGAAAATCCCAGCGGCGGCAGGAGAAGCCCTTAAGTGACAATTAGCCTTAACTAACACTTAATTGGCCAGAAGGGCCTCTATAGGTCCACAGACAATACAATTACAGTGGGGGCAGGTCGGCGATAGGTTCAGCACCACTTCTATGGTGTCCACTTTTATGAACATCTCCATCTGCCATCTCGCTGCTGAGGAGGCCATAGTGTCCAGCCATAGTGTGAACAGGTAATCAAATCCTTTGTCCTCCCTGAATGGATGTAGCAACTTATAATAGCAACTCCAAAAACACTCCAGAGTACACTCACAAACTTTGCAATAGCAGAAGTAAGTCAATAGTTCCTCACTTTCCAGTTAAATGGCTGTTTTTTTAAATAGCACAAGTGTGGGCATTCACTCTTGAGGCTGACCACACAATTAGCACAGGCATTCACTGGACCTGCTGAGTTCAAGTTTCAAAATCATAAACAGTGTGCTCATTGATGTCACGATCTGACCACTATTGGATGCTTCCAGATCATGCAGACACACCCCTCACCAGTGTCCTTCTCAGCGCAGAGTGCTGTGCGGGCCACACCACAAGTGACCGGAAATGCTGTGCTCACCTATCTCTGCTATTACACCTTCTGTAGTGTTAGCACTTACAGCACAAAGAAGCCCAATTTTATGTCCTAGATATTCTTTTTTATTTTTAAAATCAAATTTATAATTTACTTTATTTTCAAGGGCTTTCCAGCATTGCAATAAGCAAATCCATTTCAGATGGGGTGTCTTCATTGGTGCACCTTTGATGATGGGTGAAGTGGTCAGTCCTTGAGAGGCAGGTTTTGCCACAAGTGCTGCTCATGAAGTGTCATTGTGGGTTGTCAGTTTTGGCACTGGCATCTGTTGCCAAGCCTCCATACCCGCTGGTCATCGAGGTGATGCACACCAGTCCACAGAAGGTGTCACCTGTCAAGCGTTATGCATTTAACAATTAACTAGGATGTTTTTGCCTATAAATGATTAAGTATTTGGGTCAAGCTAAACAAAAACAATAATTAGAGTGGACACTAACATTCTTCTTAACAGGGTTTAAGCTAGTAAAAGAAAACTTCTATTATCCAATTACAAAATAGTTTAAATACAGCAAGGAAAGTATGTAATAGGTCTTAAGAAAATGAAAAGCTTGAGGGTGGGAATGAGGATAAAGGGGAAGGTCTCTAATAGGACAGAAAGCAGGGGAGATTAAATGACAAAAAGGTTTCTGGTGTAAGGCCAAACGGGGAGTGGTAATGGGACCAGTAAAGAAACAAAAGATGTGCCTAGCATGGGTGTGAATGACATAATTATGAATCGCTGTCATTCAAAGCAAAAAAAAGAGGAAAACCAACACCAGCATAGAAAAAGAAAACAAAATGGGGACAGAGATTATTACCTGAAATTGTTGAACTCATGGTGAGTCCAAAAACCTGTAAAATGCTGAATTGAAAAATAAAGTGATGTTCTTTGAGCTTGCATTGAGCTTCATTGGAATAGTAATGATGGCTACTGAGTATGTGCGTAAGAATCTATGTCACAGTGATGTCACTCCTGAAGGAAAAGGACTGAGAAGCATTTTAGAGAGTAGCTACAGCTATGTTTTTTTAAATTAACTTTTGTAAATGGAATGTTAATAAATACGCTTTCCACAAAAGATCAGTGCCTCCAGCAAGATCACTTTTAGAGTAAGAAGCTAACAAATCTCGAGAAAGGGCCACGATAACAGATGAGGGTAGCACTGACTACACCTACAGAGAAACTGTAGAAAACAGCAGGAAAAGCCTCAAGTGAAACCCAACAAATGTGCAACTCAGCGGCTGACAACACAATAACGAGGGCAGATCAGTGACTGGGAAACGACAACCTTGAGCTGGGGTGAGAAATGGATCCTAATTTTCCCCTAGCAGAACCATTTCAAAATATAGACGGCCCCAGACAGGCTTAGCAATGGCAAAATTGGTGAAGACGTTTTATATGGTACTACAATGCCTCAGGTTGTGTAAGTAAAGAGAACAAAGATCAAGTTGGCACTTTGTTATATGCTATTGGGAGCATAGTAGATGGCGTGCTGGCAAGACACGGGATGACTGAAGAGACAGCCTCCTACGAGGATATCGTTGGAGCCTTTATACTTCAGTCTTCCTAAGATTATTGTCATTGAGAGGGCCAAATTTAATCAGTGCGGTCAAAAACAGGGTGAAGAAATTGACTTATTCATCAATGAATTGTACTACCCAGCCAAAATTGTGAGTATGGAGCACTAAAAGATGAACTAATCAAAGGTAGACTAGGCGTTGGCGTTTTATACGAGAAACTCTTTAATTCTTAAATTTGGAGAAAATTTAAATTTAAGCAAAGCTGTACAGCGGGTGAGACAGGCCGAAAGCAGAGGCAGAATAAGGCTTTTTGTCAGAGATGCTTCAGAAATTTCCCTTGAAGAGATTGATGAAGTTGTTCAATTTATGGGTTGTAAAACTGAAAGTATAGCAAGGCAGCAACCAGAAAAGTACCCTGGAAAGGTGCCAACCACCATTTTACAATGTCCCTACTATGGAGAGAAGAAGATCCATAGGTGGGAAAAATGTACCCCCCCCCCTGTTGTCCCCCGAATTGCACAGTGCCATGGTTAGGGCAGGTTTCATCATTTTAAAGTGGATTGCCGTTCCAGGAAATCTGTGTCTACAGGACAGAAAGAGAAATCTGTTAAAGGAAGCTCCATTCAAGAAATTCAAGACTTTGACAACCAGGAAATAATTTTCCTCAGAGAAATATAGGAACAAAAAAAAACAGTTTTGGAGTGCTGATATTGAAGTAAATGGACATCTGACCGAATTCAAGCTAGACACAGGAGCTGGTGTCTCAGTGTTATCTGACAGAGTTTCATGGCTGAATAGAGTGACACTGCAGCCATCCTCTAATCAACCCCAAAGTCCAGAGCGATCAAATTAAATGTTCAAGGCCAGCTAGAGATGACACTGAAAGACAAAGCTAGAGAAATTTCTAAAACATTGTACATAATCAAGAATCAAGAATGCTTGTTGTTGAGCAGAAAAGCCTGCATAGCTCTGAACCTGCTTCTAAAGGTTGGTGAGGTCAATGTAGAAACATATAATAATGAAATTAGGAGGGAATTCCCCACATTTTTTACAGGCTTGAGTAAGCTGAAAACCATGTATCACATTATACTCAAGACAGACACTAAGCTTTTATTGTCTATTCTCACAAAGGAAGGTCCCACACCCACTTCTGAAAATGATCAGGAGTGAGATTGAGGCAATGCTGCAACAAGGAGTCATTTCACCCGTCACTAAACCAACCATGCGGTGCTCTGGAGTGGCACCAGTCCCTAAGTCTAATGTCTCCATTCGTATCTGTGTTGACCTAACACACCTCAACAAGGCAGTTGAAAGGGAAATACATCCGATGGCATTGGACAAACTTGCAAAACGTACTATTTTCTCCAACCGTGACAACAACATTGGGATTTGCCATTTGCCATTGGACCAGGAGTCCAAACTATTAACTACTTTCATTAGGGCCTTTGGATGGTACTGTTTTAACCGTCTGCCATTTGGCATCACATCAACCCTGAAATATCGCAAAGGACAATGTCCAATGTACTGCAGGGCATTGATGGTGTAATATGCCACATGGATGACATCTTGATCCATGGTCAACGAAGTAGGAACATGACAAACGGGTCAGGGAAGTCTTACTCACACTGCAAGAGGCTGGCTTGATGCACAATGACAAATGTGAGTTTTCTAGGCCCACAGAACAGTTCCTGGGGCACATTATGCAACCATTTGGGATTATCGCAGACTCTCAGAAAACAAAAGCAATAAAGGAATTCCTGCCACCTAGAAATGTAACAGAGTTACAGAGATTTGTGGGCATGGTCAACCAGCTAGACAGCTTCCTGCCTCACTTAGCCCAGGTAAATGAACGCCTCAGACATCTTTTATGAATGGACCAAGTGCGGTACTGGACTGAGCATCAACAGCAGTCATTTGAAAAAGTCAAAATGATGCGAACATCCTCATAGGTCCTCACCCACTACTATCCAGAACTTCCCATGACTGTGGTAGCTGCTGCATCTGCAACGGGAGTGGGAGCAGTGCTATTCCACTTTCAATGTGATGGTAAAAAAAAGAACTGTTTACTATGCAGGTCATTAACCAACACTGATCAGCACTTTATTGTGATTGAAAAGGAAGCCCTCACAGTGACTTGGGTATGTGAGAAATTCTCTGATTATGTACTGGGTCTGCACTTTAAGATTGAGGCCAATCACAAACCATTAGTAACAGTGTTGGACACAAAGGAAATCGCAAAGATGTCACCCAGGATTCAGCCATTCTGACTTTGACTCATGCGGTATGATGCTACTATGGAATACGTACAGGTAAATGTCAAACTACACCTGGGGCTGAATTTTCCCCCCATTGGGGGGGAAGATGATGGGGGGGTGGGGGGATGGATGTGGATGCACTTCTGTTCAGCGCCCCGATTGGAGGCGCGGCGCCATTTTACATGGGCAGGCCAACTAAGGCCTACCCAGTGTGATGTCCACAGGGGAGTGTGCTCCCTGTGCGGGTGGTGGGGTGCATTCCTAAAATAGAGATTGCGCTCTTTTGCGCATCCGCACGAAAGAGCACACTCATCTCCCTGACGCTAAGTGCAGCCTCAGGGAGATCGGCTCTAAATGTGAAAAAGCTCAAAATAGAAAAATAAAATTTCCCTAACATGTTCCCTCATGTGACAATGTCACATGAGTTGGGACATGTTCATAATTTCCAAAAAAAACTTTATTAGAATTTTTAAAACCCTACATGAAACCTCATCCCGCCCGTGGATGAGGTTTCATGTTTTTTCCAGTTTGCACTGGGGCTTCTGGCCTGGCCGGCAACCTTAAGGTTGGACGGGCAGGTCCACTAATTACTTTAATTGCTCTGTCAATGGCCTCAATCAGCCATTGACAGGTCGGCCGGTGCGCAGCTGATTTTGTTGCACCTCCACCTTCCTGAAAATTTAAATGGGGCGGGATGACGTCAGGAGTTAGGCCCAACATCACCGCGCGTCATTTTACACGTCAGCGAGCAGGCCCCACCCCCGCTTGCCAATGATAAAATCCAGCCCCTGATGTACTCTCCAGAATACCACCAATTACCGGAGTACCAGGAGACAAAACCTTCATAGTGGAAGTTGAAGCCTTTACAGCCTTGACTACCAAATACTTGCCGGCAATTTGTCGCTGGACGAGTAATCCAGAGATACACCTAATGCTCTGGGGATATGGGTTCAAATCCCACTATGTCAGCTAGTAGAAGTTGAATTCAGTTAATAAATAGGTAATATAAAGGTAGTCTCAGTAATACGAAGCATGAAACTATGATTGATTACTGTAAAAACTCGTGTGGTTCACTAATGTCCTTTTAGAGAAGGAAATCTGCCCTCCTTACTAAGTCTGGCCTACACGTGACTCCAGACCCACAGAAATGTGGTTGACTCTTAACTACTCTCTCAAATAGCCTAGCAAGCCAACCTGTTCATGGGCAATTAGGGATGGACAACAAATGCTGACCTTGCCAGCGATGCCCACATCCCAAGAAAGAATAAAGGATAAAACAGGCCAGAAGTTGCGTGAATTTCATATGGCCCAAAGACAGGGTGAAGAATGCATCCACATTTGCAGGTACTGACTGGATGGATGGCCACAGTACATCCCAAACAACCCTGTCCAGAGACAATATTTTGAACAGTGACAGCTTCATAGACAGCCTCCAGGTATAAGAGCTTTCCACCTGGAAATCCCCCAGAAGATCCACCAGGGGAATCTTGGCATAACCAAGTGTCAAGCCAAGGCACAGCAGTCTGTTTGGCTGCCTGGGGTTTTGCACTCTATTGAACAGATGGCCTCCAGCTGTGTCATCTGCACCACAGGCAGGAGCAGGAAGAGCCACTTCTGCCCTCCTCCTTCCTATCAAGGCTTTGGGAATGCCTTGGCATGGATTTGTTTGACAATAGAAGGAAAATATTTATTATAGTGGTAGACTATTATTCCCACTGGAGAGAGGGGCAAAAGTTACATAGCCACAACTCTGAAGCCATTATTACCTCCTTGAACAAAATGTTCTCTACACATAGCATTCCTGACATTGTCATCTCCAATGGACCACAATTCACCAACAAGTGCTTCCAACCCTTCACAAACACACATGGGTTTGGACATGCCACAAACTCCCCAAAATACCCACAGTCTAACAGAGAAGCTGAGCAAAGAGGACGCATGGTCAAAGACATCTTGAAGAAGAATTACAACTTTGAGCTCGCTCTGCTTAGCTATCATTCAACACCTTTACATAATGGGTTTGCCCCCTGCAAGCTTCTGATGGGTGGTAAGCTAACGGCCTAATCTCCTTTCTTGCCCCACACCTTGCTATCAAATGTCACGGTGGAAAACCATCATTGAGCTAGGAAGAAGGAAGAGGCCTACCGAGTGAGTCAATCTTGTGCCAGGAGGAGTGGGCTTAAGACCTTCCAATCCTTGGAAGAGGAGAGAGGGTATGAATCAGAGACCAGAATTGTGCAGGAATGGCAATTGAGAAGCTACAGCAACCGAGATCGTATCTGGCCAAGACACAGCCAGGAATCATTCGAAGGAACAGATTACCCTAATCTCAATGGACAGAGCCCCATTAACAGCATGGGTAGAGCACTCTGAAACTCAAGACCACATCACACCTGCTAAACGACAAATGAGTGAAACCAGGGGTGACAATCCCCATGAACTGACTCCAAAGTAACAGCTTTCCCATATACTTCAGAAGGAGCTCTGAACCTATTCAGGGAGACTGGTGAAAGAGGCTTTCACAAAAAGAGAAGAGACTTTGGGAGGATCTGTAGGGGAATGTTTGTCCAATATGAGGGGGATAAAGAATTGGGTGGAGATGTAGAGTAAAGGGTTAACTCTAATGAAAACTACTCAGCGTGCGTGTAAGGAGCTATGTCACAGTGATGCCACTCACTGAAGGAAGAGGTCGGAGAAGCATCTTAGAGAGTAGTTCCAGCTATGTCTTGGTCTTACTTAACCTTTGTAAATAGTTACTAGGTAAATAAATGTGTTTTCAACAAAAGGCCATTGCCTCCAGTAAGATCTGTTCCAGAGTAAGAAGGTAATGAATCCTGAGGTAAAACCATGATAACAGATGTAACCAGCCAAAGGCAGAAAGCTCAGTGTGGAAACCAGGTGAAGAATTAAAATGCAGATGGTAAGAAGTTTGGGGTCATGCTTGTGTACTGAATGGAGGTGTTCCAGAAAGCAGTCACCAATCTGAGCTTGGTCCCATCGTTGAAGAGGAGACCACATCATGAGCAGCGAATACAGTATAATAAATTAAGAGAAATACAAGTAAATCACTGTTATGGCAGAGAGAAGTATTTGGGGCTTTGGATCATGTAAAGGAACGGGGTAAAAAGGCAGGCTTTGCTATTCCTCTGCTTACATGGGTAGGTGCTATGATAAGAGGAGAGGTGTTGGGGAAGACTGAAAAGTGGACCTGGATATCGAAGAAATGACTGCCGCTTTAGAATGCTGATAGGCCGGGTGTGGGGGGGGGGACAGGTTTGGAGCTGATTTGGTGATAGCATCACACAGGATGTGGTGGAAATTGCAGATAATGAGCTAGTTAATATGGAGGCTGGTGGTGAGGAGAAGGGAAACCTATAATGGTTCTGGGAGGGAGGGGAAGAGATGAGAGCAGAAGTGCGTGAAATGGAATGTACACAGTCAAAGGCCCTTTCAATTATGGTGTGGGTGAATCCTCAGTTGGGGAAAAAGGAAGACTTATCCAAAGTGCTGATATGGAAGGTTGCATCATAAGGACAGATGTGATGGAGATGGAGAAACTAGAAGAAATGAAGATAATCCTTAAAGCAAGCAGGGTGTGAGGAAATTGTTCATTTTGCTATACCAGCCAGTGGTATAAATGCTAGGAAGTCTGAACATTAGCATGTGCAAAAACCTTTAGAGAAATGCCTCAGTGACAAATTCACAAAACCCATTTCACTGAATTTTGAATACCCGGCAGATTCAAAGTTATAAGCGCAGTAGTAAAATCTTTTAAGGAGCCCAGAATAAGAGGTCTTGATAACTTTAATCCTACCTTCGCATCTCAAATAAAAAGGGTCTGGAATCACAAATATAAGAGAGATTCTGCTTGGTTATTCGATTTAATTTTGATTTTTGTCACACAAATGTTCAGCAGTTCATTCTAGATCAACGCAATTACAGTTTTGGGTGTTTTTGCACCACTGTCTTGTTCGATGGACAGAAGTGAGCTTTGAGTAAATGACTCATACACCTCTTATATTCTTAAATTTGTGTCCGTTTGCTTTCTGCCTCTGCAGAATGTAGAGGCATACATATAATATCAACTTGGATAAAATATAAAGTTGGAGCAGAGTTTTTCCAAGTGAACCATTACATGATTTGGGTAAGTAGAAAAATTACATACAGAATGGAACAAAACCAATTATTTGAATGTATTTACAAAATCGGTAGAGTAACAAAGTGTGGCAA
This sequence comes from Carcharodon carcharias, assembly GCF_017639515.1. Classification (NCBI taxonomy): domain Eukaryota; kingdom Metazoa; phylum Chordata; class Chondrichthyes; order Lamniformes; family Lamnidae; genus Carcharodon; species Carcharodon carcharias. Next base: position 137,948,040 of record NC_054475.1, on the reverse strand, counting down.
ATTAAACTAATATTAGAGTACACGACACTGCATATTTCTAGCATATAATTCACCAGAGCTCTCAGCAATTAAAGTGTTTTTGGAATAAAGCAAATTTCCTCAGTATTGATATAGTGAACAATAATAACCTTCCCACGTCCGCTGGTAGCAGAATGTCACCTTATCCTTAAACAGCAGCTTTCATGTGGAATAGATAAGCAAAATGCCCATGTAGCTCTTTAAACAGAACACTTACCAGAATCTATAACAAGCTAAAGGAGCTGAAGCCAGGAATCAGATTTATAACATAATCTCCTCTGATGTCAGGTTACATTTGAATATTAATGAAAATGTTAACAGATAATAGTTGCATTTAATATTTATTTATTTGATTCTATTAAAAACATTCTTATCTTAAAAATACAAGGGGTACACCCTCAAACTTACTTGGTTGTTTTGGACCATAAAACTTGGATCTTTCAGGTTCAAAACACAAAGTAACGCAATCAGATTTGATGAGTTACATAATTCCAAAATACATACAATGCCTGATTCAGAATTGAATGTCAAGGATAAATTTGCACGGCCACATCTTATTAAAAGATGCAAAACCTGACATTTATATATAGCATTGAAAAATGCTGAAAATTTATGATTGGCAGGTCAGCATCTATAAAGAGTAGCATATTAATAATTCAGGTATATACCCTTCACCAAAATGGGAGATTTATAGATCTTCATGCTCTTTATATATGCTGACTGGTGCATGTTCCACAAGTTCCTTGTTTTACTTCAGATTTGCAGTTGCTATGTTTTATTTATAATTAGCATATTAACTGAGCTAATGGCCAGGTTTTTCCATGCCTGCAGGTGTCGGGCATGTTCGGTGGCATGAACGGACAATATGGTGAGAAGGCCAAAAATCGGTTTTGTGACGTCCTGAAACCAGTTTGCGATCATCCACTCAGCTTGTCGATGGCAGGCTGCATTCCCCGCCATCGGGAGTTGGGAACATCAGTGTAATACATCAGCATATCATTATAAGGCTTGCCCATCAGACTCATCCTCCCCACTGGATCGTCTGCCCACGTCGGCAGGAAAACATGCTGACGTGTTTCACAACAGCATGTATAAGGCATGCTGCATTTCGCTCCGGACTTCAAGGTTTGTTCGTCTACCGTGCTTTGGTTAGCACTAGCAGTCATCAATGCCAGGCTTCACAGAAAACATCACATCACTTTTAGTGGGGCTCACCGGCACATCGCTACCTACCAGATCAGCCATATGTGGATGGCTTTTCAAAAGCTGCAGGGTTAGGGCTTACTTGGGGAAGGGGGAGAAGTGGCCTCAGGCAAGGGAAGAGGCTGCAGGACGAGGGCTGTACTGGGGAAGGAGGGTATCTCAAGGTGCATGTGGGGGCACACATCGATCCGTGTTAGTGGCCTCAAGATGGTGAGGGCTGAGGAAGCAGTCTCCAGAGCAGATGAGGCCAGATAGACATGTGAGGGTATGTGTGTGAGAATGGGTAGTGATGTCCCTTGAGCTGGCAGTGAGGGAGATGCCATTCAATGTGTGAGGGGCTTGAGTGTGTGAATTTAGAATGATGAGATGGTTTCCATACTCTGGCTGCACAGATGAGATCATTCATCTATGTGCATTGGATGGCCAACCTCTTCTGTACAGCATTAGTACTGATCACTATTGCCAACACCTATCAAGCCAGTGGTAATATTACTGCCCCTCCTGCGCGTGATCAGTTGTAGAGGACATCACAGCAGCCTCCACGGCATTCAAAAGGTGCTTGAGGGCTGCAGACTTCTTGCCTTTTGGGGCCATGTCCTCTTTGCTGCAGTCCTGGGCTGGAAGCACTGAGTGTGGCTGTACTTTAAACGTGGTGCTTAGCGAGGTGAAGCGGCGAGGTGACGGTGTGGCAGATGAATCAGAGCCCACCTGTCATTGAAATGGCGTGTATCCCGGGAATGCATAATTAACGTGGCGGGTTTGGGAAGGTACGGCGTGAAAAGCCACCAGCGCGGCTGGCGGGAAAAATGTTGTTTTCCCGCCTGCTACTGCACTTGGTGCAAATCTGGGATGATGCCACCCAACGTTTTAAGAACCAAAGGAGGTAATCCCCTTGGTCACTTGGGGATCCCTCATGCGTAAACCTGGGTACGAAGTGTCCAAGGGTTACATAACATTAAACCTATGCATGATCCTGGTGTGAAATGACACGCCTGTTTTCATCAATTCTAGCAAAAAGTGATTGGAGCAAACTGGAAGCAGGAATCTTGGTGTACTTCCTTTCCATAGCCTAGGCAGCTAAGTCTATTTGTCATGCCCCTACTGCTACTCTGGCTATTATCAGCTAAGCACAGGGGATGTTCATATTATTGGTTGAATCAGGGAGGTAATCTTTTAAATTTCTTCAGTTAACATAGGAACAATAAGAATAACTAAAACAATAATATTTTGTGTTATTTAGATTTGTGAATAACAACTTGGAAATGTAGAGTGCAGTATTTCCATGCATAAGAGTAATGTGATGATCACATCTGTTTGGCTCAATAAAAGATCAAAGGGATTTATTCTAACTATTTTTGTGGTGAATAACATGGTGTGGTAAAATCCTGGAAACACCACATTTTGTAAAATGATTCAATTGCACTAATACTTTCACATATCAAAATGAGGTAGTGATAAGCTGAAGTTAATTTTACTATTATATTTTCAAAGCCATATTTCGAGAGCTGAATTGTATCAATTAAATAACTGCTGAAATTGATTGAACTTTTATTGCCATGATTGGTTTAACTGCATTATCTTATGTATTTAAATTTGAATTTCACTTGAATTAAAACACATTTGAGAGGGTTTTATAATGAGGCAGAGAAGGAGAAAAAGGGCATGCTTTTAGGAAAGGAGGGTTTGGAAAGAATAAAGATGCTTTTTCACTGAAAGACAACTATAATTGACTTAAAACTAGCTTGGATCAACACATCAATGAAAAGGACTGGTATCAAGATAGATTGGATGGGACTTGTAGACTCCCATTGGCTACTGGAGTGTGGAACTATTGCATGAATTCTCATCTTTGCTCAGAAGGACGTACACTCTTATGATTGAGATACAGACTTTGAGCCAACAGATGGTTTTATTTACATAGGATAGATTGAAAAGAACAGTTTAACATAGCAAATTATAAATTTCTCTACACTCAATGTATGAAACAATGAAGACACTACTTAATTTCTCTCTAAACACAGGCCATTAATTTCTACAAGAGTTCTGCTTCTGATCTGCTGTTTGACAGAAGATCCATGGACACTCCATAGAACCAACATAAATTAAAGAGAGAAGCAAACCAGTCAAGATTCCCCTAGCCTTCCCTTTTTCAAAACACGAATAATCCAATGGTGATGGCCTACAAAATTCACTCACTGATTGCTCGAGAAATGCTCAGCAATACTGGATGGGGAATGCCAATATAGTACTGTCAATGAGATGTCTGCACCACTCTTAACCCCACCCCACCCCAGCATCAGGGTCAGGGAAAGAAATCATGGGCCCTGGTGATTCTCCTATTTCTGGGAACCTTAACATACGCCCCCACCACCAACCCACCCCGATTTAACCCTCCCCCCACCATCCTCAATTTTATTAATATCTTCATCACATGCGCTTTAAATAATAACGTTGAGAAAAAAGGGTAATTTATTTTTCCACACAAAACTTTGCATCAATACTTTATACCCTGAAAAGATCCTTACTTCCCCCAACACTCGGGCAATTAGTGTGTTCAGACAAACTCTGAAAAGCTGCCTTTCGTTTTATTCAAAAAAGAGAGGGGTAAGTAAATCTATAAGTTACTTTTAAAAGGGACAGCCTCTCTGCATCTATATTTGCTAAAGCCAATGGAAGGCAGAGGGACAGGTCCAGTCACCTCACCCCATCTTGATCTCCAACCTTCCTAGGTGCAGCAGCTGGGAGATGGGAATGTTCTGAGGTGTGTCCTTCTATCTTGGACTCTAGGCATGGGAATTGATTAGGAGACAGACTGCAGACATACTCTGGTACCTGCTTAACATTTTATTAGTACTACATCTAAACAGGTTGCAGATTAGGCATGTTGCTCCTAGGCATGATTCCAACCCCTCTCGATAGAGAGTCTAACATATGACTAACTGATGTCAGTAGTACATCATCATCTACATCTTTTATTAACATATCCCATCTGTTAACCCTTTATACTACAACTCCCACAAAGTATACTATCCTACTTTTTAACAATAACATGAAACTATTCCTTAACTTTTTACATTGTATTTCCGTAACTCTCTTTTTACAAATACAGATTCACGCTAACTCCAACTCCTACTCTTACACTTCCCAATTACAGTCCTGAAAGATTCAATTTCCCATAGTATTCTTGGCCCTTAGGGAAGACATCTTGAAGACATGAGGGCTTTCTTCTGCATCTGGTAGGACATCATCATCTGCATAATAGAACTACACTTTAGCAGCATTGTTGGGAGGCAGAGTGCAGATTGCAAAGACAACAAAGACTTTCAACAAAATACTGATCCAAGAGAGATGGCTGAAGGGGGTCGACCTTTGTACCCTCTGGGGCTAGAAGAGAAGAACTCAGGACACTGACGAACTTGTTGCTCCCTTGAAGGGACCTGGGAAAGAGCTTCAGAAGAGGAATGATCTTCAACTCCAGGTAAGTCTATCACAGCTGTATCGTCAACTGAAGACTTGCACTGAAGACTGAAAAGGCATTAAGGATCTGAGATTTCAATGAACTTAGACGATGAAGGAGAAAATGACCAACTTCCTGTGAGACCTTCTGTAGACAATGGTAAGATAGCCACACTTCTCTCTGTACAACTTTGCTCCACTCTGGGCAACGGGAAGCAGTGCTGAGGATATGTAGACAAAACAGCCTCACTTCTGTAATAAGGTGAAATTCCTGTAGACAATCAATTCGGGGCAATATTACTGTACAGGATTCTGCAACTTCAGAGGTGCTGAAGATTCTGCCATAGCTTCTGTGCTGACCTCCAGCTCTGGAGGGAAGAAGACTTTCAGCTGGACTGAAGTATGGGTGCCTATTGACTTTCATCCCTGAATGGTGCCAGCTCTTTAACATTGTGACCCTCTGTGGACTCTAAGCTGGACTCAGGCAAGGTATTCTCTGTGGAAGACTCTTCATGGACAGCAGGAGATAAAGTAGGCAAAAACATTGGCAGATTCAGTGGAACTGAGATCTAAAAGTTTCTCAGCTATTAAAAACACTGCTGACTCCTCTAAAAAGACATCAGAGACTTCATAAGGTGCATCTATCAATGAGAAAGACAATTCATCCTCTAGGACCTCACTCTCCAAGAGATCATTCAGTACTGCAAGGGATTCTTCCTCATCACACTCCAGGAAGAGCCAGTTCAGGCACAAGGGGTTGGTCACCATCTGCTGCAATGCCTTTTATGTCCGTTGCTTCTGGTCTTACTTTGTGAAGGATTAAGCAATTCGCAAGTTCAATCTTTGCCTGCCGACCTGAAGATTGCATGCTTGCGGGATGACATTGGGACGCTCGCCTGATATCTCCCCGCACTATCTTAAGCCCGATTGGGTCGGGCATGTGCCGGCCCACCTGCGAGGCATAAAATTCTGCCCCTTATTAAACGCTCTAAGCACAGCCTGACTCACATACTGGACCGCTTGATCCAAAGTAAGGTCATCTTTGGTCTGCAGAAAGTTTGAGGGCTTTTCATCCCGGACACCCATGCCTATGCAATGATGGATTAGTTCATCATTCAATGCTCCTTATCTGCAAAAACCAGCTAGGCGATATATGTGGGTTAGGAATAATTCAATTGATTCCCCAGGTCATTGCGAGTGCTGGTTAAAACATGCTCATTCAATTACTAAGTTTTGCTTTGGGCTAAAATAAGTGTCAATGTTTTAAGAATGAAATCAAAATCCTCAATGGACTCCTGCATATCCTGTCTTAAGAGAATGACCTCTGCTATGGACCTACTGCATAAAGAAAGGAACTAACTTGAAGCTTTTGCTCCTTCTTGTGAAGAGCTGCTGCTGCTCAGTACAGGAGAAAATAGTGTTTTCATACCTCCCACTGCTGGCCTCTCTGTGGGCCATCAAGGCAGTCAAACAGTTCGGGCAAGGGCAGGGGCTACTCACCAGATAGAGTCGTTGTTACCTCTCTCCAATGAGCCTCCTTCGTCGCTGGAATTTTTCGAGCTGCTTTCAAAGGTTTCTTTACCATATGGTTCCTGCAATAATGCCAATATGTTTTTTACATTGATGTTTCCATGGCTGCCACCATGTTCTGAGGTATGTCCTTCTACTTGGACTCTAGGCAAGGGACTTGGTTAGTAGTCAGACTGTAGACATACACTGATATCTGCTTAACACTTGTTTATTAGTACTACATCTAAACAGTTATAGACAGGCATATTGCTCCTAGGCATGATTCCAACCTGTCTCACTCTCGAGTTGAAAACATGACCGACTGGCGTCAGTCATACATCATCATCTATGCCATACATTAGCATATCCCATCTGTTAACCCTTTATATTATGAGGGGATTTTCTGATTGGATCATTGGCAAATGGGAAGTTTATTAGTGATGATGTTCCTTAGTAACTTATTCCATCATCATTTTCTTGAAGAACTTCCACTATCTGACCCTTCTGGCACCCACCTGCCATCAAATGACTTGTTTTTTTTTAAAACTATATTTGTATTTCATTATTTACCATACTCTCACTCTTATCAATCTTTGCTTGAGCAAATTGATGGCAAGGGAACAGCTGACAAAAGAGTGGGAATTCTTAAGCAAGCCCACTGCACTCATAACAACTGCTCTACAAAGGCTGTGCTTATCCACTGATGGACCAAGTGAATAAGCTACGAGAAAAGATTAAAGAGGCTTATGCTTTACAGTCTAGAAAGAAAAGATTAAAGGAAATGCATCATTGAAATATATAAAATATTAATTACAATAGATAAGGTGTCCTTAGATTGTTACTGTGATGCACACTAACAAACAAGAATTGGAGGACATAAAATAAAAATAAACCAAGAGCAAATCTAAAGAAAACGCGAGTTAAGATCACAATTCTTTAAAAGTGATAAACAGAACAGTCTACCAAACGGGTTAATATAGGCTAATATAGGCTACATTTTTCAAAGTAAAAGCAGATGCTCTGATGGGAGAGTTAATGTACTAGGGAACGGTAGCAAAAATTAACTATTTTGTCTAGTTTTACCTTGATAGTTATCCTTTAGTTCAATTATGATGACTTATGTGTCACTGCCCAAAGCACTGATTTTAACACCGTGAAGAAAACGCTTTCTGAGGCCTTGGACTAACATCCTACTATGAAGAAAACCACCTTCACGCAAACCCATCAAAGACGCAAGTTTGCGCATTCCACCTCAGAAACCGTGAAGCCAAACGCCAGCTGGTGTGGAGCAACACTGATGCATTGCGAGCACCCTATCTACTTAGGTGTCACCCCTGATAGATGCCTCACCTTCAAGAACCACATTGAAAAGACAAAGGCAAAAGTGAGTGCACAAAACAACATCCTGAATAAGCTCACTAACACAAAATGTGGAGCAAGCTTGAAAACATTGTGAACCAGTGCACTTGCTCTTTGCTATTCCACTGCCGAATATGCCTACCCTGCATGGGGAAGATCTACTCACTGCTAAGAAGATGGATGCCGTTCTGAATGCAAGCTGCCGACTTATCACAGGTTGTTTAAAACCAACAAACACCAACAGCCTATATATCCTGGCGGGTATCACTCCCCCTGATATAAGAAGGACGGTAGCCAGCAAGAAAGAGCAACTCCATCAAACATCAGATGAGAGACACCCTCTACATGGGCATACGCCTACACCTAGCCACCTAAAGTCAAGGAAGAGCTTCATGAACAGTGTTGTTCCATTACAATCAACCCCATCTGAAGCCCGCATCACCTTGTGGAAAGACCGGCTCGCCAGTCTCGAACAATCCCCAGCGATGGAAATTCTACCAGATGAAAGCCTTCCCCCAGGAGATAATTGCAACTGGGAAACTTGGAAGTGCCTTAACAGACTTAGGACTGGTGTAGGTCATTCAAAGGTGTCACTAAGCAAATGGGGATATACAACCTGCCCAACAACTTGTGAATGTACAACTGAGCCACAGATTTTGCAACATCTCCTGCAATGCCTATCGCTAGAGGAACCCTGCACTGTTGCAGATCTTGCCGAATTCAACAACATGGCGCAAAAATATGTCCATTTCTGGTTGGGCCATGTATAGACTGTCCGTGGACACGATAAGAAGTAGTTAAATTATAAAGCTTTAAAAACTAACTAATTGAAAACCTGATGCTCGGCGTAACTAACTACAAATGTTTTGGCATTTTTCTGGCTGTCTTCAAGGTTACAGGCTTGAGGAAAAAGCCAAGTCACATGTAAATAAAAGCATAAAGGTAGCTGAGTGGGTACAAGCAGCTTAGCCTGAACTGGATTCCAGCACAAAAATTACTTATTACTGCTTTTAGTTTGGATTTCCGAGTACTTTGAATCTATTTATTATGACAAGCCAGTGCAAATTTATGCAGAATGTGCATAGCCAAGGAGAGGACTCAGAGGCTTATTGTTTCATCATCCTCGACCTCGGATCTGCTGACTGCCTGGAGTTAAGTCAATCTCCCAACTTTCAGAAGTTCCTTAGCCTGGATTCCCCACTGCCATCCTGTAGTGATTGTAGGTATAACCTTTCTTGCTGCCTTTAGTGGTCACGTGATTGTTCTGACAAATGAGCCCGAAGTGTGGCTTATCCTGGAGGTGGGGGGTGGAGCTTTCTAATCATGGAACTGTTTCAAGCACGTAGGTTCTAAAAGAGCTCTGTAATAAAGTTATCTGTTTCAAGAAAGAAACCTGTCCGTTACATCAAGTTCATTACACATCCTTTAACACAAACAAAAATACAGTCCACTTAAAGGCCTGCCAATAAAAAATAAATTCATTGCTGGTGGCTCCATAAGTGGAAAGAACTGTTAGCTGCTTCTTCTGCCTCCCTTGAGGTGGTGGCCACCCAAGATACACCCGGAGTGCTATGGGTGCCTGCCGGCAAATGTACCTGACTCTGGATACTGTAGTAAGGTCAGAACAGGTCACCAGGATAGATTTCTATCCTAATATTACAGCATTAAAGTATAGAATTTAAATACAAAAGGAGCCCAGATGCAATCCCATTGAGCTGAACTGAAAAATAGTTTGCCTGTTTCTGTTTTTGGCTTCCCCTCACTGTCATACTCACAGACACTAGTGGTTTTGCTGCTGTCTTTGCCACCACCACCATCCCCAATCCGGCATCCCCTCCCACCTCCCTCACTCACCCCCTCCTCTCCTGGGCCTTAATTGCCCACCATAACATGACCCATCATGCTATCGTCAGAGAAAGCTCCAGCCAATCCTTTTCTGAAAAGGCTTCAGGTGCATTTGTCAATTAAAGTTGTTAGCATTGTGACCACTTTTGATCTGTGCTCAGGTAACTTGTGCTCCGTGCCCCCCACACCCCCCACCCACCCCCCCACACACACACACACACACACACACACACACACACACACACACACACACACACAAACACACACACACACACACACCCCCCCCCCTCCCCCCCCCAACAGAGACAGGAACAAAGCAACCTCCCACTGTTCTAGCGTGCTTGTGAGATGCAAAGAATCATTCATCAACAGTGCAGGAAGAAATCTCCCACAGGGACTTACGTTGCTTGCCGTTAAATTTGATAACTCTGACTGATCTAGGTGCAAATTGTAGCCAGAATTTCACTAGTTTTGGGAAATGTTTCTTCTCCTTGAGTTTCTGCTCAAATTTATTTGCATAGCAATGAACGTAAAATCTGCCACAAACCAGTGCAGTTGAGCAGCATTTTAGAATGCAATTTATTAAAAAAATCCAATAAAAAATAAACCTTAATACATTTAAGAGTGGTAAAGTTGTGCTATGTTAACAATACAGTTGAAAGTGGATTTATCACAATGAAGGTATTTTTAATTAGAGTGTCTAGTCCACCACCCCTGACTCACCAGATGGTAAATGACTTAAAAAAAATACACAGAATCATTTATTAGTTATATTGTGTACAGTATTCAATTTCTCAGTAAATTAAAAACAGACTTTAAGAAGTATCCGTTAGCGTCCTTGCACCTATTTTTAAAAGCCACCTCGAGGTCTCACAAACATGCAACAAGTGGAAACTCGCAATGTTGATTAATCTGATGAGGGGGATGTGGCCAGTTTTGGGGTTGGGCCAACCTCTAGAGTTAGGTTTTGTGAACTAGCACAAAAGACCAGGGGAAATCTTCTTGGGCAGGATTTTACCCCCCATCGGGGGCCGGCACGCACAGGCACGGTTCCGATCAGCGCCCCTGATCAGGTGCACGGCGCATTTGGCCCGCTCAGCATGACATCCACACAGAAGTGCTATGCGCCCCATGTGCGGGCGGGGGTAAATCCCAAAATCGAGAGTGCAGGCTCAGGGAGATCGTCTCTAAATGTAAAAAAAAGCTAAAAATAGGATAATAAAATTTCTATAACATGTCCCCTCATGTGACACTGTTATATGAGTTGGGACATGTTCATCAATTTTACAAAAACTTTATTAAAATTTTTTAATCCCGCCTGTGGATGAGGTTTCGTGTTTTTTTCTAATTCCCGCCGGGGCTCCTGGCCTGCCCGCCAACCTTAAGGTTGGACGGGCAGGTCCACTAATTACTTTAATTACTCTGTCAATGGCCTCAATTGGGATTTTGCTGTGCCTCGCCTACTGGAAATTTTACATGGGGCGCGGTGACTTTGGGAGTTCTGCCCGACATCACCGTGCGTCATTTTACGTGTCGGCGAGTGGGCCCCGCCCCCTGCTCAATGACGGGAAAATCCTGCCCCTTGTGTTAAACATAATCACCACTTCAAATTTTGCAATCTTTTTCACTGATTTTCCAATTTTGGGTGAAATGTGCTAGAAAGCCGACTCAGCCACATGGAACCTGCTGTCCCTTTTCTTATGTCTTGATATTTTGCATTTCTGAATGTAACCACAGTGACCTTGAATTGATTTGTTTTCCTTTGCAAAACACGGCACAATCCTGATTTTATCTCTTGCGTGCTGATTCCATCATTTAAAAAAGTTAAAAACTCAGCATAGCTGAAGAAAAGGGCATTTTTGTCACAGGTTTCTCAGTTTTTTTTTTTGTCTTGCTTTTCAAAGAAGTGTTGTAGCAGAAGGGTGCATTGGAAGTGGCAAGCGTTATTAAATTGGATAACTATAGACAAATCTTGAAACAGTTGGTCGAACTCAAAATGGAAAAGGCATCAGGCTCTGACAGCATGCATACTAGATTTCTGAGCGAAGTCAGAAGAGAAAATAACTTTGAGCACAATCCTTCAAACATCCTTCAAAATGGAAGTTGAGGGCTGGATAATGTAATGCCAATGCAAAACCACCATTCAAGAAAGGAGAGAGGGAAAGCCTGAAGCCTCAGATCATTACTGTATTAATACTGGCTTCCTTCTTACAAACATTCACTAAATTTCCCAGATCCCTGCTGCCAGTGTGTTTGCTAATATCTATATTTTTTGACGATGGCTTTCTTTTTTGTCGGTTTTTGCTTTTCCTATCCTTTCCTGAAGGTATTGATTTGATGTGGTGGCACACTTGGAAGTGAGCTTGGCACTACCTGTTATCTCCTGGATGAGACCATCATTAATGCTCTAGCATCACCTGACACCCATGGTCCACACTTTAAGCAAGGCAAGCTGCCTACCAATCTGGAGCAAAACCCTGGTTGATTTTTCTGAGTCCAACAGCTTTAAAACCAATTGTAACATTTTAATCATCATCTGGACATAACATAAATCAGCACCTGAAACACACCGGAAAACATGCTCAGCTATTGGGGTGCAGTTAATATCACAGCGGGAGATATACATAGACCTTCATTAGCCTCCAGAAAAATTGGATTGCTTTTATTCAGGTGGAAAAATTTGATCAGCTGAAGACTACTGTTATGGCAGGCGGATGGTAAATGCCAAGCTGCCCAACTCCCAGGGGGAAATTGAAGCAGCTGCCACAACTATTTGCAATTTGTACTTAATTCGAGAAGCTAGCTTTGAATTCAGTAAAAGAAGACCATCAAATCTAATAAGTTTCTTACAAAACTAAATTAACCCTTTATTAATAGAAGAAATGATTTTGAGCATATACATAGATCTACAAGTTACTACTATGATGGCTTCTAAATTCCCTAATTAATCTAAACCCCAGTTACACCTCCGTTAAGGTAACACTGAGACACATAAGACCCAGGCAAAGTAACACACAATGTCCTGAACAGTTGAATTCAAAGTTAGCTTTTCTCAGCTTTAGTTCCTTGTAGACAGCAGCTTGAGGCTTTGATGCTGGAAGCTTTTCACACTTATGTTAGATCTTAGAATGCTCTTACAGACAACCTTTGCTTCTTTATACATAGTTCCCCCTTTGAATGCAAATTCCCATTGTTTCACTATGTCTTTGGACTTTACATCTCTAATAATAAAATCAGTCATAGTACCAATTTTATCAGTAATCTTTGGGAGAAATAAACACTGGTTCTTACCTTCTCCTGGCTAGGTGTAACATTGCGCCCCCTCTTTTGAATTCGAACTAGTCTGATTTTTTTAAAAATGCGAATGTTCCCTTTACACCTTACATTCTAAAACTTCCCCAATGGTTACCTACTTAACATTTCAAACCTAGCGTATCTTCTGATACATCAAAACCTTCAGACAAGCTGCCTTTGATTCAATTAAGTCCCATGCGCGCGCACACACACACACACACACACACACATAGACACAGACCTCTACTCTACTTTACAATAAATTAATAACATTATGAAAATGATTATATCTTCCTGATGACAATGTTACATTCCACAATAAAAAGAGCAATGTTTTTCTGTCTCTGTCAAGAAGCTAAACCTGAAACTTTCCTCCCATTGTGTTACTAACTTTCCACTCCATTTGAAACTGTAATATTTGGGTCCTGAAAAGCCTAATTTTATGCAGAAGAGAGCTTTGATTTGCTTTAAACTGGAAGCTACAATCATGTATCCTATACTTTCAAAACATACTCTAGGGGTATATATAATTCAACATGCTTTTAATCAGTTTCAAGTTTGTACTCATAAAATCTCACATTTTGTAATTAAGATTGACAGCTTTGAGTAGAATTCTCAAAATACTTATTCCTTCTTTCAAGGGAAGTGGGCATCACTGGCAAGGCCAGCCTTTGTTGCCCATCCCTAATTGCCCTTGAACTGAATGGCTTGCTAGGCTATTTCAGTGGAATTAAGAGTCAACTGCATTGCTGTAGATCTGGAGTCACATGTAGGCTAGACAAGGTGAGGATGGCAAATTTCCTTCCCTAAAGGATATTATTGAATCAGATGGGCATTTACAATAATCAGTGATAGCTTCATGGCACCATTACTGAGACTAGGTTTCAATTCCAGATTTATTAATTGAATTTAAGTTCCACCAGCTGCTATGGTGGGATTTGAGTCTGTGTTGCCAGAAGATTAACCTGGGCCTCTGGATTACTAGTCAGTGACATGACCATGATTCTACCATCTCCCCCCATATGATGCCATCATAATATCATGCTTTTTAAAAAACATAATACCTGAAAGTGCTTATTGTTCACAATATAGGCCAAATGTCACAGGTCAGTGTTCTGTTTTTCTGGAGCTTAACAGGATAGTTTTGTGTGTATCTGTATTAGTAAGTCTTACTCTCTCATGAAACATTGTAACTCGCCTAAACAAAAATAGAATTACCTGGAAAAACTCAGCAGGTCTGGCAGCATCGGCGGAGAAGAAAAGAGTTGATGTTTTGTAACTTGCCTGTTTCATTCTTGTCCTTGGCAATACTGATTTCTCTGTTAGTATTGTTTCACTGACAGCTAAATCAAAAGGTTCTATTTTATATCTTTAAAATGTACACTAGAGAGATCCAGTTGAATTCTGGAGACAAGCTCTCATATTCACTGTCCTTTGAAACTTGGATGGTTTGAGCTGAACCACAAGGAACATGAAGAGAATTGTCATGGAGAGCCTTGCTAGGCCATCAAAGAAAATGACACCTCAGACACAGAGACTTCTCTAGACCATGTGAAAAAAAAAACAACTATCTATACCTCACAGACTGTCAGGCACTTTGAATTAGATTCCTGAGAATCCATAGGTTTGGTTTTCTTGCTTTGCTACAGATGTACATGCTGATTATAGCATCCAGCAGATAATAAAACTTTTCCAATGGGAACCATTAACAGTAATGACTCTCCAGCAGTCTGAGATGGACAGGACAATTGGGAACTACCCAGCAAAATTATTATACTGCTCTCTACTTTAAAATTTTCCTGAAACAGAGCTAATGAGGGAAGACCAGATGTTCCCTATAACAATGTCACATATATATTTTAAATGGCTCTTTCATCTTTCGTAAGGACAGAATGGTGTTCTTATTGCGTGGTTGGGATTCAGGCAGTGGAGTGGTGAGGCTGGTGGTGGGAGTGTTGGGTCAGGGGTTTAAAAAATATATCCAGTTTTCCACCCAGACTCTTCTTTATTGCTGGATTATAAGTTCCTCCCACACTTTTCTGCTCTCAGTTTGTTTAGATATGTAAAACAGGTACACTGGACAGCCTACCACAGCACCAAAGTATTCTTATGACTGGCAACAGAAAACCCTAGCCTATATTTCCCAAGCCTTTATGGGAATCAATCGGAATAGACATAAACTCACAGAAACAAGAGATAAATACAACAAAAAAACTTTGATTTATCATCAACTGCTATCAAAACATAATCATATATGAACCATGGTGACATATCTGGTATTGTTTCAACCTGTAAATAGATGAAACATTAGCAACTAACGCTTAACCAATAGTATGACGTTTCATAGTCCATGTTCCATCCACATTAAAAGATCATTGCTTAAAACTTTTAATAGCTTGAGAATGTCAAGTGATGCATATTTTCAAAGGAATCTTTGTCATACAGTTTGTTTTATATAGTTTTAACTTGGCTATAAAATAAATGAATAATTAAACATACTATAAAAACTATGACTCAAGTTATTAGAACAAAAGGTCCGGGATGTGAAGGGGCCATTCAACCATGTATATGCTTCTAGGGCACCCCCAATGATAACATTAAAAAAGTTTAAGTGACACCTGAAGAATTTTTTTGTAATGCAAATTAGAAAATAAAGACATGTTGCATTAGAAAGCAAGATATATTTCTATAAATGAAACGTTACATGAAATATCTTTCTGACTATCTAGATGGACATTAATAATTACATTGGACTAGGTGAAGAGCAGGGAGGTTTCTGGTGTTCTCCTTCAACTAATACAGCCAGTAAAGTAGACTGACTAGCCATTCATTTCACTATTTTTTCTGAGATAATGCTGCAGCAGAATAGGTGCCACATCGGTCTAACATAACATGAGTTGCTGCGCTTCATAGTAATAGATTGTGTGAAACACTTTGAAAGGGTTTTATATAATTACAAGTGCTTCTTTTTATGTAAAGAGCTATTACAGTGAGTAATTTTAAAGTAGAAGTTACTATAAGCATAAAACCGTAAATTCTGTACTCATGCAAACTTCTCTGTTAAAATTATTAACAGTTAGAATTTCATGCTTCAGACTTAACATCCACTCAGTTTCTTCCCCTCCTTTATTCTAGCTGTTTGCCTCCAATGTCTTTTTCTGAGTTGAATGAGAAAGTGAAGAAAGTGTTGAAAGTGTAGTTGCCAATTTGACTGACGTTTACTGATATCTTAATGGAAAGTTCTTCATTTTCCTCTGGTAATTTTGAAAGAAGTAATCAGTCTGGGAGAGGGGAGGGAATCTTCCATTATGTATGACTAATTTTCCCACTGGTTGATCGCGTTCATAACTTATAGCAAAGTAGAGAAGCTCACCAAACAGCTCTTTGGCATCATTTTAACCAAGTTGATGTCACCTTTGTCTCCACATCACTGGCCATGGATTCAAGTCCCACATCAGGAATTGAGCATATTATTTAGGTTAACAGTCCAGTACACTCAGGTTGGGTACCCTACTGAGGGAATCCAGCAATCACTATTTAGCAGACATGGTAAAATAAAATTTTGTCTACTCATTTAGATGTTCATAGGAAGATGGTAGCATTTGTATCTGGAATCAGGGTCAAGTGGATTATAGGGTATTTTCATTCAGCTTAACATATATTTGAATTCATTTTGCTGAAAGCACAAAGTTTACACCACTACATGCAGAGCTAAGTCTCAATGAAAATTGAATTCTTACTTCTACCAGTCCTTCCCAGCCACTGTCAGAGGAAATCATTTGCTTCTGTTCACCGAGAGCAATTAACAATACTTCTATTGAGATATTTATTTTGTTTTTTATCTATCCTATCATATTTGACCACCTCCATTCCTTCCTTATTTCAGCTGGTTAGACAAATATGATTCTTTTTAATTTGAAACATTGGTCATCAGAGGGACTCTGTGGCTGAGAAATGGTTTGGATGGGGGGGGTGCAGTTATTTAGAAAAGATGGATGGAGATAATAAGGACAAATTTGCCACTACGTTAAAAAAAATCTGACAGGGAAAACTTTAACTTTGCTTTAAATGCTCATGAGATTTAGATGTCTTCTGACAAAGATATTGAAATCTTGCAAAATGTTTCTCTTCCAGAGGAAATACTTAGAATATTAGTTGGAAATGTTTGATGTGTGTATTTCAAGTATAAGGACGGTAGTCTTCTTTAGTATCAGTCTGTGAGAGGCCTTTATTGAACTGATCTTAAGGTGTCTGCTTCCAGAGGAAGCCTCATGGCATAGTCACCTGACTATTGTAAGCCAGTTAGTCAGTACAGCATTGCATTTCCAAAACCCAAACATCCCCTTTCTGATATAAAAATGATGTGAACATCTCCATTTTCCCCAGTGAACAAAAGGCACATTTGCATGCATGATCCCGTGTGACTGTGAGTTGTCCAAGTTACCTACTATATACACACTGTTCTCATGCATTGACAATTATTTGGTCTACTATTCAGTCTCTGCACATGCATTGCACACAATTCTTTAAAACATGCAGGTCTCTTAATGGAAGTACACTGATATTAGCTGTTCATCTGGAGAGTGTCGTTCCCGTAACCCTTGTTGTCTTGGTGATTATCATTCCATTCCGGTTTTTGGGGACACATAGACCTCTGGGATTGATGGTAGTTCTGAACACAGTATGGCTGGTGCGATTCCTTTTTCATGACCAACCGATTGCTGTGAAGAAACAGCTTCGCTAGTTGTTCGGATATGCCTGCGGTTGCGCTGGTATATTTGGTCGTTCACTTCCACTGTGTACAACTGAAGTGAAATTTCTGTACACGTGTGCCAAGTTACCGTGTGGGCTGATTCCTTTCGAGAGCGTTGAAGGTTTACACCCTGTCTGGGTCCCCAATGCTCAATGGTTTGGCAGTCTTGTCAAAGTGAAATTTGGCTTTCTGTCATTTCACCTCGATCTTTTCACTCACATCTGTTACTACTACTGGGGAACAATTTTCAGGTTGGCCAGCAGGGACTGGGTTGAAATTTCTGCCACTGGTCCCAGTAGCTTTTTTGCTATTGGAAGAGTAGTTTGCGTACAGCATGACATCCGTCTCTGGACAGGGCTACTTACCATGCTTCCAGTTGGTTTGTTTCTCCACTCAAGGATCGCCTTGTATAAGTCAGTGCTAGATTTGCTGGATTTCTTGATAAGCCCTTTGGCAATTTTTACTGCTGCCTCAGCCTTTCCATTCGACTGCGGAAACGATGTGTAGTGCTGAATTTCACAATACTTTGTGAATTGGCTGAATTCTTCACCTGTGAACTGAGGGTCATTGTCACTCATCACATTGCCTGGAATGGAGTACCGATTGAAGTGTGCCTTCAGAAATTATGCTTTTCTCTCATTGTCATTGAAGCTAGCTCCTGGTAGGCAGAAAAGTAGTCAACAGTGACAAGATATTCAGTTCCTGCCAAACTGAAAAGGTCCACTCCCAGCTTCATCCATGTTCTGTCTAGGATGTCATGCGTCATCAATGGCTCTCTAGCTTGTTTAGCTTGGTACTCGTTGCACGCACCTACTGGACAATGTGGTCTTTAATTTCATTGTTCATTTTTTGGCTAGTAGAGCACATCTGTTGTCTTCCACAGAGTTGATTCAATTCCTTGATGGCTTGCATGGATGCGCTTCAGCATCTCTCCTCTCATCTCTTTAGGGGTGATTACTCCATTTCCTTTGTACAAGATGCCATCTTGGGCAATCAATTCATCTCAGCATGCCCAATATGCTCTTGTGACTATAGGTGTGTCCTTGATACTCTCAGGCTATCCTTTCATCTTGTTGGGTAATTTTGAGCATTTTGTTGGGTAATTCGCTTGATTTGAGCAAGGCACTTGTCTGTCAGATTCAATGTCTCTGTTGGTTGATGGTTTCCAGATCATGCCTCATTGCTGTTTCATGTTGAAGCTGAAAGATTTTGCATTCTGTGGTAGCCTCCTAAACTTTCTTCATGGGAACATTGCTCTCGAGAGCATGTTGGCAATGTACATCTGTTTTCCTTGCTTGTATGTCACGCCCAGATGTTATCTTTCTAAGCAAACTAACATTGTTTGCAGATGCTTTGCAGCAGATAGTAGCAGTTTGTGAAAAATGCTCTGAAGGGGCATGTAGTCGGACTCCACTGTTATTTTGCCTCTCCCAAGTAGGTACTGATGAAAATGATCACAGGCAAAAACAATAGCCAGACAATCTTTCTCAATCTGAGCGTTGTGTCATTCTGTTTGCATTTGTATCCTGGATGCAAATGTGACCGGTTGACCTTGCTGCATCAGAGTTGCTCCAAGACCCACCTTTCTGCTGCCACACTGCAAGGTAGATTCATCATTGACATCATAGTACTTCAACACTGGTGTTGTCATCACTACTTGCTTGATTTTAGTAAACACTGCTTCTTGTTCTGTGCCCCAATACCCCACAGCACCTCCTTGGGCGTGAGCTTGCGTAATGGTTCATTTTGCTAGATACTTCTTAAATTCAACAAATTGTTGCACTGTTTTCATTTCTGTTGGTTGCTGCATCACTGCTACAGTTTTCACCTTGTCAGGATCCCCACAAAGACCTTTTGCCATCATACGTGACCTATGTACTTTACTTCAAGCATCTTCAGTTGCAATTTTTTCTTGTTTAGATTTAGAATCATTCTGGCAAGCTCTTTCCAGTAGCTGTATTAATTTTTAATCATGGTCAGCTATGACTTCTTCCATTGTGTCTCCACTTCCATAGGCTAGTAGATCATTCACTATGGCTTCCACTCCAGAATGATCACTGACCACCTCATATTGTCTGCGTTGAAACTCTTCTGGAGCTGTGGAAGTGCCAAATGGCATGTGCTTCTCGAACAGCATTTAGAACTTTGTTCAAAAGCTGCTGCTCTCATCCAACTTCACTGGCCAGTAACCATCCTTCGCATCTAGTGTAATGAATATCTTTGCCTTGGCAAGTTGCGGAAAAGTTCCTTCGATGGTTGGCATGGGGCAGTGAGATCTCTTCAGCTCTTTATTTAGATCCTTTGTGTCTAGGCCTACTTTCAGCTTTCCAGGTTGTTTCACTGCTATCATGCTGCTAATCCAGTCTGTAGGAGTTGCCACTTTTTTGATTTCTCTCCTCTTTTCCAAGTCTTCAATCTTGTCTTTTAGGATTAACTTGAGGGCAGCAGGAACTCTCTTCAGCAGATGCTGAATTGGTCTTGCACTCTCATCTACTTCTAGATGATATTCATCTTGTAGACATCCCAACCCTGTAAACACATCTTGGTACTCCCTTAGGATCTGTTCTGCCATCAATGGTTTTGTGTGTTGTGACACGTTATGAATCTCTGTTGACACATTTAGGGTTACCAGTCCAAGCTTTAGACTTACTTCAGCTGAAATGAGTGGCCATTGTGTTCCATCTATGATCTGGAACTGGAGACCTTCCTGCTTATCATTGTACTGAGCTCTCAGACTAGCTCATATAGCCTCAATCTTACTTTTGAGGGTTTCATTTTCCGATCGCCATGCTGAGTCATTTCACACAGATCTGTGAAGGACATTACGTTGCATGACACACCAGTGTTTATCTGACACTTTTTGTTCACTTGATACTTCCCCTCTAGGGTCATCATTGTAGCAGTCATAAACCATTTGTCACCTATCGACTTGACTGAACCAACTTGTTGCATCATGTATAGTTCTTCATCAGGCTCGTCTGCTGATATGTTTTCAGTGGCCATCTGTATAGGTTTGTTTTTCCCTTTTATGGCCAAGCATTTGTAGGCGAAATGATTTTGCTTCTTGCAGTTAAAACACTGCTTTCCCCATGCTGGGCAATTCTTCTTCTCCTGTCTTCTGCAGAATTTACATCCTGCCCTTTGTCTGCGTGTGGTTCTGGACTGTCTCTCAGCATTATGTATCTCCTGGTCTGCTCTGCTGTACATATGCTCTAGCTGACTTTTCACAACTTGGGCATTTCAACACACATCTATCGCTTTCTTTGGCGTCAGTTTCTCACCTTTCAGTAGGCTTGCTCTCACTGAAGGTCTCTCATGCCTAAGACCAATTTATCTTTCATCAAATCAAAGCTGTCCAAATTCACACAATTCTTCTAGATGTATTACTGCCATCTTGTATCGTTCAATGGCCTCATTTTCGCACTGAACTCTAGTGTTGAATACATAACGTTCATATGTAACATTCACTCGGGGTTCAAAATGTGTATTCAAGGCTTTTAAAATTTCTGTTGCCTTTTTCTTTGCTTGTCTGTTAGATTTAGGGTGGTATCCACTTTGTAGTAGTGCATCTCCAGCAGTGTTAACACTATGGCTACTCTTATCAGTTCAGGCTTGTTCATTAAGTCTGTTGCAATCTCATAGTTTTTCCATTGTGAGAGGATAAACTGCCAGTTTTTCCATGCATAATTTTTCAATGTTACTGGAGATAGGATTGGAAGGTTTACTGTAGCCATTTTTATTCACTCAGTAATTTGTTTGCAGCCTCTGTGTGTGTTTATTTTGTCCTTTTCCTCTGCAGCCAGTAAGTTCACTTGCAGCCTGTTTGTGCTTTTCTTTTGTTGTTTCTTCAGTAGCTTTTTTTTTTGCAGGTTTGTGATTTCCTGTGTGCCTGAGTTACCTCACTTGCAGCCTTGCAGCCTTTGTCTGTTTCCTTTGTTCTTTTCAGTGGCTATTTTTTTCAACTTTGAACCTTTGTGTTTCTGGGTTCTCAGCGTCTTTTCTGCTCCTTTTGCAGGGTTCAAAAATCTATTTTTCTTCACTTTTGTACACCATGTTTCAAGGTTATAAGGACAACAGCCTTCTTTAGTGTCTGAGAGAGGTCTTTATTGAACTGATCTTAAGTTGTCTACCCCCAGAGGCAGCCTCATGGCATAGTCACATGACTATGGCAAGCCAGTTAGTCAGTACAGCTTTGCATTCCTAAAACCCAAATAGTGTCCATCTGGTAAAAGCAAAATACTGTGGATGCTGGAAATCTGAAACAAAAACAGAAAATGCTGGAAAAACTCAGCAGGTCCAACAGTGTTCCATATGGATTCGAAACGTTAACTGTCTCTCTCTCCACAGATACTGTTAGAGCTGCTGAGTTTTTCCAGCATTTCTGTCCATCATGAGAGGGACTTACACAGACTTTCAAAGAGTCTATACTATCTCCTTGGGGAGCTCTGAGATAGATTTTCATCTATGGATATGGATCAATTTTGAAGTAGTTAAAATCTGGTGTGAATCTATCAAAATGGGAAATTGCTCAATGCATTTAATTTTCCAGTTTAAACCAGGTTAAATAGCGCCTTTGTAATTAACTCTGCAGTAAATGAGAAACATGTGGCTGGTTAAAGGTGGCATGCAGCAGGCAAGGTAATCTTCCAGATGATTTGGGCAGAGTAGAAACTTTGTTGGACTATGGGAGAGGAAGCATTGATACATTGAGATTGGATGGTGGCAGTGCAAGGGAGATTGAGTATAGCTGACTGACGGGGGAAGGATGGTTTGTGGCAGACCTATGAGGGTTCATGGGGGACAGAGGGAGGAAACAGGACTACACAGGGAAAATCAATATCTACATATGGGAGGTGAAGTATGATTGTGGAGAGATTCAGAGTTATAGAGAGATAGTCAACAGTGAGATATTGAGAGTCAGGGGCAACAAAGGGCAGATCAAGGGTGATGGAGGGAAGGTCAAAAGTGAATGAGGTAGGGTGCAGTGTGATGGTTTCACGTTCCAGGGTCAAAGTGGGAGTGTTCAGGGTGGGGGGATGGAATGGTTACTCACTGCAGAATACTCAGCCTTATGCCTGCTCTTCCCAATAGTATTTATGTGGCTGGTTTAACTGAAGTCAATGCCAGCGCCAAAGATGTTGACAGTTTGAGATTTGATGATGATAATAGCCCTGAATGTCTGGGGGAAGTAGTTAGATTCTCTCTTGTTGGAGATGGCTGTGGCCCGGCATTTCCATGGTATGAATGTTATTTGCCACTTTCTTATGTTAGGAGATAGAAATAGTTTAAGTAAATTATATTGGTATTTGTAGGTGTTTGGAATAAGTTTAAACTTTAAAGTTTTAAGTGTGATTTGTATTTCTGTATGTGTGTGTTAATAAAGGTCAAATTCAGTTAGTTTTACTTCAAAAAGGTGCCTGAATTTCTAATGAGTTTTACAGCTCCTAAAGAGAAGTTAAGCAAACAAGAATAGAAGAATTGGGCTGTTGCCTAGCAACAGGGGACCAGAGAAGCAGGTCCCTCCCACAGACACACACACAGAAAAGCTAGAAACAGCAGTTTGTTTTGGAAGCTTTTGGAGTTCAGCCGGTTTAGAAGATAGTTTCCAAAGAAGCAGCCTAGAAGGGGCAGATGGCCAGCTCCAAGCTGAAGTTGGTTGGAAATGGCTACCAGAGAGAGGCTGGAGCAAAAAGGGACAGATAACCAGTCTCAAGCTAAGGAAAAGACTCTTCAAAGAGGTGCTTAGGACAAAGGAAAGTATGATGAAAGGAGAAAAGGATATTTAAGGAAAGATGTCGAGCTGAGTCATGTGGCTGTATAGGGGAAATGTGCTGAGACCAGGTCTGTGCTGGAAGAAGATGTGACCATTGTGAATTTGAAGGAGCCAATGAGTTTTCAAGTCAGAGAAGTTTTGCTTTTAGAAAGCAATCTGTTTCTGAACTTTTCTTTTGGAATTCCAAGGCAGAGTGGAAAGGAGTGAAAGGTTGTCTGGTATACTTTTACAAAAATGACAAATTGCCTTGGGTAATATTATGGGATTTTTATGGTCAAAAATCTATAAAGGAGCTGCTGCCAAGTAGTTTACTTGTGTGTTCTAACCAAGTGGGGTTTTTGGGAATGTTTTGTAAAGCTGTTTTAACTGTGCAACTTTAATCTTGTGTGCTTAATTTCTTTTTCTTGTTAATAAGTTTATTAATGTTAAAATCCTAAAAGTGTTATTGGGCGCATCCAGCACCTTTACCTTTCACCTCTCAGTTTCCACAGACACGATGTGTTTACTAACTTCCATACCGTTTCTTCTGCCCACCACCCCACTTTAGTTGATCAGGACACACACACACACGCACGCACGCGCACACACACACCTTTACGCTTCCAAAGGTATAAATATGTTGTACAATATGCTTTTGCATGCTGAAATCAAGAGTCATTGGGTGGGATATTCCGGTCCCACCAGCAGGGATGCCTGCCACTGGTGGGAATGGAAAATCTCAGCCCTTGTTCCAGGAGATCAAAACCAAGGAATTGTTTACTATCCAACTCTTTGTGATCTCCTATAACCTTTGGGAAATTTGATAATAGCTTTTCGTTACATGTCCTATTTAATTGTTTTCAATATTTTATTTCACAGTGCGCGTTACTATTCACATCTCCATTAAAAAAAACACATTTAAGGTGTCAGCCATAGCTACTGCTGAGTCAGAGTTAGGACAGGATCTTACAGTCAGCGAGCGGGGGCAGGGCCTGCTCGCTGACTCGTAAAATAACACGTGATGATGTCGGGTGGAACTCCTAACATCACCCCGCGTCATTTCCATTTTCAGTCGGCGGGGGTGCAGCCGAGTCAGCTGCGCACCCACTGACCTGTCAACAGTCTACTGAGGCCATTGAAAAACTAATTAAGGTCATTAATGGACCTGCCCATCCAACCTTAAGGTTGGCGGGCAGGCCAGGAGCCGTGGCGGGCTTCGGAAAAAGCATGAAACCTCATCCATGGGAGGGATGAGGTTTCATGAAGGTATTTAAATTTTTATCCAATCTTTCAATAAAAGTTATGGACATGTCTTACATCATGACAGTGTCACATGAGCGGACACGTCAGGGAAAATTTTTTTATCATTTGTATTAAAAATTTTAATTCCGAACCGATCTCCCTGAGGCCTCCTGTGCATGTGCGAAAGAGCGCACTCCCGGCTGAGGGAATCCCACCCACCTGCACAGGGAGCGCATAGTGCTTCTGAGCGGATGTCACGCTGGGCGGGCCTTAATTGGCCCGCCCACATAAAATGGCGGCACACCCCCAATTGGGGGAGCCGATCAAAGGTGCGCTTGCCCATGCATGCTCCCGCACTTCCCTCCACCCCCCCTGACGGGAGGAAAATGTTTCACTATGTGTTCAATCCCTGCTCCAAAGTCTGAGCAGAAAAGCCCAGGCCGACCCTCCATTGCAGTACTGAGGGAGTGCTGAACTGTCGGAGGTGCCATCTTTCGAAAGGGATGTTAAACTGCCCCATGTACCCTCTCAGGTGGACGTTAAAGATCCGATGTCACAATTTCGACAAAGAGCAGGGGAGTTACCCTGTGTCCTCGTCAATATTATCCCTTAATCAAAATAACAAAGAAAAATCAGTATCTCATTGTTATTTTTGGGAGCTTGGTCTGAGCAAATTTTCAGCTGTATTTCCTGCATTACAACCATGACTACACTCCAAAATACTTCATTGGATGTTAAGTGCTTTGGGACATCCTGAGGTCCTGAAAGGTGTTTTATCTTTATTTGCTTCCTTTACTATATGTCTGATGTATAGCCAGTGCAAGAAAAAATTGTCTTTCAATTTTTTTCCCCCCACAAAGTCTTTTTGGAACTCTTCAATTCATGCAGTGTCTGTCTGATAAACATACACTGGTTGCCATTTTGTAGCTCCAATCTCTTTGCCAATAAAGCTACGTCTCTTGAGAGAAATGGATTCCTACAGTTTATGGGGAAAATTCATTTTTTACAGAAAACAATCAGAACACTAGATTTTGTCTTAGTCCCAGAAGAATTCTGACATTGAATCCTGGATTATCATTGCACAAATGAATGGATAAGCAAAGAGAGAAACAGAGGTATTTTTATTTGCAACACATCGGTCTAGGTGGATAGGGTACTATCTTGGTAACATGGCACATTTATACTGTTGTGATAGTATGGAGCAATCTCCCTCTTTTTAAGGTTTTTAGCTTTAAAAAATTTCAACAACGCCATGGAAATTGAAGGACCACAAGTGCATGATATGAAATTGATTTCATAGTACACATTTGGTGTACTAATCTATGCATTCATTCATTTAATGAAGTACAATGTGCTGAAAACTATTGGCAATGCTTAAGACAATATCCAGATATAGCACCTTGAATAATTACTGAGCAGAATTGTCCCAGGTTTGTACTGTGTGATAGCGATGGTGGGTTTTCAGGCCTTATCATCCCAAACCTGCCACATTAGTTATGCATTCCCAAGGAAACAAGCCATTCACATGGTGAGCGGGCTCTCATTCACTCACCATGCCATCACCTCGCTGCTTCATTACACCAGCCACCGTATTTAAAGTCCAGCCGTGCTCACACACCTCAGTGTTTCCAGCCCAGGGCAGCTGCCTGGAAAATATCCATGAAAGGCAAAAAGACCACAGCCTCCAGGTTTAGTGACGTGTCACTGGCACGCCTTTTGGATGCTGTGGAGGCCTGCTGCAATGTCCTCTACCCTTGCTCTGACTGCAGGATGGGCAACGGCATGACCAACCAGGCTTGGGAGGTGGTGGCCGTGGTAATCAGTGCCAATGTTGCACAGAAGAGGTTGGTCAGCTAATGTGGATAGAGAATGAATGATCTCATCAGTATAGCCAGGATGTGACAACCATCTCATCACTCTAAACTCTCATACTCGAGCCCATCACACATTCACTGGCATCTCACTCACTTCCAGCTCAAGGGACATCGCCACCCATTCTCACACACATACCCTCACATGTCCATCTGGTCTCATCTCCTCTGGAGACTGCCTCCACTGCCCTCACCAGCTTGCACAGATCAACATGTGCTCCGCACACACCGTAGGTTACCTCCTTCCCCAGTACTGCCCTCATCCTGCAGCCTCTTCCCTAGCCTGAGGCTACTCCTCCCCCTTTCCCAAGCAAGCCCTAGCCCTGCTGCCATTGGAAAGCCACCCACATATGGCTGATCTTGTAGGTAGAGACCTGCCCGTGAGCCCCCCCTAAAAGTGATGTGGTGCTGTCTGCGAAGCCTGGTGCTGGTGACTGCGAGTGCTGACCAAAGCAAGGTAGGCAAACAAACCATGAAATCCTGAGCGAAAGGAAGTCCACCAGGTGCATGTCGCTTGTGTGCTGCTGTGAAACTGGTCAGCATGTTTTCCTGCCAACGTGGGTGAACGATTCAGCAGGGTTGTTGGAGGGGTAACGATTCGGGTGGGCTGGTCTAATAATGATATGCTGGCATATTACAGTGAGGTTTCTGACGTCAGATGGCAGAGAACATGGCCCGTCATCGGTGGGCTGCAGCAAACTGGTTTCACTCTGTCATGAAGCTGATCATGCCATACGCTCACACCACCGAACATGCTCAACGCCAGCGGGCACAGAAAATCCTGGCCACCGTGTTGAAATCCAGACTTGTTCCAAAGCCTCATGATGTAACTCATTCTTTTGCACAACTTGTGGAACTCTTTACCTTCCTTTTATTGCTTACAGGATTTTAAAACTGAAGGTTTAAGGCTGAATATAGAAAGTTCAGAGGGGAAGTGAAAAAGGAAATAAGAGATGGAAAGAGTGATTATGAGGAGAGTCTGGCAGCTAACACAATAGGGAATCTAAAAGTCTTCCAAAGCCATATAATAGTAAAATGATAGGAAGAGGAGGTATGGGGCTAATTAGAACCACAAAGCAGACTGATGCATGGAGGCAGAGGGCAGGAATGAGGTACTAAATGAGAATTTGCATGCCTTTACCCAGGAAGAAGATGCTGCCAAAGTCAGAGTGAAAGAGGAGGTAGTTAGACACTGAATGGGCTAAAAATTGATGATGATGAGGTATTAGAAAGACTGGCTATACTTAAAGTTGATAAGTCGCCAGGGTGGATGGGATGCATCCAAGGATCCTGAGGAACATAAAGGAAGAAATTGGAGAAATAGTGGCTATAATCTTTCAATCCTCCTTTGATATAGGGGTGGTGCCAGAGCAGAATCTAGTTGTGACGGACTATCTTACTTTTTCTCCACTTCTTTTCAACTTTGGTAATATTCTACATTTCAGGCTTTATGGGCAGAATTTTTCATAAGGTAGGCGGACTCAGCGGGAGCGGGCGGAGGTAGTTCCGGAGTCGATCACCAACCACGATCGGCTCCGCAACGCCATTTTACGCAAGGGGAGCCAATTAAGGCCCACCCAATGTAAGACGCGACTGGTAGTGCTAAGCACTACCTGTGTGGGTGGGGAGAGGAGGGAGAATCGAGGCCAGCGCTCTTTCACACATGCGCGCGAAGGAGTGCTTCACTCTCCCTGGGGCATGGAAATGCCTCAGGGAGATGGAATGGATATGGAAGTAATTAAATAAATGGGTCAAAAATTTATTTAAAACATGTCCCCTCATATGACTGTGTTACATGAGATGGGACATGTTTTTATTTTTAGGGAAAAGTTTTTATTTATTTATTAAAAGCTTTAGGGAAGCTCATCCCACTCGTGCTTGAGGCTTTCTAAAAATCGCGAAAGCTGCTTGGCCTTTTCGCCTACCCGCCAACCTTACGGTTGGACAGGCAGCATTTACAATAATCTTAATTAGATCCTTAATGGCCTTAATAGGCCATTTATATATCGGCAGGCGCGCAGCCTATTCAGGAGCGCGCCCGCTGAATGAAACATCGCTACTAAGGGGGGCCAATTAAGGCCCGCCCAACGCAAGACGCATCTGTTAGTGCTAAAGCATTAACTGTGTGGGTGGGGAGAGGAGGGAGAGTCGGGGCCAGTGCTCTCTCGCACATGCACTCGAAGGAGTGCTTCAATCTCATTTTTACGCGTCGGTGTGTCGGGCCTGTCCCCACACACCGACTGAAAAATTCTGCCCTATCTTTTTACTGTGGCTTCTCTATAACATACAATGTATCTGCAAAAAATCCCCAAACCCATTAAATTGCTGAAATAAGTCACTTTGACACTGGCACATGAAAGCCTACGTTAAATACACAATCAATTGCGAATCCTACTTCACCTCTCAAATTTTCATTAAAATAGCATTATTAAAATTCTATTGAATTATTTTTATTTTGTTTGTTACCTTGTTAGGTTCTGGAAAACAGGCTAAAATATATAATAGATGTAACTGAACTCACTGAGTTAGGGCAAAAAGGAAAACATATACTCAGCTGGCAATGAATTTAAACAATTGTTATTCTGTGAGGAGCCTTAAAATAACATCACAGCTGGATCTGTTAATCACTCTTCTAGAGCTGTTGGGCTGCCAGAAGGAAGATTCCCAAAGACAGAATTTATGTTGAGGCGTGGGAGTTGCTAAGAACATTTTATTGCTCATCATAGAGCTAATGGAAACTTTTTTGAATAATGTTTAAAACTTGGTTATAAATCATTTTTGTATCTCGGCCTGTAACGTAGATGCTGTAAAATGTCAAGATAAAAAGCAAAGTCAGCATTTGCTTAGAGTGTTTGAAAGCATAATGCAGACATTGAAAGTTTGAGTGTGCCTACCTTCCTGAGGCTCTGAAGCAATGCAGAACACAGAATTATATAATCATACATTCAAAAAGAACAAACAGCAATCTAGGGTAAAACTACTTAATTCGAGGAGGGCCAATTTCAGTGGGATGACAATATGTCTGTCCCAGGTAAATTGGAATAAAAAAGTAGCGGGAAAAGCTGTAATGGAAAATAGGCTGCATTTGAAGAAGAGATGGTCAAGGTACATTCCCATGAGGGGGAAAGGTGGGACAAGCAAAGCCAGAGCTTGCTGGATGATGAAATGGATAGTGAATATGATTAAGCCAAAAAAAGGGTGCATATGATAGGTGCCAGGTTGATAATACCAGTGAGAACAAGGCATTTAGAAAGTTCAGTGCAGGAGTGAAAAAGGAAATATGAGACAAAGAGTGATCATGAGAAGATACTCGCAGCTAACACAAAAGGAATCTAATTTTCTAAAGGCATATAAATAGTAAAATAATAGGAAGAGGAGGTTGGGGATGATTCGGAACCAAATAGAGGATCTATGCCTGGAGGCAGAGGGCATGGCTGAGGTACTAAATTAGAACTTTGCATCTGTCTTATCCAAGGAATAAGATGCTGCCAAAGTCATAGTGAAAGAGGAGGTAGTTAGACACTGAATGGGCTGAAAACCTATCATGATGAAGTAGTAGAAAGACTGGCCCTACTTAAAGTTGATAAATCATCAGGACTGAATGGGGTGAATCAATGGATTCTGAGGAAGGTAAGGGAGGAAACTGGAGAAATACTGGCTATATTCTTCCAATCATCCTTTGATGCAGGGGTGGTGCAAGAGGACTGGAGAACTGCAAATATTACAGCCTTCTTCAAAAAATGATGTAAGGATAAACCCAGCAACCAGAGGCCATTCAGTTTAGCTTTGATAGTTTGGAGCTTTCAGAAACAATAGTCTGTGGCAAAGTTTCCAGTAACTTGGACAAGTGTGGATTAAATAATGAAATCCAGCACAGATTTCTTAAAGGCAACTCATGTTCAACTAATTTGATTGAGTTTTTTGAAGAGATAACAGAAAGGGTTGATGAGGTGTACATTGAACTTTCAAAAGGCGGTTGATAAAGTGCTGCATAATAGACTTGCCAACAAAACTGAAGCCCATGGAATAAAAGAGACACTGGCAGCATGGATACAAAGTTGACAGATTGACAGGGGACAGAGAGTAGTGGTAAATGATTGTTTTTCTGACTGGAGGAAGGTATACAGTGGGGTTTCAGTGGAAGTCCTCACTGCTGCCTCAGTACCTGAAGACAAGCAGTGAGGAAGGATGTGGAAAAAGCAGAGGGCAAAAGTAATGATAAGGTGGTGGAAAAGAGAGCCCACCAGAAGGAAAGAAAACATCAATTGTTTCAGGCCAATGCTATTTATCTGTACCAGCTGCAAAAGGGGCTACCACTCATGAATCGGCCTCGACAGCGACAACAGACGATGCTCAATACAGAAGTGACATATGCCCTGGCACAGTCTATTGCCTCCCAAAACAGACGGATGCTAATTCTGATTCAATAGGCTGGTCTGCCAAGTTGACGCACATGGAATAAAATGAGAGTGGCAGCATGAATCCACTGCTTTTCTTGATATATCATTTATGACATAGACTTGCTGTGCAAGGCGCAATTTCCAAATATTCAGATGACACAAATCTTGGAAGTATTGTGAATTGTTAGGAGGATAGTGATGAATGTCATCAAGAGGACATTGACAGACAATGTAATGGCCAGATGAATGGTAGATGACATTTAATGCAGAGAAGTGTTAAGTGATGCATGTAGAAAGGATGAGGAGGGGCAATATAAAACAAAGGATGTAATCCTAATGGTAGTGCAGGAGCAGAGGGACCTGTGGTTACGGTGCACAAATCATTGAACGTGGCAGGGCAGGTTGAGAAAGTGATTAAAAAGGCATACAGAATCCTGGGTTTTATAAGCATAGACATAGAGTACAAAAGCAAGAAAGTTACGATGAACCCTTTTATTAAACATTGGTTCAGCCTCAACTGGAGTATTGTGTCCAATACGGGACAGCACGCTTTAGGATTAATATGAAGGCTTTAGAGAGGATGCAGATTTACTGTTACATGGATAGATTGGAGAATCTGAGGTTTTCCTCCTTAGAGATGAGAAGGCTAAGAGAAGATTTGATAGAGGTGTTCAAAATCATGAGGGATCTAGACAGAATAGATAGAGACAAAATGCTCCCGTTGGCGGAAGAGTTGAGAACCAGAGAACATCAATATAAGGTTAATGGGAAAACAGCCAAATGGTGACATGGTGAAAAACCTTTGTGCAAAGCAAATGTTTAGGATTTTGAATGCCGGAAAGTGTGAGCGAGACAGATTCAACTGTGGTTTTCAAAAGGAAATTGGGTAAGCACCTGCAGAGAAAAAAGTGATCTGGTAAAAAGGCAACAGATGAAGCTAGCCACTTCATACTGCTACTATTCAGTAGCAGCACAAGTGGTGTTCTCCTCTAACAGGATGCTGCCGTCAAGCCAAAATGAGTAATGTTGTACATGAATTTCAGTACTGTTGTGATGCCAGGTAAATAGGCCATACGTTCCAATGAGAGGTGGATCATATCAAAGAGCACATCCCTTCAGCCGTTCCCAACAGGCAAAGTACTGACCGTATCCAACCAGCCCTTGCTTGTAAAACTCAAAATATAGTGTTCAACATTAGATGTGATTCCACGATTGGACAGCATTTATTAAGCAATCTTGATTGTTCTAAGAATTATACTGACAATTAAGATTTTAAGATTATCAGTCAGGCCTGCAGTGTGGCTCACTTATACATGCTAGAAGCTACATATGTTCACACACAGGGCCCTGCCCTTTGCAGACAGAAGGGGCATGTCCACACATTGTGCCTTTTTCAACTAAACAAAAGCTTTGGGGACAACCATTCCCTGGTTTATTCCACATGGCAATGCCTTGATCAATAAGAGTCAACCTACCTGGTTCGAATTTATACAAAAGCTTGGCAGTTAAATGTTTCCTGGCCCACTTGCCAACCAATCAGTACTCTCTTTTCATGCATTATAAGTTGCTGTTCCCATAACAATTGGTATTCTTGTGAATCTGTCCTGATGAGTGCAAGACAAAAAACTTCAACAGTATGTCTTTTTTTTCAGCAATAATCAGGTTCTGTGCTACCAACAAGTATTAGAAAAAAGTTTGTAGAGTGAAGGGGAATGGGTGAGGAGTGGGGCTGGTTAAATTGCTCTTGCAGGGAATTGGCACCCATCCAACAACCTGAATGGCTTCCTTCTGTGCTGTAACAGTTCTATGATTCTATTCAGCACAGAATGAGGTCACTTGGTCCATAGTGTCAGCTCTCAGAAAGGGATATCAAATTAGTCCTACTCCCTTGTTCTTTCTCTATTTCCCTGCAACAACTTAACTTCTGGTCAGTGTAACAAGAGGAAGAATGAAAAACTGTTTTGTCCTTCATTAATAAAGAATAACACGGAAGATGCGTTTAATTTTGTTGGCCCATTGGAGGCGGGCTGAGAGGCTGGAGGGCTGGCAATATGGCAGGGGACAACAATGTCTTCATATTATGAACACAGAAATATATTTATTATATATATATATCGAGTAAGGGCCACATCATGCCTCTTCAGCCATTCGGTAAACACTAGCAGGTTCCAGAAGTAGCCCTTCTTTATGAGCACTCCATGGTCCATGAAGGGGTGCTCAGCATCATTTTCTGCACCTGCAGCAGTGGCGCCACCATGCACCATGATCTGCATGGTTGTGGTGTTTGTCTGACTGGCCCCAGCTTCCCCTAACCAAACTTATCTCACTTCAAGGGTGTCCTGCCTCTTCCTAGCCATGTAGCCTCAGCTAGTGGTGGCACTGCTGAGCTTCTGGCTCTCTGATTGGGCAAGCAGGTCTTGGGGGTGGACTGCTATCCTTAATTGTTCAGCAGATCTGGCATTGGCCTCTTGGTTGACCACTGTTGGCAATATGCCACGCCACATACTGAAGTTGGGTCACTTCCAGCCTTTGGCCCTGATATTGAAACTCCCAGTTAAGCAGAACTTGAGTCTAAAGTTGAAATGCTGCAATAGCGAATGAGTATGAATATGGGGAACTGGATCTAAACTGCCAATCTTAGTTCATTTTGCAGACTGATAGATGTTTTTAAATTCATTCATGGGATGTGAGCGCCGCTGGCTAGACCAGCATTTATTGCCCATCCCTAATTGCCCTTGAGATGGCGGTGGTGAGCTGCCTTCTTGAACCGCTGCAGTCTATGTGGTGTAGGTACATCCACAGTGCTGTTAAGGAGTGAGTTCCAGGATTTTGACCCAATGACAGTGAAGGAAAAGCAATAAATTTCCAAGTCAGGGTGGTGAGTGGCTTGGAGGGGAGCTTCCATGTGGTGATATTCCCATGCGTCTGCTGCCCTTGTCTTTTTAGATGGTAGTGGTCATGGGTTCGGAAGGTGCTGTTTAAGTAGGCTTGGTGAGTTCCTGCAATGTATCTTGTGGTTGGTACACATACTCCTGAACAAGTGCTCTACTCAGAATTGTGACATGGCAAGTGGGCCCCAGTGGGGCATAGGAATAGCTTCAACGGCACCATCAAAGCCTCCTTGAAAAAGTGCACCATTCTCACCCACATCTGGGAGTCCCTGGCCCAAGACCACCCGAAGCAGAGGGAAAACATCAGGGAAGGAGCTGAACACCTCCAGTCTCATCACCAAGGGCTAGCTGAAGCCAAGCATCGACAGCAAAAGGAGCATATGGCAAGTTGGGCACCCCACCAACCCTTCCCCCTACCATCATCTCCCTCTCCTGTGACAGAGACTGTAAGTCAAGCATTAGATTATTCAGTCACATGAGAACTCATTTTTACTGTGGAATCAATTCATCCTCAGCCCCTAGGGACTGCCTAAGTAGAAGAAGCCACTGCTGCTACTGTGCGTCAGTGGTGGAGGGAGTGAATGTTTGTGGAAGGGGTGCCAATCCAACAGGCTGCTTTTTCTGAGTGGTGTCAAGCTTCTTGAGTTTTGTTGGAGCTGCACTTATCCAGGCAAGTGGAGGGTATTCCATCCCACTTGTGTGTTTGTGGATGGTGGACAAGCTTTGGGAAGTCAGGAGGTGAGTCATTCGCCACAGGATTCCTAGCCTCTGAACTACGCTTGTAGCCATAGTATTTATATGCCTAGTCCATTTCAGTTTCTGGTCAACAGTAACCCTTAGGCTGTTGACAGTGGCGGATTCAGCAATGATAATGTCATTGAATGTCAAGGGGCAATGGTTAGATTCTCTCTTGTTGAAGGTGGTCATTGTCTGGCGCTTGTGTGACGCAAATGTTACTTGCCATTTGTCAGCCCAAGACTGAGTATTGTCCAGGTCTTGTTGAATTTGGACATGGATTGTTTTATTATCTGAGGAGTCATGAATAGTGCTGAACAATTTGCAAACATCAGCCAACATCCCCACTTCTGACCTTATGATGGAAGGAAGGTCATTGATGAAGCAGCTGAAGATAGTTGGGCCTAGGACACCGCACTGAGGAATTTCTGCAGTGATGTTCTGGAACTGAGTTAATTGACCCCAAACAACCACAACCATCTTCCATTGTGGAAGGTATGACCACAAATAGTGGAGAGTTTTCCCCTGATTCCCATTGACTCCAGTTTTTCTAGGGTGCCCTGGTGCTATATTCGGTCAAAATTACCTTGATGTCGAGGGCAGTCACTCTCACCTCACCTCTGAAGTTCAGCTCTTTTGTTCACCTTTGAACCAAAGCTGTAATGAGGTCAGTAGCTGAGTGGCCCTTGCAGAACCCAATCTGAGTATCAGTGAGCAGGTTATCACTATGTAAGTGCCATTTGATAGCATTGTTGATGACCCCTTCCATCATTTTACTGATGATGGAGAGTAGACCGATGAAGTGGTAATGGGCCAGGTTGGAGTTGTCCTGTTTTTTTCTGTACAGGACATCCCTGGCAAATTTTCCACATTGCTGGGTAGATGCCTGTGTTGTAGCTGTACTGGAACAGCTCGGCTAGGGGCATGGCAAGTTCTGGAGCATAAGTCTTCAGTACTATTGCCGGAATGTTGTCAGGGCCCAATGCCTTTGCAGTATCAAATGCCTTCAGCTGTTTCTTGATATCATGTGGAGTGAATTGAATTGGCTGAAGACTGGCATCTGTGATGCTGGGGACCTGAGGAGGAGGCCGAGATGGATCATCTGCTTGGCACTTCTGGCTGAAGATTGACTCCAATAGTTGGTACACTATAATTGAAATAAGCACCCCTGACAAGGCAAAGAAAAGCACAGTTAGCATCCCTGATTCTGATCACCATCCTATCACCCTTGCTGGAATATTGGGTGAGAACATAATTGGGATTTATTGTGATGCTATCTCTGACCAAACAGCTTAGGAAACTCAATGCTTTAGCTTACCTGTGAAAAAAAATCACTTTGGTGTGGGACAAAAGGGTTGCTGGTACACAGAAACTATTTCTAGTAAAGGTTAGCCCCTTCAAAAGAGTTGGAGAAAAATGGGAAAAATGTTGGAAAGTAAGTAAAGAAATTCAACATTCTGCAAAATTTGAAACAAAACTCTTTTGACATCACAGGCGTCAAAATGTTTCACCTTTGATTTTGCTGAAGGTGCCTTACAAAAATCTATAATTCATTCAACTAAAGCCACAAAATTTCAAAATTTGTGTGAAGTACTCAAGTAAACCTGGATACTTAGAAACCTTTAATATTGAATAGCATTTGGATGAACGATTCAGCAGAGTCTCTTTATGAGGATGCCTGCTACACAACTGTCTCTGTATAATGCACTTTTTATGGTTCCCTTACTAATAGAGAACCTACTTAAAATGCCTCTTTTGCAAGAAGCCCATTCAAACTTGCTCTCTATATGGGTCCCATGGGTCATCTTAGACAGGAGATTTACTGCATTGAAGTTTTTCTTTAACCTCACATAACTCAACAACAACAACCTGCACTTATACACAACCTTTAAAATACCAGCAAACTCCATAAGAGGGATTGAACACTAAGAGGATTTGGGAAAAATTCTGGGAAGAAACGGAATAGGCAGTTGAAGAAGTAGACTTTAAGGAAGCTATTGAAGGCGATTAGAAATGCATCAAGGTCAAAAAGCTTAGGATGAAAATTCCACTTTAAAGGCGGATGAAGGTTGAAAACCCTCCTCCCAGTGAAGAGTGGAGAGAGGGGAGAAACAGGGTAAATGATAGGACCATGACGGAAAACCTGCTGTCCAAAATTATTTACACCAGAATGACAGTTAGCTTAACCAAAGCTTCAAGAAGAGGTGTTTTCATATCTTTACCGACCAATAAATGTTTGAGTTCACAAACTGTCAACATTTCTCTCAAATGTCAGCCTTGACAGTAACAAATTTCAGGATAGAATTTCTTTTTTTCAGCTGTGCTGCCAAGGAAAGATTCTGCAAACTGTCTTTTAACATTGTATGGCTTCCTGAGTTTACTATCAGCATCCCTATTTATGATTCCGTGATGGGGTTACAACAGAAGCAGAGGGCAAAAGAAGAAAGAGAGGCAGCAGGATAAAGCTACACCAAAAAAGGAGACCATCTAGGATGAACCCTTCCAGCAGGGTCTCCAGGCCATGTTGCTTCCTTGAGAATATATCCGAAGAGGCTCTGCTTAGGAAGAAATGCTTCAATTAAAGAAACATAATAGGAACTGCATGTTCCATTGTAAATTGATGTTCAAACCTTCTCTCAAACATTATATCTGTTTTGATGATACAACTTTCAACCCCAACATTTTGATGTCTCTTCCTTTATCTTCAACCGAGGACTCCCCCCATTGTCGATAGGGCCCTCGACCATGTCCAACCCATTTCCCGCACTTCTGCACTCACACCTTCCCCTCAATCCTAGAACTCCATTAGAGTTATCCTTGTCCTTACCCTCCATCCCAATAGCTTCTGTATTCAACAGACCATCCTTTGCCATTTTCACCACCTCCAATGGGATGCCACCATCAAAAACATCTTTTCTTCCCATCCCTGCTCAACATTCCAAAGGGATCATTCCCTTTGCAACACCTGGTCCGCTCTTCTATTACCCCTAACATCCCATCCCCTTCCCACAGCACCTCTCCATACAAGCACAGGAAATGTTTCACCTCCTCTCTTCTCACTAAGGCCCCAAACATTCCTTCCAGGTGAAAGAGTAATTTATGTGTACCTAGTTCAATTTAGCATACTATATTTGTTGCTCACACTGTGGTCTGCTCTATACTGGGGAGACCAAATGTAGATTGGGTGACTGTTTCATGAAACACCACTATCAATCTGCAGACATAACCCTAAACTTCTGATGGCCTGCCTTTTTATTTCTCCACCATGCTCTCACACTGACACCTCTGTCCTTTGCTTACTGTAGCATTCCAATGAAGCTCAAAGCAAGCTCAAGGAATAGCACCTTATCTTGAGGTTGGCACTTTACAGCTTCCTGGACATAATATCGAGTTTAACAATCTCAGACTGTGATGTCTGCCACCATTCTGTTTCCTTTCCTTTGTAGGTTGTCGTCTCAATCTTGTTTTGCTCTTGCTTTTACTTTTGGACAGTAGTTGTTCATTATTCTGCCATTCACACCTCCTCCAGACACCTCTTTTGTTTCTTTATTTGTGCCATTAGGCTTTGGTTCTCCCCCACCATCGCTATAGTCATTTAATCTTTCCTATCTTCCACCCTATAACAGACCTTCACCTTTGTTCTTTTTTCACCGTCCACCATTTGACCTACTTAAAACCTATTACATTTCTAACTTTTCCCAGTTGTGATGAAAGGTCATTGATATGAAATATTAACTCTGTGTCTCTCTCCATGGGTGCTGCTAGACCTGCTGAGCATTGCAGCATTTTCTGTTTTTATTTAAGATTTCCAGCATCCACAGTACTTTTCTTTTGAAAGCACAGACATGTTTTGGAACACTGAACTGTATATCATGGAATGATTTTGCAGTGCATCCATATGTTCACATGAGCCTCTCTGGGATTATGGCTGCCTTCTTTCTGAGGCTTCTGAGTCCCAGGAGAACTCCCCAACAGGATGTGCTGCTACTGATGGCTAATGGTCAGCCTGATCTTGACATCTATACAAGCTGGCATCTGAGGAAGATCACGTGAGCTGTCACCAAGTGAATGACAAAATCATGCAGGTAGATTCTACCCATACCATTTGTGGGACTTAGTGTCCACTGATTAGTCAAAGGGAAGAACAGATGACATCACTTAGATTCTTAAAATTCTTATATGTGTGGCTGGACACCAATTGCCATAATTTTCTCCAACCTAGTGTGAAAGCATCTATGACTGACATGTCTGGAGGCCTTTCTATTGAATTAACAGAAAAGGGTAACCTGGGAGCACCACTCAATCTGACTAGTGCCACATTATGTCAAATTGTTCTGATATTGGCATTGTTAAGCATTGGGTTTCACTTGGTCATCCAAGATTGTCCTCAACATCTCCAAGATGGCCCTCAGCATCTACACGTGAGTGCAAATGCTCATCCAGTATACTTCTTTCAGAACAGGACCTAGATTAAATTGCACAAGTCTTGGATCCAAATACTGATTCTGGCAGAGCCATGATTCCCCCATCAAATCAAACATTCACCTCCGGCACCCTTCATTGTTGTGTTGCACAAAATTAAGAACCTTCATTGGAAATATCTACATTCCACTTAGATATATTTGCCTGAACTGATAAGAGAGAGAATTTGTGTCAGCTCAGTGGCACCAACAAAACGTTTCTGGTCCTAGGTGCTTAAATCTACACTTTTTCTTAACTCCCATATTAAAAAAAAACATATTTTGAAGGAGAAAGCATGTCGTAGTGCTACTTCTTCCCTGTATCATGGACAAATTTTATAGGCTTTCTTGTTGCCCATGAACAGCATGATTTGTATGTGAGGAGTGTGTGTTTTCTTATTCTCAGAGTGATTGCCCCAAATTATTAATTCCAGTAGCAAACTTCTGTGAATTTAAAAATAAGGAACATTATTTATTATCACACACTTGCCCTGGATGTTGAAAATGCGACATCTCACTCATTCAACTCACCCATACTATCACTCACACAAAGATTAGATATAGATGAGGAAATAAAACAGTATAATTACATTCTATGATTACCTCAGTTTTTTTTGTGACAGGCCCTATAGTTTCTTAGATGAGTTGATTCTTTGGTTGAAGTAAAGGCCTTATAAGGGAAAGGATTCTCAGTAAGTTGCAATGTTTTTTTATGGTTGAATTTCCAGGAACCTGGTTCTCAGGTGAACTCAAAGTTGGAATAGTTTGGGGGAAAGTTGTTCTCTTTGTTAGCAATCTCCTACCTTCAAGGTATTGCTGTTTATTACTTCGGTTGCTTGGATGTTTTGCAGCTAGTTGATGGATTTTGGTCAAATCTGCCTGCAGAACAACTTCTTGCTATTTTAAAAGAGGTAACAAATATGGCTGTCTCACCGTGTGACCTGTTACAAGTCCAAACTTCCTTTCCAAATAAGGTGGGTGGCTAGGTTGATTATACATCTTCTGCAATGACTTTCACACCTTGAAAGCTTGAGACAGCTAGTGTGTATATGATTGATGCATTCAATTTGAAATTGCCCTTTTGAATTAGTTTCAGGAAAAGGCAATGAGTCAACATC
The DNA here is from genome assembly GCF_017639515.1 of Carcharodon carcharias. Lineage (NCBI taxonomy): Eukaryota > Metazoa > Chordata > Chondrichthyes > Lamniformes > Lamnidae > Carcharodon > Carcharodon carcharias. The sequence continues at coordinate 137,908,134 of NC_054475.1, read as the reverse complement.
AGTCTCTAAGTTCCTTTTGCTCCCTCTTGAGACAGGGAGTGTTTCCATCCACAAGAGAAGTCAGCTGACCCTTAGATGGCCATATTTTTGTAGTCTTTTGTGGTTTTTAAAAATATGAAGTATTGATTGAAAGTTAATAATATACTGAACATGACCGCTGGTACAGTAGCCAACATACCCAAGAAGGCAACATAAATGATGGTTTATATTGCTGTTGCTTTTCCATGCTTGATTTAACTGACCCTACAATTTGTGGTAGTTGTCAGCCTTGGCTTACACTTTTATCTCTGTCTCAAAAGATTTTGGGGTCAAGCCCTAAATCAGAGATTTGAACCTAATGTAGGCTGACATTGCAATGTATGAATGAGGGAATATTAAAGTAACAGAAGTCTCTCTTTTGGATGAGATGCTAAACTGGCATTGACTCAGTAAACATGACACTAGGTGAAGAAGTATAGTGGTGTTCTTCTGGTCTCCTGGATAATATTTTACACTTCAACCAATGCCATAAAGAACAGATTAACTGGTCATTTATCTCAGTGCTGTTTGCAGGGCCTTGCAGTGCACCATTTGGCTGCCTCATTTCCTTACATTGACAACAGTGGGTTATCCTCAAAGCAACAATGCTTGATGTTCTTGAATATAATTTACATAAGTAAAATGAGGTTGCATGCTCCATAAATTACATAGAATGTACAGTAAAGTAAAAGCCTATTCAGCCCTACTGGTCCAGTGAGTGTTTAAGCCACACATGAACTTCCTCCTCACTTCACGTAACCTTTTTAGCATAAACTTCTATTTCTTTCCCCTGCTATTTATCTGTATTCTACTGAAATGCATCTTGCTACTCACCTTAAGTTCCACATTCTAGCCACACTCAGTGTAAAGAAGTCGTTCCTAAGTTCCCTACTGGATATATTAGTGACTATCTTATATTTATGGCCCCTAATTTTGATCTTCCCCCAACACATGGAATCATCTTCTCCTTGTCAAGCATATCAACCTTCTTATAGCCTTAAAAATCCTTAACAATTTGCCACTGAGACTGCTCTAGAGAAAAGAGCCCTAGACTCTTCCATCTTTCCTGATAGATAAGACCTCTCATTTCTGATATCACCCTCATAAATGTTTTTAGCACTTTCTCCAGTGTTTCCATTGTTTTTATAACATGGAAAGCAGATCTATACAGGGTGCTCTAAATCAGGGTTGTATTCAAGTTTAAAATAACTTTTCTGCTTTTCATATCTATATCTCTAGAAATGAATTCCATTGCTTTTCTGCTTCTTTTATGATCTCAGTAACCTGCACTGCAAGTTTCAGTGATTTAAACATCTATAACTCTCCAACCCCTCTGTTTCTTTACCTAAATAAATAAAAGCTCTTTACTTTCAGTCTTCAAATTATTCACAGCAACACACAAAATAATAACCTTTTTGTGTTCAGATGCAAATTACATATAATTGCAGTTAAGCTTATACATATATACTTAAGCCTTTTTTGCCTAAAGGTACTGCCTATCTGGCTATTTCACAGTACACAAGAAATGACAATGCAGACTTCATGTAGGTCTTACAAGCTGCCAGTGGGACAACAAACCCCTTTGATCTGCTAAGTACACTGAACCGGTTATGTGCAATACGAGAACAGTCAATGAGCAACATCAACTCGGCATCTCAAGCAATAATTACCAAGTGTAAGCTTCTAAAGAACAGTTGAAAAATGCAGACAAAAATAAAATACCGCGAATGTTGAAAATCTGAAATAAAACAGAAAATGCTCGAAATACTCAGCTGGTCAGATAGCATCTGAACAGAGAGAAACATGGTTAATATTTCAGATGGTTAAGGAAGATGGCGGCATAGTGGTAATGTTACTGGACTAGGCCCAGGTTAATGCTCTTGGGACATGTGTTCAGTTCTCACCATGGCAGTTGGTGGAATGTGAATGTAGTGAATGCAATTAATAACTGTGGAATATAAAGATTGGTATTAGTAATGATGACCATGAAACTATTATTGATTGTCATAAATTCCCACCTGATTCACTAATGTCCTTTAGGGAAGGCAATCTGCCATCCTTGCCTGGTCTGGCCTAAATTTGACTCCAGACAAATAACAATGTGGTTGACTCTTAAATGCCCTCTGAAATGGCCTAGCATGCCACTCAGTTCAAGGACACTTAGGGATGCCTGCATCTCATGAAATAATTAAATTAATAGTGATGTTCAGAGTTCCGATGAAAGGTCAACGACTTGAAACATTAACTATTTTTCTCTTCAGTCTTGCTGACTGACCTGCTGAGTACTTCCAGCATTTTCTGAAACAAAACTCTGCTGCCAGTACATTTGGAAAATAAAATTATTTCACAATACTCCATGTCAGAGTAGATTTTTTCATATGTGCAAGCATGATACATCACCTGCAAACTCATCAGCAATCTCTTAGGTTTTTCAGTCCACCTTTATGTTATTTAGCTGAAGGTTACATATTGAAACTCCACCCCCTTGTACACACAGAAAAACTGGTCTTCGTACACCAAGCTATCTCCGGGAGACTGTAGGCAGATTTAAATGTAAAAATGAAACAACAGCAGGAAGTCAGTTTGACAATTCCCTCTAAGGATCAGACTCCACTAAGTATTGACATTAAAAAGCCCTTTAGATCATATGCTATGCTCCTGGATCCCTGTTTTATTGACTCAGATTGCCAAAATAATGTTTATGCATTATTCTCCTATCCATACATTGTCATCAGGCATCTAAAAACCTGTCGATAACATATTTGGAGAAATAGAGATCCATTCAGGGCAGAAGATATACCAGAGGATATCAGGTCATAATGCAATTGCATGTCATGCTGCATACAGTGGGTTTATTGACACTGAGCTGGTTCCATACAGCATGGGAGATACATCGATTACTTGGTTGAGTTGGTAGCACACTAATCTACACATCAAAAACTTGGAGGTTCAAACCCTGCATCAAAACTAAAGCGGATAATCTAGGCTGACATCCAGTGCAATACTAAGGAACAGTCTATTCTTTGAAGGAGACATTAGATTGACATCTAATCTAACTGTTCAAGTATAAATGAAATGTTGCAGCCTTGAAGTTCAATGATGCTATTTATGCTTGGCTTGAACTGTTGAGCCAGGACATATGTGCCTGCTGGTTTTCTGCAGAGCTGACCCTGTGTGATTTGTGGAGCCTGCTCATTTAAATACCCCTTGGTGGTTCAGTAAAATGTTTAAAATGGGAGTAATGTTCTGGAGAGACTTGAAAGTTAGGTACAGCTTTTAAAAAGCCAAGAGTGACTTAAGATTGAAGCGTTCGACAGGGGAACAGCAAGTAAGCAACAAATAAGTAGAAAAATGTTGGAGTGCTGGAGTGAGTTGACTGTTAGGTTCATGTATCATTCTTACGCGTACACTCAAAGATGGTAGAGGGTTGTAAGCAGGTAGAGCACATAGGTTTAATGAAGATGGTCTACAAACACTCGAGTTAACTCACAGGAAAGGAAATAAAGACTGATGAGTGACCATGGAGCTGATGTGGGGTGGGGATTGGAGGGGGGAAGCCACAGAAACTGTATCACTGACCATGTGGAAAGAGGTGCCAAATGCCACATCTCTCACCCCTAGAATTGAAGACCATTTCTTCCTGAAAAAGTTCAATAACCTGACGACAGCAGGCGAAGGAATACACTTGAAACATAATGCCTGTTTTCTTCCTTGTGTACCAATGGATGTGAGGTAGAAATGTGGTTATGTTACTGGACTAGTAATCCAGAAATCTGAACAGATGATCTAAGGACATGGGTTCAAATCCCATTACAACAAAGGTCTGCATCAATTCCTCCTCGTCTCAGTCCTAAATGACCTACCCCTTACTCTGAGACTATGGTTGTAGACGCCCCCAACTAGGGGGAACATTCTTCCTGCATCCACCTTATTGAGCCCTGTAAGAATTTTGTATGTTTCAATGAGATAGCCTTTCATTCATCTAAACTCTAGAGAACACAGACCGAATTTTCTCAATTTCTCCTCATAGGAGAAGCTCCATCCCAGGAATCAGCTTGGTGAACCTCTATTGCACTCCTTCTATGGAAAATATATCCTTTCTTAGGTGAGGAGACCAAACCTGTGTGCAATACCCAGGTTCAGTCTCACCAAGGCTTTATACAGTTGCAGCAAGGCATTTTTACTCCTGTACTCAAATCCTCTTGTGATAAAGACCAACATACCATTTGCCTTTCTAATTGTTTGCTGCATTTGCATGCGAGCTTTCAGTGACTCAGAACAATGACACTCAGGGCCATTTAGACATCAAGACTTCCCAATCTTTCACATTTAAAAAATATTCTGCATTTCTGATTTTTCTACCAAAGCGGATAACTTCACATTTTTTCAACTCATATTCCACCTGCCATGTTCTTTCCAACTCACTTAGCCTGTCTAAATCCCCTTAAAGCCTCTTTGCATCCTCTTCACAATTCACATTCCTACCTAGTTTTGTATTATCAGCAAACTTGGAAATATTACATTTGGTCACCACATCTAAATCATGTACATAGATTGTGAATAGCTGGGGCTTATGCACTGTTCTTTGTTGTACCCCACTAGTCAAAGCCTGCCAACATGGGAATGACCTATTTATCCTACTCCCTGTTTTTTGTCCATTAACCAATTCTCAATCCTTGCAGTGTATTACTCCCAACTCACTAAGGCTCCTTTGACAGCACCTGCCAAGCCCATGACCTATTTTACCAAGAAGGACAAGGACAGCAGATGTATGGGAACATCACCTCCTGCAGATTCCCTCCAAGCCACACAGCATCCTGACTTAGAACTATATTACTGTTCCTTCACTGTCGCTGGGTCAAAATTCTGGAACTCTCTTTTTAACAGCACCGCGGGTGTATCTACACCACATGAGCTGCAATAGTTCAAGAAAGTGGTTCACCACCACATTCTCAAGGGCTGTTAGGGGATGGGCAATAAAGCTAGCATAGCTAGCAATGCCTACATCCCATGAAGAAATAATTTGAAAAATCCCATGTTGTTTACTAATTTCTTGTGTGGGACCTTATTGAAAGCCTTCTGAAAATCCAAATACACCACATTCACTGGTTCCTCCTTATCTAATCTGCGAGTTACATCCTCAAAAAACTCCTACAGGTTTGTCAAACATGATTTCCCTTTTATAAATCCATGTTGACTCTGCCCAATCTTACCATTATTTTCTAAATGTCCAACTATAACATTGGTTGTGATTCTAGCATTTTCCCTACTACTATGAACCCGGCCAGGTGGTCGAAGTTTCAGTAGGAGTATTTCGGGAAAAGTGACCATAATTCAGTAAGTTTCAAGGTACTGGTGGATAAGGATAACAGGAGTCCTCGGGTTAAGGTGCTTAATTGGGGGAAGGCTAATTATAACAATATTAGGCAGGAACTGAGGAATCTAGACTGCAGGCGGATGTTTGAGGGCAGTTCAACAACTAACATGTGGGGGGCTTTCAAACATCAGTTGATAAGAATTCAGGACCAGCAGGTTCCTGCTAGGATGAAGGATAAGTATGGCAAGTTTCAGGAACCTTGGATAATGAAGGATATTGTGAGATTAGTAAAAAAGAAAAGGGAAGCATTCACAAGGGCGAGAAGGCTGGGAACAAATGAAGCCAGTGGAGAATATAAAGAAAGTAGGAAGAAATTTAAGCAAGGAGTCAGGAGGGCTAAAAGGGGTCATGAAAAGTCATTGGCAACCAGGATTAAGGAAAATCCCAAGCCTTTTATACATGTGTAAAAAGCAAGAGGGTGGCCAGGGAAAGAGTAGGCCCACTCAGGGACAGAGGTGGGAATCTGTGTGTGGAACCAGAAGAAATGGGAGAGATATTAAATGAATACTTCTCATCAGTATTCACCAAAGAGAAGGACTTAGCGGTCGATTTGTCTAGGGAAGAGTGTGTAGATATCCTGGATCATGTTGAGATCAAAAAAGAGGAGGTGTTAGGCGTCTTGAAGAACATTAAGGTGGATAAGTCCCCAGGGCCAGATGAACTCTATCCCAGAGTACTGAGGCAGGCAAGGGAGGAGATTGCTAGGGCCTTGACAGAAATCTTTGTATCCTCACTGGCTATGGGTGAGGTCCCAGAGGACTGGAGAATGGTCAATGTTGTTCCATTGTTTAAGAAGGGTAGCAGGGATAATCCAGGAAATTATAGGCCGGTGAGCCTCATGTCAGTGGTAGGGAAATTATTGGAGAAGATTCTTTGTGGCAGGATTTACATCATTTGGAAGCAAATGGGTGTATTAGTGAGAGGCAGCATGGTTTTGTAAGGGGAGGTCATGTCTCACTAACTTGATCGAATTTTTCAAGGAAGTGACAAAGATGATCGGCGATGGCAGGGCAGTGGATGTTATCTACATGGATTTCAGTAAGGCCTTCGACAAGGTCCCTCATGGCAGACTGGTACAGAAGGTAAAGTTGCACGGGATCATGGGTGAGCTGGCAAGATGGATACAGAATTGGCTTGGTCATAGAAGACAGAGGGTAGCAGTAGAAGGGTACTTTTCTGAATGGAGAGCTGTGACTAGTGGTGTTCTGCAGGGATCAGTGCTGGGACCTTTGCTGTTTGTGATATACATAAATGATTTGAAGGAAAATGTATCTGGGCTAATCAGTAAGTTTGCAGATGACACTAAGGTTGGAGGAGTTGCAGATAGTGAAGGGATTGTCAAAGGATACAACGGGATGGAGACTTGGGCGGAGAAATGGCAGATGGTGTTTAATCCGGACAAATGCGAGGTAATGCATTTTAGAAGGTCTAATACAGGTAGGAATTATACAGTAAATGGCAGAACCCTTAAGTGCATCGACGGGCAGAGGGATCTGGGTGTACGGTCCACAGGTCACTGAAAGTAGCAACGCAGGTGGATAAGGTAGTCAGGAAGGCATATGCCATGCTTGCTCTCATTGGTAGGAGTATTGAGTATAAAAGCTGGGAAGTCATGCTGCAGCTGTACAGAACCTTGGTTAGGCCACACTTGGAATATTGCATGCAATTCTGGTCGCCACATTACCAGAAGTTTATGGAGTCATTGGAGAGGGAGCAGAGGAGGTTTACCAGGATGCTGCCTGGTCTGGAGGTTATTAGCTATGAGGAGAAGTTGGAGAAACTCGGATTGTTCTCACTAGAGCGACGGAGAGTGAGGGCTGACTTGATAGCAGTTTACAAAATTATGAGTGGCATCAACAGAATAGATAGTCAGAAGTTTTTTTCCTAGGGTGGAAGAGTCAATTATTAGGGGACATAGATTTAAGGTGAGAGGAGAAAACCTTAGAGGAGACGTGTGGGGCAAGTTTTTTACACAGAGGGTAGTGAGTGTCTGGAATTCGCTGCCAGAGGAGGTGGTGGAAGCAGGTACGATAGTGGTTTTAAGAGGCAGCTTGACAAACACATGAATAGAATGGGAATAGAGGGATACGGACCCTGGAAGTGCAAAATGTTTTCGTTTGACAGGCAAAATGATCGGCGCAGACTTGGAGGGCCGAAGGGCCTGTTCCTGTGCTGTACTTTTCTTTGTTCTTTGTTTTTTGTACTGATGTCAGGCTAACAGGTCTGTAGTCACTCATTTTTTTTCTTTCCCTCCTTTCTTAAATTGTGAGATTAAATTTGCTACTTTCCAATCTGCAGGAACCACTCCAGGATCTATACAATTTTAGAAGATGACCACCATTGCAAATACTATCTCTACAACCACCTCTTTCAACAATCTGGAATGTAGATCATCAGTCCCGAGGATTTATCAGCTTTCAGTATCATTAGTTTCTGTATTTTACTTTTCTACCAATACTAATTTCTTTGAGTTCCTCATTCCTGCTAGTCTCTTGCGTCGCTAGTATTTCTTGGAGTTTTTTTTTTGTATCTTCCTCAGTGAAGGCAGACACAATGGCCTGAATTTTCACTGAGTTGGTTTGACTCTGGAGCCCTTTAAAAATGGCAAACAGTTCCCAATTCTGGGATTCTGATTTTTGGGATTGCCTATCAGAAGCCCGCATCTGCAGCATGCAACCTGGCTGGCTCCATTTTGGCGACATGTATCTCTTACTCTTTTGCAATTTTCATGGGGTCAGGCCAGGTTTTTAACAAGCTGTGGTTCATGGCCCCTTAGAGGAGTAATGAACTCTAGAGTGCACGAGGGTGCCTTTTTAAGTTAAAAAGGTCCTCTCATGCCCCCATGCCAATTTACACGCACCCACCCAACCCCAGAAGCCCTCAGGCACCCTATGCCAGGATCTGCCCTTCCACTCACTTCCTATGTCCGTTCATTCCCCTTTTGCCAAGCCCAGGCACTTCCATTCCCATTGACCTAGTGTATTCTTTGTAGAACCAAAGAACACCATAGGGTATCACTGGATCTGTTAAAAGAATAGCTTTAAACACAACATAATCTATTGATAAATTTCTCCTATGAAGAAAATGTCTGAACAGCAAACTAATAAAAATGTCAATCATCCAGGCCCATTGAAGATTCAAAAACCACAAACCATAAACTACTTGACTTATGTAAACAATCTTTGTGAAATTGACCATGAAGATCAGAGAGCTGTCAATCAAAAAATGTTTTCTCTGGCAAGCAGGTGTTCTCATAATTTTATCACTGCCTGGACTATTAGCTACTTGTAAGAACATCTGCTCCCCAGTTGAAACATTGATTGACAGCTCAGACTCTCTGAGTTTCTTCGCTGAAGAAGGGTCATATTGGCCTCAAAACATGAAGTCTTTTTCTCTCTTCATAAGTGCTGCCAGACCTGCTGAGCTTTTGCAGCACCTTCTGATTTTACTTCAGGCTTACTACTATTTTTGACAACTTCATAATCCTTTTTCTTCGATCTAAGAACAGTATCATACAGAAATCCAAACTCAGCAGGATCATGTGAACTTATTGCTGAGTTGATACAGACCTTATTTTGGCTGTTGAAGGGCCTTAACCTGCAGTGTGGGAGACAAAATTTTATTGAGTATATGTGAAATTCTTGAAGGCTGAATAAGGTCTGATTAACTGTCATGATCTGAAGTTTTTTTTAAATTCCCCCTCTCTTCAAACCATAAAATATCAAAACTAGCTGCAGTTGTCAGTGATTGTTACAAAAAGCTCTGCTAGACTACTTTGATTGACAAGCCAGCTGTTGTAGCATCTGTTCAAGCAGTTTTAATTGTTCTTTGTACACATTTCCCTAGTTCCCTAGGGCTATTCATTCTGAATGGTTGGCTAAGTTTCAAAAACTATAATTATCTCAGCAGGAGTCTCTGAGTTCACGGTTTGATTGACAGCTTAAAGAGACTATTAAAGGATTGGGGGTATGAACATAAGTTTGTTTTTATCAGAGAGTAACTTCCTGAGATTTAAAAGCTTTGATTCTTTCATGAGTGGGAATTTTATTTCCACTATCAAGTCTGCATTGTGAGAGCTGCATTATATTTTTAGAAGTTTATTTTATTTCAATTCCACAGGGCATTAGGTGGCATATAGTCTATGAGGGGCCATGGGAGGTGCAAAGTGTGGGGAGGTAGGATGTGTGAGACCTAGAGGACCTAAAATCTTCTAAAACAACTGGTACAAGGTCCCAGAGAAACAAGGTGGGCCTTCTAATCAGCCGTCCTGGTACTCACCGTCCCTGTGGCCACAAACTCTCCACTTCTGGGGCTAACGGGCTTGAATCGATCCCATAAAAAACCCCCACCACCTCCTCACCCTGACCCCGGAGTGAAAATCTCACGCGGTCATTACTGAGGCAGGTCTGGCAGGCCAAAAAATTTGCCAACTCAAGCCATCCACCTCAGTAGCCAAAATGCAGCCCTTAGTCTTAATACCCATGGGAGGCAGGGGATGCTCCAGAAAAGCATATCAGTTTTCTGATGATAATGGCAAAATGCCTTGACAGAAGTCATGGATAAATATATAAATTCCGAGTTTTCATCCAACAGGAGAAACCTCCCATGGCTCTGTAGAGGATACCCATATGTTATGCAGAAAGAAAGAGTGTCTTTACAATAAGGCTAAGAACTCCGGGGATGAGGAGGACTGGAAGGAATTCAAAACCTACCAGAGGAAAGTAAAGAAAATTCTCAAAAAAGCAAACAAAGATGTTTCTTAGTATCTTACAGTCTCTATTGAGGAAAATCCTAAGAGTTTCTGGTCATTCATGGAGAAAATTAAAAAGGAAGAAGTGGGCTTTTCAGATATCAAGGGTAAAGCAGAAGCACAAATTTCCAGAGTTTTTAGCAGAGAAGATTTAACACATATATTCAGCTTTGACAGTGACCACTTATCAGACATACTAAACCTCATTATAATTAAAGAGGGTGTTTTGAAATTATTGCAATAAATAAATCTAATTAATGCTCTGGGTCCAGATGAAATCTCTCCCTGTATTTTAAAGTTAACTGGTCGTTGGTGAACTGGCTCCGATTTTGACCAATTTCTTTCAAGAGTCAATCAACACTGGTTCCTCAGCAGAGCAGTGGAGACAAGCTAACATCTGCAGCTGTTCAAAAAAGGGGATAAAAAGTCAGCATGAAGCATTTTGGAGCTTAGAATATCCAGGTAGATGGTCAGCATAGTTTTCAGTTAAAAATATTTACAGAAACACAGCTTTTGCAGATTGTTGATAACATAACTTCAAGTCTTGAAAGAAATGGCATTACTCACATGGTAATACTAAATTTCTTAAGAGCTTCAACAAGGTTCTTTATAAAAAGCTCTTGTTTAAACTTCATTACTATGGAATCAGGGTGACATTGTTCAACTGGATCCAACACTTCCTTACCAACAGACCAGAAAGAGTGGTGTGATGGGGAATCATCCTTTCGCAGAGATGTGTCTCCGATATGCCCCAGGGAAGGGTGTTGGGATCTTTACTGTTCTTGACATACATAAATGACCTTCCCAACAAGTCAGAAAACAGGGTGCAACTATTTGCAGATGGCTGGGTGGGTTACACATTAGGGAAACTCAAGAGCATATTAATACACTGCAAGATGATCTTCTATGAATTGCAAAAATGGCAGGACTAATGGAAGATGACATTCAATGCCAAAAAATGCTGTCATGTGCATTACTAACAGAAGGAATCCACTAAGAGATAGCTTTAAGTTCTGTAATCAAATTCCCAATAGGTGGATACACAACCATACCTGAGGGTTCAAACACAATTTTCAATGGGGATTCTACATTCAGCAGATAACATCCAAAGCATACAGGGCTTTAGATTTCTGAGGAGAAATCTTTGGCATTGCAACAAAAATATCAGAGCTTACCAAACATTTGCTCGTCCAATCCTGGAGTATGCAAGTTATGGTGAGAGATATAAATAAGATTGAAGTGATCCAAAGATGTGCTGCACTATTCTGCACAAACCAGTATGGGAAATGCACCAGTGTCACATCCTTGATCAAATATTTGAAATGAGAATCACTACAGCAAAGAAGGGGGAAAAACAGGCTGAACGTGTTCTATAAAATATAAAATGGACAGTTGGGAATTGACAGAAACAAGTGGATAGTGCCTTCCGGCAATGACAGAACATGAGGCAGCCACCACACAAAGTACAAAGAACATTTGTTTCAAAGACAGCGTATCAACAATCTTTCTTCCCAAGGACAATCGCACAGTGGAACAAGCTGCCAAAGGAAATAGTCACAGTCCTATCACTTGAAATTTTCAAGACCCATCTTTAGTTTATTTTCATTTTTAAGTTTCATTATCAGGGCTACCATTTCAGCTGTCATGCCTGATTTAGCTAGTGCTACCCATATAAATGCTGGTGGAATATAGATACTAGTCTGTGATGCCAGTACAACTAACACAGATGCTAAAGCAGATAAGATTGAAAAGGATGGAGTGCTTTACTCCAGAAAATAGAAGATTGAGGAGTGGCCTGATAGAGGTATTTTAGACTATAAAAACCTAGTACTACAACTGTAATCATTCTCGGATATTAAAATGTTGCACTCCAACTTCCAAGCCTCTACAGCACACTATTTCAGTTTTACAAATTTCACTGAATACTGTGATGTGTTTAAGTGACCAGCAAATAGGGTAGATGTAAAGAAAATGGTTCCACTTTTGGGATAGACCAGAACTAAGGGCCATTGAGATAAGATAATGATTTGTAAATTTAATATGGATTTCAGAAGACACTTCTTTATTAGTGTGGCTTGAATGTGGAACTCAGTACCAGAAGGAGTAGTTAAGGCAGGTGGCATGGATGCATTTAAGGGGAAGCAAGATAAGCACATGAGAGAGAAAGGAATAGAGGGATAAATTAAAGATATGTGGGATTCGGTGAAGGGGGTTTGGAGGAGGTGGGTATGGAGCATAGGAACACCAGCATAGATGTGTTGGGATGAATAGCCTATTTCTGTGTTGTAAATATTTGTATTACTTTTGAGTACATGCCTAGATAGCCTCACTGATGGATAATACTTAGATATCCCAGAGTGCCTGAAATCTTCTTATTGTGTCCACAGACAGTCTATACATGGCTCAGCCAGAACTGGACACACTTTTGTGCCTTGTTGTTGAATTCAGCAAGATTTGCAACAGTGCAGAGTTCCTCTAGTGTTAGACATTGCAGGAGATGTTGCATAGTCTGTGGCTCAGTTCCACATTCACAAGTTGTTGGGCAGGTTGTATATCCCCATTTGCTTAGTGACACCTTTGAACGACCTACACCAGTCCTAAGTCTGTTAAGGCACTTCTAGGTTGCCCAGTTGCAATTAGCTCCTGGGGGAAGGCTTTCATCTGGTAGAATTTCCATCGCTGAGGGTTGTTCGAGACTGGCGAGCCGGTCTTTCCACAAGGTGATGCAGGCTTCAGATGGGGTTGATTGTAATTGAATAACACTGTTCATGAAGCTTTTCCTTGATTTTAGGCGGCTGAGTGTAGGTGTATAACCATGTAGAGGGTGCTTCTCATCTGATGTTTGACCGTGTCACTCTTTCTTACTGGCTACCGTTCTTCTTATATTGGGGCCAAGGTAGAAGCGTTCACGTCGCGGCCCTGTTTCAACCAATTCTACCATCACCACGCACAGCAAGTAGTGCTTGAAATAATCTGATGACATAAAATTTGAATGTGGTTGTGATCTTCACAGCTACAGTCATAGCTACCAGGGCCGATAATTTTGGCAATATAATTCTCGTCCTGCCTCTTTAAGGAAACATATCTTCTAACATAGAACTTAACATTAACATTTTTTACAGACCTTTATAGCCTATAAATTCATAAAGGTTGGGTAATATCTTGCAAAACAAAAAATGAGATGCATCAATTCTGTGACAAAGAATACTGGAATTGGCAAGGAAGTTTGGGACCCCCATGTCATTCTGCAAAGAATTGAAGTAAGTTTGTTTGCTTTTCCTGAGAAATGTGTCCCCTCAATTAATATCACACAGAAGGATTAACGTGTCATTCAAGCTATTGCTGTTTGTTGCCAGTACAGAATACCAGTTGCCTTTGCTGACATACTAACAGTCAATGTACTGAAAAATAATTAAAGTGCAAAGCATTTCAAGGTATTTCAAAAAAGTTCCTTATAAATTAAAGTTTCTTACTGTATTAGGACACCAATTACAATGACACACTGAACCAGCTCAGCAAGTTTCCTATGCCAGAAATTATGCATTTAACGTGGCAGCATTTTACAAGGCCTAGAAATATTTGGATGTGCCCTGCTGTAGGTTTTTTCACAGGCTAGGTCCCTTATGTTTAGGAATGCTGACTGTATATAACGACAGTCTGTCAAGGTAAAACTGCCTTTATATAGTGGTCTGACATGTAAAATAATGCACTGGCCTAAAGAAACTTCAATTCCGTCATGCAAATAAAAATAATTACTTGCTACATCAAACCCTATTTCTATTATTAAGCACATGGCAACATGTCACTTGGAAAGTCAACATACAATAACACAGAACCAACATGGGTTCATGAAAGGGAAATCATGTTTGCCAAGGCTATTAGAGTTTCATAGTGTAACTAGTTAAGGGGGAGCCAGTTGATGTTGTATATTTAGATTTTCAGAAGACATTTGAAAAAGCAACACAAATAATGAGGTTGTAACACATGCTTTGAGATTATATGATTGGAGGGTAACATGATAGATTACATTTTTTATTCTTTCACAGGATGTGGATGTTGCTGACTAGGCTAGAATTTGTTGCCCATTTTTAATTGCCCTTGAGAAGGAGGTGGTGAGCTGCAGTCCATGTGGTGCAGGTACACCCACAGTGCTGTTAAATAGGGAGTTCCAGGATTTTTACCCAGCGACAGTGAAGGAATGACTATATAGTTCCAAGTCAGGATGGTAGGTGGCTTGGAGGGTAAATTGCAGATAGTGCTGTTCCCATGTATCTGTTGCCCTCGTCCTTCTAGGTGAGAGAGATTGTGCGTTTGGAAGGTGCTGTCAAAGGATCCTTGGTGAGTTGCTGCAGTGCATCTTGCAGATGATACACACTGCTGCCACTGTGTGTTGGTAGTGGAGATGGTCATTGCCTGTCTAACAGACAGGGTAGGAGAGATTTTGTGGATTTAAACAAAGAAGGTTATTTCTTCACACATTCAAGAAGAGGATGTTTCCTCTTGTGGAAGAATCTAGAACCAGGGTTCACTATTTAAAAATAAAAGGCCTCCCATTTAAGACAATGATGAAGAAAATTCTCAGAGGGCTGTGAGTCTTTGGAACCCTCTTGTTCAAAAGACGGTGGAGGCAGAGTTTTTGAATATTTTTACGGCAGAGCTAGATAGATTCTTGTTAATCAAAGGGGTGAAAGGTTATTGCGGGTAAGCAGGAATGTGGAGTTGAGATTAAAATCAGATCAGTCATGACCTTATTGAATGGTGGAGCAGACTTGATGGGCCGAGTGGCCTACTCATGCTCCTAATTCATATGTTCGCATGTACGCGCCTCAAAAGCCTAAACGCTACATCAATCACTCCCACACAAACAAGAAAGGTACAGCTAAAGAAAATGTTATTCTTACACAGGATTCTTTTACAAGTTGTAATTTGAAAGAATAGTTCATAGATCACATGTTGGGTTTGTGGTAGCAGAACAGTCATTGCAAGCCCAATAAAGAAAGGTATCATTTTCCATTCCTGAATTGTAGCTCACATTGGTTCAAATAGCGGGAGTCAAATGTCAGGATTATTGCAAGACCTCCTCAAAGAGGTAGCTTCCCAAAAATCATGGA
The DNA here is from genome assembly GCF_017639515.1 of Carcharodon carcharias. Classification (NCBI taxonomy): domain Eukaryota; kingdom Metazoa; phylum Chordata; class Chondrichthyes; order Lamniformes; family Lamnidae; genus Carcharodon; species Carcharodon carcharias. The sequence goes on along the minus strand of NC_054475.1, from coordinate 137,892,878 downwards.
GTTGGTCCTTTTTGGCTGCTTTACCTGGATGTCAAGTTTTGTACTTATGGACTTTTGAAAGAAAAGGACTCTGGCTGAGAGGCTTTTAGGATTTTCACAGCTTACGGTTCTTAAAGGCAAAGATAAAACAACATTTTTCTATAGCTGCTGTCACTTTCAGTGCTTTCTGCAGAGTGCCCAGATTTTACAGGCTCTTTGGATAAAAACTAATTATTTTCAGCCAGTTTCACTCACATGACCAATACTGAAAGACTTAGCTGAAAGTCATTGTCATACAATGGGATAATGGATGAGTTTTTCACACTTACTCAGGATGAATTGGTTTCTGCCCAGCTCTCATTGTTAGGGTTCTATCTCAGAGACATGGAATCTGGACTTATGTTTTGGATAAATCTCTGAACAATAGCAAGTGTAAATTCCACAGATAACATGTCTCCTGGTATGACCATTCCAGGTGGAGGGGGCCCCACACATAATTATTTAATCAGGAAATTTATGTAGATTTCAGGCAGAAATTGCATATGTCACCTGACCTTGGCAGCCATCTTAACCACCTTATGAGTGTCCATTTTAAATAAAAAACAGTTCCTGAAGTTTCCATACAAGCACAGTCCACGTTTGAAGTTATGAACAGGTCACGCCTTTATTATGCATGGCACCTGGCACTTATGTTGCACAAATGTTACTTAGCACTTGTCAGCTCAAACCTGAATATTGTCCACGTCTTGCTGCATATGGACATGGACTGCTTCAATATCTAAGGAGTCAAAATGTTGCAGAACATTGTGCAATCATCTGCGAACATCCCCACTTCTGACCTTATGATGGAGGGAAGGTCCTTGATGAAGCAGCTGACGATGATTGGGCCGAGGACGCTACCCTGAGGAGCTCCTGCAGTGATGTCCTGGAATGAGATCAATGTCTTCCAACAATCATAACCACTTTCCTTTGTGCTAGGTATGACTCCAACCAATGGAGAGTTCTCCCGATTCCCATTGACTCCAGTTTTGCTAGCACTCCTTGATGCCACACTCCTAAAAATACTGCCTTGATGTCAAGGTCAGTCACTCTTACTTCACCCCTTGAGTTCAGCTCTTTGTTCAATGTTTGGACCAAGGCTGTAATGAGATCTGGAGCTGATGGCACTGCCAGAACCCAAATTGAGCATCAGTGAGCAGGATATTGCTGTGTAAGTGCTGCTTGTCAGCATTGTTGATGACTCCTTCCATCACTTTACTGATGATCGAGCGTAGGCTGATGGGGCAATAATTGGCTGGGTTGGATTTGCCCTGCTTTTGGTGGACAGGGCACACCTGGGCAATTTTCCATATTGCTGGCTAGATGCTAGTGTTGTAGCTGTATTGGAACAGCTTGGCTAGGTCTGTGGCTAGTTCTGAAGCACCAACCTTCATTGCTATTGCTGGAATGTTGTCAGGGCTCATAGCCCTTGCAGTATCCAGTGCCTTCAGCTGTTTCTTGCTATCACTTGGAGTGAATCAAAATGGCTGAAGACTGGCATCTGTGAAGCTGGGGACCTGATAAGGAGGCCGAGATGGATCATTCACTCAGCACTTCTGACTGAAGATTGTTGCAAATGCTTCAGCCTTGCCTTTTGTACTGATGTCTTGGGTTCCCCCATCATTGAGGATGGTGATATTTGTGGAGCCTCCCCCTCCAGTAAGTTGTTTAATTGTCCACCACCAATCACGACTGGATATTGCAGGATTGCAGAGCTTAGATCTGACTTGGTTGTGGGAACACTTAGCTCTCTCTAACCACTGCTGCTTATGCCTTTTGGCATGCAAGTAGTCCTATGTTGTGGCTTCAGCAGGTAGATGGCTCATTTTCAGGTATGCCTGGTGCTGTTCCTGGCATGGCCTCCTGTACTCTTCATTGAATCAGGGTTGATCCCCAGCTTGATGGTAATGAGTGAATGGAGGATATGCCGGGCCATGAAGTTACAGATTGTGGCTCAATACAATTCTGCTGCTGTTGATGGTCCACAGAACCTCATGGATGCCCATTTTTGGGTTCAAAATTTATCCCATTTAGCACAGTGGCAGTGCCACACAACAAGATGGAGAGAATCCTCAATGTGAAGACAAGCTGTGCGGTGGTCACTCCTACCAATACTGTCATAGACAGATGCATCTGCAACAGATAGCTTGGTGAGGACAATGTCATGTAGAAATTTCCTTCTTGTTAGTTCTCTCACCACCTGCCGCAGACCCAATCTAGCAGCTATGTCTTTTAGGACTCAGCCAGCTCAGTTTGTGGTGTGCTACCGAGCCACTTTTGGAGATGGACATTGAATTTCACCAGTCAAAGTACATTAAGTTCCCTTGCCACTCTCAGTGCTACCCCCAGGTAGTGTTCAACATGGAGAAGTACTGATTCATCAGCTGAGGGGGCAGTATGTTTTAATCGGTGGAGGCCTCTTTGTCCATAATTGACCTGATGTCATGGACTGCATGGAGTGCAGAGTCAATGTTGAGGCGTCCCAGGGCAACTGCCTCCTGATTGTATATCACTATGCCACCACCTTTGGTGGGTCCGTCCTGCCAATGGGACAGAACATACCCAGGGATGGTGATTGTGGTGTCTGGGACATTGTCTGCAAGGTATGATTCCATGAGTATGACTATGTCAGATTGTTGCTTAACCAGTCTGTGAGACAGTTCTCCCAATTTTGACACAAGCTCCTGGATGTTAGTAAGGAGGACTTTGTAGAGTATTCAGGGTTGGGCCTGGCCAATACCCTTGGTTGATGCTGAGTGATCCACCTGGTTTCATTCCTTTTTGGCTTCCGTAGTGGTTTGTTACAATTGAGTGGGTTGCTAGGCTATTTTAGAGGGCATTTAACATTCAACCACATTACTTTTGGTCTGGAGTCACATATATGCCAGACCAGGTAAGGTTAGCAGATTTCCTTCCCTAAAGAGCATTAGTGAGCCAGATGTGTTTTTATGAAAATCAGTAATGGTTTCATGAGACCGTTTCTGACACTAGTTTTTAATTCCAGATTTATTAATTGAATTTAAGTTTCACCAGCTGCCATGGTGGGATTTGAAACCTTGTCCCCCAGAGCATTAACCTGGGCCTCTGGATTACAATGACGTTATCACTATGCTACCACCTCTCCTAAATGGATACACAACAGAGTATGAACAAAGGGAGTATTTTTGGGATGGTTGGGCCTAACTTCTGGAGTGCTGCAAGGATCAATACTTGGACCTCAGCTACACACAATCCATATCAATAAATCAGGTGAGGAGTTACAAGTAATATATCTGTATTTGCTGATGATACAAAGCTTGGTAGGAGGGTAAGCTGTGATATTGAAATAAAAAGGTTGAAAAGGGATATGGTTGGTTAAGTGATTGGACAATCAAGTGGGGGATGGGGTATGTTGTGCAAAAGTGTGAAATTATAAACTTTGATAGGAAGAATGGAACAGTGGATTCTTTTTTGAATGGTGAGTCACTAGTGAATATTGGTATTCAGCAGTATCTGTGGTTCCATGTACACTGATCACAGCAAGTTAATAAACAACAAGTAATTAGGAAAGCAAGTGGTATGTTAGCTTTTATTGCAAGGAGTAGGAGTATAAGAATAAGAAAGCCTTACTGAAATCCTATAGGGTTTTGGTGAGACCATATTTGGAGTCCAATGTCCTGCTTTGGTTTCCTGACTTAAGGAAGGATATATTTGCCTTAGAGAGGGTGCAACACGGATTCACTAGATTGATTGCTGGGTGAGAAAGTTGTCCTGTGAAGAGGGATTAAGTAGAGTCAGTTCATCTTTTCTGAAGCTGAGAAAAATGAGATGTGATCTCATTGAAATGTACAAAATTCTTAAGCGGGCTTGACAGGGCAGATGGTGAGAAGCTGTTTCCTTTGGCTGGAGAGTCCAGAACCAAGGTCATAGCCTTTGGATGAGGGGTTGGTCATTTAGGACTGAGATAAGGAGAAATTCCTTCAGTAAAGGATTGTGGATATTTGGAATTCTCTGTCAGAGTGTTGCGGATGTTCATTTGATGAGTTTACTCAAGTCTGAGATCAATGGACTTGTGGGCACTGAGGGAATTAGGGAATGTGGGGATCTGGCTAGAAAGTGGAGTTGATGTAGGGGGAGCAGGCTGACTGGACCCACTCTTATTATTGTTCCATAGTTTTGATAGAACCAGCTTGCTGAATTTTTGATTTCTGCCCAGAACGAGACAGCACAACCAACTACAGGATAAAGCTTTCTACACTAAGATAAAGGCAAAAAACTGCAGATGCTGGAAATCCAAAACAAAAACAAAAATACCTGAAAAAACTCAGCAGGTCTGGCAGCATCTGCGGAGAGGAACACAGTTAACGTTTCAAGTCCGAATGACCCTTCAACAGAGCTAAGTAAAAATAGAAGAGAGGTGAAATATAGGCTGATTTAAAGGGGGAAGGGACAAGTAGAGCTGTTGAAGTTCTGTTGAAGGGTCATTCGGACTCGAAACGTTAACTGTGCTCCTCTCCACAGATGCTGCCAGACCTGCTGAGTTTTTCCAGGTATTTTTTTTTGTTAAAGCTTTCTACACTTTGTGCAAGCAATGTAGCTTAACTTCAGTTTCTCAAGAGCATCCACTCCACAATTGTCCACTTCTGAGACCATCTGTCCCTCTGACCTCTTGAACAAGTGTCAATTTAATACTAATTATAGGCAGCTTTTTGTTGTGCTCCTGTACCCACAAGGACTGAATAAGATTACCCAGATGAGGAGCTTGATCTATGTAGGTGAAATGTCTGTGTTATTTTACCATCAAGTACACTAATTGTACTTGCAGTTTGTGAGTGGATTAAAGCAATAAAAATGTAAATATCTTTATAAGGAAAAGAATGGGAATCAAACTGCAAAGAGACAAATGGCGGACAATCATTTTGTTACAGACTTTACCAAAGGTCTTTTAAAAGTCAAAAATAAGGATATTAAAAATAACTTTGTGGTTGAATTAGGGTAAATGGATAACTTTGGAATATGATTGCCCTTGGTTTCTATGTTACAGCAATACCATAAATATACAAATACTTCCTATGCTCACTATTTGGAGAAAACCTATTAAAGTGTCCTAGAAGATTACAATGCCAATTCACTACAAATAGAAATCAGAAGAAATATTCCTGCAATTTCAGCATTCTAGCAAAGCTAGTAAGAATGAATGCAAATAGTGCAATAGCATACTAGCAAGTGCCTCTGTACACGTGTACGTGTGTGTGTGTGTGTCAAAGGACAGGATCATCCCAGATTTGCACCTCGTCATTTCATCACGCCGGGTGCCATATTTAAAGTGCAGCTGTGTGCTCACCTCTCAGTGCTCCCAGTCTAGGGCTGCCACACGGAAGATAGGATGTCCCCAAAAGGCAAAAAGATGGCAGCCCTCTGGTTCAGTGATGCATCCCTCAAGCGCCATTTGCATGCTGTGGAGGCCCGTTGTGATGGCCTCTACCCCGTTCTGGCTTCAGGAGGTGCAGCTGCATCACCAATTGAGCATGGGAGGCAGTGGAAGCAGTGGTCAGCACCAATGCCCTGCAAAAGAGGGCAGCCACCCAGTACCACTATAGGATGAATGGTCTTATCCCTTCTGCCAGGGTAAGTCACTCTTCTCATCACTCTCAACTCACACACTCGCAAACACCGCACACATCCACAGGGATCTCAAGGGACAGCATCACTAACTCTCACACAAACCCTCACATCTCCATCAGGCTTATACCCTCTGGAGCTCGTGTCCTCATCCTGTCCATGGCTCCACTCACCACACAAACATTCCATGCAGTGCCATGTGTCCTGCTCACAGCATCTCCTTCTGTTTCCACGCAAGAGAAGCCTGCTCACGTCAGCAGGGAGAGGTCCCAGACCCGGATTGGAATGGCCCACATTAGACCCCTCAAACACTTTGAGGAGTGTGCCATCATGCTGACCGGTGAGGACATGGACCTTGCCTGCAGCAACAGTGAGCTCGGTGGTGAACACCCTTGTGAGGATGCTGCACCATATCATTCCTCTCTCAATGCCACTGTGAGTGCTTTCGCTCCTGCTTTTGACTCTGTTGCCATGCACTAATTATCTCTACTTTGGTTCACAGGGAGCTCTGCCAAGCGACTGACACCCTCAGCCAGCCAGTCTCTCAGCTCCATCCACATCCTCATCTGCAGCCAAGAAGAAACCTCCTCCATTGAAGAACTGACAAGAAGCAGCCTGAAGACATGTCACAGTGCTTAACCGCACCCTCTACCAGCATGGAGACAAACATCTCGGTGGGACCTAGATCAAGAGAAGGCTCAGGTTCACAATCTGGTGGTCACTGCATGGACACATGTCCGCAACAGAAGGAGGCAGGTTCAGCTGGGCTCTGGTGCACTCAGAGGACTGCTGAGGAAGAGACATCTGTGAGGTCCGAGTCAGATGACAAGCCTCTGGATTTGGCCTTTCAGACCATCCTGGAGAGTCAGCAGAAGGCAGGGCAACATTACACAGAGCTGTTGAAAGCCCTCAACAGAGTGGCACGTAAGTCAGAGAAGTGCATCCACTTGGTCTCTGATGATGTGATGCCCATATGTGCATGTATGAAAGTCTCCATGAGGAGGATGGCGGACACCATGGAGACCCTAGCCCAGCAGAATGCGGAGATGTGTGCAAACCAGCACTCCATCATGGGAACCATAGGGAGCAGTGGCAACACAAGAGAGAAACAGGTAAAATCGATCCCTCCAGGTGCTCCTTACCCTAAAAGAGTCAGGCCAGAGCCCCTGGGTACCCAAAGTGAGGAGGAGCAGCAGCTGGACACCCCTGGGTCATCCACTCAGTAATCTCAGAGGCTGTCCTCTTCTCCGAGGCCCCTTTGCCTGTGACCCCCTCAATCTTATCCTCTGTCACTGCAGTGGGAGAAGTATATGTGTGGCATGGCCTTTCGGAGTCTCGTGCAAGCACACTCCCATGCACGTAGATCCTTCCTGCATCACACTCATGTCAACTGTTCTGAGCATTTTCAATGCTGCCTGCTGGGGTTCATTTTCAGTTGTCCAGCTGAGCTGACCTGCATCTCCGCCCACCTATTGATCGCACTCCCATGCAGCACCTGATCTCGCCCATCACAACTCTTCCTTCACTTTCGATTTAGACACGCTGTCATGATTCAGCTTTTTGTGCACTCCCCCATCCTTTCCCATCCCGCAGTCACCCAGTTCCTTTCTCCCAGCACTGTTGACCCCCCCTTGCATCATCTTTCACTTCCCCTCAGTGACCTAGCAGCCACAACTCCTTTCCTTTGGGAATATCTAGGTGAACGTGCACGTTCCTTTCCTTCCCAAAAATTCCTCTCCCATCCTCATTAACCTTCCCAAACTCCTCCTTCCCAACCCCAGGGTCTGTGCCTGTTTCCAAGTCTCCACCAACCACCCTTGCTGTGTCTTCTGCCGATATTGTCGAACCCTCACTCTCCCACCCCACCGCCTCACTTTGCTCTCGGTCATTCTCACCATTCAGTTGTTCCACACCCACCCTCAGTTTGCTCCCCAGGAGGCAGTCATGGACTTGTCAGTGCCCTCCCTTGCATGTTCACCTGGACAACCCCCCAACTGGAACTCTCCCCTGCTTGAAACCTCTTCCCCCTCTGGACCCTCTGGACCCCCCTCCCCCCACCCAGGAACCCCTTCACCCCTTTGAATCCCTCTCTCTCCCGGAACCCCTTCCTCCCTTGGAACCCCTTCTCCCTTTGGAACGCCTTGCCCCTTGGAATCCTTTTCCCCCTTGCAACTCCTTGCCCCCTTGGAACTCCTCCCCCTTAATTTAGTCCTGCCCCTCCATCCTGGACACCCCCACCTTAGTCCTTCCCCCTTTATTGACTCCTTCAGACACCCTTACTTCTTCTGCCACCCTTAGTCCTCCCCTACTCCTGACTCTTTCCTCCAGTCTTACTTCGTCCTCCAGCCTTACTCCTTCCCCCTTTCCTGACTCCTTCCTCCACCCTTACTTCTCCCTCTAGCCTTTCTCCCTCCCCTCTCCATATCCTTCCACCGCCCCCAGACTCTCTCCCCTGTCCACACTCTTTCCTGCCGGGACTCCCTCCCTCTCCACACTCCTTCCTCCCCTGGACTCTCTCCCCTCTCTGTAATCCTTCCCCATTCTAAACTCCCTCCCTAACGCCTTACACCCCCTTTACACCTACCTCCCCATTTGCTGTCTTCTCCTGTTAACCCCTCCTCCCCCCATACTCCCTTCCCCCTCCCAACCTCACCCCCCAACACCTTTATTCCTCCCTCCCAACCTCACCCCATCCTGACACCTTCATTCCACCACTCCCAACCTCACCCCATCCTGACACCTCTTCCTGTCCCAGTCAATCCTAGACCTTCCACTCCAACTCCCTGGTACATCTTCCACTCCCAAACACAGTTGGACCTTCCTATCCACCCCCTGAACCATCATCCACTGTGAGCGGACCCTCAACAGTGACTTTCCAACTTTGGAGGGCTGCACTGCAGCAGAGCCATGTTCATGGGGTTCCTCCAGTGTGTGATTGGTGTTGGGCTTCAGAATCGTCGGCTTCCTAGATGTCCACGATGTGAGCAAAGCCCTGGCAGTAAGTCTTGACTTCTGCACGCCACATTTGTCAAGACATGTTTTGTACCGGCGTGCAATCATGTTAACATGGGCGAATGAGCCCAGTGGGCTGGCCTTATAATGATATGCAGATGTATTACAATGAGGTTCCCAATCTTTGATGGTGGGAAACACTGCCCGCCATTGCCGGGCTGAGCTGATGATCGCAAACTGTTTCCATGACGTTGTGAAATCGATTCCTGGCCTTCTCGCCATAAAGTCTGTTCACGCTGCTGAGCATGCCCGATGCCAGTGGACACAGAAAATTCTGCCCAGTGTGTTTCAGTGCGCGCATGTTTTCTATATCATCTCCTGTGTTGCTCACAATGAGCTAGAGGATATGCTTTCCTTTCCTCTTACTCATGTTCATATTTAAGGGAGAAAGGTGCATCCATATCTGTCCTTTTTTTCTGTCTTTTTCTCTTATATTTCTCACTCCTTTTTGAATCACCTATTCACATTTCAGAACCTTTCAAGTGGGGAAATGTGGTAAACAATTTGCACACAAGAACACAAGTGAGAAAAGTGATCAGATAATGTGGTGTTGGTTGAGGGATAAATATCAGTCAGGACGCTGGAAGAACTTTCCAGCTCTTCTTCAAAAAGTGCCATAGAATCATTTACATCACCCAAAGGGCAGATTAGAGCCTCGGCTTAACATCTGATCTAAGAATATTCAGTTTCCCAAGCAACAGGAATGGAAACAATTGAGATACAATTAAGTGTAGATTTAACCCCCAGGTGTAAGCTGGAGGAAGCTAATTTCCTTCCTGTCTGGGAGTCGCTTGATGGTCTGAAGAAATTTTATTGCCCTGCTGGCCAGCTTCCTGTTTGAAATAGGCAGAAGGAGACAGCTTTGGACATGTGAAAATCATAGATTCCAGAGGTCACCTGCTGGAACTCAGGTCATGTCACAAGTGAGAGTGGATCAGAGTCTTTTGTGGGTGCAGCATGGAGCCTAAAGCAGTAGAGATGCAGATTTTCCTTATGGAGCCTGAAGGAGCACAACTACACCTGTACACTTGGCCCCACTAGGGAAAATTTCTGACTTATAAGAGGACATCCTCTTCTACCTTATCAGGTTTTCTGAGTTGGGAACCCACTCGGTACACCATCAAAATGAGACCCAAATGACATCAAAAGACCCCAATTTGCATGAATTCATGAAGCACCCACCTGTTTTGGGTGCATGCCTTTGTCACCTAAAAAAACTGTGTGGTTCAAATGGTAGCCAGTTGAATCAAGCAGGAAAGGGGAGGCAAGTGCCCCATTCCCACCAGGCAGGGTTGGTTAAATTACTAGATCATGAGTATACACACAGTATTATGCCAGAGCCAGGAATATCACATAATGCACTGAATGTGAAAGATAGTACGGATTGGAAACCAATTCGTAGATCAGATATCAGATTCACAGCTTACCATTTCTATTATTTTTCACTCACAGTAAATTGCAATATACGTTTGACCCAGATCACTTCATCCTTCCAGGGTATTACAGTGACTGTACTTGTTCTTTTTAAAGCTGTTTTGTAACAACGACCTATATGAACCCTGTTTAATGTCTCATCTGAGAGCATCGCATGTCCAGCAATGAAGTGTTTCCTAACTGCCACAGTGAATCAGTGAAGTTTACAACACAATAGGAGGCGGCTCAGCTCACTGTGTCAGTGTCATTTCTTTGTGAGAGCAATCCAAAACTAATCTCACTGTGTTGCACCAGATTATACGTTCAAATTGTGATTTGGGCTCAAACCCATGACTTTCTAGCCTAGAAACAAAAGTGATATCAAGTGAGTAAAGTTGGCACAGTTGAGGACATGCTGGCCTGCTTAATAATACATGTGTAAATAAATGCTAACATGCCAGTCGAATATTGCAGAGATTTAGGTGGGCAATCTATTCCTTCCTATATTAAAAATTTAGCACTTTGTTTAGATAATTATCATTTCTTGGTCTGTAGTATGTCAAAATCACAAGTCCTTGAGACAATTATTTTAATTAGCACCAAAATTAGCTGACCTAAATTCACTTTTAGAATCTACCTCAATATGTTAGCTTATGCTCAAAAAAGCCTAGGCTCATGAAGATCTTAACATGCCAGCTCTATGGGAGACAGATTGGTATAAACCAGGAAAAACAATTCATCCTAGTTTGACCAAACAGTAATAATTTCTTCTCATCTCTTTATTCATTGACCAACAACTGGGCTATGTCCTTTTGTGGTGTTTCACATAATGATCAGAGGGTTTTAAGGACACTTTGGCATTGTCACATACTATCTAGCTGTTAGTAATCTGCTTGGTTTGCTTAAACAACTGCTGAGAATAGGTTAAAATCAGTTTGCATAGTGATTGCAATGAAGCAGAGAATAAAAAAATTCAACCTTCTGACAACCTTTATATAATTTCTCTACAATAACACACAGCCATTGCACCTACCTCATGTTGTGTCACAGTGATCACAAGCTTCATATACATATACAGCATGTTGCCCGTTATTCCTCATCAGAATCAAGAACACACTGTCTTGTATGATTACCACACCATTAAGTAAAGTATGGTTCCCTCTATTTGTTTATTATCATGCAGCTATAAATATGAAATTATAAATGTACCCATCTATAAATAAAGAGCTATAAGGTTAAAATAGTGATTCTCCTGTGAAGTAGGGATTAACAATTAAATGTAGAGTTCAAATTAAAAGTCGAGTTCAAATTAAAAGCAGAGTTCATCTGTTGGACAAAAGGGAAAGGTTTAAAAAGTTTATAAACATGCCTAGGCGTAATTCTGTGCTCAAGGACAACAACTTCCTGTAGAATAGAATATGGTATATCCTCTAACACAAGGTGGTTCTGAAAAAAGTATGAACTGGCCTTTTCATCACCTCAGCAAGGCATTGGTAAATTGTAAGATATTACAACCTAACAATGGATAACCTTAAGGATGAACCTAAACAGCTTGTTAACTGAATCCTAGAAACTGGGTGTTGCAAGGAAATGACCACTAACTGCACTTTTCAGTCTCCTGTTTGATTGAAGGGTGTTGACGAAAAACAAAGGATGTTGTCCAGCATGAGTGCTCAGTATGCTTCCTGCTGGTTTACTTCAATATTGGAACTATATAGTAGGATTTCTAGTTTCATTGGATTCACTCCAGTGTTTCTCAAGGTAAAGGTTTGCTGTTGTAGTGTAGTGATGATAGTTCTCCCACTAATTGGGATAGAGGTGTTTTTGTTAGACTTGGTAGCTTTCTACTTGGGGATTTAAGATAAATACTATTTTAAATATTGATGGATCTCATAAATATCTCTCTGTAAAATTAATAAGATCTGGATTCTCTATTAGAAATAAGATTATACTTCTTTTTCTTATAACTATCACTATTGTGATTGATTTATCATTAAACGTGAATTGCACGTTTGGTTCTTTAATAAATGCTTATATAATTTAGAAAATATATTGTGTCATAGTGTCTTATGTATCCAAACTCAAAAACCCACCTCCATACATTCTTCAGTGGAGAGGTACGTTCTTGAGTAGAGGTGCCCAGGCAGTTATAATACATGGGTTGTTATGATCTACCTGAAATTTGTTTTAAAGGCTATCTGGAGGATGGTAATATTCTCTAGTGGTTCCTTTCCTTTGGGGAGAATTAAATCAGTTCTTCAGATCTATTTAAGTGTCTGCTGGGCCAGTCTTTCTCAACCTTAAGCGAGAGTGATCATCCGAGTACACCTGATTCGGAATAGTCCAAAAAGTGGCTAGGATTATAATTCACTTCATTATTTTCTTCTGTCATTTATACCTTCCTCTTCTGATTTTACATTTATTTGCCATTTTTAGTGAATTATCTAACATTACCCCCTCTCTGATTTCCTTCCTTCAAGACGCAGTTTCTTGGAAGCTAGCAGCTTTTTACTACTTTGTCATGAAAACTTGGACAGCCAGACAGCAGAGTGTCGAAATCCAAGGGATCCTTTCCTCACCTGTGTCGAGATACAGACAAATCCATTTTCAGTAGAGGTTGCTGGATAGTCATTAGGGATTGGAACCCTGGCTGAGCTTCTGCACTCTCAATTACCCCACTCCATTCCGTCAACTTAAAAACACCTAGATCAATTTAGTGCACAATTATAAGGTAAATACTGAAATATTGTTTCCATTAGTTTGCAAGATGGAACTGACTCAGAACTATGACCTAAAAATGAAGGTGGAATGTAGAAAACTTTGTTTCCCATGCAGAGGCCATTACAATGTGAAATACTTTACCACAGGTAGCCACTGAGGCAGAAAGTGTATCATCTGCAACCAAATTGGATAAAATATTTAATAATGAAGAAATGACACAGGGAAAAAGTAAGGAAATGGGACTGAAATAGATAATCTAACTTGATCTAGCACAGAGATGAGCTGGATTGGCCTCCTTTCTACAGTAATTTCTAAAAAGGGTTGCCCTGGATGAGTTCAACTATTTTAACATAAGCTAAGACAAACACTAAATATCGTAGGTGCAGGAAACCTGTAATAAAACCAGAAAATTCTGGAAATACTCAGCAGGTCAGGCAGCATGTGAGGGGAGAGGAACAGAGTTCATGTTCAGGTCATTCTGATTAAATGTTAATTCTGTTCCTCCCTCTGACCTGTTGAGTATTTCCATAATTTTCTGGTTTTATTTCAGTACAAACTAAACATGAAACCTTTCTGTTCATAATTTGTTTTCTGCGTCACTTTTATCTGCTATTTGGGGCTTATGTGATTCTGGTCACAATCTCCAGAAAGTGGAGCAACAGATCAAACTGATATCAATAAAGTCACAAATCATCAGCTATTTCAAAAGAGCAGCTGATAATGCATGACATATGCACACAAAATAATGAACCTGCGTGACAGATTTACAGTCCACAATCAATATTCTTCGCTAAGTCTTTGTCAGACATTTCAATGCTCCTGTCTCTGAACTCAAATCCAACATGCTCCATCTCACATGGAGATGCTATAAGTCGATTTCACTGTTAATATAATGAAAGCTGCTCAATTTTTCAACAGCAACAACAAATTTCACAGGTTCATTACAAAAATTTCAGCTCAAGACAGAAGCTTCTATTCTGCTCATAAGGATAAGGAGCCATAGCCAATAACTTCACATTTATTCCTGTCTTTAGATTAACTTGTCATATTATCATTATTGTTATGTTTTAGGAATATCTCTCCCTCTCTCTCCTCAGGTACCATGCCCTAAGAGAACAATGGCGACAATGGATTTCCATGTTGATCTTTCTCTAGAGACATGGATCATCTTTGTTGGTGTACATTCACCCAATTTGAAAGGCTCTTTAAAAAGATCATTATTTGTACACTTCGATCTCTTTTACCATGGATTTTTACCATCAGCACCAGACTTTCTAAATTACAGATTCTTATTACATACCCAAGAAATTCCAACTACCTCTTCTTGTCCTTGGTCAGCAGAGTTCTTTTGGTCTCAGACTTTGCTATCACCTCTTCATTGGTACTGTAATTTGTCCAAGATATCTTCATCATTGATTTCAAAAACCACAACTCTGCAGCCTTGATTCTTTTCTTCATTGCTTTGCTGAAGTCCAAATACTTGCTGCTGTATGTCAAAATTAGTGTGATATAGCATTCTAGGATTCTCAGCTTTGCTTTCATGGCTAATTTTGTATTGATCATTTTTTTTTCACTTTTTGAAATGCATCTTTGGCCATTCCAATCTTTCATCTTATTTCTTGGTCACATTTTCCATTCGCTGTTAGCATACTATGTAGGTAACAAAATTTGTCTATCTGTTGGATCTTTTGATTCTTCTCTTATGATCTTGTATTCTGATATATTCTTTGTGGACATTACGAGACATTTTGTTTTCTTACAATTTATGCTCAGCTGTTTCTCACCACTTTCACTCACTACTTATCCAAAACCTTTTTGCAGTTTCTCTTCAGAGTCAGCAATAAGAATGGTGTCATCAGCCTATCTTACCTTATTCAGATAGTAACCTTCAACTAATAATCCAGAGTGGTCTCTAATCTCTCTAAGGATATTATTACTATATAAACTGAATAAATCGGGGGAGAAAACACACTCCTGACTGACATCTCTTTTAATCTTCACCAATTCACTTAGATCATCATCAACTTTTATGGCTGCAGTTTGTTCCCAACAAAGATTTCTTATCACTCTAAGATCTTTGCCATCAACATCAAGAGACTCTAACATGCTCATTAGTTTTTCATGTTTCACCTTATCAAATGCCTCACTATAATCAATAAACCACATGAATAGATCTTTTTTCATCTCAATGGCTCTTTCTGAAAGCATATGTATCATAGAGGTAGCTTTTCTCGTTTCTCCATTTTCTTCAGAAACACAGTTTCTGGCTTTATCTTGCTTCTACCCCATCAACAGTACTTGAGGAAAGACCTTAATAATGTGACTCGTTGGACTGATGGTGCAATGGAATTCACATTCAATTGCTTTTGGCCTTTAACGGAGCACTATAAATATTGATTTACTGAAGTCTTCTGGGATTTCTCCCCTGTCATAAACTGCATTAAAGATGAGAGTCAGTTTGTCTATTCCAAAATCTACTAAACTTTTAATTTGTTTGGTGACTAAAACGTAAACGTAGGTTTTATCAGGAAAGGCAACATAGATGGACTTCATGGCCTGGGTGATCCCAATGAAAGAGGGGAAATGTGCTTAGTGTGCAGAAAATTATCAAGCTATTCTAAATACCTGGTTCATGGAATATCCAAGAAGGAAATACACCTGGAAAAGTCCGGATGACATGACCAGAAAGCAAATTGATTATGTGATAATAAACAGCAGATTCCAAAACACAGTTCAACAAGCAAAGACCTATCTGGGAGCTGACTACAGAAGCTGTAGTTTGCACTGTCAAAATAAAGCTGAGGAAGTTGAAAAAAACATGGACTTTAAAGGGGCCTGATTATGAACTACTCAGTACTGAGTGCTCAATTAAATAACTTCTTAAAGTGAAAGCTCAAAGCTGTTTTGAACAGCTTTCAGCATGGGTAATGTTCAAAGCATCATGATTAGAATCATCAAAAATCACCATTCCAATTAAAGAAAAGAGAAAGAAACAGAAATGGATGGTAGATGAAATACTGGACCTGTTGGAGGATAGAAGGAAGGTAAAGCAAATAGCTCAATGTAAATAAAAACTAAATACTGTGGATGTTGGAAATCTGAAACAAAAACAGAAAATGAAAATGGGTAATTAATAATAGAAAGTAGGGAGGTGAATTAAAAAGGTATTTTGCCATCGAGGACACAAATAGCATCCCGGAAATCACTGTAAATCAGGAAATGGAAGGGTGGGAGGAACTTGGGAAAATTACAATTACCAGGGATGTGGTATTGAACACATTGGGAAGAATTTTCTGCCTACCAGGCGGGCGGGCCCAACCTAATCTCTGGTGGGCGGGGAGCCGATAACCGCCGGAGAAGCGGGCCCTGCCGCCATTTTAAGTGGGTGGGCCAATTAAGACCTGCCCAGTGTGACGCATGGCAGGAAGCACTATGCGCTTCCTGTGCGGGCGGGGGGGAGGGATTCCCCAAATGCAAGAGTGCGCTCTTTCACGCATGCGCACGAAAGAGTGCACATCTCCCTGAGGCTAAGTGCTGCCTCAGGGTGATCGCTGACAGCTGTATAAACATTAAAAATAGAGGAAAAAAAATCCTTAACATGTCCCCCTCATGTGAAAATGTCACACGAGATGGGACATGTTAATAAATTTCACTAAACCTTTATTACATTTTTTTAAACCTGCCGGTGGAGGAGGTTTCATGTTTTTTCAGAAGCCCGCTGGGGCTCCTGGCCTGCCCGCCAACCTTAAGGTTGGACGGGCAGGTCCTTTAGTTGTTTTATCGATCCTGTCAATGGCCTCAATTGGCCATTGACAGGTCGGTGGGTGCACAGCTGATTTCACTGTGCCCCTGCCTTCCTGAAGATTTAAATGGGGCAGGATGATGTCAGGGATTCCTGCGTCATTTGGTGCATCGGCTAGCTGGCCCTGCACCCTGCTCACCGACGGCAATATTCAGCCCATTGTTGGGGCTACAGGCTGACAAATCCCCAAGTCCAGATGGACTTCACCCTAAGGTCTTGAAAGAAGCGGCTAGTGAGATAGTCAATGCACTGGTTTTAGATTTTCAAAATTCTCTAGATTCAGGGAAGGTTTCATTAGATTGGAAAATAGGAAATATAACACCTTTATTCAAAAAGAGAGGAAGACTGAAAGTAGGATACTATAAACCAGTTAGCCAAAATCAGTCAGAGGGAAAATGTTAGAAGATGTTATAGCATGGCACCTAGAAAAACTCAATACAATCAGACAGAGTCAACATAGTTTTGTAAAAGGGAAATCATGTTGAACCAATTTATTGGAGTTCTTTGAAGGAGTCATGTTTGCTGTAGGCAAAGGGGAACTAGTGGATGTACTGCACTTTAAGTGTCATATCAAAGATTATTGCAGAAAATAAAAGCTCATAATTTAGGGGGTAACATATTGGCATGGATAGAAGACTGGCTAGCTAACAGGGAGCAGACAGCTAGCATAATTGAGTCTTTGTCTGGTTGGCAGGATATGACGAGTGGTGTGCCACAAGGATCAATGCTGGGGACTCAACATTTTACAATTTATATAAATGAATTTGAAAGAAGGGACCAAAGGAATGGTGGCTAAATTTGCTGATGATACAAAGATAGGTAGGAAAGTAAATTGTGAAGAAGGCATAAGGAAGCTATAAGATGATATAGCTATGTTAAATGAGTGGGCAAAGATCTGGCAAAAGGAGTATCATGTTGGGAAATGTGAAATCATTAATTTTGGCAGGAATAAAAATGAAACTTATTATCTAAATGGTGAGAGATTGCAGAGCTCTAAGATTCAGAGGGATCTGGGAGCCCTAGTGCATGAATCACAAAAGGATAGTATGTAGGTACAGCAGGTAATTAGGAAAACTAATGGAATGCTATCATTTATTGTGAGGGGAATTGATTATAAAATTAGGGAGGTTACGCTTCAGTTGTACAGGGCATTGGTAAGATTGTTTTTAAGGCAGAGCTAGATAGATGATTGATTAACATGGTGGTGAAAGGCTATCGGGGGTAGGCAGAAATGTGGGGTTGAGGTTCCATTCAGATCAGCCATGATCTTATTGAATGGCAGAGTAGGCTCGAGGGACCGAGTGGACTACTCCTGCTCCTAATTCGTAAGTCTGTATGTTCATATGTAAAATGCTGGTAAAACCTAGTAGGCCTGGCAGCATCTGTTGTAAGGAAAATATATTTTTATTTCAGTTGGACTATTGTAAGGAACATTTTTTTTATTTACTTTTGGGCTGTGGATTAAAATTACAATGGCTGCAGTTTGAAGGACATGTATACTGGAACAGTGCATGGGATGTATACAATGTTGCAGTCTTGGAACAGAGTGTGCCATGAAAAACAGGATGGTGCCAGAAAGGAGTCCTGGACCAAGGGAGCTGTCTGGCAACAACATTTTACTTGGCTCCTGATCAGGTGAACAGGTTTGTGTAAGAACAGTGCAGCAGAATAGCTCCTAGCCCAAAAGAAAAATACCTAAATGCTCTCTCCCCTTGTGTGTAAGGTTCCAGTAATTCCACAATAACAGTTAGCTGGCGTTTTCTTCTCATATCTCTATAACCTGCTCTCTCTCTGTGAAAATCACTGTGGAAAAGGCAAAGGGGAAAATCACTGTTAGAGACATTGAAAGGCAAGTGCTCAACCAATGAACTAAATACTGAAAGTGCTAGAAGACCACCTTGTGTCATCACCAAGAACTGAAAAGAATTTGGAAGATATCGATCAAAATCAACCCATCGAATCCTGTACTCTGGAGTTGCTCCTATTAAACTGTTTTATCCAACCCTTAAAATCTATGTTTCTGTGCATCATATGTGTCTTTTATGTGTGTATAGGGATTTAAGAAAGGGTAGAGTTTAGGTTACAGAGTTAGTAATTTTTTTTTCTTTTGCTACTGATTAAAGACAGTGTGTTCAATAAACATTATTTACTTAAAATGTTTACAAACGTGGTGCTTGTATTCTGTTAACCTAAATTAAACATTTAGGTAGAATTGGGGTAAAATGGTAGTTTGGTCAAACGTTTTACATTTGTCGTGGCTCGGGGGACAGTGGGACTTGGCACTATCCCCAGTGAGTCATGACACTGTGCAGAGAGAGAAACAGAGTTAATCTTTAAAGTTCATATGACTCTTCTTCAGAGCTAAAGCGGTGGAGCAGGTGGAGCAGAATAGAAGGTCAGGGATAGGTGGGAGCTTAGAAGAAATTTGACAAAGGTGTCATGGATACAGGACAAAGGGAGTTTTAATGGTACTGTTAAAAACTAAAGAAGGAACTCATGGTGGCATAAAGGTAAGAAAGCAGAATGTGTCAATGCCAGAGCAAGGGTCAGAACTCTACGAAAGCAAAACGTGAAAAACAAGTGTCAGATGACCCTGTTGTGTGGTGGGGCGGCGGGGTGGTGGGGGGCGGGGAGGGGGGGTGGGGGGGAATATATATATAAATAAATAAAATTGTATTAAAAAAATTCAAAAAGGCATAAAGATGGAGGACAGAATTCATGATCTGGAGTTGTTCAACTCAAAGTTAAATCCAGAAGGCTGTAAAGTGTCCAGTCGGAAGACGAGGTGCTGTTCCTTCAGTTTGTGTTGGGATTCACTGGGAAATTGTAGCAGGCCAAGGATAAAGATGTGGGCATGATAGTGAGATGGTGAGTTGAAATGACAAGCGACAGGAAGCTCTGGGTCATGCTTGTGGCCTGAGCAAAGGTGTTCCACAAAGCTGTCACCCAGCCTGCATTTAGTCTCTCCAATATAGAGGAGACTGATTTGGGAGCAGCAAATACAGTAAACCAAATTGAAGAAGATGGAAGTGAAGTGCAGCTTCACCTGAAGGGAGTGTTTGGGGCCTTGGACAGTGAGGATGAAGGAGGTAAAGGGGCAGGTGTTGCATCTTCTGTGATTGCATGGAAAGGCATCGTGGGAAGGGGATGAGGAATTGCTGGTGATGGAGGAGTCAACTGGGATGTCACGGAGGGAATGGTCCCTCTGGAATGCTGATGGAGGTGGGGGGTTGTGACGGGAAGATGTATTTGATCGTGGCATGATGCCGAAGTTAGCAGAAATGGCATAGGATGATCCTTTGAATGTGGAGACTGGTGGGGTGAAAAGTGAGGACAAGGTGGACCCTAACATCATTCTGGGAGAGTGGGGAATGGGTGAGGGCAGAGGTACTGCAGATAGGTCAGACACGGTTGAGGGCCCTGTCAATCACAGCATGAGCGAATCCCTTGGTTAAGGAAAAAGGAAGACATGTCGAAAGTGCCATTTTGGAAGGTAGCATCATCAAAACAGATACGATGGAGGTGGAGGAACTGGGATAATGGGATGGAGTCCTTACAGGGAGCAGAGTGTGAGGAGCTGTAGTTGAGGTAGCTGTGGAAGTTGGTGGGCTTGTAATGAATATCACCAGAAATGGAGAGAGAGGTCAAGAAAAGATCAAAGAAAGGAAGGGAAGTGTAGGAGATGGACCATGTAACGGTTAGAAAGGGGTGGAACTTGGAAGCAAAATCGATAATTATTTCCAGTTCCAGATGAGAGCATGAAATGGCACCGATCCATTAACGTGCCAAAGAAAGAATTGTGGAAGGGAGCCTGATTAGGACTGGAACAAGAAATATTCCACATACTCCATAAAAAGACAGGCATAACTGGGGCCCTTGCAGGTACCCATAGCCACACCTTTTATTTGCAGGAAGTGAGACAAGCTAAAGGAGAAAATAAAAACAAAAAACTGCGGATGCTGGAAATCCAGAACAAAATCAGAATTACCCGGAAAAACTCGGCAGGTCTGGCAGCATCGGCGGAGAAGAAAAGAGTTGATGTTTTGAGTCCTCATGACCCTTCAACAGAACTGAGTGAATCTAAGGAGAGGGGAGAAATATAAGCTGGTTTAAGGTGGGGGCGGGGGGTTGGGTAGGGGAGAGAAGTGGGGGGGGGGTGGTGTGGTTGTAGGGACAAGCAAGCAGTGATAAGGAGCAGATAATCAAAAGATGTCACAGACAAAAGAACAAAAGAACACAGAGGTGTTGAAGGTGGTGAAATTATCTAAACAAATGTGCTAATTAAGAATGGATGGTAGGGCACTCAAAGTACAGCTCTAGTGGGGGTGGGGTGGAAAGGCTAGCAGGGCATAAAAGATTTAAAAATAATGGAAATAGATCGGAAAAGAAAAATCTATATAAATTATTGGAAAAAACAAAAGGAAGGGGGAAACGCAAACTGGAGGAACAGCATCTCATCCTCCGACTAGGCACTCTACAGCCTTCCGGACTGAATATTGAATTCAACAACTTTAGATCTTGAACTCCCTCCTCCATCCCCACCCCCTTTCTGTTTCTTCCCCCTTCCTTTTGTTTTTTCCCATAATTTAAATAGATTTTTCTTTTCCCACCTATTTCCATTATTTTTAAATATTTTATGCCCTGCTAGCCTTTCCGCCCCACCCCCACTAGAGCTGTACCTTGAGTGCCCTACCATCCATTCTTAAATAGCACATTTGTTTAGGTAATATCACCACCTTCAACGCCTCTGTGTCCTTTTGTTCTTTTGTCTGTGATATCTTTTGATTATCTGCTCCTATCACTGCTTGCTTGTCACTACAACCACACCACCACACCCCCCCCACTTCTCTCCGCTACCCAAACCCCCGCCCCCACCTTAAACCAGCTAATATTGCACCCCTCTCCTTAGATTCACTCAGTTCTGTTGAAGGGACATGAGGACTCAAAACGTCAACTCTTTTCTTCTCCGCCGATGCTGCCAGACCTGCTGAGTTTTTCCAGGTAATTCTGTTTTTGTTTTAAAGGAGAAATTGTTCAGTAAGAGAACAAGCTTCTCGGTGGAGGAGAGTGCTGGTGGATGGGGATTGCTTAGGCCTCTGTTCAAGGAAGCATAGGGCCTTCAGACTGTCATGGTTGGGAATAGGGGTTTAGAGGGACTGGATGCCCAAAGTGAAGAGGAGGTAGTTAGGACCAGGAAACTGGAAATTATTAATATAATGTAGGGCATCAGAGGAATCAGGAATGTAGGTGGTAAGAGACTGGACAACGGGTGAGAAAATGGAGTTAATATAGGAAGAAATAAATTCCATGGGGCAGGAACAGGCTGACATAATTGGCCTACCAGGACAGTCCTGTGTGTGGATCAGTGGGAATACCATGAAGTGGATAACACAACACAAAAATGTGTTGAAGACAAGGAAAAGTGGTTGAACAAAAAATAGGAGGAACTGGAGAAAGGTAAAAACACATAAAGACATTCCGTAAATCACAGGAATTAACTCCCAGCTCACTGTCATCCTGCTATTTGGCATGATGAGCAAGCTGCTGATGGTGTCACTATGGACTTCTTGCTTTCTATCCCACTCCCAGCTTCCCTCACCTCAATTTTCTCCTTCTGATATTTTGCTTTCAGACACTCAAGTACTCCAATCTGCCCAGTGTTCAATGGGGAAGCACATGGAAGAATCCTGATGGACATGTACACCAAGGTGCTGTTTACATTGGCTGACCTGCCAGACAGCCTCATGTCACTGTTAAGGAGTGTGGAGGAGATCAGTTCCAAGTTGGCAGAGAGTGTTCTGCAGAACATGTCCTCTCAACAGTCTCTGCTCCATTGGCCCCCATACCTGCTGCCCCCATACCTGTATTGGCAGGTCACCAATCATTTGCCTTCCCTGTGAGAATGTTCTGTCAAATCCAGGAACTCACCACAATACTTCCAAAAAAACTCCAGAATAATTCCAGAGATTTTGTAATAATAGAAGTTATTAAAAACTACCCTACCTGCATGTTGGTGACTTGAATTAAAACTGGTGTTGGACCACTCTTGTATACTGAACGCTTGACCCAAATTTGCTGAGTGTCAAACTAATTCATCCAATGGATCTACAAGGTCCAAATTTTGAAAATGGGTATTATATCTGCTGGTAGGGCTGTGTGACACTATGATAGGATAAGTTCGGCTGCTTCTGGTGCATGCCAAGGATGCCTTGCACCCTTATCAAGCTGGTGCACTGTGCAGGCCATATCAAAAGGAGCCCCAGGAGGGTGATCGGCTTCTATAGTGCCATCTACAGTGGCACAACAGATATCAATTTTGGTTTGCGTTTGAGATTTGGTCATCTCTTTAATCATCCTCAAATCCAAATGTATTTGTGCCTTGTTGGCTCTTTCACAAACATCACGCTGTAAAGCAGTCTTTTGTAGACTCTAAAAATCCATTCCCTGTCTTATAAGTAGAGACATTATCATCTCAATCAAAGAGTCATATAAAGTTGAACCACTAATGGAGAACCAAGTCAAGGTTATAAATTTAACCAAAGTATTTAAAAGGATGAAGCGGATTCATCTAGTGTCTCAGTCGATAAAGACATTAGACAGGATTTTCCCTTCATCAGGTGGGCTGGGCTAGCAGGCCCAGCAGGGGCCACAAAACTGACCGCTGCCCGCAATCAGACCCCGATTGCGATTTCACGCTGGCAGGCTATTTAAGGCCCGCCCAGCGTGAAATGCAGCTCCACACTGGCTGGGAAGGGTCAAGCGGGAAGGGGGGTTTATCGGCCACCAGGTCCAATGGTGATCCAGCAGCCGGTTTAAAAGTGGCCTAGGCAGCCCCTGGAAGGCTGCCCTGGAGGACATTTCCTGAACCAGCACTATGGACCCAAGTGCAGCTGGACATGGCAGGTGGGAGGGCATGTCGGATGGGCACTCAGCACCTCGCCTCTCTGATGAGTGCCTCGCCGTCCTGTTGAAGGAGGTGGCTTCCAGGAGAGACATCCTTATCCCCAGGGATGGGAGGAGGAGGCCACCACGCCTCACCAAGAGGTCATGGGGGGAGGTGACAGTGCTGGTCAGCAGTCATGACGTGGTGTGCACTCCTGGGTGCAATGCCGGAAACACTTCAATGACTTGCTGTGTTCAGGAAGGGTGAGTACCATGTTGACATGGGTCAGTGTGCAGATGTATTAAGGTCTGGTCGCGTCACCCCCCCCTCCCCCTCACTCCACCCCCTTCCCCACTGTGGACTTCAGGGTTGCTAAAGTCTGACTGCCAACTGTCAATGATGTCGGAGCTGGCCAAAGGGGTGAGCCCTGGCTGCTTGGACTGAATGCCTTGTGGCTTGAGGGCCATGGCTCAGATGTGCCCTGTCAGGTGCTCTTCAGCTGGGGTTGACAAGGCTGCAATAACACTGCAGGTACAGAGACTAATCACTCTAATCAATGTTCCTTTGTTACGCCAGGAGAAGATGGCCCAAAACAATATGGAAAGGTCGCGGACCAGCGGTCGCCCTGCAGCCTCCTAATCCTCTTGAGGTATGAGCAAGACGCCCTAGAGCTCTAGAGCCCACATAGAACTGGGCGTGAAGAGGTGGGGGTGCTAGGCAAAGGTAAGACTGCAGTGCACAGAGGTGATAATTTTGGTTGGTGCAACCATTCTAGTTCAGTCTCTTCACTGATGTGAGCCTCGAACCTGGAGTTCTCATTGATCATTGGAAGATGAGGGCACCATGATGCAGATCTCCATTGTCTCACCAGGGTGTCTGGCATGACTTTAACTAATGACATGTCCTTCTTCTCCCTTTTGTGTCCACCAACAGGCATTCACTCTCTGGACCCCGAAGGGCCACCCCTGACACCAGACGACCACTGGGTGTCATTTGCACCTGTGTCAAACTCGCTCTCTGAAGCAGGCACCAGCGCAAATACCAGCACGTCGGTGGGCATTAGAGCAGCGGCTAATATCTTGGTGCACATTGGTGAGGGAACTTCACAATCATTTGAGGTGCAAGCATTGGCAGGGAGTGCCCAGGGCGCCAGCAGTTGGAGGACTGCTGGGCACCAGGATGATGCTGAGTCGAAGGCCAATGATGAGCCTTTGGAGTTGTCCATTAGGCAGCAGATGCTGGATGTCCAGCGAGATGTGTGGGAGAATCTAGCAGAGATCCATGAGGGTGTTCATGCCATGGTCTCCGTGATGGAGGAGTCCATGCGAAGCGTGAGCATGCGATGACCATCATGTCGAGCGCACTGCCTCCTCCACTAAGGGAATGGTGACTCTCATGGAGGGGCAGTTCCAGGGGCAGAATAAGGGGTTCTAGGGTTGCACTCGGACCTGCAAGCCCTCACACAGGCACTGACATCAAGTGGTCTGTGTCAGCGTGGGAGATGCATGAGGCACCTAGTATCCCAGCTTGGCAGGGAGGTCCAGAGCAACCTCACATTGGCGCATGAGCTGCACGTCATCTCTGTGGGCTTCTCTCAGGGTGCTCTGGAGGATGGCAGCAGCTCCTCTGTCCATCTTCCAGTGACTGTAATATCTGATGAGCCTGTGGCAACTGGGAAGATGCTAGCTGGAGCTCTAGCTGCTCCCTCCCAGGAGAGGCCAGCACAGGCTCCACTGGCCAAAGGACGACCGCCAAGGTCATGAAGGCCAACAAGACAGCAGAGTCAGCAGGCTGTCTCCAATCCCGGTGCCAGTGAGGGGGGAGCACCCAGATGTAGCACTTGCAAGTGTAAAGTTAAAGGCACTATGAGCACAAGAGGGACAGGTCACAGGTGATTTTATGTTCATTTTTGTTTACTTTATGTATACTGATCTGGTGTTGAATACCAGAAATGTAAGATTATTGAACAATCAGAATGACATAAATTGTATTTTTGTCATCATGCCCTGATTATGCTTCACCTTTTTATTTCTTTGGTGCCGGGAATGCCAGTATGTAATGCTGGACGTAGGTGGCTCTGAACTTTATTGCACAGGCGCTGAGTGTTCTTTGTGTTCAAATGAAAGGGTCCTTACAGACACCTGAGACGGAGGTGGCAGCCCTGGCATGCATTTGAAGCTGATCTTTGGTAGCCTAGATGTAGGAGCATTGGATTAAAGCATCCCTGGTGTCTCTGCCTCCCTGGAGGTTACTGAGGTCTGGCTCCACACCCTCAGCATTCTCCTCACTGTGCTCACTTTTGGACTTACTACTGGACTTATCATCTGTGGCCTGTGGAGCTCTGTCAAGATCCTCTTCCTCCAGTGAGTCCCCCCTTGCCAGTGCCAGATTGTGGAGAGCACAATATGCAATCACTATCAACGACACCCACTGGGGGGTATTCTGGTGCTCACCTGAACGGTCCAAGCATCAGAAGTGCATCTTGAGAAGACCTATGGTCCTCTCTGCCATCATCCTGGTGGAAGTATGACTCATATTGTAATGCTTCTCTGCCTCTGTTCTTGGGTGGCGGACAGGTGTCGTGAGTCACCTCTTCAATGGATAGCGTTTGTCACCCAGCAGCCATCCATCCAGTCGGGCTGGAGCACTGAAAAGCCTCGGCACCTGGAAGTATCTAAGGATGAACACGTCATGAGAGTTGCCTGGGTATTGTGCACAGCCTTGCAGAATCTGCATCCTGTAGTCACACACTTTCTGCACCTTCATGGAGTGGAATCCCTTCCTGTTGACGAATGCACCGGGCTGACCCACTGGCACCTGAATGGCCTCATGTGTGCAGTCGATTGCACTCTGAACGTGGGTGAACCCAGCAATCGCTGCAAAGCCTTTGGATCGTTCAGCCTGGCTGGCCTCCTCCATGCAGTAAAGAATAAAGGTCAGTACCTACCTGAACAGAGCTTCTGTCACCAGCTTGATGCAACTGTGGACAGCTGATTGGGATACTCAACACAGATATCCCACTGACCCCTGGAAAGAGCCGGAGGGGTAGAAGTTGAAGGCCACTGTGATCTTCAGAGCCACTGGCATGGGATATCCACCTACACAGTCGGAGCTGATCTCAGGCCCAATCATCTGACAAATGGAAGTTATGTTCTTCCTTAAGAGGTGGAGCCTCTTTCGGCATTGCACCTTGGACATAATGAGGTAACTGCATCGTCGCCTATAAACCCTGGCAGCAGGATAGTGGCATTTTCTGTGGCCCCTTTTGCCTTGGACAACCTGCTGGCCCTGCACCCCTTGCACCTGCGCCTCTGCTAGCACAGGTCCCTCCCCTAGAACCTACCTAGACACACCTGGCCTCCTCTCCCTTCTGCCCCTCTCTTCCTCAGAGGAGGAGGTACCTCCAGTGGAGACCACAATCCCCATTACCAGAATAAGGGAAGGCTGTCTGATACCTGGAAGGGTCCACATGGTCTGAATCCTCCGGGCACCTGGCAGACAGCAATGGGTCCTGAAATGAAGCCTGGAAATGCTAAGAATGAAGCCCCAAACAGAGATGAAGCTGGCAAGTATCAATAAGCAACTAGCTGCAAATTATCTCCTAAACTCCTCGCTACTCACACTGGCAATGATACTGACCCTTTTTATCCCGCCCTTGCATGCGGTTTGTGAAAATATCGGCTGGCCGCCTGTCAGTTTTTCCCATGTAGCGAGCATAAAATTGCACGGGCAAAGAAAAATCACAGTCGATTGGACTGTTGAGGGCCTTAAGTGGCCGCTTAATTAATGGCGGGCGCCACTCTGGCAACGCATCCGCCCGCCGAATGAAGTATCGCGTGAGTGCGTGATGACGTTGGGATGCTCTGAGTTGGCTGGTATTACTTGCAGTATGGTTGTTATAATTCTCAGCACTAGTGAGCGTTCACGTGGTTGTAATAGAATGGAAGAAGGGTTGAGATATAATGCTGAGGCACAGTAGAAATAGCTTTTCCTTGCACATAACTATAACATTGGTACTGGATACAGTGCTATCCCAAATATTTTTCTTTATAAGTATAATCGTAATTAAAAATGCAATATTTACAAGTCATGTCTTTCTGCTTTCTTCCAACAACATAGCCAAGTCCAGGCATAGTTGGGGACCAAATGTCATAATTCCCAATGTTTGTCTTTCTGCTGGCTATAATTAATAACACTTGACAATCTGTGTGGCATTCTGAATAAGCACACACAAAAGCAAATGGAATTTAATAAATATTTTAACAAAGTTCTTAATTTCCAATTTGTGGTGCAGCATCAGATGGTGTAGTAGTTAGTCAGGATGATTGCACTTCATATTGGTGACAGCTTCTCTTTCAGTTTTGTACTATATTTACGCACAAAGCTCGGTGAGCTGATGAACTGAAGTTTAACCTTATTGGCTTTTTAGATGTCCTGAAGAAATCTCATTAGCTGCTTTTCACAGGTTGCTGATACTTCTCTATATTATAAAATGAGTTAGAAGATAGCTTCAGCTTGCATCAAAAGTAATTTCTAATTTAAAAGAAATCCTTTCTGAGGCTACAATCACTGACAAGGCCATCTCTGATCACTCCCACATCTGCCTCTCCACCCATATTTCCTTCGACCTTCCACTCACTGCTGTTATCCTCAGCCCGTGGAGAGAAGTGTCTCCCTAGCTACCTCACCAGAATACGTTGAAACTCTCCATTTCCTCTTCTCTGGCCCTCCACACATCGTCCTGAATTCCTCAGTCAGTAGCAATGCTGCATGCAATGCTGCTGCCTGTGAAGATTTTCCCAACCAGACGCTACAGCCCATTTCTTCCAAGATCTTCCCCTCCCGGCTGAAGAAGAAATGGGCAGTGCAGCATCTCTCGTCTAACTCCTGCGAGCAGAGTCAGAGGAATGAGAGGATGTGTCCTCTTTTTATAGCACTAGCTGCCATATTATGGTTAAGTATTTAAGGTATTTAAAGGCTTTTAATGAATGAATGTGGGTTAGTGAACGAGTGAGTGAAAGGGTGGGCGAATGCATGAGTGAAAGGGTGAGTGAATGGGTGATGATTGAGTAAGTGAACAAATGAATGGGTGAATGTATCAGTGAATGAATGGGCAGGTGGGTGAGTGGGTAAGTAGGTAAGTGGGTGAGTAAGCGAGGAGAGTAGTTGTGTGACTGGTTGAACTGGGTAGGAAGTTGAGGTGGGTAGGTGGGTGAGGTGGATGAGATGAGTTGGATGAGTGGGCGAGGTGGGTGAGTAGGTGAGTTAGGTAGGCGAGTATGGGTAGTCGGGTAATTGGGGGATAGTTGTGACTGGTTGGGGGGTACTTGGGTCATGGTTGGGGGTGAGTCAGGTGATTGGGGGGGTAGTCATATCATGTGGGGAGTGTTGGGGGTTAGTATGGTCCAGTTCGGGTGTAGTCAGGTGCAGTTGGATCAGTTCAGGGTTTAGTCAGGTCTGGTTAGTGGGCTAGTCATATGGTTGAGGGTAGTCAGTTTAAGGGGGTGGGTAGATGGGTCTGGTCAGGAGGGTAGTCAGGTGGTCAGGGTGTAGTTGGGTCAGATGGGTAGTTGAGGGGCCTTGGGCTTAGTCAGGTCATGTTGGGGGTATAGTTAGGTGGTCATGGGGTAGCTGGGTCAGGTCGGGGGATAGTCAGTTCGAGGGGTTAGTTGGGTCTGGTTGGGGAGTAGTCGGGTTGGGTCAGGTGGGTAGTAATGTGGTCAGGGGTTACTCAGGCAGGGTTGGGGGTAGTCAGGTCAGGTCAAATAAAGAAATACTGGAATGTGTTTATTTTTTCCACAAGTCTCAGTCAAAAAGATTACAAGACGTATGGCCCAAGTGCAAATCTTGGCTCATGTAGAACCTATCACATCTTAGAATTAGTCTATTGTACTAGATAAATATAATAATATTGAATTTAAATATTCAGTTTATCAATTCAATATTTAAAGAAACACATTTTAGCCTCTAACAAATGCTGGGTTTTATTTTCTCTATGAATGTGCACTAATAGCATGTTTGGATAAATCCCTATCTGCACTAGAATAATGCAGTTATTATCTAATTTAAAATAAACTCATCAACTACTGCTTTAAAATAACGCAGGCAGAATATTGCTAGATGATATAAAAAATGATCTCAGTGAGGCAATCAAATATCATTAAAGGACAAAAAAAAGACAAATACAGTTAAAAAGCAGATGTATAGCCCACAGACTAAAAATTTCTCAAAGAAAATTAAATCCATTGATCATGTAAATGGAGCAAACCTTGGTTTAATGGTACTGTTCTCGCCTCTGATCAGAAGATAAAGGATTTGAATTGTGTTCCAGACAATTCCGTGAATGGGAATGGAGCACAGGCTATGAAGTCTGGGTTGATGTTCAGCAGGATACTCGGGCCTACTAGGTGGTAGGGGGTTGTGAGAGTGGGTGTTGGAACGAGAATGAGTACAACATATGGGTTGTGAAGCTGATAAGCCCATCCTCGTACAGACTAATCATCCCGTCAGCTAGTATTAAGATGATTACAGCCATGAAAGGTTAATTTACATTATGGTCTGTCAGACTGTAGGTAGCTTGTGAGTTCTTTCACAGCTTGGTATTATTCTAGGCTGAAGAAGATTGATGAACACCATCAAGGCAGCTTCATCAACTGAAAAGTAAAAGTGTATAGTTATTGACAAGCTGACTGTGCTGAAGACAATAATGTTTTTCTAAAAACATCGTCCAGAGACTCAAACGCTTCTTCCTGTGAGATGTCAATTTACATGTACCTCCTCCAATCTAGCACATTGTAATCAATGCATACAGAATGGCTTTCCCCACACAGAGGGCCCAAACACAGGCCCCTCAGTTCCGCCTATTAGCATGATCTTAGCTTCCTAGTAGTTCATCACTTCAATTTCATCTCCCATTCCCATCTTTCTGATTTTGCCCTCCTACAGGGCCAGGCAAGGGAGAGGCAGGCTGCCATTTTTGATGCACATTCCTTGCCAGGACACAATATTGAAGTATACCCTGGATGAGGCCTTGCTTTTCTATTTTGGGATCCTGTGTACTTTGAGGGTGTTTGGCTTTCATTTCACACTTCCTACATATGCAGTTTTTAAAATTTAATTTCTCGTTGTGTGGGCTCTTCCTATGCCTTTTAATTCCTTTGCCATTTTCAAAGGCCTTTGTTCTTTTTTCATTACCTCAGAGATAACCATTTATATCATTGACTGCTCTCTGGCATTTAAAATCATAAACATCCTTCTTGACTATTTAAAGGCTTTCATATCTTTCAGTTTTCAGTTCTGACAAAGGGGTATACCCGAGACATTAGCCTAATCTCTTCGTTTTACAGATGCTGACAGACTACTTAACATTTTGCTGTTTTTATATCATAATGAGGAAGGAAGCAGGCTCAAGGCCTCAGTGCTCTCTCACAAAAGGCAATTAAATTAATTGCATAATGGCAGTGAACTGAATGTAATTCCACAATTAACTTGGCACACTGAATGAACTTTACTAATCTAAAAAAAAAATCATTTTGTTTAACATCTGTAAAAACAAATACCTGTGTTTTTTTTTAGTAAATTGACAAATAGTTAAATTAAGAAATGCAGAGATGAAAATTTTGGAAAGCACAACACGCCAGGCTGGTTTACATTAGATCACAGGAATTTCTATGGGATTGTACAATATCAGATGCACTTGACCCAAAACAGCAAACTTCCAGAATTCGGATGAATAATGGACTTATTATAATTCTAATGATGGAAATATTTAATATCACATTTATTACCAAATTCAAATACACCTATTGTTTGATGGATTAATTCATAACAATATTTCTTTCACTCTCTGTTTAACTCCAAATAGCGGTATTTGTATAATGGAGCAGTGTGACCTTTTGCCAAGCTGTGTTTTTGTGGCCCTGAATTTCACACTACCAAATCTGGAATATATCTATATCCATGGAAGAAACATACAACAGAAATATCTTCAGTGCTTCTCCGACTTTGCCATAATTTCCGCATTTAATAAGATTTCGGCTGAATGTCTGCAAAATTTACAGCAATGGAGTGGGGGAAGAATAATTCTGGCCATAGATGGAATAAAAGGCCATTTAAGGAAGGTTTAGAAAAAAAAACGAAGCTTGCAAGGTTATCTTCTCCTGCAGTCATGCGAATGGCTCTCAGTTACTTTATGGGATTGCAACTTCCAACAAAAAGTTATAGCGTTCCAATCTTGGAAACCTATTATCAGGAGCAGATGAGAACATCAGAATTTTGGCAATAAAGATTAAGGTTAGTACTTTAAACTCTTTAGCAGTGCAGCATAATTAAGAAGCCATTAACTGTCAGAATTCAAATGTGAGCTGGTAAATCAGTACTTAAGAAATGTACAAGATCAGAAGAGTAAGCTGCTCAAAGTTAATTACTGATGTGTCAGGAACAGTTTTTCTGAAGGTTGCAGTTTAATGAATACCAGTTATACATCTGTATGTACTTAACAAATGAAAGTTAATTTTCATCTCTTTGCCAGTCTTGCACCCAAAAATAAGGCAGTAGTGGGCAAGAAATGATAGCAGGAGCAGGGACCATGGAATGAGTGGGGGGGGGGGGTGATCATGGGTTGGCATGGAGGCTATGGGGGGCCATGATGGTGGGTATAGGAGCTTGAGTTGGCAAGGAGGGTATGAGGTGCCATTGGTATTGGGTATAAGCATGAGTTGGCATTGATGGGGCATGGGGAATGAGTGAGGTGGTGGGTGGCTTCAGGGCTGGAGGGCCTAATTGCTTTTTTTTTTACAAATAGGGCAAAGCCTTTTAAACAGCCCACCTCGGCACCCAGCAGCCCCTGTAACTGCCTGTGAACTGTTATCAGGAGCAGTGGATCTGACTCCAGCAAGCACCTGCCCCTCCTCTTCCCAAACAAAATTCTGGCCATTCAGGACTGTTTCTCCTGAGGCAGGTGCACTGAGCCAGGAAATTTCCCAATTCTGCACACCCAGCTCAGGGGTGAAAATCTGGGCCACAAGACTGTAAGAAACTCTGTGTTTGAAATCATGCTGGCAGATAGTCCAATGTCTCCAGTAATTACTAATACACAGAAGTCATGTAGGTTTTTTCCTAAAACATTGGGTCCTTGAAGTCTCTGTCCTCCTCAACAGCACTAGAATGTGAGCTACTAGTTACCTCTACTATAGTTTTTATTATTTCATGAGATCTGAACATCACTGGCAAGGCTAACATTTGTTGCCCACCTCTAATTACTTTTGAACCAGACAAGATTGGTCTGGAGTCACATGTAGGCCACACCTGGTGAGGACGATAGGTGTAAGCAAGTCCACTATGGCAGGAAAAATAGAAAAGCAGTACACTCCTTAAATGAGAGAGATTGCAGAACTCAGTGATATAGAAGGATCTGGGTGTCCTGGTACATGAATCACAAAAAAGTTAGTTTGTAGGTATGGCAAGTGATTAGGATGGCAAATGGAATGTTGTAGTTTATTGCAAGGGGAATGGAATATATAAGTAAGGAAGTTTTACTATAGCTGTAACAGGGCATTGGTGAGACCACGTCTGGAGCACTGTGTACAGTTTGGTATCCTTGTTTGAAAAAAATACATAACTGTGTTAGAAGGTTCACTCAATTCATTTCTGGGCTGAATGGCTTAATTTATGAAGAAAGATTGAACAGGCTGGGGCTATACCCATTGGAATTTAGAAGAATGAGTGGTGGTCATATTGAAACATATAAGAACCTGAGGGGACTTGACAGATTCAATACCGGGAGGATGTTTTTACTTGTGGGGAGACTAGAACACAGTATAATAATGAGGCTTCCCTTTTAAGCTGAAGTTGAGGAGAATTTTTTTCTCTCTTTCAGAGAGTTGTTATTATGTGGAATTCTCTTCCCCTGTGAAGGTTGGTCATTGAATTTATTCAATGCAGAGATTGACAGGTTTTTTATAGGCAAAGGAACCATGGTTATGGGGGGGGGGTGCGGTGTTGGGGGTACAGGAAAGTGGAGTTAAGGTCACAAACAATTCAGCCATGTTCTTACTGAATGGCACAGCAGCCTCAAAGTGCCAAATGCCTACTCCTAAGTTCCTTCCTTAAAGAACATTGTTGAACAAGATGTTTTATTTCTATGACCATTGATGATAGCTTCATGGTGCCATTATTGAAACTAGCTTGCAATTGCAGATTTTTATGAATTAATTGAATGTAAATCCCACCAGCTGCCATGGTGGGATTTAAACCTATGTCCCAAGTGCATTAGCCTGGGCCTTTGGTTTACTAGCCCACTGACATTATCACTATGCCACTGTCTCCCCTTTGCTCTCAAGCTCATTATCTCATGGGATGTCAATTTTTATGCTGGTGCTGAGCATTAACATTGAAGGTTTTCATCTTCACTATTTTTTTTCTTTGTTCTTTCATGGGATGTGGGCAACATTGATATTTGTTGTCCATCCCTAATTGCCCTTGAACTGCATGGTTTGTTCGGCCATTTCAGAGAGCAATTAAGAGTCATACAAATTTCTCTGGATCTGGAGTCATTTGTAGGCCAGACTGGGTAAGGACGGCAGGCAGATTTCCTTCCCTAAAGGGCATTAGTAAACCAGATGGGTTTGTACGACAATTGGTGATAGTTTCATGGTCACCATCACTGAAACTAGCTTTCAATTCCATATTTTATTAATTAATTGATTTTAAATTCTACTTGCTGACATGGTAGGATTTGAACTCATATCCACAGGGCACTAGCCTGGGTCTCTGGATTATTAACCAAGTACATCACCACTACGCTACTAACTGCTCCAAAGATCCAGCATCCAAGTCATTTGATACATTTAGAAAAAGGGGGAACCAACAAGAGTTAATGTGTAACATTGATGTCAAGTACATGCCCAGATCACGAGCTGCATACGAGGTTGCCATGCTCAGGAGACAAGTGACAGCAGGAGTAAAATAGTAAGAAGGGAAGAGTTATGGATTGTACAGTCCCCAGAAACTCTATTGTAAGGCAATGCCTCCAGCTTCTCCAACATTAGCTGTCTTGCTGCAAGATGCCAAGTGTAGCCCCTTCCACAGAATAGATGCCCATTTTCCTCTTCTGGTTGTCTCTTTTCTGTCATGGAAAGAGTGGAAGTGGGTAAATATATGTCCTAGTCATTATTGTTCACCATTTGTGCCACAATGACTGGAGGAAGTGACACGTTTGGCCAAAAACAGAAAGTGATTGTGACAGAAGCAACAATTATTGATGGTGCCAGTGACAGCAGAAAGGAGATACTGTGAAATATTTTGTACTGATGTTTGGAATCCATGGGAGATAAAGCAACAAATAATGAATCATATTTGGGCAAAAGTATGGACTTGCGAGGCTGTGTAAAAACAGTAATAGATGTAACAGGGAGACATAGCCTGGCATTCTGGGTAAGATGATTAAATTTCTTTCTGCACTGTGGCCAGGTTCTGGTGTAAATACTATTCAGAATCACATGCCATACCACCTTCACCATGCCCATTTACTGATTCACTGCGAAACCTGCCAAACCTCCTCTCAAGAACTCACTCAATTAGAACTTGCACAGCTGAATCTAAAAGCTTAGAGACCGCTGGAGCTCACCTGCTTATTGAATGACATTCTATGTGCCTGCATGCCAGTGTAATGTAAAGGTGTTTGGCAAAGCAAGGGTTAATGTGAGACTAGAGAGTAGCACCACCCACAGTATGATGTATAGAGTCACATGGTGATAGACTCAGAGAGAACAGTCTGGAGAGAATACTCTGGAACCAGTTTATATGGAGGTAACAGCACCATGCATGACAGTAACCTGGAATCTGTAAATAGTTAAAGGTTAACAATAAAGGGTTCATGTTTAAATATACAAGTCTCAAGATCTCATCATTGAGACATCTAAAGAACCCAAGTTACAAGATGGCGGTAGCGACAAAAAGATAACACATCAGTAGTGACCTGAAAGATGGCAGCATTTTAAACAGTGAGCCCAGAACAGTGCCTCAAGGTACGAAATGTTAAAAGCAGCTGAAGCTGAACGAGAGAGATGTGCACCTAAGGATAAAACTTGAATAAACAATTGCAGAAGCTTCATTGCTGCCTTAGAAGTTGAGGAACCACTGCAAGACCCCTAGGTGGTGCAGAGTGAAAAGGAAAATATTCCTGGTCAGATCACAGAGACAGGTGAACAAAAAACAAAAAAATTGCAAGACCCTGAGGAATACAGAGTCAAAAAACCTGAATAGTTTATAAGATCATGAGCAAAGTTACAAAACAGAAGCTGTACTTACATCATAGAATATGTGGCGGTCCCAGGTCTCAGCAGATTGCTCAGTGGTGGCCATGCTGCACTGAAGTTAAGAACAAAGGAAGGTAGATAAAGGTAGATAAAAATCAACTCGCAGAGTCAAAAGCTTAAAAAGAGAACCTGCAGAGTAAAGGAGAAGCTGCTGAGAAAAAAAAAAGTTACCTGAAAGAAAAGACAATGGACAGGCAGTGAAAAGGAAAAAAAGTGCTGCTGCTTTAAATTAAAAAAGGGCTCCGAATGGGCCATGTGTCTGCCAAAACTCTAAAGAAGAAGATCTGGAGAAAAACAAAGGGGAAGAATTGCAGAGAAAAGCAATACTTCTATTTTTAAAGTTTAGAATTTCATGAACAAAAGCAGCCATGATCGCCGGAGAGCCCACCAAAACCCGAAAAAGCATAGGAAACTCACATCATAGAAAGCCAATAGCTGAAGACAGCCCAAGTGAAAAAAAAAAGAGTTACCTCACTGGCAGCCTTAAAGGGGTAAAGAAATTCAAAGCTGTAACTACCAGAAAAAACAAACAGCCATGGTTGGAAAATTAGAAGAGCCGGGCACATTTGTGCTATGGAAAGTGCTAAACGAGAACCAAGGGTGAGAGCCTTGTAGATGACAATTTTTAGTTTACAGAAGAACTACAAGATTAAATAAGGAATGAGAACACATACAGGTTGATAAGTTTTTATGCATCTTCGGTTCATTTGCTGGTGAAGTATGCCACAGCCAATGTGTAGATCAATACTCAACAACATTTGGTGAAATATTAAAAGGCTTTGACAGATGTTTAAACACCAAGTTGTGGAAAGTCCAGACTCTAGAAGAAGGTCTAGCACACCACCAGTAAAATGCCGAGGGCAACAAGATACACCAGGGAGAGGGCAACTCCCAATAAAGCACCAACTGAACAAGAGACCCCAGAGAGAGGGCAAAAAAGACCCCAAAAAGCCACTAAAAGACCCCAGAGGGAGGGCAACAAGAGACCCCAGAGAGAGGGTGACAAGCAACACCTGAGAGAGGAAACCAAAATACCCCAGCATGAGGGAGAGAGATAACAGTGTGGAGTAAGCAGATAGCTGTGAATGAAGGAAAGTTATCTGAGTTAAATCAAAAGAAGCAAAATGTGCAAAACGTAAATGAAGCTGTTCTACATTCAAATGTTCGCATTAGAGCTTAACTGGAAGATTGAAGCACAAAATTCAAGCTGAATATATACCTTTGAAAACACATGATAAACTGGAGTCTTCAATGAACCAAGCTGTTTGAGATCTGAAAAAATGGATTTCAGAGATGACACAAAGCTATCAGGAGGAGATAATCACCCTCAATTCCATAGTTGGCGAATCAAAGCAGGAGTAGGGTAAACTTAATCAGATGTACAGCCAGGCAAAACAGCAGACAGAAAAGGCGCACAAAGAAGTTGCAATCCTGAAAGACCCTGAGAAATTAATATGTAGCCATGGAAAATCATGAGGAGCTAAAAAGGATGTTGAATATTACTTCAGAAAAGGCTGTGTTGGAACTATTAGTAGCAACAAAATGATGCACTGAAGCCCAGAGTGAGTTGGCAATAGGTCAACAAGAAAATAAGCAGTTGAAAGAACAGCTGATTGTCCTTCAAGATCAAATGCAAAGGAACGTATAATCATTCAGCAACCTGAAGAAATGAAGACTGTCTTAAACAGCAGAATGGAAGTACAGCAGAATAAACTCAAGGAGACTATGCTGAATTACAGGAAAGCTCAAGATGAAGCAAGCGAGCTTCACAAAGAAAAGGAAAACCCGTGGACAGACCTTCACATGCTACAAAATTCCTTAGGACAAAGTTCATTCCTCTGAAAAATTATGAATCAAGGGAAAGTGAATTTAACGTCACTCTGAACAAACTGAAGAACCAGTTGGCAGAGAAGACTCAGCAATGTTTTCTATTACAGGTGGAAGCTGAAAGCTACAAGAAACAGACTGAAGAGCTGCAGCAGCAGTTGAACTGAAAAGAGGAGGCATTGAAAGGAAAATCTGTTGAACTTTCCAAACTACAAGCCATGAATTGCACAATTACAGAATTGAAACAAATTAAGATTTTGCTGGAGACAGACCTGGCCAACAGTTAATCCAAAATGAAGGACAAGGGCAAAGCTCTGTTGCAAACAGGTAAAGAAAAGACAAAAATGAGATCAGAAAATTTAAATCCGACACTTAAATAAAACCCCTTCTGACTTCACCAGCAACTATTCCTTTCACCTTTCCCATCTCGATCCTACTCGTTTAACATCCAGGAGCCAAAAATGGTCCTATAGTCTTTTCAAGTGCGATGGATTTGATATGTTTTTCTAGTCTTTCCTGTTTCTATTTCAGATTTCCAGCATCTGTATTTCTTTCATTAACAGAGTTTGTTATGTGAATTTCTTAAATTTAATTTAATTTTCAAATGCAATCAATTTGGTAAGTCACTTAATTGCTGCAGTGTTATTCTTTCTTTCACACTATGCATGCATTTGCATTGCTCTCTCTCACACATAAAGGTATTGGGTTCTTTATGTCTTCTTTCCGCTGTGCTCCTTGCAAAGTCTGCATCAATTCCTGAACTTGTGCTCCTTTTCTCTGGAAGATCTAGTCAGTCTCAAACGGAAAAAAAAAATCTAAAATATGTAGTTTCGTTTTGCAAGCTCCTTTTTCCCTTTAGTTTTGTATCTAGTGTAACTCATGGAGCAAGAAGAATTAACAGTTAAATGTTGATGTCATGCAGTATATAATTTTCTGGAACTGCTTTTCATTTAAAAATGGACATTAACAAAATTGCTATAGTAGCTTCCAAAGGTCAGGTGACTTTTGCAACTTCTGCTTCAAGTCTCCAGAAAGTTCCGGATTGAATAGGCATGGGTGGAAGCCTCCCCCTTGAATAGACATACCAAGACAAAATCCATTTGTGGAATTTAAACTTGCTATTGGTTGTAGAATCTTAGGCTCTGAGCTTGATTCTCAACAAAAGAAAGCTGCAGAAGCCAGTTTATCATAAGTGGGTTAGAATAGACCACCAATCCATTTTCCATTGTATAGCAATGACTTCTAGCTTTACAGCATTCTGGGTGAACAAAAGAAGTACAGTAAACTTTGTGTTATTGAGCACTCTACCAACTGGAATTCCCTACGAACCAGAATTTCTGTCAGGCCTGTTTTTTGACTGGAGATGTTTCTCATCCCTCAGAAGCTGGCACTAACACTTATTCCCCTTCAGTCCCACTTTCACACAACCACTAAAAATTATCAAACCCACAGACAGTTGTTATCTATGCCTGCCCTTGCTCTTGTCTGAGCTGCCCACTGTTCTGCGACACCACGTTCCCTCAGTGCCACTCACTAAGTGCTCTTGCACTTCTCATGAGACCTCAACACCTACATCATCAAGAGATATCCTAGGAGTTTTCTGATTGGTTGAAAATGCAGAATTCTGAGGTAACTGGCATTTTTGATTAACAGGCACCACCCATTCCCTGCACATGCCGGATAATGGAAGTTTCACTGTGGTCACTTGATCAAAACTGTCTTCCCATAGCAGACCTATTATCCCAAGAACCAGGGAGAAACTGGTCAGTCTGCAGAAAACACAGCAAGAAACGGTAACTACAGAATAAGGCAGTAACACCAATGCATTTTAAAACCTGGAAACGGCTATGTCTTACAATCTCCTAGCTGTTCCTTTTTAAAGTCCACCAGTATAAAAAGTTGACCTCCTTGTAACAAAACCACAAGTAAACAACTTTGTGATCTGTTGAAATAGCCATCTCTTCGAGGCAATCCTGCAACAATGCTCATATGCAACTAGGAAACCACCTAGACTAATCCTTCAGGAGTGAAAATGCTTTCTTCAATGGGCCTGCACAGTATGCCTCTTTCATAAAATGAGCCAAACACATGAATTACAAACTGTTTCTTTGTTAGTTATTCGCAAATGTGCACTATCTTCTGTAACCGTATTTTTTCTCAAGACTGTATGGGCAGAATTTTACATCCTGCGAGTGGGCACGCACCCGACCCGATCAGGCATAAAATTGTGCGAGATGATGTCAGGCGAGCGTCCTGACGTTGTTGTGCACTTGCGTGGTATTTTGCTTGGCATGCAAAAGTTGGAGATGCACCCGCCGACAATTAAGCGGGCAACTAAGCCCATTAACGATACAATTTTCTGCGAATTTCCATGGCCCGTCCAACCTTATGGTTGGTGGATGGGTAAATCGGCCAGACGGCCATTACATTTTTCATGAAGCATCATCCAAGGACGAGATGAAACCTCCTTTAGGAAATAAAAGTAAAGAAAACATCTGGGGGACAGCATTTTTATGAGGTATGCATTCAGGTGCTTTATTGTGATGCATGGACATGTTTTGCAGCTTTTTACAGCATTATCTTACTATTCGCAGGTCTGCAGCCCCCTGGAGCAGCTGTCTGTCTTCAGGAAGCTCTCACTTGCCCGCTCACTTGTGCCTGCGGTAACATCATCGCCTGTTCTCTTTCAGCCGGCACCCCAGCAATGCTGAGCTTTTCAGTGTGCGTTTCACACTGGCTGGCTGTTAATTGGCCGGCCAGCATGAAATTGCGGTCGGGGGCCCATTTCCCTGCTGCTTCTGGGCCCGCTGATCATGCATGCCCGGTGAGGGAAAAAAATCAGGCCTATGCGTGTGTGGGTGCATATATGTGTGTGTGTGTGTGTGTGTGTGTGTGTGTGCGTGTGTGTGTGTGTGTCTGTGTGTCTGTGTGTCTGTGTGTGTCTGTGTGTGTAAGTGACATTGCATTAACCTACAGGGTGAATGCTTGAATAAACAATCCTTCTTAAACCCACAAAAGCTTGCTGCTGATTATTTAAATTGACTACACACTGAGGGGTGCTGAGAAACACACACGTCTTCCTTTTAAAAAAGACACAGACTATGGGCATTAAGCAAAGGGAATTGGGGGCTTAGTTCTCTCTCATCTCTACCTATAACTGCGGAGGAAAGCAAAAAAACAACTCAGCAGCTCACAGGCTCACATAAATTCTTGTGGACTGACTATACTTCTCTTAATAACATTTTAAAAAAGCCAAAACAGATGCTTACAGGACTTCCATGATTTTTCATCATCTAAAGGGATGTAAATGGACAGAAAGAAAATGTCAAACTATCGATTTTATTTCCTTGAATCACACTAAATTATGACAAAAGTACAAATACACCAATCACTAAAATTTGTGCCGTAGGTTAGCAAGGCAATAAAAGAAGCAAACTAAGCGCTCGGCTATATTTGTAGAGGGATAGAATTTGAAAAGCAGGCTCGTTGTGCTAAATGTGTATCAAACCTTGGTTAGACCACACTGTGTGCAATTCTGATCATCATATTATAAAAAGGATCGAGAGGCAGTAAGAGGGGTGCATAGAAGATTCATAAGGATGATACTGGAAATGGGTGGATATACTTATCAGGAAAGGATTGACAGGCCGAGTCCCTTTTGTCTTGAAAAAAGAAGACTGAACAGTGACCTAAGAGATGATTTAAATATTATGGAAGGTTTTGATAGAATGTATACAGAGAGAATGTTTCCTCCTGAAAGCATAGCTATGGCAGGATGGGCAACGAACAGGAGGGGTAGCGAGGGGGAGGTTTGAGAAGCTGACAGATCTGGGAGCTGGCAGGTTGGAGATGGGTGATTGGTGAGTGGGAGAGGCAGTGAGTGGGAGAGGTGGTGAGTGGGAGAGATGGTGAGTGGGAGAGGTGGTGAGTGGGAGAGGCAGTGAGTGGGAGAGGTGGTGAGTGGGAGAGATGGTGAGTGGGAGAGGTGGTGAGTGGGAGAGGTGGTGAGTGGTAGAAGTGGTGAGTGGGAGAGGTGGTGAGTGGGAGAGGCAGTGAGTGGGAGAAACAGTGAATGGGAGAGGCGGTGAACGGGTGGGTTGGGGACTGGAAGAGGTCAGGGAGGCCAGGGAGCAGGAGAGGCTGCTCCAAAATGGCTCCAATTGGGTCACATGATGCTATATCAGCCTGGTGCGAAACAACAGTTAAACAGAAATCTAATTGTGCATACCGGCCCCATTATAAATGGGGCAACTTAAAAGGGGGACTTAATTCACACTATTCACTTCAACCACTCTCTATGGTAGCGAGTTCCAAATTCTCAGCACTTCAGAATCAACTTATTTATCTTAAGAGCGGTGAGAATGTGGAATTCGATTTTCGTTGTTTCACACCAGGCCGACATAGCATCATGTGAACCAATCGGGGCCATTTTGGAGCAGCTCTCCTGCTCCCTGACCTCCCACTTTCCTCCTCTTCCAATCCCCAACACACCCATTCACCGTCTCTCCCACTCACCGATCACCCCTCTCCAACCTACCAGCTCCCAGACCTGTCAGCTTCTCAACCCTCCCCCTTGCTACCCCTCCTGCTCGCTGCCCATCCTGCCCTCAAACCTCGCGTTTGCTGTCTTTCCCTCTCCCCAAACCTCCTGGTGGCTGCTTCTCCTTCTTCCCAACTACCTGATCACCATCTCACCCTCTACCCAACCTTTGCACTTGCCGCTCACTCCCGCTCATCCCCTTCCTGCTCTCCGTTTCCCTCCCTGATCCTTCCACTTGCAGCTCTTGCTCCTCCCTTACTCACTTTCTCCTTCTCGCCACCGCTCTCCTAACCTCTCGCTCACAGCAAGGGTTCAGGAGAGGAAAGCTGCAAGCATGAGGGAGGGGGAGAGGGAGGTGGCAAGTGGGAGAGGCAGGGAGTGGGAGGATTGGGGAGTGGGGCTCAGCGAGTAGGAGATAAGTACAAAGAGTTAGCATGGTTCCTTTATATTTGTTAGCGTATTTTATTTTAGAAGTAATTTTATTTACAAACATAGGAATTTAGGAATTTACAGTATTTCGACTTGCAGGTTATAATGTTGTAATTTTTTTCTGAGGAGAAAGGTGCTGCAGAACCTAACTACAGCTTTTACATTGATTGTAATGGGAAAATCGTTTAATGTTGTTTCATTTAAGGTAGCACTTTTCAGAAATTCAGCTGCAACTTTAAGCAAAGAATTGTTGTGGATGCATTTAAGGGAAAAGTGGACAAGCATATGAGGAAGAAAGGAATAAAGGATTACAATGAAGATTTAAATGGGGAAAGATAAGAGGAGGCTCTCGTGGACTATAAATGCTGGTATGGACTGTTTGGGCCAACTGGCCTATTTCTGTGCCATATATCCTATGTAATTCTATGTAAGAACATTGAGTATACCTGTAGCTAAACTGTGCGTTTGTCTGATAATCAGGTTAACATAAATTTGTCATCCTAGCAATATATGGGCACACATACATAAGAAGTCTCAGCAGAGCATTGCTTTCCATGCCCCACTCTTCTCTTTATTTTACCTGCCGTTTATAAGACACACCTATTGGAAGCCAGAGATTTAGGATTTAATTGATAAGAGCAAGGCAATCTGGCAGTCAATTTTTCTTTTGATTGGAAATTTTCCACAGTTTGCGAAACCTAGAAAGTATCTGCTCTCAGAATAATAAATATTAAAGGGCATGAATTCACAGGAACCAAAAAATAAGACATTTGCCATCAGCTGCTCTCCTCAAGGTGAAAGATAGTTTTGTGGGTGAGGTTCCTTATTAAGACTCTGCTAAAGAAGTATAGTTATTATAATAACATTATTTTCAAATAGTCACACAAAATTGTTTTGTGTAGCAGAGCTTAATAGATAAAGTTATGAATTGCATAAACCATAAATGCATTTAATTTAAGATGAAAATTGCCCCCATTAAAACTAATCGCTCTCAGATTACAGAGGTAGGGTTGTGCTGCAATATTGGTAAGATTTAGTATCAGTATTCAGTATTTACTGGGACTAAATCAGTTGACAAAAATCTGTTGATTTTTTAAAAAGCCATTGAAGTCACTAGTCACATGAATCCTACCTATGTGGGGTTTTACTTTGATAACGTGGTACATTTTGCCCTCCTTTCACTCTTGGCACCAAGCAAAATAAATGGCCTGAACTTCAGGCCTTTAGCCCAAATTCTCATTGGTTTCAAGAGCTGCTTCGAAAGCATTTCAAAATGAAAGTTTTTTTTTATTGTCTTCCACCTGACTCAACGAAACTTGGCAAAAGAGTGGAAGGAAAATTAGTGAGAATTGCAATCATAGGTCAAGGCACACAGGTCATGTATTGGTCCCTGTGTCTTAACCACCAGCACAAGACATTTATATGGTGGGTTCAGAGCATATATTCATGAATTGCTCAATATCTTTGGGAAAAGTATCCAGTGAATACAGCATTAGTCATAAAAGGGCCTAAGTCTGGCATGGGGCAAATACTTCATTAACTTAGCAGACAAGGATATTTTGTACAAAAAT
This sequence comes from Carcharodon carcharias, assembly GCF_017639515.1. Classification (NCBI taxonomy): domain Eukaryota; kingdom Metazoa; phylum Chordata; class Chondrichthyes; order Lamniformes; family Lamnidae; genus Carcharodon; species Carcharodon carcharias. The sequence continues at coordinate 137,848,744 of NC_054475.1, read as the reverse complement.
ATTAATAGTATATTAGCCTACTAAAGTTAACAATTTTGTAAGCCAGTAATAAAACAATATAAGGAGTTATTCTATTTCCATTCTCCCTTTTAAGTTCAGAGAATAAATGGAACACTATTATCTGCAAGGAATGCCCAAATTCTGAACAAATTATAACTCATTACATTGAAAGTTAGTATTATCAAATCCCATCAAATGTTCATTGGAGTCTGAATTGCATTTCACACATGAACATAGTAAGTGCGGCACTTTGTTATCAGAGAAAGCTGACATATCATTCATAACATTCACTAGGCTCATTACAGCAAAAAAAGTAATTAGTATAAATTTATACCATGTACAGACAAGGCTTGCATTTGGCATTAATCATTCTGACAATGAACTTTGCAAAACTTTAGCTTCCGATTGCAAAAAGTCTTTTGTGTAGTGATGAGTGATGAACATGTGTGTATTTTTGTGTGGTGGTGCGTGGTGGTGCTGGGGGTGGGGGTAGTGGGGCGTACATACACACAAAGATGGGGGTGAGTGAGATGGGGATTGACAAAGTGAGCAGGGGACCTGGTTTCCATCAATAAAATATTTATATTTTAGCCCCTGCTGGTTTATGAAATAAAATCAAACAACTGAGGTGAACTCCATTTCCCTCCCTCTGAGAAGACATCCCTGGCCCTGCCTCTACTCATACTGTAGGCTAGAAGGGGGGTAAAAAACATAATTGATATTAAACCTGACATTGCAGCAATACACGTGTAACATTTCTAATTTTATTTCAAGTAGATATCAAAGTGAAAGATCAAGGCTCAGTGCAACACATTGAAAAGAGCAGAAGAGAAGACAGCTAAGCCAGGGAGGCATCATCCAGTGATATCCAAGTTTAGTTGAACGTAAAATTTTGTAAGCAGAGGAAGAATGAGGGGTTTGAAGAGTCCCACAGTTGCGGCTGCAAAAATAATGATTGATTTAGAAACATAGAACCATAGAAAATAGAAGCAGGAATAGGTCATTCGGTCCTTCGAACCTGCTACACCATTTAATATGATCATGGCTGCTCCTCTGTCTCAATGCCATATTCCTGCTCTTTTGCCATATACCTTGATACCTTTAGAGCTGAGAAATTTCTCTACTTCCTTCTTAAATACATTCAGTCACTTGGCCTCCACAGCCTTCTGTAGTAGATAATTCCAGAGGTTCACCACCCTCTGAGTGAAGAGGTTTCTCCTCATCTCAATTCTAAATGACCTACACCGTATCCTGAGATTATGATCCCTTGTTCTAGACACCCCCAACCAGAGGAAACATCATCCCTGCATCCAATCTGTCCAGCCCTGTCAGAACTTTACATATTTCAATAAAATCCCCTCTCATTCTTCTGAACTGCAGTGAATACAGGCCTAGTCAGCCCAACCTCTCCTCATATGACAATTCTGCCATCCAGGGAATCAGTCTGGTGAACCTTCGCTGCACTCCCTGTATGGCAAGTATATCCTTTCTTAGGTAAGGAGACCATAACTGCCCACTATACTCCAGGGGCAGAATTTTACGAGTCAGCGAGTGGGGGCGGGGCCCGCTCGCTGACGCATAAAATGACGTGTGGTGACATTGGGGGGAACTCGGGGGCGCCGATCGGATGCGCGCCCATATGCGCCCACCCATCAAAATCCCCCCTGACGGGGGGAAATTCAGCCCCAGGTGTGGTCTCACCAAGGCCCTGTATAGCTGCAATAAGATATCCTTGCTCCTGTATTCATGTCCTCTTGCAGTGAAGACCAAAATACCATCTGTCTTTGTAACTGCTTGTGGCACCAGCATGCTTGCTTTCAGTGATTGGTGTACAAGGACACCCAGGTCCCTTTGTACATCAAAATTTCCCAATCTATCACCATTTAAATAACACTTTGCCATTCTGTTTTTCCTACTGAAGTGGATAACTTCACACTTATCCTCGTTATACTGCATCTGACATGCATTTGTCCACTCACTCAACTTGTCTAAATCATCTTGAAACCTCTTAACATCCTCCTCATCGCTTACATTCCCACCTAGTTTTGTGTCATCAGCAAACTTGAAAGTATTACATTTGGTTCCTTCATCCAAATCATTGATATATATTGTGAATAGCTGGGGCCCAAACACTGATCCCTACGGTACCCCACTAGTCACCGCCTGCCATTCCGAAAAAGACCCATTTATTCCTACCCTGTTTCCTGTCTGCTAACCAATTCTCATTCCATGTCAATATATTACTTCTAATCCCATGTGCTTTAATTTTGCACACAAACCTCTTAGGTGGGACTTTATCAAAAGCTTTTTGAAAATCCAAATACACCACATCCACTCGTTCTCCCTTACCAATTCTACTAGTTGCGTCCTCAAAAAACTCCAGTAGGTTTGTCAAGCATGACGTCCATTTCATAAATCCATGTTAACTTTGTCTAATCCCATTGAAAGCAAACCTGCAGCTTGAAGCTACACTAAGAAAGTTTATTTTGGTGACACCACAGGTTTATTTTAAAAGATCTTGGACTGTAAATATATGGATCTGCTATGCACCACAAGTGCAGTCCCTCCCTACTCTGTAATCTCCAGCCCCACAACCCTCCAAGTTATCTGTGTTCCTCCAATTGTGGCCCCTTGAGCATCGCTGATTTTAATCACTCCACCATTGGTGGCTGTGTCTTCATCTGTCTAGGACCTAGGCTCTGGAATTCCCTCTCTATACCTCTCTATCCCACTGTGTTCCTTTCAGATACTCTTGCTATGACCCCCATAGAGACCGGTAACATTTTAAAAGGGATAAATTTCCCAAGTGACCAACAGAAATAAATGAATGGACAAAATTTCACATTTTAAGATTTTTACTGTAACAGACAAACTAAAATCTAAATAGATACAACATTAATTAACCGGTAACTGATACATCAAACAAAAGAAAAAGGCACGTTTCACATAGCTAACTAATGCAACTGAAATATGCATTACCAAACGCTTTTACTTCATGCTGGCAGATCTGTAACATTAAAGGAACAGTCTCAAAGTCACTACCAGCTCTCCAGCAGATGTTCATCTTTCCTCGCCATGCCAGGTCAAAGCTTTCAGGGTCCTTTGACAATTATTTCACTCCACCTGAGTTTTCCAGAGCTGATTATCACCAGGAATGCACACCTCAATGAATTCCTCTTTCCCTCGGGTCACGACAATTCTGATGATCCGGAATTCCATAGATTCCTGTGCCATCCCCTTTAAGCTGTCTGGTAGACTTTGGTGAAACTGTTTTCCCCATAGAGAGCACTAACCTCCACTTCTAATGCTCTGGGAGTACCTGAGTCATGGCTGTGTTATCTATTCTAATTATTTCCACAAAGCATCCATACCAGTATGGAAGCAACTTGGGTATTGTGTTAATTTTTTGGCACTGCAGCACTGGAGATATACTGGCCTTGCTCGGATGCAGCACTAATTCACAAGAATGATACTGAGGCTAAAAATGTTAAAGCAGGAGCCCAGGTGCATAGACCAGGCTTCTATTCACCTGAGTACAGAAGATTAGTTGGTGATTGAGTTGTTTAAAGGATTTGATAGGATAGATTGAAACTTTGGTAAGGGGATCCAGAAGAAAAGGGTGTAATCTTTAAAATAGAGCCAGACCAGTTTAGTGGTGTTGTCAGGAAGCATTTATCACACAAAAGGCAGTGGAAATCTCGGATACTCTCCTTCAAAAAATTGCTGAGGCTATGTCAATTGAAAATTTCAAAACTGAGATTGATAGATATTTGTTAGGCTAGGGTATTAAGGCATATGGAATAAAGGCGTAGAATCTTCGGCTCAGCGTGCATCCCAATGTTATCGCGGGTCATTTAGATTTTCAGTTCAGAACTGTCAAAGGCCTATTAAGGCCATTTAAAAAGCCAATAAAGCAATTAGCTGAGCTGCCCGTCCAATCTTAAGGTTGGTGGGCAGGCGAAGAGCCCAGGCAGCCTTCACATTTTTTATGGAACCTCATCCACAGGCGAGATGAGGTTTCATGAACGTTTTTAAAGCGTTTGGAAAAGTTTTAATAACATTAATGGACATGTCCCAGCTCATGTGAAAGTTTTCTTTATTCAATGTTTTATAAGCGAAAGTAATCTCCCTGAGGCACCTCTGGGAGATTTCTGCGCTCTTTCACACGCATGCGTGAAAGAGCCACTCCTCGACTCAGGTAACCACCCCCCCAACACAGGGAGTGCTCAGCGCTTACGGGTGAGCGTCACGCTGGGTGGGCCTTAATTGGCCCGCCCACATAAAATGGTGGCACCCAGCCAATCGAGGGTGCCAATCAGCTGTGTGCCCATTTGTTCCCACCCCCGCACAACCCCCCACCCCCCCACCGATGGGGAGAAAATTCTCCCCAAGGCATATAAATGGAATTGAGATATGTATTACTGTTATCTCTTTGAATGGTGGAACAGGCTCAAGGGGATGAATAGCTGACTCATGTTCCTAGATGACCACTACAGAAGAAACCAAATGGCTTCTAAAGATGGCATTAGCATGTTTCCACTAGAAATTCTTGCATTTCAGTTAATTAGCTTTCTTTGTGAAAGTGCTGATAGCAAAAATACTAGAATGAATTCTGGAACCTTCCAGGCCTCGAACCAGCCTGGAAGCCCCCTGTTGTTGTCCCACTCCAACACCGCAAATAATGTTCCAAGAATATGGATGCAGCTTTCTTTCCAGTGCAAGGCACTGGGAGTAAAAAAGGTGGGAACCATTGGAAATCCTGCATTCCCTGCCTCCTTGTGCCACCACAGAATTTGCATGAAATGATGGGACTTCCACCAGCCCCAGACCCAGTGAAAATCATTTCTGACAGCTCTGCTGGATAGTAGACCTGGCATGTCCCCGATCATTTTTCTGGCCTTGCCCATTCATTAACATTTGTAAAACTAGTCATAAATCCTAAGTTCATTTTTTTCCATCATCCTCATTTATCTCTTTTCAAAAATAAATTAATTGCTTTTTGAAAGCTTCTCGGGCAAATGAAAATGCTCAGATTAGATACAGTCATATTTTGATGTGAGCAAGGAAAATATATCATTAGAATTAGTGACATAAAACAGAGAAAAAGACTTAACGAGAGCCTGAACTAGAGAGGAAACAAACTGAACAGTTAAAGAGACTGAGGCAGAGGTAAAGAGGATGAGAAAAGGAGAAAAAGAGGGACACAATGAGCTACAGAGATAGAGAGAGCTGTTGATAGATCAATACGGACAGACATAGAGCCAAAAAAAACATTCAGGAAAATAATCCTGAACAGCAAATTCAATGTTTGCCATATTTTAGGATCTTACAATCTAGTTATGCCAAATTCAAATATACCCTATCCCAATAATTGCAGCAGCAATCCATTTCCAAATTCTGCCTAACTCCAAAGTGATGGAAAAGGACAGGAGCTACCTCAGGTTGCCAAATTCCATCCTTGTACTGGAAAACTCCAGGACATCACTTGAGTAGTTTAAGCTTCAAGAAATTCCCCTTTACTACCAAAATGCAGGACCAATTCCTCCCACTCCACCCTAATGTAAATAGTATCCACACTCCTCGCTTTAAATATCTGCTAGTTTGAAGTGCAATTTTAACTATCTAGGAGATTTAAAGACAATGGGCAGAATCATCTCAGATTTGCACTGAGTGTGGTAGCGGGTGGGGAGAAGGACGTTTTACCTGCTGACTGCAATGGTGGCTTTTCATGCCTTATCGTCCCAATCCCACCTCATTAATCATGCATTCCCAGGAAGCACGCCGGGTCGCTGACGGGGCATCCTCTCGTTCGCCCACCCTGCCATCACATCAGGCCTTAAGTAAACTGGGCTGCATATTTAAAGGCCGCCCCTGCCAAGAGCTAGTTCTCTTCAAGGGACAGGAACCTGCTGCAAACTGATGGCTGCCAAAGGGAGGAAACGTGCTTCCCCCAGATTTAGCGACAACTAGACGCAGTTAAGGTTGCCGTAAAGTCCTCTACCTATGCTCTGGGTGAAAGCCAGCAAGCAACGTTACCAATCCAGCATGGGAGGCAGTGGCAGCAGTGGTCAGCGCCAACACCCTGCAAAAGAGGAGAGCCACCCAGTCCTGAAAGAGGATGAATGGTCTCATCCGTTCCGCCAGGGTAAAACACTCTTCTCATCACACACTCACAAACCCATTACACATCCACAGAGATCTCATATTTCAAAGGACAGCATCACTAACTTTCACACACACCCTCACAACTCCATCAGGTTCATATCCATTGGAGCTCACATCCTTATCTTGTCCATGGCTCCACTCACCACACAAACATTCATGCAGTGCCATGTGTCCTGCTCACACTCTCTCCATCTGTTTTCATGCAGGAGAAGCTGGCTCACAACAGCAGGTAGAGGTCCCAGACCAGGGGTGGAGTGGTCCATATTAGGCCCTTCACTAACTTTGAGGAGCGTGCCATCGCGCTGAATATTGAGGATGTGCACCGTGCCTGCAGCAACAGTGAGGCTGGCAGCGAACACCCACATGAGGACCCTGCACCACATCATCCCTCTCTCAACGCAATTGTGAGTGCTCTCTCTCCTGCTTTTGACTCTGCTGCTGTGCACTAATTATCTCTACTTTGATTCATAGGGAGCTCTACCAAGCAACCAACAACCGCAGCCAGCCAGTCCCTCAGCTCCATCCATGTCCTCACCTCCAGCCAAGAGAATACCTCCTCCGTTAAGAGCTGGAAATAAGTAGCCTGGAAGACCTGTCACAGTGCTTGTCCATACCCTCCACCAGTGTAGAGACACACACCGCGATGGGGCCTAGATCTAGAGAAGGCTTGGGTTCACAATCCAGTGGTCACTGCACGGACACATGTCTGCAGCAGAAAGAGGCCCACCAGCACTTGGAGGACTGCTGAGGAAGAGATGTCTGTGAGGTCAAATGACGAACTTCTGGGTTTGGCCTTCTAACTCATCGTGGAGAGTCAACAGGAGGTAAGGGAACATCATGCAGGGATGCTGGAAGCCCTCAACAGAATAGCACGCAAGTTGGAGGAGTGTGGCCACCTGCACTCTGAAGTGGTACCCATATGTGTACATATGGAGGTTTCCACGGGAAGGATGGCGGACGCCATGGAGACCTTGGTCCAGCAGAACGTGGAGATGTGTGCTGGCTTGCACTCCATCAAGGGAGCCATGAGTAAGTTCTTACAGTGGCAATGGGAAATGGGGTACCTCGATGTCCTTCCAGGTGCTCCTTCCCCTCAATGAATCAGGTCGGGGCCCTCTGGCATCCAAAGGTAGGAGGAGCGGTAGTTGGACACTCCTGGGTCATCCACTCAGGAATCTCAGATGCTGTCCTCTCCCTCCAAGTCCTTTTGTCTGTGACCCCCTCATGCTTGTCCCATGTCACCGCAGAGGGAGCAGCTGACCCACAGGAGACAGCATGAGCAAGTAAGGGCCCTCAAAGCCTCGGTTCTCAAGAGGATGCATGCCAAAGTCATCAGAAGCAATGAGCCAACCATTACACAGGCTGACTCCACCCCTGCTGCAGATGTCAGGGCAGCACCAAGGAGTGTTAGGCCTCAAAAAGTTAAGAATTTCTGATCACAAGTGATTGCACAGGTGAACACATTTGTCACTTTATAATCTGAAAATATATCCACTTTCACTGAATAACATGTAATGGCATCTTTCAGTTTCATTTACAGGCTTCATGAGTCCCTCCCCTGCATTTCCCCACACTAGCAGTTCAGCTGCAAGCAGCCGGCCCACGAGTGATTCTGGAGGGAGTGATATGTCTGTGGAAGGGCCTTTCAGGGCCTCATGCAAACACTCTCCCACACATGCAGATCCTTCCTCTATCATACTAATTTCAATGTCTTGAACATTTTCAGTGCTGTCAGCTGGGGTTCTAGTTCAGTTGTCCATCTGAGCTGACCTGCATCTCTGCCCAACCAATCGATCATACTCCTGTACAGCACCTGTTCCCATCCAACACAAGGCTCCTTTCACTTTCGATTTTGGAAACATGGTACTGGTGAAGCATGTCTTTAGCTTCCCCATCCTTTCCCCCCCAGTCACCCATGTCATTTCCCCCATCACTGTTGACTCTCCTGGCATCACCTTCCACCTCTCCAACATCAGCTACAAGCCAGAACCCTTTTCTTTAGAAGATGTCTAGGTGAATGTGCACATTCCCTACCTTCCCAAGAGTCCCATCACCATCCACATTGACCTCCCCAATCTCATCCTTCCCATGCCCAGGGTCCGTGTCTGCCTCCGAGTCACGACCAACCACCATCACCATCCCTTCTACTACTGCCGTTGCACCCTCACCCTCCTACTCTATAGCTCACTCTGCACTCTCTTATTTTCAACATTCCCTCCTACCATGGCCACCCTCATTTTGCTCCCCAGGAGGCAGTCATCAACTCCATAGACCCCTCCTTTGCATGTTCACCTGGACACCCCACCTTTACTCCCTCCTCCACTCTTACTCCTTCCTCCATCCTTATTCATTTCTCCCCCAGACTCTTTCCTCCCCCATGAACTCCTTCCCCTCTGCGAACTCCTTCCCACCTCTGCACTCCTTCTCTTACACCTTCATCCTCCCTTACATCTACCTCCCCAGTTGCCGTATTCTCCCCTGTTACAGCTTCTTCCTCCACCCCCGATGTCCCTCCCCTCTCCTAACCTCACCCCCGACACCATTGCTCTGTCTCCAGCCTTACCTCCCCCCACCATCACCATCATTCCTGCTCTCTCAACCTTAATAGCCCCCTGACACCATCCTTGTCCCCTTGCAACCTCACCACCCCCCGGTACACCTTCCTCTCCCACTCAAACCTGCAACTTCCTCTCCACCCCCTGGAAGATCATCCAAAGCAGACCATGGCCAAGGCACTGATGTCCTGAAGCAGACCCTCTACAGTGATCTTACACCTTCCGTGAGCTGTTTTGCGGCAGAGCCATGCTCATGAGAATCCACCCAGCATGCCATAGATGTTCCTTCAGGATTCGGTAGCTGTGGGGCTCCAGCATCGTCTGCTGCTCGGATGTCCACGATGTAAGCAAGTCCCTGATGGTAAGTCCCCATTTATGCACATCACGCTTGTCAAGATCTGTTCTGTATCGGTGTGCTTTCCTGCCGATGTGGGCGGTGAATTTGACTTGGGTGAACGATTCCAGCGAGTTGGGCTTATAATGATATGCAGATGTATGAAAATGAAGTTCCTGACATGTGACAGTGGGAAATGTGGCCTGCCATTGATGGGCAGAGCGGACGATTGCAAACTGGCTTCACAACAGCGTGAAACCAATCGTTGGCCTTCCTGCCATATTGTCCGCTCATGCCCACCATGATATCCGACACCAACGGACATGGAAAATTCCGCCCAATGTTTTGGAGGGAAAACATCATTTGAGTCCAAGATATTTCCTAAGAACCCTGCAGTGCATTCACATTTACTCTTTTGGTTCAGCTGTGGACAGGAAGAATTTCACCTTCTTAGGGTGGGATTTTCTGGCCCTGCCCATTGCCAGGATCACCTAGTCCTGCCAAAAATCAATGGACATTTGGCTGGGCTGCTGCACCCTCCACAGTGGTCCTGCCACGGTGGGGGCGGGAAATCCTGGCCTTAGTGTCAAGGCCTAGATTTCTGTTGAGTCAGGCCAATTCGGGAGCTCTTTAAAAATGGTGGCCAGGACCCAATTCTGGGATTCCTGCTCCCTTTCATGTCTCTGGCAAAAGGGTATGGGTAGTCCATCCACACACAACATTCCTGGTCTTGCTGAGTCCTTTGCAGGGCTGGGCAGTTAACTCCTACCTCCCACCCCACCCCATCACCACCATCACCACTACCACCACCACCATCACCACCTCATCCCACCTACTCCCAGCAATTTTTGTGGAAACTAGCCTCTTCCATAAGAATACATGGTCCATGGCACCTTAGGGGAGTCATGAACCACGGGGGAACCCCAGTCCCTAGTGGGAAATAAAAAAGTCACCTGCTCTTGGAAGTCTTTCATTAAAAAGTTTGAAATACAAACATAACTATTTATGGGTTTCAATTGTTAGATGCTGCATTGTAAGTTAGATGTATATTTGTTGTAGTTATTGACTATAGAGCTGTGTTATGCAAAAGTAAGTTGACCATTACATTGATCAAAATTGTGTAAGTTTTGAGATGCATTAGGGTACTTTTTTCATTGGGAAAAATGCTATTATACAGTCAAAACTGGAGAAATATTGCTTTGAACTCTGCTGTCATAATCTGAGATAATTTAAATGTCCACAGCTCTTTAGATTTGAAAATAAAACTGTTCTGCAGCTTTCAAAGAAAAGAAAAGCCACCTGCCAGGGGGATGAGAACCTGAGGGCAAATTCAGAGCAGGGAACGGGATATGGAGAATTAGTGAGTGACTCTGAAAGACAAAGCAGTACAGGTTTAAAGGCATACAGCACAGGGATTTAGCAGTGTTAAAAGGTATATATGTAAATGCACGGAGCATAGTAAATAAAGCGATGAGCTGAGGTCATAGACAGACATATGGCATCATAATATTATCGCTATAATGGAAACTTGGCTTAAGGAGGGGCAGAAGTGGCAGTTCAACATCCCTGGATATAGAGTTTTCAGTCAGGATAGGGAGGGGTATAAAAAAGATGGGGTTGTCACATTATTGGTTAAAGAATCAGTTACAGCTGTGAGCAGGGTTGATAAACTAAATGAAGCATCAAATGAGGCTATATAGTTGAACTCAGAAATAAAAAAGCAGCAGCCGCACTGCAAGGAGTGCACGTTAGACCCCCAAATAGTGGAAAGGAGTTTGAAGAGCAAATGCACAGACAGATTTTGAGTGCAAAAACAATAAGGCAGTAATAGTTGGGGACTTCAACTACCATGATATCAATTGGGATATGGACAGTGTGAAGGGCACAAAGGACACAAGATTCTTGAACTGCATTCAAGAGAACTTTTTTAGCTCACACACAAGAAGTCCAATGAGACAGGGTGCAATTCTTGATTTAGTCTTAGCAAATGAAACTGGGCAAGTGGATGAAGTAGCAGTGAGGGACCATTTTGAAGATAGTGACCATAATATAGATTTAGCATCATTATGGAAAGGGACAAAGATAGAACAGAAGTATAAGTTCTAAACTGGGAGAAGACAAATTTTACAAAGCTGAGAGGTGAGCTGACGGGAGTGGACAGGATACAGAAATTGAAGGAAAAACGGTGTCAAACCAAGATTTTATGAGCACAATGTAGACATGTCTCCACAAAGAAAAAGGGTGTACTGCCAAATCTAGAGCCCCCTGGTTATCCAGAAGCATACAGGCCAAGAAAAAGCAGAAAAAGAAAGCTTATGACAGTCATAAAATACTTAATAATGTAGAAAGCCTGCAGGAGTATAGAAAGTACAAGGGTGTAGTAAAAATGGAAATTAGGAAAGCAAAGAGAGGATACAAAAAATATTGGCAGGTAAAATCAAAGAAAATCCTAAGATGTTTTACCGGTACATTAAGAGCAAGAGAATAACTAAGGAAAAGGTAGAGCCTGTCAGAGATGTACATGGTAACTTGTGGGTTAATGCAGAAGATGTGGGCAAGGTTTCAATCAGTACTTTGTCTCTGTCTTCACTAAAGGGAGGGACGATGCAGACATCCTAGTTAAAGAGGAAGAGTGTGAAATTTAGATACAAAAGCATAGTGCGAGAGGAAGTACTGGAGGAACTGACATCCTTGAAGGTGGATAAATCACCAGGGCCAGATGGATTGTATAACAGGCTGAGGAAGGGAGCTATGGAGGAAATGATGGATGCTCTTAGGATCATTTTCCAATCCTCGCTAGATAGAGGTGAGGTCCCAGACGTCTGTGAACATTGTACCATTAGTTAAAAAGGCTGCAAGGGATAGGCCAGAAAATTGTAGGCCGGTCAGTCTGTCTTGGGTGGTGGGCAAATTATTGGAAACAATTCTGAGAGACAGGGTAAACTGTCATTTAGAAAGGCATGGATTGATCAGGGATAGTCAGCATGGTTTTGTTAGGAGAAGATCACGTCTTACTAACTTAATAGAATTTTTTGAGGAAATAACAAGGAGGATTGATGAGGGTTGTGCAGTGGATGTTGTCTACATGGATTTCAGTAAGGCATTTGACAAGGTCCCACATGGCAGACTAGTCAAGAAAGTGAGATCTCATGGGATACAGGAGAAGGCGGCAGGTTGGATCCAAAATTGGCTCAGTGACAGGAAACAAAGGGTAATGTTTGATGGATGTTTTTGCGAATGGAAAACAGTTTCCAGTGGTGTTCTACATGGATCAGTGTTGGGGCCCTTGCTGTCTGTTGTATATATTAATGATTTAGATTTAAATGTGGGAGGCATGATTGGGAAATTTACAGATGACACAAAAATTGGCTGTGTACTTGACAGTGAAAAGGATAGCTGTTGACTCCAGAATGATATCAATGATTTGGCTGAGTTGGTGGCAAATGGAATTCAATCTGGAAAAGTGCGAGATAATGCATTTGGGGAGGGCAAATGAAGCATGGGAATACTCAATAAATGGGAAGTTATAGAGAGGGGTTGAGGAAGTGAGAGACCTTGGAGTGCATGTCCACAAGTCCTCGAAGGTGGCAGGACAGGTGGGCAAGGTGGTCAAGAAAGCATATGGTATGCTTTTCTTTATTAGGTGAGGTATAGAATACAAAAGCAGGAATATAATAATGAAACTGTATAAAATGCTGGTTAGGCTGAAATTTTGTGTACAGTTCTGGCCACCACATTACAGGAAGGACGTAATTGCCCTGGAGAGAGTGCAGAGGAGATTTATAAGAGTGTTGCCAGGGCTTAAAAATTGCAGCTATGAGGAGAGGTCAGATAGACTATGGTTGCTTTCCTTAGGCTAAGTGGTGACCTAATTAAGATGTACAAAATTATGAGGGGCCTGGATAGGGTAGACACCTAGCTGAGGGGTCAACTACCAGGCGGCATAGATTTGAAGAGATTGGTAGAAGGATTAGAGGGGAAATGAGGAAAAAAGTTTTCACCCAGAGAGTGGTGGGTGTTTGGAATTCACTGCTTAAGTTGGTGATTGAGAATGAAACACTCAACTCATTTAAAAGGTACTTGGATCCGCATCTGAAGTGCTGCAACTTGCAAGGCTATGGGCCAGGTGCTGCAGGGCTGGGATTAAAGTGGGATTAAAATGAGTGGCTAGTTTTGTTTTGGGCTGGCACAGACATGATGGGCTTAATGGCCTCTTCCTGCACCATAACATTTCTATGGTTCTCTGCTACTGGGCTATATTGATTGACAGGCCATCTGATGTAACTCAGAAAGAAAGCACATAGCCATCTATTTTTGCAGTTTCGATAGACAATTGTTTCCATTTGGAAGGGATTCTTTTGACAGCTGTGTCCATTATAAATGCCTAATTAAGTTTCAAAAATTACAGAACCATTTGATTTCGATTTTACAGGGTGCTACGGTTCTCATCTCCCCCAGCTAAAATGCTGGGGAGCCCATGACCCCAATGACTGTCCCCCATTACCCCCAGCAAAGTAGCACTGGGAATAGCATTAATTGCTTTAAGGCAAGACTTCTGATCCTTTCTAGGGAGGAACTCCACCCTTCGAGACCTGTCAGCCAGTCAGATGGCTGGCAGTTCTGTAGTCCCACTGCTGGCACCACGGGCATCCCACCACACCAAGGAGCCCAGTCAAGTCCAGGTCGGGGCTGTCATCGAGGTGAGTGAGGTGGGTGGGGGGCTGAATTCAAGAGGCCAGAGGAAGGCAAAGCAGAGATGTTATTTCAGGGTAGGGGTGCCTCTGCTGGGTTCAGGGAACCTGAAAAGGAGGATCCACCCCCTCCTTGCCTGACACCAGCCCACGCAGCTGAATTTGCTGAGCATCCTACATGGTGGGGGTGGCTTGATGTACTTAAGTGGCCATTAATTGACCACTTAAGAGCCTCAATTGGCCACACCCATGCCCCCCTCCCCCCTCCCCTCCACCCCACCCAGGCTTCAAACCTGCAAGCAGGGAAGCAGGGGGCTGCATTCACAGCTTTACTGGCAGGGTTATTTGTCTTTGATGTGGTTACTGAATAGATATTTGTTTTTAACAACAGATTGACCTCTTGAGATGCTTTAACTTTTTTGAATGGCTGTTTTGAACTTTTTTTTCAGCTTGAAGTTTTTGACTAAGAGCTCTATTAGATTGTTAGAAGCTTATATTTTTCATGTTCATTTCGAAGGCGTGACACCTGAGGTCTGCACATAGTGAATTCTGGACGAGTGCCCATGGAGGATATATGGAAGGCATGGAGGGGGCCAGGGGAGTATTATGGGGCATGTGGGTATGAGGGGGATGAAGGGGGGCATGGAGAGGCTAAAAGGGAACTAGGAGGTCATGTAGAGTGATTGGAATATGAAGGGGGCGTTGAGGGGTGAGGGCTAGAGGGCCTGACAGTCATCACTACAGCTGGGCCAATACCCCAGTAAATGTAGGCAAGCATTCTACCCTACTGGCCTTGCCATTCATCCATCTCCATGGCCACCTTGTGTTTGCCTTTGGAGGCAGTAGGCCCAACTCCATCCCATCCCCGCCTTCCCGGAGCAGAAATATGACAGGCGAGGGGCTTTTTAAAGGAGATAGGTCTGTTTCCCGACTGAACCTTCTGGCCTCTTCCACGAAAATCCAGCCCCAAGTCTCCATTGACAATGAGAGGACTTCATTGCCACAGTTAACAATCACACCAAAACTGAATTAGCTTAGTAATCATTCCCACATGTTTATTATTCCATGCATTACTTGTCTGTACACCTCAATAAAATTGCATAAAATGTTGCTAACTGCATCAATGTTCAAAAGAAAGGGACAGATTAATATTTCACATAGGATCCTTCTTTGGAACAACCCCTCCCAAAATATTACCCTTTCTTTCTTTCAGCTGCTGTGCATTTTTAATAGTCTATTTTTATTTTTGCCTTTTCCAGATAATTTGTCATAATTTCCTCAAATATCTGCTATTTTTCATACATACTGTTTAATGACTGAACAATAATTAACAAACTAATAATTTCCTAGGCCATAAGAGGGTAAACAAAAAAATACTTTCAGCCTCAACAATCAATCCTTCTCCCCCCCCGAAAACCCTAACTATTCACATCCTTTGCATAAACATTAATTCTTTCACTTTCCAGAGATGCAAGCCTGATTTCCTTGCTTAATCCTGATTTTCTCATTTTTTAATTTGCACCCTCTGGCATTTGTACCTTTCACTACAGTGAGCAATTTGCTTGGATCATTAATGAATGATATGCATTTATCATAAGTTTAAGTGTATCAGGGGCAATTTGACATTAGGCAAAGCTGAAGTCTCCTTAAACATACGCAATTCAAGTTCATGACTGCCATTAAATTTTCAATATGGAGCATTATAATTGATAGACCTTCAATTTCTCTTTGGCATTTTCTCGATTTTACTATAGCAGTCTTAATGGAAACAGTGTAAAGTACTGTGACTGAGTGAAACTGTGTTTATAAATCATGATGGCACTCCCAGGCAATCAAAATCATTTTACAAAGTTCGAAGACATTCTCAATGAGCTGAGAGAAGTCTACAGTGCATGGTATTAACCATTTTCACAGCAACATAAAGTCTTCCACGGTAAAAAAAATCAAGCCCCAAAGAATATAGTAAGGAAGTATTCTTTAGGAATGATTCTAAAACTAAATTTGCATACTGAGTTTGGTCCATCTATCTGGCCTTTCTGTCTCCTTGAAATTATATTTTATTGCTAGGAGTCCTTTTTTCACTTCACACTCAATGTTTTGAGGATTTGTAAAAATGGTTCTTACTTCTCTGTGAATAAGCTTCATTTCTTAACTTCTGCTTCCATGACATAACCATTCAAACAATTACTTTACAGTTCCAGAGACTTGCAAGATGTCTCAAGATAGTAATCTCCAGACAAAGATAAGTGCCTCCATTATCATCATTAAGTTACAATATCAGTGCCTTTACAACGGTTCCAAGTCGATCAGAACCCTTCTTTATCTTGTTAACAAATCTGATAATGCCTTCATACCATGTGCTTGCCTTTGACAAGTTGAAAGCATCTCACCTTTCATCTTCCTTTCTGATAACTCCTGCAGCTTTTAATCACAATTTAAGGCTATAGATATTTCATGGAACCAAAGACAACCATCAGATTGGCATGTCTGGTGTGAAATGACATGCCTTGGCCATATAGTCTAGATCATTATCTTCTCATTTTTATCCTTGACATTTTATGTTGCATGCTTTCCAAAATGGAGTGATATTTTCAATATAGAAAACATTAAAAGCCACAATAAGTTCTTCTGTGATATGCAATTGTATCAGTCACATAAAATCCTGTGACACATGACATTAAAAAAAGGTTATGCTTCTCATAACTGGTGACACCATTTGTTTAATAAATAATTTAATCTTGGAGTTCTGATTGGAGGCACAACTGACAGCAAGTCTTGTAACCACAACAAGGAGTAAAGAATAACAACAGCAGGAAATAAACTACAACTAGATACCTTCCTTTACTGCCCTTCCCACCCAGACCTGCCCCATCTGTTCTTTTGACACTTATTTCCCACAGTTGCACTGACAGCCCTCTGGTGTCTCTCCAAAGCAACCATTTTCATTTCTGAGACAGTCAAGCCAGTACATTATTCAACTGTGCATGTCATCATAGTCAAGCCCACAGATCACCTAACATCCATAAAGTGTATTTTCCAGTTGAGATCTTGGGTGATCAGGAACCTTTGCCTCTATTCGCTCCATCCAGTCTAAAAGTGTGAGGTCATTTGTATCACCCAAGCTAAGCAGTTTGGGAACTAAACCCAAGACCTTCTGGTGTGTTGCTATATGAGCAATGCCTTTATCTGCTGGACTGTAAGAGGTACTAACAAAAAATTAAGTGGGAATCTAGACCCCTTTTAAAATGTCAATACAACAAAATAGATCCTGGTGATGGGATAATATACTTACACCTGCATCAGTAACAACATTATAGGGGCTCCCACCTTGCAGAGTGCCAAGAGTTCAAAGGAAGAGAAATAGGCCTAGATCTTCCCGTCTCTGGATGGTCGTACCCTGGTGGTACCCTGGGAGATGTGATATGGGACCCTTGGAAGTCCCAGTGCAAGGACTCTGGAAATTTCCTGGGACGTTTCAATTTCTGATGGACAATTACCCTGCATCTGGAACCCTCTGAAAATGCTTGAGCTAGAATTGGACACTTGGGTCGGTTCCAACTTACCTATCTGGATATTTACCCAGGAAATGTTAGACAGGAAAAAAAGTTTAACTCCTGGGTAACTAGACAACTAACCCCAATCCACCCCTCCCCTGTGACTCCCCTTTGACCTTTCAATTTCCCCCTAAATCTCTGATTCCTTTGATTCTCCAACTCCTCCAGTGAAAGTAAAAGTCACTGTAGTTCCAGAGGACCATAGGCTGCCCTTTCATCAGAGAGAGGTGACTTGTGGTGAGTTTAAGATGAGGGTCACCACACCTCAGGCGAGGGGTAAGGTTGAGAATGCAGGGTCTTCATGGATGACATCAGTTGGTACAGGAATTGAATCCACGCTGTTGATGTCACTCTGCGTCACAAACCAGCCATCCAGCCAACTAAGTTAAACAATCTCCTAACCCTTAACCCTCCAAACCCCCGGACCCTCCAACACTTCCCCAACCTGATGGAACTTCACTATCCTGCCACCCTACCACCTTACCATGCTGCCACTCTACCCAGATGGCACCCTACACACCCTGCCCCCTACCACCCTGGTGTATTCATGTGATACGAACTGCCTGAAAACAGAACTATGGGCAGCTTTGGTGCGCTTCATGGGAAAAACAACATACCAATACACAGGGCTAGATTATTGTTTTTGTTGCATTCTTCTGTTTAGCGCAAACATACCAAACATACAAAAAAGATTGGTAGAAAAATAATATAGGTTCTTCATTTGAATATAATATTATGTACATATAATGGTACAGGGAAGCTATGTAGAACAAGTCTGACCTGCAGGGCAGCTGCTCTGTTCTGTCTACAGAGTACATGGGATTATACACCACGTTTTGTCTCATGGTGGTTAGTGATGGACAGCAATTTAAGATATGTTTTTTAAAGGTATGTCACCAGAGTGTTTGCTTGGGAAATGCAAGTCAGGCCATTTTCCAATGTTGGCAACCTTAGGCTGTCACCTGCGACCATACCTGCCATACTTTCATCTCCTGAAGACATGGGTGGGAAAGGTTTGGGTTTTGCCAAGGCAACATTGGAGGAGAGTGGGTGCTAATGTGGGCTAGTTTGAAGGACTGCCTTGGTTTGCTGGGACATCACCTTAAACCTCTGCCCTGAACCCATTCCACCCCCATGCCCCCTCATAACTCCCATGCCCCTCCATGCTCCCTCATCCTCCATGCACCTCCATGCATCCTCATGCCCCCATATCCCTTCATATTCCCGATGCATCTCCGTATTCCTATACCCACTCCATGAACCCTCATACCCTGTACATCCATCCATGCCCCTTATGTCCTCATGCCCCCTCCACATACATGCAAACCCTCATGCCCCCTCCATACCCAGCTTGTACCCTCCATACCCACCAATCCAGTATCCACTGTGTGCAGTTCTCAGCAAACATGTAATAGCAATGGAAATGCTTTAAAATCCTATTGAAACTGAAGGAACAGATGGCTCAATTTTTTTCTAAGCTACACCAAATGGCCAGTCATTCAAATAATTTCAGGAGCAGAAAACTGTTTGTTTCTCTAAGTTAAAGCAGCAGACCATTTTTTTTCAAATTATAAGTACCTTGGACATTTGAATCACCTCAGATCAAAACAATAGAGTTCCCAAGCACTGTTCTCCACAGCTTTGAAAATATAATAAAACTATTTCAAGTGGAGAAAATACTCCAATGCATCTCAAAACTTACACAATGCCAGTCAATGTAATAGTTAGTTTAACTTAGCAGGACAGAGCCCCATGATCAATCACTGAAGTTAAAACACATATACCTTATAATACAGCATCTAATTTTGGCATTTGAAGTTGTCAAAGCATTCAACACGTACCTGTCAGAATGTTCCCATATCGTAAGCAGATGTCTCCCAAGGTTCCTGAACTCTCAAACAGGCAGGTTTTTAGAGCCCTTCCAAAAACCACCTGACCCATGAAAATAATAGGGATCAGGAAATACAAATCCCCCCTAGTGCTGTCAATGGTGACCTCAATGTCAGAGGACGAGCACACAGGGTTGTGATCAGATTCTCACCTGAACCTCTTCTGCTTATGGGAAGACTGTGTGGCGCCCATTTTTATCTGGGAAATTTAAACTTGCTGTGAAAGAAACAAAGTTTTGGTGTTTCCCAACCCCACTCCCAACTCTAGGAGGACACAAAAATCCGACCCCTAATGTGAAGTTTCACATATGATCAGGTAGTGCACACCCAGGGCTGGATTTTATTACCTCTCTGGGGATAGGCTGAGAGAAGGGGCGCCCATAAAATGGTGAAGGAAGGCAGGGGGCGGAGTGCCCGCCACATTCCCACCACTTTAGAAATTTGCAAATGGCAGGCAGGTGGGTGGGGGGGGAAGGTGGAGGACAGACCTCCCACCCAGAGGGCTATTGTGACACTTAAGTGGTTAATTAGTCTAATCAGTCATTGACAAAAAAAACATGGGCCCGGATCTTCTGAGGAATGGCAATCACTGTTGGATTGTCGCTCCACTCCTACTTTTCTGCATCCTGGCTCTGCTCTGCATTTCTGGCCGGGGATCCCTACTTCTTCAAAAATGTGCAGTAATCGTCCATCAAACTGCTTTCTTGCAGTGCTGGATCATTGGGAGAGGACAAGCCATGCCCCCTTTTTATGGCATTATCTGCCCTATTTTGGTAAGTGTTCAGTAACCCACTGAAAAGCTTTGGATCATTTAAACCACTTTTCAGTGTTAGTGAACAAGTGTATGAGTGAATGGGTGGGTGAATGGGTGAATGTGTAGGTGTGTAAGTGGATAGCATGGATGAGATAAGTGGGTAAGTGGGTAGAGTGGTAGCTGGGTAGGGTGGTAGCTGGGTAGGGTAGCAGATGGGTAGGGGGCAATTGGGTAGGGTGGCAGCTGGGCATGCCAGGTGGCAGTCAGGTAGGGTGGTAGGTGGGTAGGGCAACAAGTGGTTAGGGTGGTAAGTGGGCAGGGTGGCAGGTGAGTTAGATGGCAGCTGCATAGGGTGATAGATGGGTGAGGTGGGTTAGGCAGGTGAGTGAGTGGGCAGGTTGGGGAGTGGTCGAGTCAGGGGGAATCAGGTGGTCGGAGCTAATCAGGTTGGGTTGTGGAGGGGAGTCAGGGGTTTGGGGGAAGTCGGGTGGTGGGGTTAGTCAGGTCAGGTAGGGGGAGTCGGGGGATCATGGGCGTAGTTGGAGGGGTCAAGGGGGGATTTGCGGGTATCAGCTGTATAGTTACACAAGAATTAAACTGGGATTTTTCTGTCTCACATTTCCTGGATTACTACTCAGGGAAGTAAGTTGAAACCGTCGGAAAGCTCTGACTCTAGTTAAGAGTCAGAGACTTTTTTGGAGGGTCCTGGGGAGCAGGGGACTTTCCCCTCTTGCCTATTGGAAGTTCAGACTTCCAGGGCAATTCCCATGGAGTCATTATGTCGGGACTTCCGAGGGGCCTCAACGTGTATCGTGGTAGTTGAAGGGGAGCTGCAGGGGTATGTCTCAACTCTGACAATCCAGAGACCAGAAGATCTGGGCAATTATTATAAGATTATGAAGAAAACTCCATGGAACGCTTAAAAGAATATGTCCTGGAGCTCCTGCTGCTTCAGTACTTCCATATTACCTTATCACTTTCAGATTCAGCCTTTCTTGATACAAAGCCACAGTGAAAATACATTACTTTTGATTTTGTTGTATTAGCAAATTCTTATAAATAATATTTCAGACCAACAAAATAATCAGCTGTGACAGGACACAAAATGTTACCACCTTACATTTCAAAGAAAGACTATCAATTGTGTAAATTCAGGATCAGATCCTTGTGAAGTGCAGAATATAGTCTAAAATATCAGCAATACACGTAACCTAACTCTTGATTGCCCATAGCTGACTTTCAGAAAAATATATTGGCACAAATTTCACAATTTTTGACAATTGGTCGGCTGCATTTATGAAATATCTTCTTACGGAACCTGATTATAGGAAAGTTACTGTTGTAGAACAAGAGAAACACGGCACACTCATTTTAAAAGAGACCAGAGTAACTCATAGTTCCATTTTTAATGTGGGTTTGAGTTGGAACTACCTTTTTATTCCATCTGATTGCAGGTGTAAAAAAAATAAATTACGGAAATCCAGATGAAGAGTCCTTTGAACTATACATCAGGAGAATACAAGGAGTTAACCTGCCTGACTGAGAAATGTGGAGAAAAACAAATTAAGCACATTCCAGGCTTGCCTTATTCAGTGACCCCTTTAAAATTGAAGATTGCACTTGATTCTTCACAGACAAGAATTAAGAGATGTGCATTATATATTCAGATTTACATTTAAAATTTGCAAACATTATGCACACAAAAACACACACATACCTTGTCTGGATTCCTCCACCGTTTGCATGATATCCTTCTTATGACTGTTGTAATTCATCCTCAGCTCCTTATTGAATTCATGAAGTGTTTCTCTAGAATTGTAGGATTTGTGGGGGCTTCTGCCATCTTCACTTTCATCAGAAGAACTAGTGTATGCCAATTCCATTTCGCACCTAACTTTCGGCAGTGGTTGATAAGGTTTACAATCCATCTGATCCATTTCTTGTAAAGCCGGCACACAGACATTAAAACAGGGAGTCCAGAATGTTTAATCGAGAATGACCTACAAAGAGTGAGGAAAAGTGTGTAAGACCCAATGGAATTGAGTTTCCTGTTTCTCAAATTTTCAAAAAAGGCAGATGGGTGGAGGAGTGATGGACAGGAAAGAAACACATCTAAACACCCTCACATTATCTCAAGAATTTGAAAATCCATTTACATCACAGATATACCATTATCATTCTAAAGTATGACAGAACTATAGAATTCTGCAGGACAGGAGGAGGCCATTTAGTTCATAATGCCTGGACAGATTGCTTGAAAGAGGTATCCACTTAGTTCCATTTTCCTGTTCTCTCTTTCCCTTTTAAAAGCTATTCTTGATCCTGATAGGCATTCACGTCCTAACAAAAATTCCTGGGGGAAAAAAATTAATGAAATTCTCCTAGCCTCTCCCTTTGCTCTTTTCTGTTGATCTTAAATTTATAGCTTCTAATTATAAACTCACTGGTCAGTGAAAATTATTTCCTTTTCCTATTTGGCCTGTCAAGCCCCTTTATCATGACACCCCTTCACCTTCAGGTGTAATGAAAACAGGCCCAGTTTCTGCAGTCTCTGCTTATAACTAAAGTCCTCATCTCTGGTACAACATTAATAAATCTCTTCTGCACTCTCTTTATGGCCTTGATGTCCTTACAAAAAATAGGGCAGCAAAACTGGATTCCATATTCTGAATATGCCTAACGAAAGATTTGTATAGGTTAAACCTAACTTTCATTGGCTTTGTAGTTTTATTTAAATAAACTTTTATTTATACAATATCAGAACCTATTTCCTTTTATTTATTGCTTTAGTGACTTGGTCTCCTCCTTTTACAGATTTGTGCATCTAAACTTCCAAGACTGTCTATTCTACTCCTATTAAAATTTTACAATTAAGTGTGCTCTTTATTCTTCATCCAAAATCATATCAGCTCACATTTCTCTACATTAAGTTTCTTTCATTGTCTATCTGCTCAATCTAAAAACTTTGTATGTCACCCGAAGCTGCTTGCATTCCTCTTCACCATTCGTCATGTTTTGGCAAACATTGATAATGCATCCTCTATGCCGAAGTGTAGATCATTTTTATCTAGTGAGAAGTACAATGGTTCCAGCACTGGACTCCTGGGTTCACCATTGTATACAGCGCTCCAGTTTGAAGGCATTTGTTAACCACTGTTCCTTTTTCTGCCCTTCACCCAAGCTCCCATTGACAATGACACATTCTCTTCAATGCTGGCCAGGATATTGCCCTTGTCAGACGGGCTCAGTGGGAAGCCAGCTGCCACCTGCGATCGGGGCTGGACCACGATTTCATGCTGGTGGGCCAATTAAGGCCTGCCCAGCGTGAAACACCGCTGCAGTGCTCAGCGCTGCCTGTCTTGGGGGAGAGGGGAGGAGGGTGAGCGGGGAACTTTGCGCATGCATGCAGGTGCACGCAGGAAAAGCTCCTCGAGTCACAGAGCTGCTTCAGAGCCAGAATTTTTAGCTTGTCAGGTGAGTGCACGCCAGACCCAAACGAGTGTAAAATGACGTGCGATATTTTGGTTGGCGGGCAACCGTGGGTGTCAGCAACGCGCCCGCTGACAACTAAAAGGCCTATTAAGGCCATTAAAGTAATAATTGAATAACCTTACGGTTGGCGGGCAGGCGAAAAGGCCAAGCAGCCTTTGGATTTTTCAGGAAACCTCATCCACAGGCGGGATGAGGTTTCCAACAGCAATTAAAAATAAAATTTAACTTTAAACATTTCATTAAAAACATGTCCCTGCTCATGTGACAGTGTCACATGAGGGGATGTTTATTAACGATTTAAAATTCTTATTTTTTATTTCTTAAAATCTTTAGCTCTGTGCCTCAGGGAGCTTTTCCTGTGCACACCTGAGTGCATGCATGAACTTGTATGCTTGCCTTCCTTCCCTCTGCACAGGCAGCGCTGAGCTCTGCCATGTGCGCTTCACACAGTCACGTCCCGATTGTAGGTGGCAGTCGGCTTCCCGTCTGCTCTCGCCCGCCTGTCCCTGCCGAGCCCTCACGGTGAGGGCAAAATCCTGGCCAAGGAGTTTAAGAAATAAAAATAAAAATTTTAAAAATGTAACAAAACATGTCCTCTCATGTGACTCTGTCACATGAGCAGGGACGTATTATTAATGAAAAGTTAACATTTTTATTTTATTTTTAATTGCTGTTGGAAACCTCATCCTGCCTGTGGATAAGGTTTCCTAAAAAAATGTAAAGGCCACTTGACCTTGTTTCCTGCCCACCAACCGAAAGATTGGACGGACAGCGAAAAATTACATTTAATTGGGACTTTACAGATGTCGACTGGGAATCCCCAGGAAGCTTACCAGCAAATAGACTTGAAATAACAGGCTATTGAGTCACCAGCAGCAGCCCTTAGGTGAGACTTTAAAGGGGAAGTGAATGTAATTAAGAGGGAGTGATCAGGAGTGGGTTGGAATCAAAATGAGGCTAATTAGGAGGAGGGATGATAATGGGAGGGGAGAGAGGGATTGAAATCAGGACATATTAATGCCATGAATGGTAAGTTGAAGTTGGTCCGATCAGAGTTGGGGGCGGTATCAGCTATGAATTTTTTTATACATTCAGAGGACATGAACACCACTAGCAAGGCGAACATTTATAGTTCATCCCTAATTGCCCATAAGAAGGTGGTAATGGACCACCTTCTTCAACAGCTGCAGTCCAAGTGGTGTAGGTACACCCACAGGGCTGTTAGGAAGGGAGTCCCAGTACGTTGAAGGAATGGTGATATATTTCCAAGTCAGGATGGTGTATGACTTGGAATGGAATTTGCATCTGGTTACATTCCCATGCTTCTGCTGCCCTGTCTCACTTGGTGTTAAAAATCATAGGTGTGGAAGGTGCTCCAGAAGAATCTTTGGCAAATTCCTGCAGTGCATCACGCTGATGGTGCACACTGCTCCTACTGTGCATTGGTGTTGGAGGGAGTGAATGTTTAAGGTGGAGAATGGAGTGCGAATCAAGTGGGCTGCTTTGTCCTGGATGACGTTGAGTTTTTTGAGCATTGTTGGAGCTGCACTCATCCAGGCAAATGAAGATTATTTCATCACACTCCTGCCTTGTGGATAGGTCTTGGGGAGTCAGGAGGTGAGTTACTCACTGCAGAATTCCCAACCTCTGACCTGCTCTGATAGCCACAGTATTTATATCACAGGCCCTGTTAAGTTTCTGGCCAGTGGTAACCCCCAGATTGTTGATGGTGCAGCATCCTGTGATGGTAATGTTGTTGAAAGTCAAGGGGAGATCATGAGATTTTCACTTGTGTGTCACAAATGTAATTTGCTACTTATCAGCCCATGGCTAAATGTTGTCCAGGAATTGCTGCATGCAGGCATGGTAATTGGAGGGATTGAATTTGTCCTGCTTTTTGAACAGGACATATATGAGCAAGTATACGACACTAGCTGTATTGAAAAGGCTTGGCTAGGGGCTCGGCTAGTTCTGGACCACAACTCTTGATATCACATCGAGTGAATAGAATTGGCTGAAGACTAGAATTTGTGATGCTGCGCATCACAGGAAGAGGTCAAGACGAATCATCCATTCGACACTTCTAGCTGAAGATGGTTGCAAATGCTTGAACCTCATCTTTTGCACTGGTATAATAGGCTCCACCATCATTCAGGATGGGGGTGTTTGTGCAACATCCTCCTCCAGTTAGTCATTTAATTGTCCACCACCATTCATGACTGATATTTGATCTGATCCATTTGTTGTAGGCTTGCTTAGCTTTGTCTTTGTCATGCATTTGGCCCTGTTTCACCAGGCTGACATCTCATTTTTTAGCTGTGGCTGGCAATGTCCTCACGTTGTTTTTATTCATTCAGGGAAGTGGGCTTCTCTGGCTGGGCCAGCATTTATTGCCCATCCCTAGTTGCCCTTGAGAAGGTGGTGGTGAGCTGCCTTCTTGAACCACTGTAGTCCATGTGGTGTAGGTACACCCACAGTGCTATTAGGGAGGGAGTCCCCAGATTTTGACCCAGCGACAGTGAAGGAATGGCGATATATTTCCAATTCAGGATGATGAATGACTTGGAGCGGAACTTCCAGGTGTTCACGTTCCCATCTATCTGCTGCCCTTGCACTTCTAGATGGTAGTGGTCATGGGTTTCGAGGATGCTGTCGAAAGAACCTTGGTGAAGTCCTGCAGTGCATTTTGTAGATGGTACATGTTGCTACTACTGTGCATTGGAAGTGGAGGCAGTGAATGTTTGTGGATGTGGTGCCAATCAAGTGGGTTGCTTTGTCCTGAACAATGTCAAGCTTCTGGAGTGTTGTGGGAGCTGCACTCATCTGTTTAATTCCTGGCTCCACATTCAAGAAAGTATGTATTCAAACATACTTTGCAATGGCAGTCTGCACCCTTTAAGGGATAGAATTTAGGCTCTATGTAGACCTTTTTTTCCCCAAATGCATTGTGAAGAGTGCTGGATACGTTCAGGGCAACCATTTATGTATAGTGTCCCTCAAACAGACATCAGACTCCTTATTTGCATATGCAAAGGATCCTATGCCTGTTTCAGGAGTGGGCACTAGATTCCATGTGAGATCTTGAAGAATGTACTGTAAAGTAGCAGCTTCTAGGCACACCAGAGAAGTGCTTGCTTGCTCCAGAAAGCACGGGTTTGTTACAAGCCTTGGATTTTCATTGTCAAGTGAGAGGGAAAGGGTAACCCTGTGAAATACCACCCTTGTAGCAACACCAGGTGTCTTGTGTAGTATTACTGGATGTTTTATAGATTAAGAATCTATTTGGACTGTTGCCTGGAGAAGGGTGTTTCTTTGGGAGCCCATCTAAGTGGAAATCTTTTAGGAAATGTCCTCAGACTAAATTTAACAGTGTAATATAATCTTATGTGTCTAAGTTTTCTTTCTTTGTGTTAATAAATGTTTTAATATAATATTTAAAATCTGTTAAAGTGGTAGTGGAATCTTTACTTATGGCATCAGTGCACGTACCTTCGCGTAATACAAATGCAAATTGAAAATTGTTGTGATAGCTTGGCTAAGTTTCCCTTTGGGATTTGGTCAGCCTGGTAATTACCCTCTGTCATATCATAGCAAAACTGGGAGCTCTTTGTGGAATTTAAAAAACAAATTCCTTTAGATTGGCTTGGAGTTGGTGAATCACAAGGCTACGAGTGTGAGAAGAACATTATACTCAGGAGCTGATGTTGAGGGATTTTAATGTGGTTAGACTGTGAACATGGCTTTAGCAATTACTAAAGATTTTTCTGTAAGTAGAAGATGTAACCCTGATTGGTTTACAGAAAGTAACCAAGGCTCAGTTAACAGAATTGGTGGATAAGTTGCAGTTAGGATTAACCACAGGGGTGAAGAAAGCAGACATAATTGAAGTAATAGCGCAGCATTTGAAATTGGAAGGGATACCTGAAACGAGTGAGTCACCTCTGGAGGTAGTGAGACTTCAGGTGCAAATGAAGAAGCTTGAACTTGAACAAGCAAAGGAAATGAAAAAAAACATTAGAGGCAAAAGAAAAAGGATGGAGAATGAGCATTTCAATAGGAGCAAGCAGAAAGAGAGCAAACAGAAAAGAGAGAAAGAAGACAGGAAAGGGAATTGGAAATTGAGAAGTAGCAAAGGAGGGAAGAGAAAAGGAGAGAGAAAGAGAACACCAGCTTCCAAGGCTGGCAGTTAAAATAGAGGTGCCAGAAGGGGAAGAAGGGCTCATTTCCAGACCAGAACCTAGTGGGGAGATGTTCAAATTTGTACTGGCTCTTCCAAGATTTGAGGAAAGAGATGTAGAGGCATTCTTTATTTTGTTTGTGAAGATAGCTAAGCAAATGAAATAGCTACAAGAAATCTGGACATTGCTTTTACAGTCTAGGTTGGTAGATAGAGCTCATGAAACATATGCATCGCTGATAGAAGAAGAATCTGTGGAATAAGATAAAGTAAAAAAAGCTATTTTAAGTGCATATGAGTTGGTTTCTGAGGTGTACAGGCAGAAATTTAGGAATGAAAGGAAATATTCTAGACAGACTTATATTGAGTTTGCGAGAGTAAAACAAAGTAATTTTGACCATTGGATACGGGCATTAAAGATACTGTTATGTTTTAACTATGGGTCGCTTAGCTTACAAACCAGTTGCACGCTTATCTGTTGGCTGACAAGTCAATTACAATATACGGCAGACACACAGACCAATATGAAATGAAGCACATACTATTTATTTACACGAACAACAGAGTATTAACATGATGTGTGCTTTTCCAGACAGACCCTACTCTAGACTAACATTAACCTGGAAGCCCACGCTACACAGTTATTGGGTCTTACAGTCACATGGTCAACCTGCTCATAGTCTCCTGAAGGTGTATTACACCTCAGATTACCACAAGTAGAGACAACATTTGCAGCGATGACAGGCAGTTCTGGTGACATGTGGAAGTCCCACCTTATGCCAATCAATGCGCATTAGAGCTTAAAATGGCATTGGGCCTGCTGGAGTTGGCGGAGGTGTGTTCCCCATCATGGCCTCCTCCGTTCAGATACTTAAACGTATATTTTCCTAAGACTATATTGTGGACGCCTCTTCCCGGAGAGCCCCCGCCATCCTGTAAACTCAGACCATTAACTCTGCTTCTGTCTTCATGAATGCTGGCTGACCTGTTGAATATTTTCAGTATTTCCTCCCTTTATTTCAGATCTCCAGCATCCATGGTACATTGCTAATGAATTTTATTCTGTATTGTGACCTCTAAAAGCTGAATCAATTTAACCCTCTCTTCTTTCTTGAACAGAGGTGCATTGGTGGTTCCCTAATCTTCTGACTTAACTTGCTACATCCAAGGCTGTTTGAAAGATTTTGGTCACAGATTGTGATCTTCTTCATGACTTCTCTCAGATGCTGTCAGGACCTGGTGCCTTTTCCACTTTCAGTTCTACCAACATTCTTACCACCACTCTTTCTTTAAACACTCCTGATCTTTTTCTTTATTTTTGCTTGCCCTGTCCATTTTCTGTATTCTTGTTTGATTTTCTTTTGATTTTTTTGGCCTGATCCTCTTCTTTAAGTTCCATACTGAACTGTATAGTTTGCATTCATTGCCTGTGGGAAACAGCAGCTGCAATGAAACACTAAAAGGATTCTACTTTCAGTCAGTCAATATAATAATGTAATTGAATTGGCCATGAAAGAACAAAAAATCTGACCTAATACTTACAGTACATTCAACACAGATCAATCTGTGCTCTGATTTCATAGACACCTCTATTTTCTTCATTGAACAGAACCAGTCGGCGTCAGTGCTGAGAGATTGATTCTTTAGGAAGACAATTGGATGCGAATGACAAGAGACCTCAATGACTGGCTTTCTATCAGGAAAAGACGACTTATCACTATTTTAATCTTTTAGCTTTGGTGCTTTCACATTCTACCAGCTTATTTTTCTTTAAGAGGCACTGTTTGCTGCTATACAGTCAAGAACAGTTTTTGAATATACAATAAAGAGAGGATCTTTATTTGATATAAAGTGCCATTGGATAGTATTTTTATTTTCTTCAGCACTGTTCAAGAAATGGGTGCCTATTACTGTAAAGGAGCTGTATCATCGTGTCAGCAAACTCTGTCTGTTCAATGGTACAGAAAGTAGAATAATGGCATAACTATGACTATGAGAATTCCCTGGGGATATACAAATATATTGCTATTTTGTTTCAGTATAAAATGCTTTAAAATTGTGCAAGTGTTACCATAAATCTAGAATGCACTGAAGTTGTTATATGAAGGCCCTTTCAGGTATTTCTTTTGCACTATTTGGGCAGTGGAATCTAACTTAGGGCAGTACGAGCTTAGGTTTTAAAAATGTTGGAATTTTTCTTTGGACATCCTGAGCAATTCACAATTGTATTACATATTTATGTGTTATGAGAAAGTGGATGCTCCTTCCTATCATTGAAAAAAGCTTTCTGTGTGCTAGTCACACCCCTAGATGCAGGCCTCACTTCTTGTTGTGTGCAATTTTCACCAGGGACAGTTCCTGTCATAACTCGGTTGCTCCCAGCTCTTCCTCAAATTCTACATTTCCAGTCTCAGGTGAATAGTGCAGAATCTGTGCAATCAAAGTATAGCCTTACTATTTCAAAGCAGTAAAACCCAGACTCTGTTTCACAGTATCCTTGGAACATTAATGTTTACATTTTCCCTGTTTAGCGCAAGATACTTATTTACAAATGCACTTCCTCAAAGGACTGGCTATGCATGGACACCAAAGATAGCGGTCATGTCCACCTTAGCTAATTTGAACTTCATTTCACATTTGGCAATGGAAAGATATGCAAGTATGTAAAGGGAAAAAAATTCTCATTATTATTTAGAGTCACTGGATCAACTCAGTTAAATTATTGCAGTGATCTTTACTGTAAAACACAGACAACGTATGAAGGGATAACACATAGGGTCATTGATAAAATATTTTAATATACCGCACGGCACTTATGCTTAAATAATTTGCGGCTATGATGTTACATATGGATTATATTGCATTGTCCAGCAAGCTTCCACTTGCTTCCTCCCTCCTAATATCTCAGCTGTAACCAGGAACAGTCACGTTGGGACTTTGCACCTGCATCCTACTAAATCTCCACATAGTACACCCTCCTTCATCAGGAAAGCCACAGAGATTCATAACTAAATTTTGAAATAGCTCTATTAAAACATGGTTTGGATATTCTAAAACAACCCAATTCCAGAAATCTATATAGGCCCACAGTTCTGCAAAATATCTTTCTTTGTCTAAAGGTCTATGCAAAAAGCTTTGCTGATCAATATCAGGGTGCTAGTGTCAGCACGATGAATAAGGTTCTTCAGACACAGAATTCAGTGACCTTTGAATGAGCTACTTAATGTTTTTTGTGCACAAAGGAATGTTTTTGTGACCTTTCCATCATATCACTGACAGGAACTATACCTCCGCTCAGAATTCTGCATATTATTGTAAAGATTAAGTGTCCAAATTGTTGTTTGCAGTGTACCGTGCACCTCAGTAAACACGCAAAGTTTGTCATCACAACTGTAAGAGTCTGTGTTTTTTTATTCATTCATGGGATGTGGGTGTTGCTGGCTAGACCAGCATTTATTGCCTATCCCTAATTGCCCTTGAGAAGGTGTCGGCGAGCTGTCTTCTTCAACTGCTGCAGTCCATGTGGTGTGGGTACTTCGACAGTGCTGTTAGGGAGGGAGTTCGGGGATTTTGATACAGTGAGAGTGAATGAATGGTGATAGATTTCCAAGTCAGGATGGTGGTTGGCTTGAGGAAAACTTGCAGGTGGTAGTGTTCCCATGTGTCTTCTATCCTTGCCCTTCTACATGGTAGCGGTCGTGGGTTTGGAAGGTGCTAAGGGGCCTTGGTGAGTTCCTGCAGTGCATCTTGTAGATGGTACACACAGCTGCCACTGTGCGTCGGTGGTGGAGCAGGAATGTTTGTGGATGGGGTACCAATCAACGAGCTGCTTTGTCCTGGGTGGTGTCAAGCTTCTTGAATGTTATTAGAGCTGCACTCATCCAGGCAAGTGGAGAGTATTCCATCACACTCCTGACTTGTGCCTAGTAGATGGTGGACAGGCTTTGGGGAGTCAGGAGGTGAGTTACTCGTTGCACGATTCCAAGCCTCTGACCTTCTCTTGTAGCCACAGTATTTATATGATTAGTTCAGTTCAGTTCCTGATTAATGGTAACCCCCTGGATATTGAAACTGTTTAATACTCTCTGTGTAATACTACTTGCCTGAATTATTTTCCCCAAAGTGTTGTCAGTTGCCTTGTAACATTTTATCAAAACTTCAGCGCTAAGGATAGTGCTCAAAGGAGACAGAGGACTGAAATCATGCCCTCCTAGCTGAGGAGTCAAATCTATTCCCAGGACAATTCTATAGGTAAAATGTCTCTCTATATTTTCTCTATTTAAAGGTAAGTGTCCAGCTTACAGTTATATCCAGTTAGAATGACAAAATAATTTGTGTGTTATTACTTCCCAACTTCCATCTTTCACAATTAAAGTGAACATTGCCAGTTAGTTCTACATTTGAACAGAAAACCCACCCCTGAATGTGACTCTATCCCAAAATGCAATTTACTAATGGAAAGTGCCTGACAGAGATAGATGGTTTCAAGTGATAATCATCTCTAGGGTTCAAACCCTGAAAGTAATAATGGTTTGCAAAGTAGCCATTAAATCACCCACTGGCTTCATCCCATTTGGATTTACTTACTAAATTGAATAATTTCATTACTCAATATTTCTCATTTGCAGAATTTATTCAGGTATGGGAACTGGGACTAATTTGCCCCTCATTCAGGCTTCAGAAATGCTGCATTTACTGCTTTCAAAATGTCACATATTAATAATGATTTCCTGTATGGCTCCTACCATACTGTGAGTATCAATATATTTTAAAATCAATTTCAGAGGATTCTGAAGTACAGAATGCCTTCCTGACACAAATAGTAGCAAAGCTGCTCACTAATAAGCTTAACATCTTGAGAGATTTAGATTGCTCCAGAAATCAGTGTAGATGGACCTTTAAAAATAAAGACCAAGAAATTCCATTGGGCATTTCTGACCTCCGATCATAATTTCTGTGGGAAAGTGATGAAACCCTCACAAGAATGACAAAAATGCTCAATTTCAGCCACTTATGACATTTCTCCGGAGGCTCTCCTGATCTCCTGTCAACAGTAGGTCAGGAGAACCCATGTGGCATTTCAGGGCAATTACTTTTTGCTTCTTATAATCTGCACTTCCAAGAATTTCCTTACCTTATTTTGTTCTTTAAAAAAAAGCACTTATTTAATAAGGGCTGACAAGACCTTCTTGAAACATTTATAACTTCTATCATGCTTTCAAATCAATTTTTCTGAACAGGGACTCTCAAAGCCATCTGAGTGACAAGGAAGAAGATGCACCCTTCACTGTGGTGGAACTCAACAGGCTGAATTTTCTGGGGACATAGACTATTTTTGGCCATTGGGACCATGTACAGGTCTGTAACTTGGCCATATTGGAGCTGGATGTTTTCTGGGTAAATTTTCTGGAAGGCAGCCAATTAGAAGGCTGCCCCCGGGATTGCCATCCAATTAGGGATTATGGCAGGTCGAGGAGGAGGGAGGGCTAATTGACGCACTAGGAGCCTTCACAGAGTGCTGCTGAGGTGAAAGCCTCAAAGGAGGAAGGAGTGGAATGGTTGTGAGAAGAGCCAGTAGTCATCTCTGCACCCAAGCATTGTCTGTGACAGCAGTCTCCAGGAACTGCTCTTGCAGTGACAAACCTCTGCCTGCAGATGCCCTCAAGGCTTGCTGTTTCCATCATCAAATGGTCAGATTGCATCTTATTTTCATACCACAACAAGCTCTCGCTGTGCAGCCACCTCCTCTGTGTAGCTGAGTTTCTCACACAGCGTCTGCGCTATCCTAATTGCATTGGCCTTGGATAGTTTCTGCTAATTGCCCATTTAACAAACTTAACTGACTTCCCACCACTATCAGGTGGATTGCTAACACCGCATAGAAGCTGACTCTGGAAAAAGCGGGAGGAGGCTAGAATAAGCTGGGGAACCTGCACAGCACAATTTTCTCTGATTTTTCTCACTGCCCCGCCTCCAAACCTGTCTCTCAGGGCCTGGTAAAATTGCCCCCTCCGTCTCTCCAAACAAGCAAATAGACAAAGCAATTGCGCAACATTTTGCTAGTTTGAACCTGTGGCATGAAATATGCTAGGTTTGGGGTTGGGCAAGTGTGGGCTACCTTGAACCAGATACAGCCAAGTCAATCCCCGACCCTACAAAACATCCGTGACCCCTCCCCCTACCTCGCACAAGGCCACAGCTCATCCCCTCCTAACCAATTTTCATAATAAAGAAATGACCTCAGCCCTGTTGGCGAGTAAAACCATCCAAAAATACAAAGTTGTGCAAGAACCTCAGGGGTGAAATTTCACTTTGTACACAGATAAGTACGAGTTAAGGATTTCTCCTTTTTTAAACAAAATACTTACAATACACAACATTTTGTGTTTTGTGCACTTTCAGATGCTTTAGGGTGATCCTAAAGTTGTTTACATAACTGAGTGTAGAATTGTAATGTACAATCAGTGAATTTGCAGAATTAGTTATACAGCTGCCTAATGGGTATAAATAGCATTTCAGTGCACTAATGCAACTATGGAGTAAAATATGAAGAAGAATGCAAATGTAAGCAATGAGAATGACCATGAATAAACATAAGTAGAAATACATGGAAGCTGCCAGATACATTATGTCAACATAAGTTACAGGTGTCGCATGTAATTTTTGAAGTAGCTTTCTGTATTTCACCCAAATTTATCCCGTAAGCTGGTAGAAATACAATGCAAGTGATGTCATGACACCAGCCAAAAAAATGAAAACATGGAAAGATTCATGAGGGAAAGATTGAACTATAATTATTCACACAGCCGCTGAAAATTCCAATGTACTTAGTCAGCTCTCAAGAATCTGGACACAAGGTACTTCATATTCAGGTAATCTACACATAACATCTTAATTTTGTGCTACTGCCAAAAAAGTCACACAGGATATCCAATTCATTCCACTCAAGCCTTTATTCTCCTTGCAAAAAAAGTAAAAACGAGTGAGCAGCTGGACACAAGGAATGGGGGAAAATATATGTATCATGCTAGAAACATGCATGAAATGGCTCTGCCATGCCTGTAATGCGTGCCTGAAAATCTTCCCCCAAGGCTCACTGTAAATTGCATTTTGAGCCTCATCTCTATGAAACTGGCAAGCTGGCCCCACCAATGGGACATCGCACTGCCATTTACCAATAAGGGATCAAAGCACCAGTGGAGAGTTGAAACAAAAACAAAAATTGCTGGAAAAACTCAGCAGGTCTGACAGCATCTGTGGAGAGGAAGACAGAGTTAACATTTCGAGTCTGTATGACTCTTCATCAGAACTAAAGAGGAATAGAAACATGGTGAAATATAAGCTGTTTAAGGGGGTTGGGACAGGTGAAGCTAGATAAAGGGCCAGTGATAGGTGGAGGCGAAGGAGAGATTGCCAAAGATGTCATAAGAAAAAGGACAAAGGGATGTTGACAGTGGTGATAAAGGATGTGGTAATGGTGACATTAAGGGTAGAAAGCAGGATGGCCCGAGTGGGGGTGAAATTGGGGGAAGGGATCGAAATAGGCTAAAAGATGGAGATAAAACAATGGATGCAAATACATTTTAAAAATAATAATAGGAATAGGTGGGAAAAGATATATATATATATATATAAAATATATATAATAATTATTAGAAAAAGCGGATCAAAAAGGGGGTGACGATGGAGGAGAGAGTTCATGATCTGAAGTTGTTGAACTCAATGTTGAGTATGGAAGGCTGTAAAGTGCCTAGTCAGAAGATGAGGTGCTGTTCCTCCAGTTTGCATTGAGCTTCACTGGAACATTTCAGCAGGCCAAGGATGGACGTGTGGGCATGAGAGCAGGGTGGTGTGTTGAAATGGCAAGCGACAGGGAGGTCTGGGTCATGCTTGCAGACAGACCAAAGGTGTTCCGCAAAGCGGTCACCTACTCTGCGTTTGGTCTCTCCAATGTAGAGGAGACAGCATTGGGAGCAGCGAATGCAGTAGACTAAATTGAGGGAAGTGCTAGTGAAGTGCTGCTTCACATGAAAGGACTGTTTGGGCCCTTGGACGGTGAGGAGGAGGGAAGTAAAGGGGCAGGTGTTGCACCTTCTGTCCCCTTTTTCTAATAATTATTATATATATTTTTATAAATTTTTTTCTTTTTCCCACCTATTTCTATTATTATTTTTGAAATTTATTTCCATCCATTGTTTTACCTCCACCTTTTAGCCTATTTCGATCCCTTCCCCCCACCCCACCCCCATGAGGGCCATCTGTCACTGGTTCATCTTGCTATCTACCCTTAATGTCACCATTAGCACATCATTTAGCTAATATCATCATCGTCAACATCCCTTTGTCCTTTTGTTTATGACATCTTTGGCAATCTCTCCTTTGCCTCCACCTATCACTGGCCCTCTATCCAGCTTCACCTGTCTCAACCCTCTTAAATGGCTTATATTTCACCACATTTCTATTCCTCTTTAGTTCTGATGAAGAGTCATACAGACTTGAAACATTAACTCTGTCTTCCTCTCCACAGATGCTGTCAGACCTGCTGAGTTTTTCCAGCAATTTTTGTTTTTGTTTCAGATTTCCAGCATCTGCAGCATTTTACTTTTATCAATGTAGAGATGGCCTGGAGGAGAAGAAGACGAAGGCAAACTGGAGGGTTGTGATCACTCCGAACAAAGCATTATAAAGTATTTACAAGTCAAAAACAGACCTATGCCAGTGTTTACACTCAACCCGAGCCTTCTCCCACCTTTTTTTATCTAACCCCATTGATGTATCCTTTCTCCCTTGTGTGGTTATCCAGTTTTTCCTTAATTGCCTCTATGATATTCACCTCAACTACTCCTATGGTGGCATGTTCCACATTCTATCCATTCTCTTGTTGAAGAAGTTTCTCCTGAATTTCCTATTCAATTTATTAGCACCTAGCTTATATTTATGGTTCCTAGTTCTGACCTCATCCATAAGTGGAAACGTCTCTTCTACATTTACCCTATCAACTCTTTTATAATCTTAAAGACCTCTAATAGGTCACCTCTCAGTCTTCTCTTTCCTGGGAAAAAGTGCCCAACCTGTTCAGTCTTTTCTGATAAGTATAACTTCTCAGTTCTGGTACCATCCTAATAAATCACTTTTGCACCTTCTCCAATCCAATGTTTTTTTATATAATATGGTGAGCAGAACTGTTGACATTATTCCAAGTGTGGTCTAGACAAGGTTCTATACAAGTTGAACATAACCTCTCTACAGTCAATTTTATATAGAAATGAACTGCAGAGCTTTGTTTGTTTTTTTTCTACAGCATTATTAACCTACGTCATTACCTTTAGTGATTTATGTACCTGTATTCCCCAAATCCCTCTGTTCCTCTACCATTTCGACAGTTATTTTTCAAGGAGCATGTGGCTTCCTTCTCCTTAGTAGCAAAATGTTCAACCTTGCACTAATCTATATTGAAGTTCATTTGCCAATTAAATGTCCATTCTGCAGATTTATTAACATATCAATGTATTTCATTGCAGTTCTCCACTGTATTTACTAAACCCACTAATTTGGCATAGTCTGTAAATTTTGAAATGGCACTTCCAAGTCTTGAGCATAATTTTTTTCTGTAAAAGTTGAACATCAGAAATCCTAGCACCAATCCTTGCACAACACCACTGTCCACAACTTATCAATCTAAGTAATTCCATTTAACCCCTACTTCTCTGTTTAACATTTCATAGTCAGCTTGTTATTCATTCTGCTATTTATCCCTGGACTCCACATATTCTAACTCTAGTCACGAGTGTACTGGGCAGCACCTTATTGGAGGCTTTTTGGAAATTAAAATATTACATATCTACTACATTACCCTTATCTACCTTTAGACCACAAGACATAGGAGCGGAAGTAGGCCATTCGGCCCATCGAGTCTGTTCTGCCATTCAATGAGATGATGGCTGATCTGACAATCCTTAACTCCACTTTCCTGCCTTTCCACATAACCCTTGATTCCGTTATTGATTAAAAATCTGTCTACCTCAGCCTTGAATATACTTAACAACCCAGCCCTCTGTGGTAAAGAATTCCACAGATTGACTACCCTCTGAGAGAATAAATTTCTCCTCATCTCTGTTTTAAGTGGGTGCCTCCTTACTCTGAGATTATGCCACCTGGTCCTAGACTCTCCCACAAGAGGAAACAACCTCTCAGCATCTACCCTGTCAGGCCCCCCATGAATCATATGGCCAGAATCTTCTGTTTGGCATGCTGGGGCGGGCTTCGCACACTGACACGTAAAATGACAGGTGGTTACATCGGGCGTGCGCCCTGACATCACCACGTGTCATTCTGATCATCCGTTCGGCGGTCACGCACTGGAGTCAGGTGCACACCCGTCGAACTGTCAAAGGCCTGTTAAGGCCGTAAATAAAACAACTAACCCAACTAAGAAAGCTGCCCGTCCAACCTTAAAGTTGGTGGGCAGGCAAAGAGCCCAGACGGCCTTGGCATTTTTCATGAAACCTCATCCACGGGCAGGATAAGGTTTCATGAAGGTTTCATTAATTAAATAAAAACTTTTATGAAAATTTATAAACATGTGCCAGCTCATGTGACACTGTCACATGAGGGGACATGTCTGAATAATTTTATTGTTTTATTTTTTCCAAGTTTTAAACTGAAGTTAATCTCCCTAAGGCAGCTCTGTGCCTCAGGGAGATTTCTGTCCTCTTTCATGCACATACACACACGAACGAGCGCAGGCCCCAACTCTCCCTCCTCCCCTTGCCCACACAGGTAGCACTGAGCGCTTCCGGGCGTGCGTCATACTGGGCGGGCATTAATTGGCCCACCCACATAAAATGGCGGTGCACAGCTGATCACGGGCGGCCACCGACTCCGCACCGGCCCGCGCCCGCTCCCACCCTGCCCGCCCAACAGGGAGAAAATTCAGTAAGGTTGCCTTTCATTCTTCTAAACTCCAATGAGTACAGGCCCAACCTATTCAACCTCTCCTCATGAGAAAAACCCTCCAAACCCAGCATCAAGCTAGTGAACCTTCTCTGGACTGCGTCCAATGCTAGTATATCTTTCCTTAGATAAGGGGACCACAACTGTTCACAGTATTCTAGGTGTGGTCTAACTAGTGCCTTGTATAGTTTTAGCAAAACTTCCCTAATTTTATACACCCTTTGAAATTCCTTTTCCCTTTGAAATAAAGGCCAACATTACCTGTTGAACTTGTATGCTAGCTTTTGGGATTCATGCACAAAGACCCCCAAATCCCTCTGTGCTGAAGCTTTCTTCAGTGTTTCTCCATTTAACTAATATTCAGTTTCTCTATTCTTCTTGCCAAAGTACATAACCTCACCTTTTCGCACATTACATTCCATCTGCTACGTTTTTGCCCACTCACTTAACCTGACTATATCCCCCTGTAGGCTCCTTGTGTCACCCTCCTCACTTGCCTTACCATCTATTTTTATGTCATCTGCAAACTTGGCGATAGTACATTCATTTCCCTCATCCAAGTCAATAAAATATATTGTGAATAATTGTGGCCCCAAAACTGATCCCTGTGGCACTCCACTAGTTACAGGTTCCCATCCTGAAAATGCCCGCTGTATCCCAAATGTCTGTCTTCTATTAGTTAGCCAATCCTCTATCCAAGCTAATATGCTACCCCCAACACCATGGGCTCTTATCTTATTAAGTAGCCTTATGTGTGGTGCCTTATCGAAAGCCTTTTGGAAAGCCAAATATATTACATCTACTGGTTCCCCTTTATCTATCCTGCTTGTTACCTCCTCAAAGAATTCTAATAAATTTGTCAGGCCTCAGATGGGCCACTGTAGTTGGGGTATATATTGGGCTGAATTTTGTGCTTGACGGCGGGCAGGCCCCACCGACTCAGTGGCAGGTGGGCAGCCAATCGCCGCTGCCGAAATGGGCCTCCGCTTTTTGTGGTCAATTAAGGCCCGTCCAGCGGGGTTGCAACCCTGTTTACATCGGGAAAATCAAATCGGCAGCGGGCGTGTTCAGACCACCGGTTCCAATGGGGAATCGGCAGTCTGTATAAAGAGCTGCCAGGCAACTCCTTTAGGTTGTTCACCATGGCCACTCATAGGGCAGGATATGATTTGAGGGAAGAGGAGGAGGAGGGGGGAAGGCTGCAGGATAAGCCAGAAGGGGGGCCACTGTGCCCCTCAGTTCTCAGATGCCTGCCTTGCAGTCCTCCTCCAAGAGGTGTCCAACCATCGGGATGTCTTGTTTCCAGAGGATGGGAGGAGGATGGCCCCCCCACATCACCAGGCAGGCATGACAGGGGGTGGCGGAGGCTGTAAGCTCTCATGATGCTGTGTGGCATGCCGGAACACAGTGTCACAAGCGCTTCAATGATTTCTTGCGCTCTGGAAGGGTGAGTACCATGTCAGCCTTGGCCATTTGACCCAGCAGGTAGACTTAGCCTTTGAGGCCCCCATGTCTTACTGTCATTACTACAATGGGCATTTGGCACATGCTGGGTGGGCAAACAGATAGTGACCATGCTTACATCAGCCTCAGTGGTTGAGGAGAAGATGGGTTCTCCCTGCAGCATATGTTGGTGTTTGTCGCATTTGAGTAGTCTGGGGGCAAACTGCAGGGGACGCAGCTAGACACATACTCATAACTCCAACACATGTCTTATTGATGGTGATGAGATGGTGGAAGGAAAGCCTGAAGGTGTCGTGGCCAAGAGCCATCTGCTGGCCTCAGTGCTGCACCTAGTTACACCTCCTTGCCATGGACGCTAAGACCCGTGTGTTATTCCCCCGTTGGGGAAGGGGGTTGGGACCAGCCATTTTATCTTCTGGGGATTGATCACCAGTAGTGTGGACAGGAGCTGCTGGATGGGCCACTGTGGTTGGGGTGCGGCATGCGCGTGCAGAGTACATGAGCAATCAGCCCCAATAAATGCTATTCTCTGTATTGCAGGCAAAAACTGTGAGCAATATGAGGGAGCAGCAGTGGACAGGTGGTGGGCACGCCGTGCTGCAGCGCCTCACCACCTATGAGGAGCAGGCCATGGAGCTGGGGAGGAGGCAGCCGGCCAGGTCGACAGGTGTTGGAGAGGCTGGGGTCCAGTGGCCAGGTATTTGAGGTCCACAGTCCCATCCACTCTGTCTCCCCACCATCCAAAGCACTGATGGTTGCTGCAATCGTTAATGCTGCAACACTGCTCATTCACAGACTGAGACACTCAGACGTGTGGATCATACACAAAGGTGCCTCGGCCTCTTGAGGATGTGCGTCTCTGGCACCTTCCAAAGTCGCCTTATCCCATTTGTGACCACTATCCCCATGGCCTAACATGCTATGGCATTGCTGCTGCACAGCCAAAGACTTATTGTATCTTAGGAGCATTTGTACCTCTACTACCCTTTCAGTCAGTGCGTTGCACATTACTCTGTCCAAAAGGTCCTCAGCACCTCACCTGTCAACCTCATGGCGCTCAACTTAAATAAATGCCACCATGTTACTCATCCCTGCGCCAAGGAGAAATGTTGCCATCTGCCCACCCGTTCTATGCCTCTCATAACGATATGAAGGTCAATAAAGTGACCTGTCAATCTCCTGTCTTCCATGGCAAATGTCGCAAGTGTTTGCAATGTTTCCTCATCACTCCAACTCTCCAGGCCAGCATGCATCCAGGTCAGGTACCTCTGCATTCTCCCCACTCCAATGCCATCCCTCCCATGAAGTGCAGCTCACAACTGGATGCAGAAGTGTAGATGTGGCCTAGACAGCGTTTTCTGCACTTGCAACATGACCTCCCTTTTCCTACATTCTATTCCTCGGCTAATAAAGGCAAGTCTGGCTTCAACCTTGTTAAACACCTTATTTTCCTGTTCTGCAACTTAACAGGGCTGCCTAGCAAGGTCCCTGTAATCATCATGACTTCCCACGGTCCTAACATTACTCATGTATTCCTGTACCTTGCTTGTCTTGCCCAAGTGCTTAACTGAACACTTATCCACATAACATTCTATGTGGCATTCCTTAGGCCACCTGACCAGCCTGTCTGTATGGGCCTGTAATGTTTGGGCCTCCTCTTGACTATTTACCACCCCACCAATGTTCGTCTCCTTAGGTTCTTGAAGGGTGA
Source organism: Carcharodon carcharias (assembly GCF_017639515.1). Classification (NCBI taxonomy): domain Eukaryota; kingdom Metazoa; phylum Chordata; class Chondrichthyes; order Lamniformes; family Lamnidae; genus Carcharodon; species Carcharodon carcharias. The sequence continues at coordinate 137,807,005 of NC_054475.1, read as the reverse complement.
ACGACTTATGAGGCTGGGGGGGAAAGGGATGAAAGGTGTTACTGACTGAATGCTAACTGATGCACTGTCCTTGTTAATTTCAGCATCACCACCGCTTGGCCGCCCCCAACAAGTCCGGAACCCCCCCATCACATCTGAGGGCCAAGACTTGCACCTTGTGGCACATCATTTCAGTCAGCTAGGCACCAATGCAGCGACAAACACTTCGGTGGGGAATATAACGTCAGCTAGTGTCCTGAGGCACAGTGGAGAGGGCATTTCACAATCGCCGGAGGAGATGGCAGGGACAGAGAGTGCCGATGGTGCCAGCAGCTGGAGGACTGCAGGGGACCAGGCACATGCTGAGTCGGGCAGTGATGATGTGCCTCTGGAGATGTCACCAATGCAGTAGCTGCAGGACAAATGGCAGGATGCGCAGAAGCATCTGGCAGGGTTGCATGAGGGTGTGCTTCATTTGGTCTCTTTGGTGGAGGAGCCCAGGCAGACAGTAAGCGAAGGCATGAACCTCAGGACAGACCTTCAGGCTTCCTCCACTGAGAGATTGGTGATTCTCATGGAGAGGGACTTCAATCAGGTTGAGACTCTTCTGATTAGGTTACGCTCTGACCTGCATTAGCCCTCACAGCGGTAATGGCCACGGGTGGTCATTCCCAATGTGGGAGATGTTCTGGGCACCAAGTGTCACTGCTCGGTGCCCATGCATCTGCGGTGAGCAGGGAGGTCCAACATGACGTCATGTTGGTGCAGCAGCTGCCTGTCATCACTGCGAGATCCTCTCAGGGCACTCCGGATGAGGGCAGCAGCTCCTCTGCCCCTCTGCCAATCAACGTTGCATCCATTCCGGCTGTGGAAACTGGGGAGTTGCCAGTTCTGGAACTGGCCACTCCCTCCCAGGCAGGGCCATCACAGGCTCCACGGGCCAGAGGACGCCCACCAAGGTCATCGAGACCAATAGGACAGCAGAGTCAGCAGGCTGTCTCACAAGCCACTCTGAGCGATGGGGCAGCACCTAGACATAGCACACGCAAACGTAAGCATAAGGCATGTTAGGCACTCCATGGGTTTGTCACTGGTGATTTTGTGTTGGCCCTAGATTAGGGAAAATACACTTATGCACGTCTTAGCGACGTTTGTGTTTTATTTTGGATGGAATAAAGTCTACTTTTCTGACCATGGCTGAGAGTGTTTCCTTTGCGCTGAATTTGTATGTTTAACAGACATCACATGAGTGTTTGAGTGGACATTGATGTGTCTGTACTAAGCCCTTAGTTGAAGCTGAAAAGATGTAAGATGTAGCACCTAAGTGCCACGTGTGGAAGCACCAGGCAATGCTGGTCCTGCTGATGCATGTGTGTTGAGCTAGCTGAAGGTTTGTTGGATTAAAGTGTCTCGGTTATCCCTGCCTCCTTGGCTTCCATTTAGCCTGGATATGGTTCTGACATCTCCACTGGAGGCAACTTCTCTGAGGAGGAAGGGAGGGATAGAATAAGGAGGAGGCCACGAATGGACAATCAGCCTCCAGAGGAGCCACCTTTGGGAGGCCAGGCGCAGGCACAAGGGGCGCAGGGACAAGAGGTTGTCCAAGGTGGAAGGGGCCACAGAAGACGCCACTATCCTGCTGCCAGGGTATACAGGCGGCGAAGTAGCTACCTCAATATGACTGAGGTGAAGTGCTGAAGGAGGCTCCGTCTCTCAAGGGAGACAGTCAACTATATCTGTCAGATGATTGGGCCTGAGATCTTTGCGAACTGTGTGGGTGGATACCCCATGCCAGTGGCTCTGAAGGTCACAGCTGCCCTCAACTTCCATGCCTCTGGCTCCTTCCAGGGCTCGGTGGGTGATCTTTGCGGTGTCTCCCAATCAGCTGTCCACACTTGTGTCAAGCAGGTTACAGATGCTCTATTCAGATGGGTATTGACCTTCATCCACTTCCGCTGTGACCAGGCAAGTCAGGCACAGCGAGCCAGAGGCTTCGTGGCCATTGCTGGCTTCCCCCGCATCCAGGGTGCAATAGACTGTACACATGTGGCCATCAAGGCACCAGCAGGTGAGCCCGGTGCCTTCGTCAACAGGAAGGGCTTCCACTCCATGAACGTGCATATAGTGTGTGACCACAGGATACTGATTCTACAAGTCTGTCCAAGGTACCCAGGCAGCTCCCACAATGCCTACATCCTCAGACACTCCCAGGTGCCGATGCTCTTCAGTGCTCCAGCTCGGCTGGATGGATGGCTGCTGGGTGACAAGGGCTATCCGCTCAGAAGGTGGCTCATGACGCCTCTCTGACTCCAAGAACAGAAGCTGAGCAGCGCTACAATAGGAGCCACAGCACCACAAGGGCTGTAGTGGAGAGAGCCATCAGTTTTCTCAGGATGCGCTTCCATAGCCTAGACCACTCAGGGGGCGCATTCCAGTACCCCCCAGATCACGTATCTCTGATAGTGGTAGCATGCTGCGCTCTGCACAATCTTTCACTGGAAAGGGGGGATGCAGTTGACGATGAACACCTTGACGTAGTGGATGAGGCTGCACATGATGAATCCAGCAGTGGCTCAGAGGATGAGGAAGCACAGGGCGATGATGAGGGGCAGCACGCTGACCCACTACTATACCAAGGAGGCAGGGACACCCAGGACAATTTGATCCAGTGAGCCTCTAGCTAGCTCCACACACATGGATCAGCAGGAGCGGCATTGGCTAGTGCTTCTACCCGTGGCACTTAGGTGCTACATCTTCCACCTCATCAGCTGCAACTAAGGGCTTAATGCAGAAATATCAATGTCCACTCAAACACTCATGAGATGTCTGTGAAAAATACAAATGCAGCACAAAGGAAACACCCTCAGCCATGGTCAGAAAAGTGGACTTTATTCCGTCCAACATCAAACAGAAACACCTCTATGACAAACATAAGTATTTTTTCCCTAACCTAAGGCCAACACAAAATCACCAGTGACATACCTATGGAGTGCCTAACGTGCCTTATGCTTTCGTTTGTGGGTGCTACATCTAGGTGCCGCCCCATCGCTTGGAGTGACTTGTGAGACAGCCTGCTGACTCTGCTGTCCTGTTGGCATTGATGACCTTAACCGGCATCCTCTGGCCCGTGGAGCCTGTGATAGACCCGCCTGGGAGGGAGTGGCCAGTTCCAGAAGTGGCACCTCCCCAGTTGATGCAGCCTCAACTGAAGCAACGTTGACTGGCAGATGGGCGGAGGAGCTGCTGCCCTCATCCGGAGCGCCCTTACAGGAGCTCGCAGTGACCTCCCTGCTCACCGCAGATGCATGGGCACCGAGCAGCGGCACTTGGTGCCCAGAACATCTCCCACATTGCGAATGACCACTTGTGGCCATTACCGTTGTGAGGGCTTGCAGGTCAGAGTGTAACCTAATCTGAAGAGTCTCCATCCAATCGAAGTCCCTCTCCATGAGAATCGCCAATCACTCAGTGGAGGAAGCTTGAAGCTCTGTCCTGAGGTTCCTGCCTTCACTTACACTCTGCCTGGATTCCTCCACCACAGAGACCAACTGAAGCACACCCTCATGCAACCCTGCCAGATGCTCCCATGATCCTGCCACTTGTCCTGCAGGTGCTGCATTGGTGACATCTCCAGAGGCACATCATCACTGCCCGACTCAGCATGTGCCTGGTCCCCTGCAGTCCTCTGGCTGCTGGCGCCATCAGCACTCTCTGTCTCTGCCATCTCCTCCAGCGATTGTGAAGTGCCCTCTCCACTGTGACCCGGAACACTAGCTGACATTACATTCCCTACCAAAGTGTTGTGTCTGCACTGGTGCCTGGCTGGCTGAAATGATGTGCCGCAAGTTGTATGTCTTGACCCTCAGGTATGGAGGGGGGGCTCCGGACGTGTTGGGGGTGGCCATGCGGTGGTGATGCTGAAATTAACAACAAGGACACTGCATCAATCAGTGTTCAGTCAGTTAAACCTTTCATCCCTTTCCCCCCAGCTTCATAAGTCACTCACCCTTCATGAAACTAAGGAGACAAACATTGGTGGGGTGGAAAATAGTCAAGAGGAGGCCCAAACATTAGACGCGCATACAGACAGGCTGGTCAGATGGCTTCAGGAATGCCACATGGAATGTTATCTGCCGTTGGAGTGGGGAGAGTGCAGAGGTACCTGACCTGGATGCATGCTGGCCTGGAGAGTTGCAGTGATGAGGAAACATCGCAAACACTTGCGACATTTGCCGCAGAGCACAGGAGATTGACAGGTCACATTATTGACCTTCATACCGTTATGAGGGGCATAGACTGGGTGGGCAGAAGGCAACATTCCCCCTTGGCGCAGGGATGAGTAATGTGGCGGCATTTATTTAATTTAAGTGCCATGAGGTTGACAGATGAGGTGCTGAGGACCTTCTGGACAAAGTAATGTGGGGCGCACTGACTGAAAGGGTGGTGGAGGTACCAACCCTCCTAAGATGCAAAACGTCTTTGTGCAGCAGCAATGCCATGGAATATTAGGCCATGGGGAGAGTGGTCACAAATGGGATAAGGTGACTTTGGAAGGTGCTGGAGACATGATTCTTCAAGGGGACAAGGGACCTTTGTGTATGACCCACACGTCAGAGTGTCTCAGTCTGTGAATGAGCAGTGTTGCAGCATTAACGATTGCAGCAACCATCAGTGGTTTGGATGGTGGGGAGACAGAATGGATGGGACTGTGGATCTCAAATACTTGGCCGCTGCACCCCAGCCTCGCCGCCACCTGCCGCCCTGGTCGTCTACCTCCTCCCCAGCTCCATGGCCTGCTCCTCGAAGGTGGTGAGGCACTGGAGCAGGCCGTGCCCACCACCAGTCTGCAAACGCTCCCGGATATTGCTCTCAGTTTTTGCCGGCAGAACAGAGAAGAGGATTTATTGGGGCTGATCACTCATGTAATTTGCACACACATACTGCACCCCAACCACAGTGACCCATCTGAGGCCTCCAGCGGCTCCTGTCCACACTACTGGTGATCAGTCCCCAGAAGATATTATGGCTGGTCCCAACCCCCTTCCCCAACAGACACCTTGGACACATTCGGCGTCCATCACTTTGAATAACACACGGGTCTTAGCGGTAACTAGGTGCGGCACTGAGGCCAGCAGATGGCTCTTGGCCACAACACCTTGTGGGTCTCCTTCCACCATCTCATCACCATCAATAAGACATGTGTTGGAGTTATGAGTATGTGTCTAGCTCGTCCCTTGCAGGTTGCCCCCAGACTACTCAAATGCGACAAACACCAACATATACTGCGGGGAGAACCCATCTTCTCCTCAACCACTAAGGCTGATGTAAGCATGGTCAATACCTGTTTGCCCACCCAGCATGTGCCAAACGCCCAATGCAGTAACGACACTAAGACACTGGAGGGGGGGGCTTGCTCAAAGACCAAGGGTACCTGCTGGGTCAAATGGCCAAGGCTGACATGGCACTCACTCTACCAGAGGAACAACTCATTGAAGCGCTTGCGGCACCGCATCCCAGTGTGCTGCACCTCTGCCACCTCCTGCCACACCTGCCTGGTGAGGTAGGGGGCCCTCCTCCTCCCATCCTCTGGATACAAAGTATCCTGATGGTTGGACACCTCTTGGAGAAGGACAGCAAGGTAGGCATCTGAGAACCGAGGAGCACAGTGGCCCCCCCCCCCCCCCCCCACCCGCTGGCCTATCCTGCAGCCTGCCCTTCTCCTCCTGCTCCTGCTCCTGCTCCTATGCCCTGAAAGCAGCCTGTCTCTCTGTGAGTGGCCATGGTGCACTGCCTCAATGAGGCTGCCTGGCCACCCCCACTCTTTATACAGACTGCGGGTTCCCCATTGGAACCGGCGGTCTGAGCACGCCCGCCTCCTCAACGATTTTCCCATTGTACACGGGAGTCACTAACTCGCTAGGTGGGCCTTAATTGGCGGCGCGGCCCATTTCGGCAGCAGCAACCAGCTGCCCGCCTGCCGCTGATTCAGTCGAACCGGCCTGCCCGTCAAGGGCAAAATTCTGCCCCATGTCTCCGTAACGGCTACAAGATCATACCCATTGATATCCATTTGTGCCGTTAATTCATTAATTTTATTCTGAATATCATATGCATTTAAGTAAAGAGCCATTAATTGTGCCTTTTTACCATATTTTTCCCCCTTTGACCCTATTTGCTGCTTTTTTTTATGTTTGTACACTCTGTCCATTCCTGTCACACTCTGGGTTTCATTATCTAAGTAGCTGCCCTGCAATGCCACTATATCCTTTTGTTTTGTAAGCCTACTTATCCCTATCAAGAACCCTCCCCCCCCAATTTAGTATGAAGCCCTCCCTGCAGCCCTAGTTATTTGATTTGCCAGGACACTGATTCGAGCAAGGTTCAAATGAAGCCCATCCCACTGGAACAGCTCCCTTCTACCCCAGTACTGATGTCAGTGCCCCATGAACTGAAACCCATTCCTCCCACACTGATCTTTGCCACACATTTAACCCCTTGACTTTATTTACCCTATGCCAGTTTGCCCATGGTTGAGGTAGCAATCACAAGATTATTACCTTGGAGGTTCTGCTTTTTAATTTAGTTCCTAACTGTTCAAATTCTTTCAGGAGAACCTCCTTTCTAGTCCTATCAACATAGTTGGTACCAACATGGGCGACGACAACTGGATCCCTCCCCTCTCACTCCAAGTTCCTTGCCAGCCCTGAGGAAATGTCCTTAGCCCTGGCACCGGGCAGGCAACACAGCCTTCGGGACTCACGTTCATGGCTGCAGAGAACAGTATCTATCCCCCTAATTATACTGTCCCCTGCCACTACTACATTCCTATTTCCTCCCACCACTTGGATGGCTCCCTGCACCGCGGTGTCGTGGTCAGAGCACTCATCCCCCCTGCAGTCCCTGCTCTCGTCCACACAGCTTGCAAGAACTTCATAACTGTTGGACAATTTCAGGGGCTGAGGCTCATTGAAAGCTACCCCCTGAGTCCCCACACCTGCCTCACCTGGTCACACCCTCCTGCCCCTGATCACAGACCAAATTCAAATGATCTAACCTGTTTGGTGTGACTGCCTCCTGGAGCAAAGTGTCTAGATAACTTACCCCCTCCCTGATGTGGCGCAATGTCTGCAGCTCCTTAACTTGGATCCAAAGTTCCTCGAGCTGCAAACACTTGCTACAGATGTGTTTGCTCCAGAACACCTTGGTGTCCAGCAGCACCCACATGCTGCAGCATCAACACATCACCTGTCCTGCCATCACTATCTTATTTTATTTAATGTATTAATTAATTACTCTAGTGTCCCTGCTCTTTACTCTTTATTAAAATTATTTATTTACACCAGTATCAATCTTAAACTTAACAAGCTATTTTTAAGCAAGAGAAAATAAAGGCTAGAGATATAAACATTAACTATAGACCTTAATTTTAAGCTAAAGGCTAGATATACTCACCAATTCAACTCACCAATCAGCTGCTCTCCGCACTCTTTTTAAATGAAGTCTCTCTGTTCTGTTTTAAATAAAGTCCACACGCTCACCCACTCTCTGTTTTTAATAAAGTCCACAGCTCACCCACTGTTCTGCTTTGCATCTTTACATAATTCAATGAGGTTGGCCAAGCATGTGCCTTCCCTTTTGAAATCCATTTTAGCTTGTTTATTATATTTTCACTTTCTAGGTGTTTTTATATTGCACCTTTGATTAAGGATCCATTATCTTTCCCATCTCCTCCTCCTCCAGTTTTCACAGGAACTAAAGTACTAAATAAAAAAGTTAGCTTACCTGTGGGTGGCCTCCAGTGGAACATTTAAGGATTACTGATTAGCCACTGTAGGCCCTGAAAAACTGCACAAAACATGTCCAGCGCATGCTCTGCCCTGATAAACTAATTTCAATTGAGTTTCTAAAACAGGCATTAGGATCCCAATTTGAAATAAGTCCTTTCTAGCAGCAAGCCTTAGTACATAGCCTCATTGTTGCTGCTAGAAAGAGACTCAAACCCCAAAGAATACGCTCAAAGTTTAGTGACTTAAAAGAAGAAGCACAAGAGCAGTCACTTCCCTTGAGAGTAGAGAGGTGGAGAGGGGAAGAAAGTGGCTGAAAAGAGACTTGTTACTAAGAAGAGGCACAGAATCACCACAAATTATGTTGAGTCACTCTCATTTTGACCTCAGCCAGCTACAAAATAAAGCATGCTTCATCATCAGGAACTAGTTCATGAGTTATTTGCCTCCTGACATGCCAAGCTACAGCCTAAGTTTGCTGTAGCTGCAGAATCTATTCCTTCGTTAAAATCTGTTCTGCAGACTGGAGTTGAAGAAAATGCAACATTATTTACCAAATTAGTTGCATCAATATGGGGACCTTAGCTATTCAGGCTGTGCATGCAGTTGGAGGATACCTAAACCATGCTCCCAGGAATGATGCCAAGATCCACAATCCTTGGCATATTGGCCTAGGCTTTAAAGTGGAAATGGTCATCATTTGCTATATCCCTCTGAAACTGACAGCAACGTTGGAGTCTGCAGATGCATAGTTAAATACAGAAACCAGAAGTTGTTGTCTGCGATTCTATCCTTTGCCAAAGAATGCATGGTTGAGGTTCCCCTCAGCTCAACTGCAAACAATTAGAAATGTACAAACTGATAACTTTTAATCTTATGCTCATTAGTATGTAAAAATCCTTGCACAAGCTACCCCTTTTTGAATGAACTGTGGCCAGGATTTTCCGGTCTCACCTGTGGTGGGAATCATTGTGGATGGGACTGAAAATTTGATGGACCAACCAATGGTCCATTGACTTTGGATGGGAATTTTGCAGTGGGACCGGAAAATCCTGGCCAGTGTTGTTAATGTTGTACGAAGTTCATAAGCACTGGTAAAAACAACTGCACTGGCTCTGAAAGAATAATTTTACATTTGTTAAATATCAACTTTTTCAATTATGATAATAACAATGATTTTTAAAGTGTTTTTTACTGTTTGTTTATGACATTTTTTTCTTCTTCCTTAATCTCGTGTATGTCCTAATCATTTATTTTGCTAACTATATAAAAAAAATGATTCAGTGGTTTTTAACTTCCTGATTTGTTGTCAATGAGAATACCTCAATGTTAGTGGCTGCAGACCCTGTTTGATGCATCACTGCTGTTGGACACATATCCTCTTGACTTGGCACTAGAAACTGACTGCTGTTAGGAAAGGGAAGTCTGCACCACAAAGATCACTGGACCTTTATGGGCAGCCTTCTTTGAGGTCAGCAGTAGGCACATTGCTTCGCTGTTGCCTTCAAAATACAACCAGTACTGCCTGATTTGATTAATTTGGAGATGGTTGCAGAGAACCTCAAGAAATGGATTCAAAGACTTTATTGCCAAACAACCATCTGTGCTCAAACAAATTGGTGGCTGATGGGAGGACTGGAGTTCCAAGCAAGAACATGTGGGATGAGACACAGAAATACACAAATGGGTCTACAAGCCCCAATTAGAACTTTCCTCTGAATCGGTGACAAGAGCAATACTCAAAACAAGCAGGCCTTTGCAAATGGAACAGAACCTGCTATTTATGGCACGCTAGCAGAGTCTACAATGGATTAGCCGATGGAATCACAAGAATGTCTCTTTTGAAAGAAAGATTTGACATTGACTCATTCCAGTAATACATCAGTAGATTGGTACAAAGGAACTACCCCAGCACACAAGGACAAGGGGGAACATGGTACACATACATTGAACACACGACGCCATCACTAAGAGTACCATTGTTTTTAATATCAACTTCAGTAATAAAACAATGAATTAAAAGAACAGTGAGAACACACAGTTAAACATGAATATGGTGAGCCAAAATTTACTGTACAAATAACGTGGCTAACAGTGCTCATTGACTGGGATTCTGTTGGGCCGATGATGGTCTTACCCACCCGTTAGAGAACTGGTGGGGAACCCCTGTCAGTTCCATGGGAGAAGCCAACATAATCTAGTGTCCTTCAGGCACTTAAATGGCCATCGTTGGGCCTTCCAAATGTTTGAGATCCTTGGTGACGTTAGTTCTGCCCGCCGACAGCTGCCAGCCAGTCAGAGGCTGGTAGCCACTCACGCTGCCAGATGGAGCAGTGGCTGCTGGCAGCAATGCACCCACCAGTGGCCCATCATCAGACTCCAAATCAAAGGTGAGTGAAGGCGGGACAGGGATCGTGGGGTAGGGGTTTCAGAAGAAAATGGAGCAGCAGGCTCAATGGCAAGGGCTGTGGGTTGCTTTCAATGGCCATCCCTTTCCCAATGCTGGGACCGTCGATTGGGAAGTAAGTGCCTGGCTACAAGGGACATCCTCCACAAGAAACCACTGGCAAACCAGACAAAGAGTCACATGTGCTGTGGATAAAAGGGAACTGGATTTCCAAGGGCATGGGAAGCCATGCAGCCCTCAATTAATCCCTAGGCCACCAATAATTTGCAGAGAGCACAGGGATAATGGATGTTAATTGGCTCATTAATGAGTCTAATAACATTCCGCCACCAGAGGCCAGGAATCCCGTGTCAGTCCCTTCTGCCCTTTGATTTAATCGGGGGAGACTTTGTCGCTGCCGGGCAACTGACACAAGGGCACCCCCATGATTAAATAGGCCTTGATGCCATGGTTCCCACTGTGATGTGCTACAATAAATCCAGCCCATTATTATTCATGTGAAAATCAGACAGCAACTGAAAATGTGATAAAACAAAGAGTAGAAACAAGGCAAGAGAGACAGGTATTAACATGGGAAATGATAGACTGTGACAGGAAGGGACAGAGATACATATCTAAGCGTAAATCAGCAGGTAAGGCTAGATATTACAAAAATAATAAAAGGACAAAACTAAAGGCTCTGTATCTAAATGCATATAGCATTCAAAACAAAACAGATGAACTGATAGCGCAAATAGAAATAAATATGATCTGTTAGCCATTAAAGACATGGCTACAGGATGGCATAGATTCGGGCCTGAATATTGAAGGGTATGTGACATTTAGAAAGGACAGGAAGTTAGGAAAAGGTGGAGGGGTGGCTCTGTTAATTAATGATGGTATTAGCATATTCAGGACATAGAAACGGTTTGGGTTGAGATGAGGAATGATAAAGGCAAAAAGTTACTTGTGGGATTATTGTACATACCCCCTAATTGTAACTACACAGTAGGACATTTTATAAAAGTAGAGATAATGGGAACTTGCCAGGAAGGTACAGCAATAATTATGGGGGATTTTAATCTACATATAGGCTGGAAAAAACCAGATGGGCAAAGGTGGCGTAGATGAGGAGTTCATAGAATGTTCCTGGGGTAGTTTCTTAGAACAACATATTCTGGAACCAACCAGAGAGCAGGCTGTACCAGACCTGGTATTGAGCAAAGAGATAGGATTGATTGATGACCTCCTAGTGAAGACACCCCTAGGTAGCAGCGATCATAATATGGTTGTATTTTACACTCATTTTGAGGCAGAAATGAATGCGTCCAAGACTAGTGTTTTAAACTTAAATAAGGGCAACTATGAGGTCATGAAAGAAGAGCTAGCTAAAGTGAACTGGAAAATGGGGTTAAGGGATATGTCAATAGAAGTTCAGTGGCAGACATTTAAATGGGATACTTCAGAATACACGGAATACATTCATTCCAATAAGAAAGAAAAATCCCAAGGGGAGGGGTCACCATCTGTGGTTAACTAAAAAAGTTAAAGACAGTAACAAACTTAAAGAAAAGGCATATAATTATGCGAAGACAGGTGGCAGGTCAGAAGATTGGAAAGAATATAAAGAACAGCAAAGAATGACAAAAAGATTAACAAGGAGGGAAGTGGAATATGCGAGAAAGCTAGCTAGTAATATAAAGACGGGTAATAAGAGATTTGATAGGTATTTAAATAAGAAAAAAAGTTAACAAAATGAGCATTGGTCCTATACAAAGTGTGTCTGGGGAATTGATAATGGAAAATAGGGAGATGGCAGATGAATTAAACAGATATTTTGCTTCAGTCTTCACTATTGATGACATAAGTAACATATTGAAATAGCCATAAATTAGGAAATGGATGGGAGGGAGAAACTGGGGAAAATTACAAACACCAGGGAAGTGGTATTGAGCAAATTGTTGGGGCTGCAGGCTGACAAATCCCCAGGTCCAGATGGACTTCACCCTAAGGTCTTGAAAGAAGTAGCTAGTGAGATAGTTGATGCACTGGTTTTAATTTTCCAAAATTCCCTAGATTTGGGGAAAGTTTCATTAGATTGGAAAATAGCAAATATAACTCCTTTATTCAAAAAGGGAGGGAGACAGAAAACAGGAAAGTATAGGCCAGTTAGCTTAACATTTGTCATAGGGAAAATGTTAGAAGCTATTATTAAAGATGTTATTGCAGGGCACGTGGAAAAATTGAAGGCAATTAGACAGAGTCAAAATGATTTTGTAAAAGGGAAATCATGTTTAACCGATTTATTGGAGTTCTTTGAAGGAGCCGCATGTGCTGTGGATAAAGGCAAACTGGTGGATGTACTGTCCTTAGATTTCCAGAAAGTATTTGGTAAAGTTCCACAACAAAGGTTATTGCAGAAAATAGAAGCTCATAGTATAGGGGGTAACAGATTGGGATGGATAGAAGATTGGCCAGCTAACAGGAAGCGGAGAGTTGGCATAAATGGGTCTTTTCTGGTTGGCAGGATGTTTACTAGTGTGCCACTGGGATCAGTGCTGGACCCTCAACTTAATACAATTTATATAAATGACTTTGATGAAGGGACCGAAGGAATGGTTACTAAATTTGTTGATGATGCAAAGATTGGTGAAAAAGTCAATTGTGAAGAGGACATAAGAAGGCTACAAAGTGACATAGATAGGTTAGGTGAGTGTCAAAGATCTGGCAAATGGAGTATAGTGTGGGCAAATGTAAAATTCTTCAGTTTGGCAGGAAGACTAAAAAATAAGCTTATTATCTAACTGGTGAGAAATTGAGGGGCTCTGAGATTCAAGGGATCTGGGTGTCCTACTGTATGAATCGCAAGAGGCTAGTATGCAGGTACAGCACATAATTAGGAAAGCTAATAGAATGTTATCATTAATTGTGAGGGGAGTTGATTACAAAAATAGGAAGGTTATGCTTCAGTTGCACAGGGCATTGATGAGACTACATCTGGAGTGTTCTGTACAGTACTGATCTCGTTATTTAAAGAAAGATGTAACAGCGTTAGAAACAGTTCTGAGAAGTGTTAGACTAATACCAGGAATGGGTGGGTTGTCTTATGAGTAAAGGCTGGACAGGTTAGGCTTGTATCCACTAGAATTTAGTAGAGTAAGAGGCGACTTAATCGAAACCTTTCAGATCGCAGGTATCTTAACAGGGTGGATGTGGAGAGGATGTTTCTTCCTTTGGGAAAATCTAGAACTAGGGGTCACTGTTTAAAAATAAGGGGTCACCCTTTTATAAAAATTCATTTACACGATATGGGTTTCGCTGGCAGGGCCAGCATTTATTGCCCATCCTGGTTGCCCTTGAGAAAGTGGTGGTGAGCTACCTTCTTCAACTGCTGCAGTCCATGTGGTGTAGGTGATGGCGTAGTGGTATTATCGCTGGACTAGTAATCCAGAGGCTCAGGATAATGCTCTGGGGACCCGGGTTCAAATGTGAATTCAATAAAACTCTGGAATTAAAAGTCTAATGATGATCTTGAAACCATTATCGATTGCTGTAAAAACTGATCTGATTCACTAATGTCCTTTAGGGAAGGAAATCTGCTGTCCTTACCTGGTCTGGCCTACGTGTGACTCCAGACCCACAGCAATGTGGTTGACCCTTAAAAATGCCATCTGAGCAAGGGCAATTAGGGATGGGCAATAATGCTGGCCTAGCTAGTGATGCCCACATCTCATGAATGAATACAAAAAACACCACAGTACTGTTAGGAAGGGAGTTCCAGGATTTTGAACCAGTGACAGTGAAGGAACATCAAAATATTTCCAAGCCATGATGGTGAATAACTTGGAGAGGAACTTCCAGGTGGTGGTGTTCCCGTGCATCTGCTGCCTTTGTCCTTCTAGATGGTAGGGGTTGTGGGTTTGGAAAGTGTTGTCTAAGGAGCCTTGGTGAATTCCTGCAGAGCATCATGTAGATGGTTCACACTTTTGCTACTGTGCGTCGGTGGTGGGGGAAGTGGATATTTGTGGATGTGGTGCTAATCAAGCGGGCTGCATTGCCCTGGATGGTGACAAGCTTCTTGAGCGTTGTGGGAGCTTCATTCATCCAGGCAAGTTGGGGGGTAATTCATCACACAGCTGACTTTGTGCCTTATAGATGGTGGACAGGCTTTAGGAGGTCACGAGGTGAGCTAGTCATTGCAAAATTCCTAACCCCGACCCGCTTTTGTAGCCATGGTATTTATACGGCTAGTCCAGTTCAATTTCTGGTCAATGGTAACCCCCAGGATGTTGATAGTGGGGGACACAGTGATGGTAATGCCATTGAACATCAAGGGATGATGGTTAGATTCTCTCTTGTTAGCGATGGTCATTGACTGGCAATTGTGTGGTGCGAATGTTACTTGCCATTTGTCATCCCAAGCCTGGATATTGTCCAGGTCTTGCTGCATTTGGACATGGACTGCTTCAGTATCTGAGGAGTCGCAAATGGTGCTGAATTTTGTGCAATCATCAGCGAACATCTCCACTTCTGACCACATGATGGAAGGAAAGTTATTGATGAAGCAGCTGAAGGTTGTTGGGCTGAGGACACTACCTTGATGAACTCCTGCAATGTTGTCCGCAGCTGAGGTGACTGACCAATAACCACAAGCATCTTCCTTTGTGATTGGTATGACTCCAACCAGTGGAGAGTTTTCCCCCTGATTTCCATTGATTCTAGTTTTTCTAGGGCTCTTTGATGCCACACTCAGTCAAATGCAGCCTTGACGTCAAAGGCACTCACTCTCACCTCACCTGGGGAGTTCAGCTCTTTTGTCCATGTTTGAACCAAGGCTGTAATGAGGTCAGGAGCTAATGGTGCTGGCGGAACCCAAACAGTGAACACGCTATTGCTAAGCAAGTGTCGCTTGATAGAACTGTTGATGACCCCTTCCATTACTTTACTGATGATCAAGAGAAGACTGATGGAGCAGTAATTGTCCGGGTTGGATTTATCCTTCTTTTTGTGCATTGGACGTATGTGGCAATTTTCCACATAATCAGGCAGGTGCCAGTGTTATTGCTGTACTGGAACAGCTTAGCTAGGGGTGCGCCAAGTTCCGGAGCACAAATCTTCAGTACTACTGCTGGAATATTGTCAGGGCCTGTAACCTTTGCAGTATTCAATGCCTTTAGCCGCTTCTTGATATCATGTGGAGTGAATTGAATTGAAGACTGGCATCTGTGATGCTGGGGACTTCTGGAGGAGGCTGAGATGGATCATCCACTCAGCACTTCTGGTTGAAAATTATAGCAA
This sequence comes from Carcharodon carcharias, assembly GCF_017639515.1. Lineage (NCBI taxonomy): Eukaryota > Metazoa > Chordata > Chondrichthyes > Lamniformes > Lamnidae > Carcharodon > Carcharodon carcharias. The sequence continues at coordinate 137,791,558 of NC_054475.1, read as the reverse complement.
ATACATCAGCCTTATCTTTTGCACTGATGTGCTGTGCTCCCCATCATTCAGGATGGGGATATTTGTGGAGTTGTTTAATTGTCCACCACCATTCATGACTGGATGTGGCAGGACTGCAGAGCTTAGTTCTGATCTGCTGGTTGTGGGAAAACTTAGCTCTGTATATCACTTGCTGCTTGTGCTGTTTGGTATGCAAGTAGTCCTGTATTATAGCTTCACCAAGTTGACATCTCATTTTTAGGTATGCCTGGTGCTGCTCCTGGCATGCCCTCCTGAACTCTTCATTGAACTAGAGCTGATCCTCTGGCTTGATGGTAATGGTAGAGTTGGGGATATGCCAGGCCATAAGTTTACAGATTGTGTTCGGGTACAATTCTGCTGATAGCCCCCAGCGCCTCATGGATGCCCAGTCTTGAGTTGCTAGTTGAGTTTGAAATCTATCCCATTTACCATGGTGGTAGTGCCACACAACGCGATGGAGGGTAACCTCAGTGTGAAGGCCGGACTTCTTCTCCGCAATGACTGTACGGTAGTCACTCCTACTGATACGGTCATGGACAGATGCATCTGCAGCAGGCAAGTTGGTGAGAATGAGGTCAAGTATGTTTAATCCCTCTTGTTGGTTCCCTCACCACCTGCTGCAGACTCAATCTAGCAGCTATGTCCTTTAGGACTTGGCCAGTTCGGTCAGTAGTAGTGCTACTGAGCCACTCTTGGGCCTGAACTTTTAGCTCCGCAGGTGGGCCCGATCGGCGGGCCTGTGACCACCTGGGATGATAAAAATGCTGCCCACATATTATCAATTTTATTTTATTTAACAACGGAATCCTCTTCCCACCCTTGGATGAGGTTTCATGAAAAATGTAAAGACTGCCTGGCCGATTTGCCCATCTGACAACCTTAAGGTTGGACGGGCGATGAGAAATAGAAGACAGTTGTGCCATTCATGTACCTAATTGCCCTCTTAATTGTCATCGGATGCGCACAAAAGTTGGAAGTGCGCCCACTGACAATATTGTGAAATATCGCGCAAGTGTGCAATGATGTCAGCACGCTCACCCACCGTCATCTCATGTGATTTCATGCCTGATCAGATAGGGTGCGTGCTCGCCCAGCCCAATGTAAATTCAGCCATTGGTGATGGACATTAAAATCCCCCACCCAGAGTACATTCTGTGACCCTGCCACCCTCAGTACTTCCTCCAAGTGATGTTCAACATGGAGGAGCACTGATTCATTAGCTGAGAGAGGGTGGTATGTTGTAATCAGCAGGAGGTTTCCTTGCCCATGTTTGAGCTGGTGCCATGAGACTTCATGGGGTCCGGAGTTGATGTTGAGGACTCCCAGGGCAATTCCCTCCCTACTGTATACCACTGTGCTGCAACCTCTGCTGGGTCTGCCCTGCCGATGGGACAGGACCTACCCAGGGATAATAATGGCGGTGTTTGGAACATTATCTGTAAGGAGTATGAAGATAATAGTCATCCATGAGGGTGGCTATGTCAGACTGTTGCTGGACTAGTCTACGAGACAGCTCTCCCGATTTTGGTATTAGACCCCAGGCATTCATGTGGATGACTTTGCAGGGTCAACAGAGCTGAGATTGCCATTGTTGTTTCTAGTGCCTAGGTCGATGCTGAGTGATCCATCCGGTTTCATTCCTTTTTTGTGACTTTGTAGCGGTTTGTTACAACTGAGTGGCTTGCTAGGCCATTTCAGGGGCATTTAAGAGTCAACCAATTTGCTGTGGGCCTGGAGTCATATGTAGGCCAAACCAGGTAAGGACGACAGGTTTCCTTCCCTAAAGGACATTAGTGAACCAGATGGGCTTTTACAACAATCGACAATGGTTTCATGGTCATCATTAGACTTTTAATTCCAGATTTTTAAAAATTATTGAATTCAACCATGGTGGTATCACCCAGGGCATCAACCTGGGTCTCTGGATTACTAGTACAGTGACGATTCCACTATGCCATCGCCTCTCCAAGACAGAGATGATAATTTTTTTCTTTCGTGAGCTATGAGTCTTTGGAACTCTCTTCCTCAGAAGGCAGTGGAAACAGAGTCTTTGAATATTTTTGAGGCAAAGGTAGATAGATTCTTGATTAACAAGGGGGTGAAAGGTTAGCGGGGGGTAGATAGGAATGTGGGGTTGAGGTTACATTCAGACCAGCCATGATCTTATTGAATGGCAGAGCAGGCTCGAGGGGCTGAGTGGCCTACTCCTGCTCCTAATTCATATTTTTATATATGTGTAAGTAAATGCAGATGCGCAGTTAATTGTGAACATCAGAAGTTGCTGATTGTGATACACCGCTCCCCCATAAACTTTGTGAAAGCAGCATTTTGCCATCTCGCTCTTCACTGAATTCTATTGAACAGCATGATGTTCCTGTACCAGCAAGCTAGATATAGAATAAACCTGGCACAGAACAAAATAATGTGTCCAATTTAGTCTAAGTACACATCTAAATACCGTTACAGGTCTTAATTATTGCCAAACAACCACACTGACACTGAAAATTAACTTAACAAGTATGGAGGATCATTCCTTTATACTATAATTCTTGTTGGATATTTTTCTCATACCATTCCCAGATGTCCTCTAGCGGGTGCCAAATTATTTGGATCCCAAACTTACAACAACTTCCAGTGCAAAAAACTCAGAAAAATTAAATTGCAAAGGCAAGTTCATTCCTTCACCACTTAAGAGTAAATTCTGGATAATTGTATTCCTGAATTGGGAAGGAAGATCTCTGTAAAACTAAAGCAAATAAGCCATTACATTTTATGTGAAATGGTTGGAACAGGGATTTAATGTCAATTGTGAAGTATAATGCATGGGCTAGATTTACCAATCTGCCAATGTTTTTGAAGGTGGGTGGGCATGTTAAATTCACCATGCCTGCCATCTACCTGGCTAAACCGACCTGCTACAAATTTATCTGTGGAAATGGAGTTGTCTGGTGATCCATCTACTCTTGGGCCACATGAGGCCCTTAAGTGAGCAATTAATGCCCACTTAAGGGCCTCATCAGCCACAGCCGGGATTTAACCAGTGGGAGTAGAGGTTCACAGCAATTGTCCAGCCCAACAGATTTCCTTGCGTGGGCAGGTGTAAGGCAGGGGAGGGATCCCCCCTTAATGGGCACCCTAAACCCCTGCCAGTTTGGCCCCAGTGAGAACCCAGACTCACTTGCAATGGTCCTGTGCAGCACACCATCCTTCAGGCATTACTGCAATACTGGCAGAGGCCACTGCTTCTGGTGGCACTGTCAGTACAAGAGAGCTGCTGGCTCTGATTGGCTGGTGGCTCTCTGAAGGGGACTTCCTGTTCCTGAAGGGCAGAAGTCCCGCCTCAACCCGATTAATGGCCACCATTCAGCTGTTAGATAGCTGTGGATGAACTAGGAGAATCATTGGTGGGCTCCCTCCCAAACCCCAGCTAGGGGTTTTTTAGTTAGGGGAGCGTGGAATGCAGCACCTTGTTAAATCCAGTCTCATGTATATGTCAAGGTTTGTAACTACCAGCGATGTAAATCATCTTATCCTTGCTTCAGTTTTGCTCCTGTTCTCTCCTGAAGATACTGAATCATTATGAAAACTGGTTTAATCAGTGGTTAACCCTTGGTACCTTATCCATGTACTCTGAGAGCCTAAATAGTGTATGTCAGCTCATTATGATTTAAAGGGCAAATTGTAGCTAAACCAGCTTCAGCCTGTATGAATCTAAGTGCACACAGTGGCACACACGAACACCTTCAGCCTTTATGTTTGAATCCAACCTAATTATTGTTGTGGACTCACATTCACACTCAATTAGAAGTCCCATAAATTAGAAGTGTCAGTCTGAGCTTATTTTATTCTTATTAATTATCAGGATCTGGGTGTCACTGGCAATTTATTGTCCATTTCTAAAAGCATAATGCCGCAGATGCTGAAAATCTGAATTAAAGACAGAAAACTGTGGAAATACTCAGCAGGTTTGCTGGCGTATGTGGAGAGAGAAATAGAGTTAATGTTTCATAGAGAGAGAAATAGAGTTAATGACCTTTGATCTGATGAAAGGTTGGTTTTCTAATACCCACAACACAAGGGTGGCTAATATAGAAAATAGAAATGGCATTGCCAGAATACTGAGGAATTCTTTCTGAGCTTACAATTAAAGATTGCTGTTGAAGGTAACTGTGGAGGGAGGTTTATTCAGAATTCGATATTGATTATACCTAACGTGGGAGTATTGATACAGACACTATGATCTTAATTTTCGTGGGGACGGATAGGAGGTCTCTGGTTTAGCCAAAATGGTGCCACAGCCCTGATTCCAGAAGGCCCACCGATGAATCCGGCAACTCCCATGGAGAGCGGGGGAATGGGGACGGGTCATAATTTTCACAAACATGGTTCTTGGAGATAGCTGCACATCTGTGAAAGTGCAACTGCCTTCAAACAGATCCTCCTTTCTGTCCCAAACACGACTTGTGGGCTTTACTTGTGTGACTGGTGACAAATATTAGAACATCTGGGGCACCTTCTCCCGAGTCAGGCTTCCCGACTCTGTGGTCCTGACCCGGAAGCAAATATCCAAGCCTAATCTCCAAATCTGATAGTCCTCACCATGATGTCACAAAAAATTAACAGAAAATAAACCTGAAAAATTGGAAAATATCTTGATGATTTCATAGGATTCCCTTGGTTTAATCCTGTACATTTACACAGATACTAGTTTGGAACCTTCAGCAAAAATATTAATTCAATTCACACAAACCACTTGATGCTTCTATAACTTGGGGAGTCAAGTTTATATTTCAAGTGGTTCTACATTTAAAGATAATCTCTGTAATTCCTGACTCCATGAAACAACCAACCATTTCTGCCATCAAAATAAATGGCTTAACTTTTCCTGCTGGAGTGTTTTTGGTTCGATGCACTTAAGAATTCGAGTATTGATCACAAAATGCAACCAGATAAAAGAAAGATATGAGTCTGAATGTTGAAAGCAAAAAACAACAACCTTAAGTGTTTACTCATCATTTTACCACATCCTTGGGAGAAATTTTTACGTTGTCGGGTGGGAGGGCCCAGGAGTGACTGTACAATGGTCCTCCATCCACAATCAGGCACCGACTGTGATTTCATGCCAGCTGGTCAATTAACGACCAGCCGTCATGAAACACAAGCTGATAACATCAGCGCTGCCTGGGTGGGATCAGAAGGAGCGCAAGCGCTGAAGTATGCGCATGCACGTGGGTACGCTCAGTGAAAGTTCTCTGAAGACACAAAGCTACCCCAGGGAACCTAAGATTTTTAACATTGAAAATAAAGATGTCAAAAATAAGGAAAACATGACCGGTTAAGGCGATACAGAGTTGCTTGCGCTATTCACAAAGATCCCAGATCCTCCTGAGAGGATGCTAAACCCACAGGGAGTTTGCAAGTTACAATGAAAAATCCCACAGGAAGTCTGTGGGCAAACGTCGGTATAATCGGCGGGATTTTCCACACCCTCCCATGATCTTCCGGACGCACTGAAAGTCACTGGACTTCTGGCTGGGGCGCCGCCTCACCCACAGCGTGTCCCACCTGCAACAGGGCTGGAAAATCCCGCTGAGGATTGTTGGCCAGTTTACTAGGAGAATTATTCCGTCATCTTGTATGGGGCCATGGAATCTTTTATGTCTACTAAACAGGAGCCTCAGCTTCACATCTCATCCAAAGAACAGCACCTCCAGCAATGCAGCACTCGTTAATACTTAAAAACTATTACACTTAAACTTTTCCCAGTTCTGATGAAAGGTCACAAAATGTTAACTCTGTTTCTCTATCCACAGATGTTGCAAGGCCTGCTGAGTGTTACCACAATCTTCTGTTTTTATTTCAGATTTCCAGCAACCACAGTTTTTTTTTATTCATTGGATGTGGACATTGCTGGCTAGGCCAGAGTTTATTGCCCATCCCTAATTGCCTTGAGAAGGTGGTGGTGAGCTGCCTTTCTGATCTGCTGCAGTCAATGTGGTGTTGGGAAGGTAGTTCATTCCTTTTTAGACTTTTTAGCAGATTGATACACCTGAGTGGCTTGCTAAGCCATTTCAGAAGGCAGTTAAGAGTCATTGCTGTGGGTCTGGAGTTACATCTCGACCAGATCAGGTAAGGACAGCAGATTTCCTTCCCTAAGGGACATCAGTGAACCAGATTGGGCTTGTTAGTACAGTTCTGACATGCCAGTCTAATAATATTATGGTGTGCAGTTATGTTATGGCACAGCTGATGGCAAATGCTTAGCTGCTCAAATCCCAAAGAGAAACTTGAAACAACTGCCACAACTGTTTTGCAATTTGTATAAGTTTCGAGATGCGTGCCTTGAATTCAATAGTAATAAGACCACCAAGTCTTACAGTTATCTTACAAAACTAAATTAAACCTTTATTAATAGAAGAAATGATTTTAATTCTACAAATTACTACTATGATAGCTTATAAATACCCTAGTTAATCTAACTTCCAGTTACACCTTCGTTAAGACAACAATAAAACACATAGATTTTAAAAGACCCAGGCAAAGAAACACGATGCCCTGAACAATCCAGTTCAAAGTGAGTTTCCTTAATTTGTAGCCAGCAGCTTGA